>NC_083341.1:95173092-96377823 GCF_019175385.1 Lycium barbarum
CAATGGATAAGCAACTGACCAGCTCTAAAGTGTTAAAATAATATTCATTTTCAGTTCATTTCAAGTCTCATAACAACCTATCACAAGAAACGTTTCAGATTTCATGTACATATATCACTTTAATTTGGTGTAGCTTTTGAAAGTCAGGTATGTCTCTAATTGTGCAATCCTTTAAGAATAGGAACTTTCATACATTATTCATTAGTCACTCATATTGTAGGCACATGACAATGGCCTTAATGAAATATAGAATCATAAGTCATACATGGAACTAGAGAATAGAATTTACCCCAAGGTTCATATCGTTTCATACTTACGTCTAGGACATGCCAAAAGAAAGAAGGAATAGGCTTTACATACCTTTTGCGTTTAGTTGTATTCTAACTTGTACTTGCTGCCCAAAAAAACTTATCCTATATCAAGATGTGTAGAACTACAATTAGTATACAAGGGCATTCAATACGTCTTGTGACATTCACACTTCCTTTCTAACAATTAAACGACGTTTCGTTCGCATTCAAACCAACTAGCGTTACAAGCTACCATTGCCAATTGTTCTTTCGTATACTGATCAAAACTTGTTTAAGAATGACTTAGGGAGCTTGGGCAGTCCATACACCATCCAAAACAGTTTCATACACACGGCTAATCAACACACATCGCATTTCCATTCTTACTTAGCAAATTTCCAGTTTTAACTTGCAACAACACAACACTTTTAATGACTTTACTTTCATGAATCTTGGAACTGTTTTAGCATCATTTTCGTTCTTACAACAGCCCACAATCATTTCAGTTTTAACTTGAATCATGGCATTTTACATTCGCTAAACGTTTGCAACAAGAATCAACATTCAACACACACAATTTTTTACTTCTAACTTCCAAAAACTGTCCACGGTTTTGGACTGCCTTTACACCTCAATATAATTCATTTCTTTAACACCCCACTTCACATATTCAACATGCATACAATACACCACAATGTCCATACCAACAACAATCGAAATGTGACCCAAAACAGTCCCTAATTCTCCCTAAAACAGTCCCTACTACACGGCTACAACACCCTTCCACCATTTCATGATTTTCATCCGTTTATCCAACTACAATGCATTCAATCCATTTCAAATACATGTTCAACAAGATTAAGCATGACTTCATTAGAATCTTCAACACATGATTCATTTTAAATTCGAGCAAAAACAGTCCAATATCCAACATGCAACATCACAACCAAACTCCTACAATCTTTGTTCATTTACATATGTTGATACATATTCAATTCACCACCAATACATGCACAATGAAATCAGTCATGAACTCACCTCACACACGGCTCACTCCCTACTTCAACTACAACCACAATCCAACAACAACTTCCATGAACTATACATTCAAATCATCATGCAACACAAGAAACAACAAACATTCTTACCTTTCAATCTTGTGCTTCACTTGGCCGAAACTTCAATCTATTTGGGTGCTTCACTTTCTTGTTTCTCGTCAACAACTAACACACCTTCTTATACACTAGATGAGGAGTAAACTTGATGGAGAAAAGATGGAATTTTTGTGCACAATTTCACCTCACTCTCTCGGCTAGCTCTTAGCCGAGAGCACCTCTCTCTACACTCTTCTTTCTCTAACTTTGGGTGTTGAAATGAATTTCTAAAGTGGAGTGAATCAGAATTTTGTGTCTATATGTCCCCCCTCCTTGACTTGGACATGTGGATCACACTAAATTGAGTCAAGATTCCTTGACCACAACCTTGAAAGGCACGGCCAAACATGGTCCAAAAGTGGACTGATTTTTGGTCTTTCCAATCCCACTTATTAATCCAATTATGGTTAGTTTAATCCCAATTTTTCATTAATAGTTTAATGCCACACGAAAATTGTGGATAAATTGTGACTCGACACGAAACCGGAAGTTAAAATATCTACTTCATATCTTAAGATAGTCTTGCCTTTAACTTGTCGCGCTTATTTTAAAACGTCCCGACGTATGAAAATACGGGACATAACAGATACCTTATGCTTCCCGGCAGCTCAGAAAACATGAAAAGAATTATCCTACTCACGATTTGGAGCTGGTCGCGGTCATTCATGCTTTGAAGATGTGGAGACATTATTTATATGGGGTTCACGTTGACATTTATACAGATCATAAGAGCCTTCAGTACATCTTTAGGTAAAAGGAGTTGAACTTGCGGCAGCGGAGGTGGTTAGAGTTGCTGAAAGATTATGATGTTGACATTCTCTACCATCCTGGGAAAGCTAATGTTGTGGCGGATGCACTCAGCCGCAAGTCTATGGGCAGCCTAGCAGACGTGCCATCAGAGAGTAAAGAAATGGTTCACGATATTCATCAGTTGGCTAGTCTTGGAGTTCGCTTGGCTGATTCTGGAGATGTTGGGGTTTCTGTTCGAGGTATTGCTGAGTCCTCTATTACAGAAGATATTAAGCGGCATCAGTATGAGGATCCTATTCTGGCACAGTACAGAGACGCAGCGCTGGCACAGGAGAAGACTTCGTTTGAGATATCACCTAATGGAGTGTTATTTCACAGAGGCAGATTGTGTGTACCTGACGTTGCAGGGTTAGGGCAACAGGTTTTGGGCGAGGCACATTACGCTCGATATTCTGTTCACCCAGGGTCGACGAAGATGTACCATGATATCAGATGCCTATATTGGTGGGACGATATGAAAAGAGATATAGCAGAGTTCGTTGCTCAGTGTCCAAATTGCCAGCAGGTTAAGATTGAGCACCAGAAGCCCGGTGGGCTATTGCAGGAGATGGAGATACCGACGTGGAAGTGGGAGATCATTAATATGGACTTTATTACAGGTCTACCTCGTACTCCATGGAGGTATGATTCTATTTGGGTTATTGTTGATCGGCTGACGAAATCAGCCCATTTTCTTCCGGTTCGGACCACCTATTCAGCTGAGGATTATGCCAGGCTTTATGTTAGGGAGATTGTACGACTTCATGGAGTTCCTGTGTCTGTTATTTCCGATAGAGGTGCCCAGTTTACAGCTAAGTTCTGGAGATCGTTTCAGGAGGGATTGGGGACCCAGGTGAGCCTGAGTACAACCTTCCATCCCCAGTCCGACGGACAGGCCGAGCGCACTATTCAGACATTGGAAGGTATGTTGCGTGCCTGTGTTATTGATTTCAGGGGTAGCTGGGACAACCATTTACCGCTTGTTGAGTTTGCGTATAATAACAGCTACCACTCCAGTATTCAGATGGCACCATATGAGGCTTTGTATGGCAGGAGGTGTAGATCACCGATCGGTTGGTTTGATGTTGGGGAGACTGAGTTGATTGGCCCAGATGTGGTCCAGCAGGCCGTGGATAAGGCCAAACTTATTCGAGAAAGATTGTTGGCAGCCCAGAGCCGATAGAAATCTTATGCCGATTAGCGACGTCGACCGTTAGAGTTTCAGATTGGCGATTGGGTGTTCCTGAAAGTGTCACCGATGAAAGGTGTTATGCGATTTGGCAAGAAAGGAAAGCTCAGTCCGAGATATATTGGGCCCTATCTGATTATTCGCAAAATAGGCAAGGTGGCCTACGAATTAGATTTGCCAGCTGACTTGGGAGCGGTACACCCGGTATTTCATGTTTTTATGCTTCATAAGTGTATTGGTCACCCTTCCAGGGTCTTTCCTGTAGATGACATTCAGGTCACAGAGGAGCTATCTTATGAGAAGCAGCCTATAGCCATATTGGATCGCCAGGTAAAAAGGTTGCGGAACAAGGATATGGCTTCTGTTAAAGTGCTGTGGCGGAACAATAACCGAGAGGAAATGACCTGGGAAGCTGAGGAGCATATGAAGAAGAAGTATCCTCATTTATTTTCAGAGCCTACAGGCAATCCAATTCTCTATTTGACTATGTTGTTTGATAAATGAATCGTTGATCAATGATTGTATTGTTGTGATAGTTAGTAAGGAAACTCCCCCAAATTGTTGTATGACCGGTAAGGTTAATTTGACATTCGAGGACGAATGCTCTAAAGGGGGGAAGGATGTTAGAACCCGTATTTTTGTACAGTGGAATAATCCGGATTTATTTATGATAAGCTAAGGACAAAATTATTTTGGGATACAAAGTCGGGATTCTTGACCTTCGAATTTATTTTGATATATAAGTTGTGCATGAATTTATTGGTATGGAACAATTAGGAAAATTCGGGACCAAAAGTGATAAAAATTGGAAGATAAAAATCATCCACAATTTCCATGGTTGGCCCACACCAATGGTGTTCAATTTTAATTGGGACAACACATTAGTGTGGGCCAAGGGATAATTGTACACTTCATTTAAATGGTAAAGGGTGACCTCTAGTCTTCATTACTCATCCTCACACTTAAAAACAAAAGGGGCAAAAGCTGAAAACCTCCATTGAGGCTCACGGCCAGCTGGGAGAAAAATCCACTCCCATTTCAAGCCATCCAAAAATTAATTCCTTGGTACAAACCCCCTATTTTGAGGTCCCTAAGTAGCGTGGAAGCATCGTTGGATCGATCAACCCACCAATTTTCATCTTTGGAAACTCTAGGCTATTGGGAAATTGAAGGAGAAAGGTAAGAATCATTTATGTTTTGCATGTTACAAAGGTTGTATGCTTATTGTAGTAGGTTAAAAAGGATGAATATCATGAAATATAGTGTGTTGGAAGTGAGTTGGGTGTGTGGTGCTTGAGCCGTGTAAATGGGTGTTTGTTGTGTTGTGTTGAAATTATGAATTAATGCCTAGTTAGTTTATTATGATCATTGTAGGGTGAAGAGTGATTGAGAATCATCCATATATGTACGTTTGTAGTGTTGGACGAAACGGGTCACATTATATGACAATGGATGAATTAATATCGCTTAATGTTTTAGTCGTCGTCGTTATGAATTCTATGTTGGAAATAAACGTTTATTAACTCAAATTGATATTGTGATTGTTGCGGACTGATTTGGGTGCTATTGTACATTTAATGTGAATTATTTATTGATGAGAATAGCTTTGTTAGAATGTGAATTTTTGGGTACAACTCATGGTTTGGAAATGAGGAGCATGATATAGGGGTGTCTCGGGTTGGGGGCTGAATTCGGCTGAATTGGAGAGAAATTTGGGTTGTTGGGAATGTTGTATGAATTGCTTAGAATGTCTTTAAATATTGTTAGTATGTGAGCGTATAAGCGTCGATTTTGGCTTGAAGGTAAGTCGTCGAATTGAATTTATGAAAGTTGATGAATGATGGAAAAGAGAGCTATTATTGTTGTATTACCTTTCGGATTGATTATTAATGTTGTTAGGTTGGTTGTTGTTGTTGTTGTTGATTGATACGGCCGAGTTAAATTCTCGGGGTAGCCTATTTACAGGGGAAATGCTTCCCAAATTTCTGTAGAATTAAGGGCGAAATTGGAATTTAATGCCCAAAGAGTCTTTAGCTAATGTTTGGCATTTTATGGCTTATTTTTAGATCGTGGGCAGCCCGAATCATAGTTTGGACTTAGCTTGAGTTGGATCATACTGGAGAGCGTTTGAGGTATGTAAAGCAACATTCCTTCTTTTGGAATGCCTTATTTCACATAGGCTAGATTAGAGCTTTAAGGGAATTCCAAATTCGAGATCCGAGCATGTTATGATCCATATATATATTCTTTGGCACTCTTATGTATGTTTCTATGAAATATGAACCATGATGTATTTGAAGTAATCGCTTTCCGAAATTCGCATAGAAAATGTTCACTTTAAGGAATTTTGTAATCTCTGAATGCCATATTTTTCGCATAGAGGCTCGGATCGCTCCAATAATTTTTATAGGAGTTTGCTTGATGTATAATGGGTATGTTTTTCATAGGCGGGCTCAGTTCGGGTCTATACTCGTCCGTGGGTCCCGCGATGCCCTTTATGTAAATTCGACAACTTTGAATTAAAAAGTGATAATTATTATTCCGATTTCGAATATGACTATTTTACTTATCCTTCGGATTTATAATAATGATTTTATGCATATGATTCCTCACTACTCCGCTCGTGCCTACTATGATATCGTTCGCCGGTTCCCGGGCCGGTTCTGTTGTCGTGCGCTTTTTGATACATTCCGGTGTTATGCTGTGTTTATGGTTCACCGTGCTCCTCGCTCGAGGGCCGGGTTCCAGTTATGTTTGGCGTTATGCTGTGTTTGGCGTTATGCTGTGTTGTGATGTGTGACGGGGATTCGGAGATTTGAAACTTTCTGGTGTTATGCTGTGTTGTGGCGCTATCGACAGGCGGGCGACCACATTTTCCAGTGCCCTATGCATAATTTATACTTTGGAAATAAACATTTTGATATGTATTATTTTCTATATATCTGATTCGATTATTATTCAGATTTATTTCTGTACCTTCTGCTTTGCATACTCAGTACATATTTCGTACTGACCCCCTTCTCCGGGGGCTACGTTTCATGCCCGCAGGTACAGACGCACAGCCTGGTGATCCACCTGTTTAGGACACCCTTTCTGCTATTCGGAGTGCTCCTCTCTTTCCGGAGCTTATACTTTTGGTATATATATTTATTAGTGCATTTGTATATATTCGTTCATGGGTACGGCGGGGCCCTGTCCCGTCATATGATTCTGTCGGTCTGTTTAGAGGTCTGTGGACATGTTTTTGGGTTAGGGTCTTTCTGTATGGATGTATGTAGATGTCGTTTGGGCGATCCCATACGCCGAGGAGGCCGGTCCGCATATGTTGTTTGGGCGATCCTATACGCCGAGGCGGCCGGTCCGCATATGTTTATATATTGCTTGGTTAGCCCTGCGTGGCTTTTGTTGGTATTTTCTGCGTGCAGGGTATATTGGATAGTCCGTAAAACAAAGGAAACTCTGCCAAAATTTTCTGGAAATTACCTAAATTTGAAATAAAATCTTGTCGGCTTCCGCCATATACTAGAATGAGTTGATAGAATTTGAGATAATATTTGATAGATGGGTTCGGGTGCCCAGATCGGGCACTAGTCACGGCCTACGGGGTTGGGTCGTGACATTACATACTCGGTACACTATTCGTACTGACGTCCCTTCTTGTGGACGCTGCGTTTCATGCCGCGTAGGTCAGCAGACAGGTGGACGTGATCCTTAGAAGCTCTACCAGCCGTACTTGACAGCGCTCCAGTTGTTTCGGAGCCTCACTCCAGCGGTACTATTTTGTGCATGTATATTCGAGCACGACAGTACTCGGCTCTTTCTATGTATAAGTGTACTATGTCTAGAGGCTCGTAGACAGATATGCACAGTCAGCTATGTATAGTTAGATGTATTGTATTTTGAATTGTTCGCATCCCGGTATAACGCGATAGCGGAAAGCTTACTACTTATGTTTACGGTGACGCTGCTAATGTTAAGGTTCAGAAAAAAAAATATATGGCTCTGTTTACACGGCTTGCTAAGAGGTAAAGGTAATATTATAGATAAGGAGTGCTCGGTACAAGTATCGGGTACTCGTCACGGCCCCTAGTCGGGTCGTGACAGAAGTGGTATCAGAGCAGTTCGGTCCTAGGGTTTGTCTACGAGCCGTGTCCAGTAGAGTCTTGTTTATGGGTGTGTAGCGCGCCACACTTATAAACAGGAGGCTACAGGGCATTTAGGAAATATGGCCTTCCTTGTATTCTAAGATCGTGCGATAGAGCTATGCTACCAGGCTTCCACATTCCTTTCCTAATCCTAAGCTATGGTTTCAGTACTGTCGATGAAGAGATCAGCTTCAGATGATGGGGGCACCAGTAAGGCCCCTAGAGTATCTCCAGAGCCGAGTAGGGGGAGCCTCGGCTATTCGATTGAGTCAGACCCGTCAGCGGATCCAGCCACAACTCCTCTAGATTTCCTGACTCCCAGGGCGGAGGATCCCGCGGAGGACAGCTATGACACGGATCCGTCGGAGGACCCAGCGACAATTCCTCCAGAGATTCTGACCCCCAGAGCAGGGTACTCCGCAGACAGTGGCTATGATACAGATCCCTCAGAGGATTCGGCGATGACTCCCCCATAGCTTCTTACCTCCAGGGAGGAGGATAGTGATGGCACAGACCCGTCAGAGCACTCTTCTGGGATGACGGATGAGGAGGCTTCCGGGGATACGCCAGTTACTCCCGTGATGGAGGACCGTGCCAGTCCGGCCACCTCGGAGAGCACTACGGATTTCTCCTGTCCCTTGTTCTTGCCATCAGTGAACCCGGAATCACCGCTATTCTCTTCGGATTCGGACGCGAGAAATGACGAGGGTCGAACGAGCGATGAGCAGGCAAACGAGAATGAAGAACATACTTCACACGGTAGCTCCCCGGGCCAGGCTCAAGATGGATCGGCTACAGGTATATGAGATTTTCTTGAAACTTTCTATGTATATGTAATCTCTGCAGGAATACTAATTGACAACGGCAGGTAGAAATTCAAAAGGGGCCAAAGACTTAGCGGTGATAAGTAATAGCGACTGAGATGTCCCAGCCACCAGTGTGAATTTAGAAACCCCGATAAAAGGTAGTTATAGGTATGGATGGGAGAAAATAGTGAAGATTAAACAGGGGCAATATGGCAATCGTATGGTCAGGAGAGTGAATATAAGAGCAGGACCCGCCGTGAGGGCATTTTGGGAACTGTTAGAACCCCGACTTACCTTAAATAATGCGACAAAGGTCGTGCGGGGCAGTCGATATGATTATATTGGCATTCATGTATTAAAATGCATCAAAGTTTCAAGGTTAAGCGTGCTCAGGTGGGAGCAATTTCATGATGGGTGACCCCCTGGGAAGTATGAAGAGAATCTATAAATTGAGACATGGCAAGCAAATGAGTAATAAGAGTAACTTAAGGGAAACTATAGTATATGGGATGGTTAGAGACTATAAGAAGTCGTGCAAGACAAAGCAAACTAGATCGGTGGAGAGACGGAAAGTTCATTACGGCGCGGGAACTAGGATAGGCCTGAATAGTGCCTGGAGGTATCTTGTGGGATAGTTGTTACTAAATATATATGTGTGTATATGAACGCGTATGACACCCACATATGATGGTATCGGTGGCGTGTGTGCCCCAGCAACCGAAGCCACGGTATAAAGAGGGCAACAATCGAGTAAGGGCACCAAAGATCGAGTGACAGCGGGGATAAATGGTACAAGTGTCGCAAGTGAATTGTTATTTTGTTATGGGTAGAGGTTGGGAGTTCCAGCATAATGATATGTGGAAAGGAAAGAGAGTGAGTAGACGGAAAACAAAGAAAATAAAAGTTGAAAAGAAGGTGAAGAATAAGGCAGAAACAAAGACTTTATAAAAGGATTGTTGGCATGTGAGGAACCCCTTAAAAGGGAGGGGAGATCATATTACGAGTCTTAAGTCCAAAGGGAGGAAACTCATTGGCTTGGGGCCAGAATTTAAACCATATCGGCCTATCAAGAAAATAAACTAAAGAAGTAATAACGAGTTGGTGCGATGAAGTAGGAAACCAATGACGTGAAACGAGGACTGAGCAGAGGCCAAGGAGAATAAGGTAAAGGATAAGGAATAGGTATAAGAGAAGAATGACGATCACAAAGGAGACCTCCCCGAAGTACTATGCTACGCTACAAGGCCAGTTTAACATTCGAGAAAGAATGTTCTAAAGGGGGGGAGGATGTTATATCCCGCTTTTTATGCAATTGGACAATTCAAGACAATCGCGGGAAGACAACAAGCAAGGCTATAATTTTTATTTTGTTAAGCATACGAGTTGCTTATGAGAAACTTAGAAGTGGAAATAATGAGAAAGGTCAAGGGCAAAAGGGGAATTCGCGGTATGACTCGTGGAAAAATGGAGAAAGACGAAGGCAAGTTTGGAAATTGGAAAAAAGAAATTGTTTTCATGACTTACAAAAACTAGCCAAACATAATTGGGCTTAGGGAAAAACAAAAACAAATGAAGAAAAAGGCCCAAGAGGGGCCGGCCAAGGGGGCCATGGGCCAAGGCCCATGTAAAGGCTAATTTGTGTAGTTAAATAGAGGATCCATCAATTGGTCATCTTATTCAAGAACTTTCAAGAAATAAAGAAATAGAGGGCAAGAGAGAAGGCCTCACGGCCAAAGAAAGAAGAAGGAGAAAAAAAATTGAAGTCATCCATGTTGGTCCAAAAAAATTTTGTTCTTCTAGTATTTATACTAATTCAAGAGTCCACTCTAAGATGGTATAATTATTGAGACAAGAAAGCCATTTATTCTTGCAAGTTTACAATTTTAGTCAAGTGGAAAAGATTGAAGAAACAGGGAAAGAGGTAAGGTTTAATCCCTTCTTTATATGTTTTTGATGTTTGTATATGATATAGTATGTGAAAGTGGATGAAATTCAAGGAAAATATTGATGTTGTGTTGTAGCCGTGTGGTGTATATTGTATGTATAGTCGTGTATATGTGTTGAAACATAAAGAAATGGTGAGCAAGTGCTAGTTAGTATTTGTTGTGTTATTGATATTGGTGGCCGAATATGGTGATGTTGTGTAGGACAATCGGATCGATTTTTATGTAGTGTTTTGATTGTTGTCGTTATGCATTCCATAATGAAAACGAAGTTGTAATCGTTGTGGAAGCGTCGAAGAAGCTAATTTGACATTAGCTTAAATTCTTATAATTGTATGAATGATGTTGTGAATGTGTAGAATGATAGTGAAGTTCATAAATGTGGAAGAAAGTAATGTGTGGTTGTCTTTGATGGTATTGTGAAATTCGGGCGGAAGTGTGTATAAAGTGGGTTGTTTGAACATTGTGTAAATTGAAAATAATGTTCTTGTATGGAAGACATGTAATGACATTGCTATGATGTTGTTGGAACACATGTATTATAAGGTTGTTGTTGTTCTATTGGAGTTTGGAAAGTCTTGAAGGAAGTAGAATGCTAATTGAGGTGTCGGAATGTACCTTGAATTGAATGTGTGAATTGCTAGTGTGATTGTTGAATTTATATTGATGGTTTGGCCGGGTTCGAATTCCCGGGTTGTTGTTGATTGAAAACTTGCTAGGTAAATGTTGAGGATGGTGTATTTACAGAGGAAATGCTGCCGAAATTTCGGTAGCCAAGTGTTTCCTTAAGATTCTAACTCTAAGTGTCCTAATGAGAGTTTTAGTAAAAATGACCAATTTGCAGATTCTGACGGGATTGCAACGTGAATTTGGAGTAGCAAAAGGAGCGGAAAGAGGTATGTAAGGCTTCACCCTTCGTTCTATGGCATGTCTTAGGGGTAATAAGTCGGGCACGAGCCTCGGGGACAACCCTATTCCCCGGAACCCGCACCTAAAGTTTTCTCCTTTTTGTTCAATAGAATTGAACTAGAAAGTGTGTCAATTGTTGGAAAAACCTCCTACACCCTTAGAACTTGTATAAATGGGACCCGATTACCCTAAGACCCTCACAAGTAACGCTATGACACGAAACATATGTAAATCGTATACGCTACCCCATCCGGCCCGAGGTGGGCCCGTTACTCTCGGATTTTCCTTACAGTCTTGCTTGACTTACTTGAAGTGAATCCAAAGGGAACCTTTGATCCCGATTTCGTTACCAAATGATAAGTACTATGACTCCTCTAACAAGGGAACTTCCATGACGATAATGATACAAATGATGTTAGATAAGAGGATATGCCTATGATACGTACTACCGGAACGACTCTATGACTAAGATGACTAAGCTAAGTATCATATGTAAGCATGAAAATGATAAACTAATTTTTGAATCCTATTTATATTTCCTAGCTATGACTTTATTTTCTAAAAATTTCAAAGTCTATGAACTGACATCTATGATGCCCCGATTTCATTTTACGGTTACCTTAATATTATTCTCCGTTGATAGTCTCACCTTAAAATACTTGTTCCTTCAAGGTGGGACAAAGCTATCACTAGCATCCCATAATGTAATCGGAGGTCACCGACCTTACGTCACTCCGATGACTATATGATTTTTCCTTGGGCTCCCTTGCATGCTTATATGATATATATATATAAAACATGTATATGTATATAAGATATGTATAAGTATATAAAACATGTATACGTATATAAGATATGTAAATGTATATAAGACATGTAGATGTATACAAGCTATGTATATGAATACAAAGATATGTATACGTATATAAGATGTGTACATGCATACAAAGTACATATACGCAAACTATGTATATGAACCTAGGCTGGGGGGAAGGGATATATGGGGGAAAGGGAAGGGAAATATGTTTCACTGCCACCTGATCAGCTGGCTTATCATCCCGGACGCGGGGTGCCCGGACGCGGGATATATGGGTGAGCCGGTGTATATCGGCGCTATGTGGGTGAGCCGACATTGTTCGGCGCTATGATATGACCTACCATGTCATGACCAGACATGCTACGCTATGATAAGATATACTATAACAGGCTATGCTATGATACGATAAGCCATGTTATGACATGATAAGCTATGCTATGATATGACGGGCCATGCTACGATATGATATGATACGACACGCCATGATAGTGCAGAATGTAATATGATAAAACATAACCTGATTTAAACCCTATTTTCCATGTCTATGAAAAAGAAATGTTTCAAAGAGAAAAAGACAAGCCTACATGACTTTCGGCCTGAAAGGGGCCTCCCTAAGTGCAGGTTACTTTCTTATCTCATTATACGCCCTATGACTCCATGATACTATTAATCGTACTCTATGTTACTACTTGTATTATCTTCCATGCCTTACATACTCGGTACACTATTCGTACTGACGTCCCTTCTTGTGGACGCTGCGTTTCATGCCGCGCAGGTCAGCAGACAGGTGGACGTGATCCTTAGAAGCTCTACCAGCCGTACTTGACAGCGCTCTAGTTGTTTCGGAGCCTCACTCCAGCGGTACTATTTTGTGCATGTATATTCGGGCACGACAGTACTCGGCTCTTTCTATGTATAAGTGTACTATGTCTAGAGGCTCGTAGACAGATATGCACAGTCAGCTATGTACAGTTAGATGTATTGTATTTTGAATTGTTCGCGTCCCGGTATAACGAGATAGCGGAAAGCTTACTACTTATGTTTACGGTGACGCTACTAATGTTAAGGTTCAGAAAAAAAAAATATATGGCTCTGTTTACACGGCTTGCTAAGAGGTAAAGGTAATATGATAGATAAGGAGTGCTCGGTACAAGTATCGGGTACTCGTCACGGCCCCTAGTCGGGTCGTGACATCTTCATACTTATTTTGTTACTCGATCATATAACAACTCATCCATGTCAGACAGACTTATATCAGAAGCGAATCAGAATCATAGGTAGACTCAGAAACATAGTAAATAGAACATCAGAACAAATCTCCTCCGAATATCGTAAGGGTCATATCAGGTATAACTTTTAGAATTATATGTACATATCAAAATACATTAAAGACTCAATGAAATAGTTAAACGTATTATCATTTGGAAATCAAATGTTAATCATACCAATTGTCTTTCAATGCCATTCAAAAACATGTCAAACAAAACTTTGAACATTTACGCATACGGAACTCTTTAGGGACATAACTCGGAATTCAAGAGTAGAATTTCCCCAAAGCGCATATTATATCATACCCTATGTGACTCTAGGACATGCCAAAGAAAGAAAGGGTAAGCCTTACATACCTGCGCCGCGACCAACTAGTTACGCTTAAGCCTCCAACTCGTTTGTCTACATGCAAGAGAGTTCATTCATTCATTAGTTCCATTATCATATACTTGTTTTAACCTTTCAAACACATTCACTTATATTCTGCCGAAATTTCGGCAGCACCTCCCCTGTAAATATACCAACCCCGAGAATATGGCTCGGCCCAATTCAACAACAACCCAACCAACAACCCAACAAACAACCAAACTACAACATCAATAAGAAGTTCAAAACACATTCTAACATTAGTGACTCTCTTCTATACAATTCGACTATATTCCATTCTCATTCAATCAACCGCATGCAATCAAACCAATATCCATCTTCATGCATTCAAGTACTTATCCAAACTATTTAAACAAGATTCAAGAACGCTTCGGACAACCACAAAATATTCAAACAATCCAACAATGCACCATGGAACCCGAAACCTTCCAACTTCCATAGGAACCATCACAACACATTCCTTTCTTCAAATTTCACAAACTACACCAACAAACCACACTTTAACAGCATTATTATCATAATTACAAGAAACTACATTTGATTCAAATTGGACTCCAAAAACAGCCCGCAACAATTACGACACCATCTTAGATCATTAAGCTCTCATTTACATCACATAATCCACAACACAACAACCCAAACATACTAAATAAAATTAGTTCATTCTTTGACATGCAAAACAGTCCATTTTCGGCCCGTCCTTCACCACACACATTCCATAATTTTCATCCATTTTTTTTGCACATCACAACAACACATAATCATGCTAAATACACTTAATTCATCACTCCAACACTACTCTACATACACATTACTAAACACACACATGCACGGCCAAACACCACTCCCACGGCTTCAACCTCAACTTAATTTCAATCATGAATTTCTTCCATTTTAGTATACTACAACACATATAAACCATTCATAACACATAAACCAAGATTAAGACTCACCTTTCTTCTTCAACCTCTCAACTTGCCTTAAGTTGGCCAAGGATGGAAACGAATAATCTAACGCTTCCAATAACACTTCCACGTTAATGAGCACCTTTCAATTAGTAGAAAATCTTGAAGAAAATATTTTTCCATGATCATGTTGAGAGGGCAAGTTTCGGCCAGCCTTGGCCGTTTTTCTCCATCCTGTTTTTTTTTCTTCATGTCTCTTGAAATTTCTAGAGTTGATATGATGAATTATGGTCTTCACTTGACCATCACATATGTATATATATAGAGCACATGGCCGGTCACATGCCCCTATTTTTCTCCAATTTTCTGAATTTTTCTAGAGTTTTCCTTAAGTCATAAAGGATGACTTATTTGACTTCTCTTGCAAGTTTTGTACACACATATATAATTAGACCTCCATTATATAAAATGTGGTCATTTAAGGACATGTCACATGGCCAACATAAAATTTCAAGAATTTTCTTGAACTCCTCGGGAAATTACCATTTTACCCCTAAGCTTCCACATTATCTCCATTGGTCATTTTGCGCATTTCTCTTTTTGCCCTTAACCTTTCTCAATATTCCCTTACTAGTAATGACCATAAATAATATTTCCAACAACTCGTGGGTTAAAATATTTTTTGAAACATAATCTTATTCTTAACTTCTCTCCATTGTCTTGAATTTTTCGAACGTACGAAGTACGGGCTATAACAGGTAGGACCCAGCCATCAGGGTCGGTAGCCGGATCTTCGGCATCTGTACGCCCTACGGGGCCAGGCTCACATGCGCCAGTCGGCCATGGTAGAGGTAGAGGCAGAGCTCCCAGTACTAGCGGTCCTCAGCACCGTATTTATGCTTTGGCTGGACGCCAAGATCTTGAGTCTTCTCCTGATGTGGTCACAGGTATATTATCGGTATTCTCTCATGATGTATATGCTTTGATTGATCCGGGCTCCACCTTATCATATGTTACTCCATATATTGCGGGTCGATTTATAATTGAGCCGGAGTCTATCAAACCTTTTGAGGTGTCTACACCCGTGGGTGACTCGGTAATAGCTAACCGAGTATATGGGAATTGTGTGATTGTGATTTGTGATCGTCGTACCATGATTGATTTGCATGAGCTAGAAATGGTAGATTTTGACGTTATTATGGGCGTGGATTGGTTGGCTTCTTGTTACGCCAATGGTGATTGCCGAATGAAGATGGTTCGTTTCCAGTTTCTAGGAGAACCAGTCTTAGAATGGAAAGGGAATGCGGCATCACCAAAAGGTAGGTTTATTTCCTATCTAAAGGCAAGGAAGATGATCACGAAAGGGTTTATTTATCACCTAGTGCGAGTTCAAGATGTAGAAGCTGAGTCGCCGACCCTTCAGTCAGTTCCGGTAGTGAACGAATTTCCGGATGTGTTCCCGGAAGAACTTCCAGGCCTTCCTCCCGAGCGAGAGATAGATTTTGCGATTGATGTGTTGCCAGACACTAATCCCATATCTATTCCTCCCTATAGGATGGCACCCGCAGAGTTGAAAGAGTTGAAGGAGCAATTGAAAGACTTGCTTGAAAAAGGCTTTATTTGGCCTAGTTCATCCCCGTGGGGAGCACCCGTATTGTTCGTCCGTAAGAAGGATGGCTCCTTGAGAATGTGCATTGATTATCGGCAATTGAATAAAGTGACAATTAAGAACAAGTATCCCCTCCCGAGGATTGATGATTTACTTGATCAATTGCAAGGTGCCAAATGGTTTTCAAAGATTGATTTGAGGTCCGGGTATCACCAAGTAAGAGTTAGGGAGAAAGATATCCCTAAGACAGCTTTCAGAACAAGATATGGCCATTTCGAGTTCCGAGTAATGTCGTTTGGGCTAACTAATGCACCGGCAGTGTTTATGGACTTAATGAACAATGTATTCAGGCCTTTTCTGGATCGATTCGTGATTGTATTCATCGATGACATCCTAGTGTATTATAGATCCAAGGCAGAACATGTGGATCATTTGCGAATTGTCCTTGGAGTTCTTCGAGCTCGAGAGTTATTCGCGAAGTTTTCCAAATGCTAGTTTTGGTTGAACTCAGTGGCATTTCTGGGCCACATTGTTGCAGCTGACGGTATTCGAGTGGATAGCCAAAAGATTGAGGCAGTGAACACTTGGCCAAGGCCCACGACCCCTACGGAGGTTCGTAGCTTTTTGGGTTTAGCAGGTTATTACAGAAGATTTGTTGAGGATTTCTCTTCTATTTCTGCACCGCTCACCAAGTTGACTCAGAAGTCAGCTAAGTTTCAATGGACAGATGCTTGCGAGCGTAGTTTCCAAGAGTTGAAAGACCGACTGACTTCAGCCCCAGTCTTGACACTTCCAGAAGGATTGGAAGGATATGTTATTTATTGTGATGCTTCAGGCGTCGGGCTAGGATGTGTATTGATGCAAAATGGTAAGGTGATTGCGTATGCTTCTAGACAATTACGGAAACATGAGCAGAATTATCCTACCCATGACTTAGAATTGGCCGCGGTGGTCCATGCTTTAAAGATATGGAGACATTACTTATATGGTGTCCACGTGGATATTTATACAGATCATAAGAGTCTCCAGTACATCTTCAAGCAGAAAGAGGTGAATTTGCGGCAACGACGATGGCTAGAGTTGCTAAAAGACTATGACGTCGAAATCCTATACCACCCCGGAAAGGCAAATGTTGTGGCTGATGCTCTTAGCCGTAGGTCGATGGGAAGTCTAAGTGATGTACGACCAGAAAAGAAAGAGATGGCCCGTGATCTTCAGCAGTTAGCTAGCCTAGGAGTCCGAGTGGTGGACTCCGGTAGCAGTGGAGCTATTAGTCAGAATTCAACAGTTTCATCGTTAGTAGCAGAAGTAAAAGAGCGAAAATTTGAGGATCCCATGCTAATGCAGTACAGAGATACACTCCCTTAGAAGGAGGGGTCATCATTTGACATTTCAGAAGACGGAGTTCTCCGATGTCGAGGCAGGTTATGTGTTCCCGATGTGGCAGGTCTACGCCATCAGATTTTAAGAGAAGCTCATTGTTCCCGTTACTCCGTTCACCCTGGAGCGACGAAAATGTATCGTGATCTCAAGACTATATATTGGTGGAATGGGATGAAGAAAGACGTAGCAGAATTCGTAGCTCAGTGTCCTAATTGCCAACAAGTGAAGATAGAACACCAAAAGTCGGGTGGCTTATTGCAAGCTATAGAAATCCCAACTTGGAAGTGGGAAGTGATTAATATGGATTTCATTACAGGGTTACCCCGTTCTCGACGTAAATATGATTCTATATGGGTGATCGTGGATAGGCTCACAAAGTCAGCACATTTCTTACCGATCAGAACGACCTATATGGCAGAAGATTATGCCAAGCTTTATCTTAAAGAGATAATGAGACTCCATGGCGTTCCGGTATCTATCATCTCCGATAGAGGGACTCAGTTTACAGCCAAGTTTTGGGGGTCTTTCCAAGAAGGTTTAGGGACCCAAGTGCGCCTAAGCATGGCGTTTCACCCACAGACCGATGGGCAAGCTGAACGTACTATTCAGACTCTTGAAGATATGTTACGGGCATGTATGATAGATTTTGGAGGAAATTGGGATGACCATTTGCCACTCATCGAGTTTGCTTACAATAACAATTACCATTCTAGCATTCAAATGGCACCGTATGAAGCTCTATATGGGCGAAAGTGTAGATCCTCAATTGGATGGTTTGAAACTGGAGAAGCTAAGTTGATAGGGCCAGACTTGGTCCAGCAAGCAATAGAGAAAGTTAAGCTCATACAAGATCGGTTGCTAGCGGCTCAAAGTCGTCAGAAGTCCTATGCGGATAATCGTCGAAGAGACTTAGAGTTCGAAGTGAAAGATTGGGTATTCTTGAAAGTGTCGCCAATGAAGGGCGTGATGAGATTTTGCAAAAAGGGGAAGCTCAGTCCCCGGTATATTGGGCCATACGAAATTGTGCGCAAAATAGGCAAAGTGGCCTATGAACTAGATCTACCTCCAGATTTGGAGTCAGTCCATCCAGTATTTCATGTCTCGATGCTTCGGAAGTGTGTTGGAGATCCTACGAGGATCGTCCCAGTGAATGATATTCAAGTGACAGAAAAGTTAACTTATGATGAAATACCCATTGCCATATTAGATAGGCAAGTACGGAGGCTTAGAAACAAAGAAGTGGCCTCAATTAAAGTTCTGTGGAGAAATAACAATCGAGAGGAAATGACATGGGAAGCAGAAGAGAATATGCGATCCAAATACCCACATTTATTTCAGCCCTTGGAAGAAGTCCAAGATGAGACGTCCAAAATCATAAGGTATGCATGTTTTCCTTTTATACACTCAGGTCGTGTGTGGCCAAATTCTAGTGCTGTTGTATTATTGCCCTGTGAGGCATTGTTATTGTGGGTTGTTGTGACAGGGTGGTAGTGCCACATTACAGAGGAAACTCTGGCGAAAGTTTTATAGAATTCCCCAAGCCTTTAAACATTCGAGGACGAATGTTCCTAAGGGGGGTAGAATGTTACACCTCGGAAAATTTCCCATTGGTACGCAAGTAAATGAACTAATGAGGTGTGCGAGGAGTGCGAGTGTATAATGTTTCATGGGAAATGTATGTAAAGGGATGTGGATGATTAGAATGAAAAGTCGAGAAATGAGAAAAAAATGAAAGTTGGCAAAACTGGCCAGTGGTCGTATATTGCAAAATACGGACCGTAAAGTGCAATACGGTCCATAAACTGGCAGTCGTAAACTACCATGCAAAAGCTTCAGCTTTCTGCTAGTGGTCGTAAAGTGCAAATACGGACCGTAAACTGGTATACGGTCCGTAAACTGCCAAGTGGTAAACTGGCATACCAAACTTCAACTTTCTGCCAGCTGAGGAAGAGGTATAATACGACTTGGTGGACGGACCGTAAAATGATTTACGGCCCGTAAACCGTGGTCGTAAATCACCATGCATGCAGGTCAAAGTTTCTGGTTCTACTTAAGCTTAAAAACGACCACGAGGGACGGTCCATAAACTGAAATACGGACCGTAAACCTCCATGGACGACCACTGTTCACCCAGCACAGATTTTTCAATTCATTAAATATGAGGATCAAGACTTGTCTTATTTCATTTACAACATTACACCACTTCTCTCTAGAACTTCCCTCTACATTTATTTTATGAGTTTTCAAGGATTATAAGTCATCCATAACATTAAGACAAGTAAATCAAGGATAAGGGAATCATCAAGGATCATCCAAGTCAAGAAATCCAAATGGAGAAAAACTAGGGTTTTGCTCAAAGAAGAGTATTATCAACCAAAGCTTGTTCCTACAACTTCTAAGTTAAGATTCATGATTTTTACAAGATGTTTGAGGTATTGGAGAATTAAAATACATGGATTGTAGAAAAATGTGGTCAACTAGGTCAGGAATGATGAATAGTGACATTTTGAGAAATAGTTTGAATTGAGTTATGAATGTTTTTGTGTTGCGATATGAATGTGTTATAAATGGTATTAAGATCATGAACTAAACACTTTAGACGAATGGACGAAGATGGGTGTTATAATCATGAATGTGGGTGAATTAGAGGCAAATTGAGGAATTCTAGATAATGTGGATAATGTGAATGACTAATGGCCATTGTTATGACATTAATGAAGGTATAAACGCTAGCATTGGAAGGGAACGTGCAAGCATAGAATAGTTCGATGGAAAGGTATGTAAGGCTAACCCTTATTTCATAAGGCATGGTTCTTGGCCAAATTCCTAAATTCCTCTATATGAGTATGTTGTCTTCACATGGTTGAGTAAGTCTATAATGTAAATGTAACGATAATGATGAGGATAGAAATGATGATGAGAGTAAAATGAGACTAGAGATGCTTACGAGCTACGATATACGTGTATATATGCCTATGAAGGGCTATGATAAGACCCCGAGCTTATGATGCCGGGTAAGACTATATGTATATGACTATGTATAAAGTATGTATATGATTACGAAACGCGCGCACACCTCTGCAGAGGGTACGGATAACCCTGATGCCTTGGTAGGGCCAAGTATGTATGACCTTGAGCCTTGGTTGGCCAAGTATGTATAATACACCGATCCCATGAGGTCGGGTATGCTATGTAAATGCTATGTATATGAAATGACTATGTATATAATATGAATATGAATGTGAAAAGACTATGCATAGGAATACGGATAAGGACATGTATACGAATATGAGCACAAGTATGGTACGAGTATTACTATGGGATACGAACGACGATGTATGCAAGTAAGCGAGATGATGATGATATTACTGTCTCCCCTCCTATGCTATCTTCATATGATATCTATTATGCTTCTATATTGATGTTGATCATGCTTTACATACTCAGTACATTCTTCGTACTGACGTCCTTTTGTTTGTGGACGCTGCGTCATGCCCGCAGGTGCGCAGGGAGACAGATTTGATCCTTAGCTGCCTATTCGGAGATTTCATAGAGAGCTCCATTTCCTTCGGAGCCATATCTTTTGGGTACTCATTCTTTTGTGTATATAATTATGGGCATAGCGGGGTCCTGTCCCGCTAATGTGATATGTTATATTCTTAGAGGCTCGTAGACGTGTGTGTGTGTGTGGGTTGATGTGTTTGGCCTTGTCGGCCTATATTTTGTATATCATTTTGTCGGCCACGTTGGCCCATGTATATTGATGTAGCATAAATGCCTATGATGATATAAATGTGCGGTTGTCCATATGGGACTAGTTGACGAATCAATTTAAATGCATGTATAATTATGTGGCTCACCTAGATGTAAGTATAAGAGTAATCTAAGAGGGTGCTCGGGTGGGTTAGCACCGGGTGCTCGTCGCGGCCGCGAGTCGGGTCGTGACATATACAAAATATAAGCCGACAAGCCTAAAGACATCTAATCATACACAACTGTCTACGAGCCTCTAAGAAGATCTGGTAACATCATATAGGCTGGATAGGATAACGCCGTGCCCATATGTATGTTATGTCCCGTATTTTATACATTGCGACAATCCGGATTAACTATGATAAGTTAGGGCCAAGACCATTCCGGGACTTGATGTCGAGACTTTTGACCTTCGATTTTATTTTGAGACATAAGTTGTTCATGAAATTGTTGGCATGGAACACTTAGGAAAAGTTGGGACCAAAAATCATATATTTGGAAGTTGAAAATCATGCAAGAAGTCCCACACTTTGTGGCCAATTTTAAATGGTCCAACACATGTGTGGGCCAAAGACACATGGTGAAATTATGTGGGAGCTTAAAAGGATGACTTCTAAGTCATATTTACCACTTCAACACTTAGAATAAAAATCAAGAAGTTGAAGAATTCAACAACACCATTCGGCCAAGAACAAGAAAAACCAAATCCAATTTGAGCCATTCCAAAAATATTTCTTTGGTGCAAATCCACTAATTGAAGGTCCCTAAGTAACGTGGAAGTGTTGTTGGAGCGATCAAGCCATCCGTTTGGTAGATCGCAAACCCTAGGCAAAGTGTGGAGTTGAAGAAGAAAGGTAATATTTGATCTTGTTTTATGTGTTATAAATGTTGTATGTGTGTTGTAGTATGCTAAAATGGATGAAAATCATGAGATAGGGTATGTTGGAAGTGGGTCGTGTGCTTGGTGTGTTAGCCGTGTGAGGTGTGTGTATGTTGTGTGGTGTGGAGGTGATGAATTGATCTTATGTAGCATGTTTGATTGCTGTAGTGTGTAGGATGGCTAAGAATCACTAATATATGCATGTGTGGTGATAGCCGAATGTGGGTCATACTATATGCCAAAGAACGCATTAATGTCGCTTAATGTTTTAGTAGTTGTTGTGATCACTTTTATGTTGGAAATAAGAGTTTAATGTCGCAAGTTGATATGGTAAGTGTTGCGGACTGATTTGGAGAATTATGTGCAATTAGTGCAACTTTTATTTTCATGAGAATAGCATTGTTAGAATGGGTTATGGATTGTGTTCTCGGGTTTGGGATTGTTTTCGGGTAAATTGGAGAAATTGTTGGATTGATGGAAATATTGTGTAAATTGTTTGAAATGTCCTTGAATATTGATGGTATGGGTTCGGGTTGGAAATTGAATGTATGAGCGGTGATGTGGCTTGAATGTAAGCCGTCGAATTTAATATTATGAATGTTGTTGAATGTTGTAAAAGAGAGTTGTTAATGTTATATGATCTTGCCGATTGGTCATTGGGGTTGCTAGGTTGGTTATTGTTGTTGCTGTTGTTGAGTCTGGCCGAGTTAAATTCTCAGGGTTGGCCTATTTACAGGGGAAATGCTGCCCAAATTTCTGTAGAATTGAGTGTTAGTTTGGAATAAATCGCCTAAGTGCCTATGGCTAATGTTTGATATTCGTTTGCGTATTTGTAGACCTTGGAGAGCCCGAGGCGTAGGTTGGGATTAGCTTGAGTTGGGATAGCTTGGAGTGCATACGAGGTATGTAAAGCTCAAACCTTCCTTCTTTTGGCATGCCTTAGTTATACATAGGCTATATCACGAGCCTCGAGGAAATTCTAAATTCGCGATCCGAGTACGTTATGACTCTTATATATTTCTTGGCACTCGTATGTTTGATGTGATGAAATATGAATCCTTATGTCTTCGAAATAACTGATTTCCAAATGTTTCACAAAAAGTTTTGTTTTAAAGAATTCCGAAATTATGGACGTCGTATCTTTCACATAAAGGCTCGGATTGCTTCGATATCTTCGTAAGAGTTTGCATGGTGTATGATGAGTATGTTCTCCATAGGCGGGCCCGGCTCAGGTCGATACCCGTCCATGGGTCCCGCGGCTTTCCTTTTTGTAATTCGGAAGACTTTTGAAAGAATTTGGTATGACTATTATTTCGATTTTCAAGTATGGTCATTTTACTTATATTTGAGTCCATGATAATGATTTTATGCATATGGTTACTCACGACTCTGCTCGTGCGTTCTGTTATATCTTTCGCCGGATCCCGGGCCGGTTCTGTTGTCGTGCGCACTTTGATATATTCCGGTGTTATGCTGTGTTGATGGTTCACCGAGCCACTCGCTAGAGGGCCGGGTTCCACTTATATTTGGTGTTATGCTGTGTATGGCGTTATGCTGTGTTATGATGTGTGACGGGGATACGGAGATTTGAAACCTTCTGGTGTTATGCTGTGTTATGGCGCCATCGACGGGCGGGCGACCATATTCTCTATGCCCTATGCATGACTTATATTTTGAGAGTAAACATTTTGGTATTTTGGGTTTGCACTTATGTTCTGTACTTGTATTTCGTTTATGCCTCAGATATCTTCTGCTTTGCATACTCAGTACATATTTCGTACTGACCCCCTTTCTTCGGGGGGGGGGGGGGGGGGGGGGGGCTATGTTTCATGCCTGCAGGTGCAGACGCACAGTTTGGTGATCCAGCCTTTTAGGATACCCTCTTCTGCTGTTTGGAGTACTCCTCTTATTCCGGAGCCTACATTTTGGTATATATCTTCGTTCGTTGCATACGTATGTATTTGTTCAGGGGTACGGCGGGGCCCTGTCCCGCCATATGATTCGGTCTGTCTGTTTAGAGGTCTGTAGACGTATATGTGGGTTTTGTGCCTACTTCTGTACGGGTGTGTTTCTATGATCCCACTTGCCATGGCAGCCTTGTCGGCGTGCGTTTGTATATGTTTTGGGCCGTTGCGCCATTTGATAGCCTTGTCGGCTTCTGATATATATGTACATATATGGTTGTGTTTGAAATGTGTCTGAGACAGTTTGATATAATTTGAGGCAGTGTGTGATATTTGTGCCAGTATACGCTATCTGTATGTGATTCGGATTTGATGAGTGTGTTCGGGTGCCCAGTTCGGGCACTAGTCACGGCCTACGGGGTTGGGTCGTGACAATGTATGTACACAAGAAGAATAATAGCAAAAAGCTGTAGCTCCGGATGAAATGGAGCTCCTCTATGTAGTCCCTAATGAAGAAAGCTATGGATCAAGCCTGTCTCCCTGGCCACCTGCGGGCATGACGCAGCGTCCACAAACAAAAGGACGTCTATACGAATAATGTACTGAGTATGTAAAGCATAATCAACATCATAGTATGACCATAAGAGACAACATAAGGATTAGCATAAGAAATAACATAAGATGGGAGAATCAGGAGGTAATAGATTCATTTGCACCTCTAGGGGCCTTCATCGTATCTACTTACTTGTCTTTCGTAGGGACCTTCCATTTCTAATGCTTACTCATGTACATACGTACATATATATATATATATATATATTTGTACTTGTATTCATATTCATACTCGTATCCATATCATATCTATATTCATATTCATAGCATACCTGACCACGAAGGTTCGGTGTTTCACATACCTGGCCATGTCAAGGCTCGGTGATTATACATACCTGGCCCTACCAAGGCTCAGTGTTATCCGTACCCAACTGTAGTGGTGTGCGCGCGATAGGCATCATACCCAGCCACATAAGCTCGGTGTTACATAATAGTCATACATACTTAGACACATATACATAAGAGTCCATAAGAGTCATCAACATCATTACCATCATCGTTTTCATTACATTTATCCTTAGAGGATCAACTATCACATAAAGGGAAGCAATAATATCTTAGAGATAGAGTCACTTGGAAGACATTATAGGACTCATGAAAGAATATATATCAAAGGAACCATGCCTTAATGAAAGAAGGGTTAGCCTTGCATACCTCTTTGACTTATTAACTATTTAACGATCACCGTTGAAGCTTGAATAATTTACATTTAGAGGGGGTTCACACCATAGTTAAGCCTTAATGATACTCTTAAGTTCAAACTAGAATAATTCATGATCTAATGAGAATTGGGCAGCATTTCCCCTATTTCGTCAACTTCCCCCATTTTACAAAAAAACTCCCAACTCCCAACAACCACAATAACATCTATAATACACTCACAATATCATAGTCAAGCAATCACATTCCATTGAACCTTTAAAATCTATCCATGCGCTCAACTCATACCAACAACTCCACACCCATTTTAGCACATTTTCATATAACGCTTCTTCATCACCATTATTACCTTCCATAACATAATTATATCCATATCCCACTAAGAATCATGACTCAATATAGATTACTACTCATAAACATCATAAAAGCCACATTTAGACTTCATTTTCTACTTTGTTCTTCTACCCAAGTTTTGCTACGACCAAACATTCTCATTAACATGAAATAAGTGTCACGACCCAACTAGGGGCCGTGATGGGTACCCGGACCTAGCTACCGAACACCGCTCGCTCTACTACTCATCTTACTCATTTAATGCTCTTTTGCAAATTTTATTCATGGGAATGTAAGAAAGCATATATTTTATAGAAACATAAATGCTTTATACTTATTTTTCTTTCGGCTATCAAAATAATATATATACATAATAACATCATGTGAGACCATCTAACCCACACTGCGTATCTACGAGCCTCTACTGACATATTATATACATAGACGGAACAAGACTCCATCATGCCCAAAAATACACATATGTACCAACAAAACAACCATAAGTACCTCCGAACAATGGAGTGCTCTCTATCAGCTGACAGCTACTGAGGATCTGGGCCAAGTTCACCTCCCTGTCTACCTGTGGGCATGAACACAACGTCCAAAGAAAACAGACGTCAGTACAAATATTGTACTGAGTATGAGAGGCATAAACAATGGAGAAAGACATCAATAATATAATGAGAACATCAATGTGAAACATCTGGATCTGAATAACAATCATATGGAAAGTAATGCATGTTGTCTTACTCATACTCATCATCATGTCATATATGCATAGTATGCAAGCTGCCCGTCCATGTCAGAACGGTTTGATAATCAATAACATTATCCCGCTTCCAGGCCTCCCGCGTCCGGGGTACCATCTCATGCCGCCCACTAGTGGTGTCTGCCCATGCCAAAAGGTCACGGTTTATTCGTATAGCTGCCCGCCTTGGCGGTGACTGTCCGGCCAACTAGGCGCGGTGTAATATGCTCATGACTTGCTCATCATAGAATACTTATAGTAATATGCTTCATCGTAATATATTTATCATAGTACATGCACAAGACTCAAGATCAGCTATACTCTATCGGGGAGACGTAAGGTCGTGATCCCCCGATTTCATTATGAAGCCATTATGATTATTCTGCCTCACCTTGAAGGAACTAGTACATAAGGTGAGTGTAGTCAACAAATAACCTCATTATCAATATAGCATCATCATATCGTATCTGTTATCTTATATAGACATTTATGAATGTAGGCTCTTAACTTTCCGGAAAATGGAAACCCATAAAGAAGATAAGGAGTTTACGCTATAGGATTCATGCCATTAGAAGGAAAGGACTAGCCTCACATACCTTGGTCGTTTAACTAAGCTATCACTCACTTGTTCTCCTTCGATATCACGTCGCTACCTTCATGAGAGAATTCGAATTAACATTAGTCAATTGACTAGAAGAACGCATCATTAATTCTAGGGAAAATTGGGCAGCACTTCCTTTGTTTATACTACTTTTCCCATGTTCTATACCAACTCCCAACATTCACAATACTACTCACCATATCACAATCAACAATCATCATTTATGCGTATTTAGAAAAATTCACCATTTTTCTCCAATTTTCCCCATATTTCTACTTATAGCTCGTCTTTGTGTTTTCACGCATTTAATGCTTGTTTTATGATACACACATCATTATAACGTATTCATAATCACAACTCTTCACCTTTTCATGATTCAATTCCACTATCATTCAATTATGTCACTATTCACTCAATAATGATCCACTTTCTATGTTCTTCTACATTTCAAGTATCTAAGCCTTCCAATACCTTAAACAACCTGAAATGATCATTAAACTTACCTTGGATGTTGGTTGAACAAGACTTGAGTTGAGTTTCTACCTTAGCATCAAAACCCTTCTTCACCTCCTTTGATTTTCTTTGAGGAAGATGAACCCTACTTAGTTTTCATACACTTTATTTCGTGGATTATGTATTGTTGATCTTAGTCTCCCTTGGATTTATCATGTGGTTGAAGAGTAGGGAAAGTTCTAGAGGTTTCTTGAGTTGGAAGAGGTGGGAAATGAAATGGGTGAAATGAAAAATTACCCCTTACACTTAATTTAAAAGTTGGCCGAGACCCATTATATGGTCCAACATACGGTTCGTACTATTTATACTGGCCGCATGTACTGGCGTACATTTGGTCCAGTAGCTGGTGGCCTTCTTGGCCAATTATATGGCTAGTATAAATTATACGGTCCGTAAGTTGGACCGTATAATGCCCAGTGGTTCCGTTTTGGTTCTCGTTGTCTCGTTTGATCTCCGATCCTTATGGAACCTTCTTGGCACTTGTTTAACATCTCAACATCAACCCTAAGGGCTTTATTACACTTCTCTAAGACACCATCATGTCATCACAAAATTGTTGCTCGTTATTCCTACTCGATATACGACTTATGGCTCGATTTCCTTGACAACTTCCTTTCCTTATCTCGAATGGTTTTGAAATCTTGTTTGGGGTTATCAAATACTATTCCTAACTCATCGAAATGTCATATACGCTATGACCTTCGTTGTCCTATTCATAGTACAGGTACGGGGAATCTTCCAAGGTGTAACATTCTTCCCCCTTTTGGAACATTCGTCCTCGAATGTTAAACACTCGGGATGCTACAAACATTTCGCCAGAGTTTCCCCTGTAACTTGGCACTACCAACCTTTCATAACAACCCATAATATCATCTCCTCACAGGGCTACATCATAATATCAACATATTTATGGCCACACACGACCAAAAGTATAAAAATAAAGCATACATACCTCATCTCGTAGACGTTTCATCTTGAGTCTCCTCCGGGGGTTGGAATAATTGCAGGTATTTATCTTGCATCTTCTCCTTCGCTTCCCACATCATTTCTTCCCGATTATTGTTTCTCCATAAAACCTTGACTGAAGCGACCTCTTTATTTCGAAGCCTTCGCACCTGTCTGTCTAGGATAGCAACCGATAGTTCTTCATATGTTAGTCCTTCTGTCACTTGGACATCATCAACCGGAATCATTCTCGTTGGATCTCCGATGCACTTGCGGAGCATCGAAACATGGAAGACTGGATGCACGGACTCAAGCTCTGAAGGTAAGTCCAGTTCGTAGGCTACTCGACCCACCTTACGGATGATTCGATAAGGTCCAATGTATCTTGGACTCAACTTCCCCTTTTTACCAAATCTCATTACTCCTTTCATAGGCGAGACTTTCAAAAATACCCACTCATTAACTTGAAATTCCAAGTCTCGTCGGCGGTGGTCCGCATAAGACTTTTGACGACTTTGGGTTGTTAACAGTCGGTCTCGAATCACTTAAAACTTTTCGACTGCTTGTTGGATTAAGTCGGGGCCTATCAATTGTGTTTCTCCGGTTTCAAACCATCCAATTGGAGATCTACATTTCCTTCCGTACAAGGCTTCATATGGAGCCATTTGAATACCAGAATGATAGTTGTTGTTATAGGAAAATTCAATAAAGGGTAAATGCTCATACCAACTACCACCGAAGTCCAGCACACATGCTCGTAGTATATCTTCCAAGGTCTGAATAGTGCGCTCGGCTTGCCCGTCGATCTGTGGACGAAACGTTGTGCTGAGCTTAACTTGAGTGCCTAGACCTTCTTGAAAGGACTTCCAAAACTTTGCTGTAAACTGTTCCCCTCTGTCTGTAATAATGGCCAAAGGAATTCCATAGAGTCGCACGATTTCCTTTAGATACAACCTAGCATAGTCTTCTGCTGAATACGTGGTTCTAACTGGGAGGAAATGAGCTGCTTTTGTGAGTTTGTCCACGATAGCCCATATAGAATCATATTTGCCTCGGAACGAGGTAATCCTACAATAAAGTCCATATTAATTTCTTCCCATTTCCATGTAGGAATCTCTATTGCTTACAATAAGCCTCCTGGCTTTTGATGTTTAGCTTTTACTTGTTAGCAATTCGAACATTGGGCTACAAATTCTGCTATGTCTCTCTTCATACCGTTCCACCAGTATATCGATTTGAGGTCATGATACATTTTTGTTGCACTGGGATGAATAGAATACCGAGAATAGTGATCTTCCTATAGAATCCTTTGGCGCAATCTTGCCACATCCGGTACGCATAGCCTGCCCTGATATCTGAGAACCCCTTCTGTGGAGATTTCAAATGGGGACTTTTCCTTCTCACGAAATAGGTCTCGATAGTGTCTTAACTGGGAATCTTGGCACTGTCGTTCCTTTACTTCTATACTTACGGATGAAACTGTGGGGTTACTAATGTTGATACTTGTGCTACCCGAATCAATTGCGCGTACTCCAAGATTAGCTAGTCGCTGAAGCTCACGACCCATTTCTATCTTTTCTGAAGGGACTTCACATAAGCTACCCATTGATCGACGGCTAAGCGCATCAGCCACAACGTTAGCTTTTCCCGGGTGGTACAGAATATTTACATCATAGTCTTTCAACAGTTCTAACCACCGCCCCTGACGCAGATTCAACTCCTTTTGCTTGAAAATATATTGAAGACTCTTGTGATCTGTATAGATATCAATATGTACACCATAAAAATAATGCCTCCATATTTTTAAGGCATGAATAACCGCGGCCAATTCAAGATCATGGGTTGGATAATTCTGCTTATGCTTCCGCAATTGTCTTGAGGCATATGCAATAACTTTGCCATGCTGCATTAATACACATCCTAGTCCCACACCAGAAGCATCGTAATATATAACATAGCCTTCTGACCATTCTGGAAGTGTTAGCACTGGGGCTGAAGTCAATTTGTCTTTCATCTCCTGAAAACTACGTTCTCACGCATCGTTCCATTGGAATTTAGCAGATTTCTGAGTTAATTTCGTTAGTGGGGCTGAAATAGAAGAAAAGCTCTCTACGAATCTCATGTAATAACCTGCCAAACCCAGGAAACTACGAACTTCTGTAGGTGTCGCAGGCCTTGGCCAAGTCTTCACAGCTTCAATTTTCTGAGTGTCGACTCGGATACCATCATCGGAAATAACATGGCCTAGGAATGCCACAGAATTCAGCCAAAACTCACACTTTGCGAACTTTGCATATAATTCCCGAGCTCGGAGAACACCAAGGACAATTCTTAGATGATCTGCATGTTCTGACTCTGTGCGAGAGTATACCAAAATGTCGTCGATAAATACTATCACAAAGAGATCCAAGAATGGTCTGAACACATTATTCATTAAATTCATAAACACCGCCGGGGCATTCGTCAACCCAAACGACATTACTCGAAACTCGTAGTGACCATATCTTGTTCTGAAGGCAGTCTTGGGAATATCCCCTTCTCTAATTCTCATTTGATGATAACCAGATCTCAAATCTATCTTGGAAAACCATTTAGCGCCCTGCAATTGATCAAACAAATCGTCAATTCTGGGGAGGGGATACTTGTTCTTTACCGTTACACTATTCAGTTGCCGGTAATCAATGCACATCCGCAGGGATCCATCTTTCTTCCTCATGAACAAGACCGGTGCTCCCCACGGTGATGAGCTGGGCCTTATAAACCCTTTTTCAAGCAAGTCCTTTAACTGTGCCTTCAGCTCTTTCAATTCTGCCGGAGCCATTCGATAAGGAGGAATGGAAATAGGCTCAGTGTCCGGTAGCACATCAATAGTGAGATCAATTTCCCTCTCGGGAGGGAGACCTGGAAGTTCGTACGAAATACATCGGGGAATTCATTCACTACCGGAACAGATTGGAAAGCTGGCGACCTTGCCTCAGTGTCATGGACCTGAACTAGATGATAAATATAGCCTTTAGCTATCATTTGCCTTGCCTTAAGGTTGGAAATAAACCTACCCTTTGGGGTTGCCGTATTACCCTTCCATTCAAGTACGGGCTCTCCCAGAAATTGAAACCGAACCATTTTCGTCCGACAATCAACATTAGCATAGCACGAAGCCAACCAATTCATACCCATAATTACATAGAAATCTACCATTTCCCGTTCGATCAGATTGGCTTTAGTTTGAGGATCACATATCACGATAACACAGTCCTTGTACACTTTCCTCGCTACTACCGGATCACCAACCGGAGTGAACACTTCAAAAGGTTTAATCGGCTCGGACTGTACCCCAATACAATCAGCAACATACAGAGTGACATAAGAGAAAGTAGAACCTGGATCGATCAAAGCATATACATCACGGGAAAATATTGTCAATGTACCTGTGACAACATCTGGGGAAGACTCAAGATCCTGTCGCCCAGCCAAAGCATATACGCGGGGCTGAACGACACCTGAAGTAGATGCTCCCCCTCTGCCTCTGCCTCTGCCTCTACCTGCGGTGGTCTGAGAAGTCTGTGTTGTTGGGCGTACTGAGGAAGACCCAACTGTTGACCCTGTAAGCTGAGTCCCAACTCTACCTCGCACCGAAGGACAATCTCTCATCATATGGCCAACTTGTCCGCAGGCATAACTGTTATATCCCGTGTTTTCACACGTTGGGAAAAATTTGGAGATATCCTTGACTTGTAAGAAATAAGGTCATAATTAATTTTTATTTGACATAGGAGTTGTGCATGAAAGGATAGAGTCATGAAAGTGTGGGACAAGGCTAAGGGCAATTTTGGAATTTTGGAAATTAGTTTCGGGAATTACAAAATGTGATTCACAAGTTAATGGGCTTGTAAAATAAGAAGCAAACTTTGGGCCCAATCTCAAAGAGGTGGCCGGCCATGTGGAGGCCCAAACCCACCCCTTTTATTAAATATTTTACATGTGCTATTAATATATATGAAGGGATCCTTATCTTTTAGTTGGTTCAAGAAACTTAGCACAAAAAAAAAAACAAGAGAAGCTAGACCAAGAAGGAGAAGCTCTCGGCTTGGCTATGGAAAATTGACTATCCAAAATATTGTCCAAAAAATATGTGTCTTGTGATTTTTATACTAAGTTGAGGTCCCTTTTTAACTTGGTGTAGTTGCTTTGGAAGAAAGGAGCCTTGATTCTTCAAAGTGACCACTTGATCAAGTGAAGAAGACTAAGGTAAAAGGTGAGAATTTATCCCTAATCTTTGTACTATTAAGTCTTATTTGTGTTGTAGTATATAGAAGTGTGTTGATTGTGTGGAAAAATGGAAGTTTGCAAAATGGGTTTGGAGTATGGTTTGTAGCCGTGGGCATGTGTGTGTTGTGTGGTGATAATGTGTTGGATTTATGTTATATTCAAGTTATGATTGTGATGAAATGCATATGGGAATTGAAAGTTGGATGAATTTAGTTGATATTGGAAAAAAAATAGGCATATGGCCGTAGGGTGTATTTGGCTTGGGATAGAAAGGAATTGAGTTGTTTAGTGTGTTAAAGTGTTGTTGTGATGTTTGTAATGTAAATGAAGTTAGAATGATATAAGCTTGTATTGAATTGGAATGTAGAAACTTATGTCGTTTTAGTATGATTTTCCGACATTAAGGAAATGAAGTTGTTTGGTTGTCAATTGTGATGATCATTGATGAATTTGGAAGTTGGAAACATGTTATGAAGTTGTATACCAAAGATTTGATGTTTTGCATAAGTTATGACTTTGACAGAAAGTTGTATATTATGCATATCGAGTTTATAACTTGAGGAAAACGATATGAAATGCTTCTAGAACTATATGGTGATGATCTTGATTGTTGATGAATGTGAAATTATTAATATTAGTGGAAAGTTGGGTTGAAATGAAGGTTATGTCAACTTGTTAGAAAGATGACTAGTTGAAGGATATTTGTGTTTTTTTAATGTTCGTTGTTGATATTGATGTTGTCGTTTGGGTTGTTGTTGATGATTTCTAGCCGAGTTGAATTCTCGGGGTGCTATATGTGTAGGGGAAGTGCTGCCGAAATTTCGATAGACAATTATGCATTAAGTTGAAACTTTGGTATTCATAACTCACAATTGGTAAACTTGACCAATTGCAGACTTTTGACGAAACGGGAAGTGAGTTTGGAAAGGCGTAAGGAGCTTGAAAGGTATGTAAAGCAACCCGGATTCTTCCCTTGGCATGCCCTTAGTGTGTTAGGGTCGGATCCGGGCCTCGAAAGACTTCTTGGCCCTCGGAATCTGCAAGGGAAAATCTCAGTTTTTCTTTCAATAGAATTGAACTACTTTGGCACACTTTTCTTGAAATTATGCAATTTTGTTCTAACTTACTTGGAAAGTCATAGAATGTCTGTAGAACCTTTTTTAGGTGATACCATAAGCTTAGAGGGCATAATTTGAGCCCGCCGCCTTGTTTGTTCCGAGGCGGGCCCACTATTCCCGGTTTTGCCCTTAATGTACTAAAACTTCCCTTTTAAGCGATTTTTGACAGAAATGTTTTGACTATCCTACTAATCGCCTAATAAACATTGTTTTAAATATTCTATTAAATCTTATAAATTATTTTGACACCCGGAATGACTTCGGGAAGGTTATACTTCTGTAATTTATTATGATATCCAAAATGCATTTATTATGATAACGTCCGACTCCATTGGATTTGTTTGGCTTTGATACGCTTCATCGAGTCTTTGAAAACATTTATGATATTTTTAAATTGCATTAGTCTCTCACTACTCCATTCGTGGATGTCCTAATGTTTCCCACACTGAGCCCGGGCCAGGATATGTTGTCAAGCGTGATCCTTTGCATTGTTCGCCGTGCCTCGATGTGAGGGGGCAGGTATACGCGTACATGGGTTTGTGGAGTATGCTGTGCCATGTACGCTTGTTCTGATATGATTTGCTATGGCCATCTGAATTGATATATTATGTGACGGGGTTATGCCCCATTCTGATTCTTCTGTGTTGTGGCACCAGCGTCGGGAGGGTGGCCACGTTCTGTCTGCCGAGTCCCTTGGCAGGGGCCGGATTTAATATGACATATGTTTCTGTACACACTCTGCATGTTTTGGAAATATGTATTTGATACTTTGGATTTTCTACTCACTTTTCTGTACGTTCTGTACCAGTTATGATTCTGTTTCTGTAATCCAAGCTTTACATATTCAGTACATATTTCGTACTGACCCCCTTTCTTCGGGGGCTGCGTTTTTATGCCGCGCAGGTACAGATGACAGGTTTGCTAATCCCTCCGCTTAGGATCTTATTCTGCCATTTGGAATGCTCTCTTATTCAGAGCCATCTTTTGGTATAGTCTGTCACTTCTACATATGTATATTCTCGTTCATGGGTACGGCGGGGCCCTGTCCCGTCATATGAGTTTGTCGGTCTGTTTAGAGGTCTGTGGACATGGTTGTGGGTTGGGGTCTTTCTGTACAGTTGTGTACTTATGTTGTGTTTGGGCGATCTCATTCGCCGCGGCGGACGGTCCGCATATATTTAAATGTTGCTTTGTTGGCCCTGTGTGGCCTTGTTGGTATTTTCTGCGTGCAGGGTATATGGGATAGTCCGTAAAACAAAGGAAACTCTGCCAAAATTTTTCTGGAAACTAATTAAATTTGAAATAAAGCCTTGTCGGCTTCTGCCATATACTAGAATGGGTTTGAGTGCCCAGATCGGGCACTAGTCACGGCCTACGGGGTTGGGTCGTGACAAAAGTGGTATCAGAGCGGTTCGTCCTCGGAATGTCCACAGACCGTGTCTAGTAGAGTCTTGTTTATCGGTGTGTTGTGCACCACACCCATAGACAGGAGGCTACAGGGCATTTAGGATACTACCCTTCTTTCTGTCTTAGATCGTACGATAGAGCTGTGTTATCAGGATGATTCCTCCCTAACGAATTGTTACATTTGCAGTTATGCCTCCAAAAAAGGCGACAGCGGCCCAAAAGGCCAAGGCAGCAGCTGTGGGAGAGACTAGTCGGGCCCAGAGGGTTACCAGGGCCCATGCACATATTGCTCCTGATATTTTGCCCCCGGCAGAGGGCTCTTCCACACCGCCACCCGTAGAGGAGATTGGAGCAGCAGCAGCTGCAGGTCGAGGGGCGGCTCCACCGCCAGCTCCCGAGATTCCAGTACCTGAGCCCCCAGCTCCACGGCCAGGCACTGAGGATCAGTCCATGAGAGAGGCAGTCCAGCTATTGAATAGACTTGTTGCAGGACAGGTTCAGGGGCACGGATTGGGAGGTGACCGAGCATATAGGCGTGACAGTTCGAGAGCTCGTGAGTTCTTGACTTGTGGCCCTCCAGAGTTCTTCGGGACAAAGCCCGAGGAGGATCCTGAGGAGTTTACAGGAAGATGCGGTACACCTTACATTTGATTAATGCTTCCGCGACAGAGTCAGTCAAATTGGCTTCGTACCGGTTGTATGATGTAGCGGCAAATTGGTACGAGTCATGGGAGTTATCCAGAGGCGACGACGCTCCCCCAGCAGTTTGGAATGATTTTTCTCAGGCTTTTCTTAGTCATTTTCTGCCTTCGGAGTTACGACGAGCCAGAGCTGATAGATTCTTATTATTGAGGCAGAGGGGCCGCAGTGTCCGAGACTATAGTTTGGAGTTTGATTCCTTGGCCCGATATGCACCTGCTGTGGTGGCTACTATGGCGGACCGGATGCACAGATATATTATGGGGCTGGACCGGTATTTTGTTGATAGCTGTTTAGTATTGGCTGCTCAGCCCGGTACGGACATTGCCCGTATTCAGGCCCACGCCCAGGGCATGGAGGATCGGGGCAGAGGAGGACACCAGCCTGACAGGAGCCAGGATCGGAGACAGCCCAAGAGGGCCAGGTTATCTGGAGATTTTTGGGGCAGACAGCCCCAACATCCGCAGCAGCCTAACAGATTCTCATCTCAGCTGGCGCAGAGCGCACCTCCCCAGCCTACAGGTCGCAGGTTCGATAGCCTAGGGTATTCAAGAGCAGGCCAGAGCTCCAGGGCTTCAGGTTCGCGGACAGATAGGGGTTCTGGTCAGATGAGGCCACCCAGGGTTCAGTGTTCTTTTTGTGGCAGATATCATCCGGGAGAGTGCTACAGAGCCACCGGTGCATGCTTTTCTTGTGGTCGTCAGGGCCATTCTGTGAGAGATTGCCCGTATAAGGGTAGTTCGGGTGGTGCAGCGCAGCCTACCGGATCAGCCGCTGGGTCTTCATCTTCGTCAGTGGCTATGCGCCCTACGGGGCAGGGTATTCCGACACCAGCGGGTCGCGGCAGAGGCCGTGGTGGAGCTTCTGGTATTAGCGGTCCTTCGAACCGCATTTATGCTTTGGCCAGCCGCCAGGATCAGGAGGCATCTCCTAATGTCGTTACAGGTACTTTATTGGTCTTCTCTCGGTCTGTGTATGCACTAATTGATCCAGGTTCGACTTTATCATATATTTCACCTCTGGTTGCTAGTAAAATTGGTATAACGTCTGAACCTATAGAGCCGTTTGAGGTAGCCACACCGATTGGGGACTTTATTGTAGCAAAACAGGTATATAAAGACTGTTCGGTAATTGTATGTGGCCGAGACACTAAGGCAGATCTGGTGGAGTTAGATATGATCGAGTTCGATGTTATTATGGGTATGAACTGGCTAGCTTCCTGTTATGCTAATGTTGACTGCCAAAATAAGGTAGTTCGTTTCCAGTTTGCTGGGGAGCCAGTTATAGAATGGGCAGGTAATACTGCATCGCCGAAAGGTAAGTTTATTTCATACTTTAAGGAGAAGAAAATGATCAGAAAGGGTTATATTTATCATCTGGTTCGGGTACAAGACTTGACAGCAGAAACGCCGACTCTTCAGTCAGTTCCCGTGGTTAATGAATTTCCAGATGTGTTCCCAGAAGAGCTTCCAGGCCTTCCTCCAGAGCGGGAGATAGATTTTACTATTGATTTGCTTCCAGATACTCAGCCTATATCTATTCGCCCGTACAGAATGACACCGGCAGAATTGAAAGAACTGAAAGAGCAGTTGAAGGATCTGTTAGAAAAAGGCTTCATCAAGCCTAGTACTTCGCCTTGGGGAGCCCCGGTATTATTTGTGCGTAAGAAACACGGGTCGCTGCGTATGTGTATCGATTATCGGCAGCTGAATAAGGTAACCATAAAGAATAAATACCCCCTCCCCAGAATTGATGATTTGTTTGATCAGTTGCAGGGCGCCAAATATTTTTCGAAGATAGACCTTCGGTCAGGCTATCACCAGGTACGGGTACGAGAGGCCGATATTCCTAAGACAGCATTCCGGACCAGATATGGGCACTATGAATTCAGAGTTATGTCTTTTGGGCTGACTAATGCTCCTGCGGTATTCATGGATTTAATGAACCGGGTATTCAGGCCGTTCTCAGACATGTTCGTAATTGTATTTATCGATGATATCCTGGTTTATTCTCGGTCCGAGGTATAGCACGCAGATCATCTGAGAGCGGTACTTGGGGTACTTCGGCGTCGGAAATTATATGCAAAATTTTCTAAATGTGAATTCTGGCTGGCTTCAGTGGCATTCCTGGGGCATATTATTGCAGCTGATGGTGTCCGGGTGGATACACTGAAGATTGAGGCCGTGAAAAATTAGCCCAGAACCACGACGCCCACAGAGGTACGTAGTTTCCTGGGGTTAGCAGGCTATTACAGAAGATTTGTGGAAAAGTTTGCTTCGATTTCAGCGCCTTTGACAAGGCTAACTCAGAAGGGAGCCAAGTTCCAGTGGACTGATGCTTGTGAACGAAGCTTCCAGTTGCTGAAATAGAAGCTGACTATAGGTCCAGTTCTGACTCTTCCCGAGGGACCAGACGGGTATGTTATTTATTGTGATGCTTCTGGTGTGGGGTTAGGCTGTGTATTGATGCAGCACGGCAGAGTTATAGCTTATGCTTCCCGACAGCTGAAAAAGCACGAAAAGAATTATCCTACTCACGATCTGGAGCTTGCAGCGGTGATTCATGCCCTGAAGATATGGAGACATTATTTATATGGCGTTCCTGTGGATATCTATACAGATCATAAGAGTCTCCAGTATATTTTGAAGCAGAAAGAGCTTAATTTGCGGCAGCGGAGGTGGCTGGAGCTCCTGAAAGACTATGATGTGGATATTTTATATCATCCGGGCAAGGCTAATGTTGTTGCAGATGCGCTCAACCGGAAATCTATGGGCAGCTTGGCAACTTACAGCTAGACAGGAGAGAGATAGTACGTGATATTCATCAGTTGGCTAATTTTGGGGTTCGTCTGGCCGATTCTGGCGGTACACGGATTTCTGTCCGAGGGATTTCTGAATCATCTATTAAGGAAGATATCAGGCGGCATCAATATGAAGATCCTGTTTTAGCTCGATACAGAGACACAACCTATGATAAGGAGAAGACTCCGTTCGAGTTACCCCAGACGGAGCCTTACTATACAGAGGCAGGTTGTCTGTACCTGATATTGCAGGACTACGACAGCAGGTTATGAGTGAGGCACATTATGCTCGCTATTCGCTCCATCCTGGGTTTACGAAGATGTACCATGATCTTAGATGCCTATATTGGTGGGATGGTAAGAAACGGGATATCGCAGAGTTCGTCGCTCAGTGCCCAAATTGTCAGCAGGTCAAGATTGAACATCAGAAACCGGGTGGACTGTTGCAAGAAATGGAAATTTCGACGTGGAAGTGGGAGATCATTAATATGGACTTCATTACCGGTTTGCCTCGCACTCTACGGAAGAATGATTCCATCTGGGTTATTGTTGATAGGCTGACTAAATCAGCCCATTTTCTCCCTGTCAGAACTACTTACTCCGCTGAGGATTATGCCAGGCTTTATATAAAAGAAATTGTGCGACTTCATGGAGTTCCTATATCTATTATCACTGACAGAGGTGCCCAGTTCACCGCGAACTTCTGGAGATCTTTTCAGGAAGGATTAGGGACTCAGCTGAGTCTGAGCACAGCTTTTCATCCTCAGAGTGACGGACAGGCCGAGCGCACTATCCAGACGCTTGAAGATATGTTGCGGGCCTGTGTTATTGGTTTCAGAGGTAGCTGGGAGGATCACTTGCCATTGATTGAATTTGCTTATAATAACAGCTATCATTCCAGCATCCAGATGGCTCTGTACGAGGCTTTATATGGTAGGAAATGCAGGTCACCTATCGGCTGGTTTGATATTGGCGAGATCGGCCCAGAGATGATCCAGCAGGCAGTTGATAAGGTGAAACTTATCCGGGAGCGGCTATTGGCAGCCCAGAGTCGACGCTGATAAACGGCGTCGTCCTTTGGAATTCCAGGTTGGTGATTGGGTATTTCTGAAGGTATCGCCCATGAAAGGCGTAATGCGGTTCGGCAGAAAGGGTAAGCTTAGTCCGCGTTATATTGGGCCTTATTTGATTGTGCGGAAAATTAGAAATGTCGCCTATGAGTTAGATCTGCCATCTGATTTGGAAGCGGTACATCCGGTATTCCATGTGTCTATGCTCCGCAAATGCATTGGTGATCCCTCCAGAATATTTCCTGCGGATGATATTCAGGTGACGGAGCAGTTATCTTATGAGGAGCAGCCCGTAGCTATTTTGGACCGCCAGGTAAGAAAGCTCCGGAACAAAGATGTAGCCTCTGTTAAGGTGCTGTGGTGGAACAACAATAGGGACGAAATGACCTGGGAGGCCGAAGAGGAGATGAAGAAGAAATATCCTCATTTGTTCCCTATGTCCACAGGTTATCTCGAATCTTTGTTTAATCCCATTTCAGTAGCGAATGTGCTGTCTATAAACAGAAACTCCCCCGAAGTATTTTCAGACCCTATAAGATTAATTTAACATTCGAGGACGAATGTTCTAAAGGGGGGGAGGATGTTATATCCCGTGTTTTCACACGTTGGGAAAAATTTGGAGATATCCTTGACTTGTAAGAAATAAGGTCATAATTAATTTTTATTTGACATAGGAGTTGTGCATGATAGGATAGAGTCATGAAAGTGTGGGACAAGGCTAAGGGCAATTTTGGAATTTTGGAAATTCGTTTCGGGAATTACAAAATGTGATTCACAAGTTAATGGGCTTGTAAAATAAGAAGCAAAATTTGGGCCCAATCTCAAAGAGGTGGCCGGCCATGTGGAGGCCCAAACCCACCCCTTTTATTAAATATTTTACATGTGTTATTAATATATATGAAGGGATCCTTATCTTTTAGTTGGTTCAAGAAACTTAGCACAAAAAAAAAAAAAACAAGAGAAGCTAGACCAAGAAGGAGAAGCTCTCGGCTTGGCTATGGAAAATTGACTATCCAAAATATTGTCCAAAACATTTGTGTCTTGTGATTTTTATACTAAGTTGAGGTCCCTTTTTAACTTGGTGTAGTTGCTTTGGAAGAAAGGAGCCTTGATTCTTCAAAGTGACCACTTGATCAAGTGAAGAAGACTAAGGTAAAAGGTGAGAATTTATCCCTAATCTTTGTACTATTAAGTCTTATTTGTGTTGTAGTATATAGAAGTGTGTTGATTGTGTGGAAAAATGGAAGTTTGCAAAATGGGTTTGGAGTATGGTTTGTAGCCGTGGGCATGTGTGTGTTGTGTGGTGATAATGTGTTGGATTTATGTTATATTCAAGTTATGATTGTGATGAAATGCATATGGGAATTGAAAGTTGGATGAATTTAGTTGATATTGGAAAAAAAATAGGCATATGGCCATAGGGTGTATTTGGCTTGGGATAGAAAGGAATTGAGTTGTTTAGTGTGTTAAAGTGTTGTTGTGATGTTTGTAATGTAAATGAAGTTAGAATGATATAAGCTTGTATTGAATTGGAATGTAGAAACTTATGTCGTTTTAGTATGATTTTCCGACATTAAGGAAATGAAGTTGTTTGGTTGTGAATTGTGATGATCATTGATGAATTTGGAAGTTGGAAACATGTTATGAAGTTGTATACCAAAGATTTGATGTTTTGCATAAGTTATGACTTTGACGGAAAGTTGTATATTATGCATATCGAGTTTATAACTTGAGGAAAACGATATGAAATGCTTCTAGAACTATATGGTGATGATCTTGATTGTTGATGAATGTGAAATTATTAATATTAGTGGAAAGTTGGGTTGAAATGAAGGTTATGTCAACTTGTTAGAAAGATGACTAGTTGAAGGATATTTGTGTTTTTTTAATGTTCGTTGTTGATATTGATGTTGTCGTTTGGGTTGTTGTTGATGATTTCTAGCCGAGTTGAATTCTCGGGGTGCTATATGTATAGGGGAAGTGCTGCCGAAATTTCGATAGACAATTATGCATTAAGTTGAAACTTTGGTATTCATAACTCACAATTGGTAAACTTGACCAATTGCAGACTTTTGACGAAACGGGAAGTGAGTTTGGAAAGGCGTAAGGAGCTTGAAAGGTATGTAAAGCAACCCCAATTCTTCCCTTGGCATGCCCTTAGTGTGTTAGGGTCGGATCCGGGCCTCGAAAGACTTCTTGGCCCTCGGAATCTACAAGGGAAAATCTCAGTTTTTCCTTCAATAGAATTGAACTACTTTGGCACACTTTTCTTGAAATTATGCAATTTTGTTCTAAATTACTTGGAAAGTCATAGAATGTCTGTAGAACCTTTTTTAGGTGATACCATAAGCTTAGAGGGCATAATTTGAGCCCGCCGCCTTGTTTGTTCCGAGGCGGGCCCACTATTCCCGGTTTTGCCCTTAATGTACTAAAACATCCCTTTTAAGCGATTTTTGACAGAAATGTTTTGACTATCCTACTAATCGCCTAATAAACATTGTTTTAAATATTCTATTAAGTCTTATAAATTATTTTGACACCCGGAATGACTTCGGGAAGGTTATACTTCTGTAATTTATTATGATATCCAAAATGCATTTATTATGATCCCGTCCGACTCCATTGGATTTGTTTGGCTTTGATACGCTTCATCGAGTCTTTGAAAACATTTATGATATTTTTAAATTGCATTAGTCTCTCACTACTCCATTCGTGGATGTCCCAATGTTTCCCACACTGAGCCCGGGCCAGGATATGTTGTCAAGCGTGATCCTTTGCATTGTTCGCCGTGCCTCGATGTGAGGGGGCAGGTATACGCGTACATGGGTTTGTGGAGTATGCTGTGCCATGTACGCTTGTTCTGATATGATTTGCTATGGCCATCTGAATTGATATATTATGTGACGGGGTTATGCCCCATTCTGATTCTTCTGTGTTGTGGCACCAGCGTCGGGAGGGTGGCCACGTTCTGTCTGCCGAGTCCCTTGGCAGGGGCCGGATTTAATATGACATATGTTTCTGTACACACTCTGCATGTTTTGGAAATATGTATTTGATACTTTGGATTTTCTACTCACTTTTCTGTACGTTCTGTACCAGTTATGATTCTCTTTCTGTAATCCAAGCTTTACATATTCAGTACATATTTCGTACTGACCCCCTTTCTTCGGGGGCTGCGTTTTTATGCCGCGCAGGTACAGATGACAGGTTTGCTAATCCGTCCGCTTAGGATCTTATTCAGAGCCATCTTTTGGTATAGTCTGTCACTTCTACATATGTATATTCTCGTTCATGGGTACGGCGGGGCCCTGTCCCGTCATATGAGTTTGTCGGTCTGTTTAGAGGTCTGTGGACATGGTTGTGGGTTGGGGTCTTTCTGTACAGTTGTGTACTTATGTTGTGTTTGGGCGATCTCATTCGCCGCGGCGGACGGTCCGCATATATTTAAATGTTGCTTTGTTGGCCCTGTGTGGCCTTGTTGGTATTTTCTGCGTGCAGGGTATATGGGATAGTCCGTAAAACAAAGGAAACTCTGCCGAAATTTTTCTGGAAACTAATTAAATTTGAAATAAAGCCTTGTCGGCTTCTGCCATATACTAGAATGGGTTTGAGTGCCCAGATCGGGTACTAGTCACGGCCTACGGGGTTGGGTCGTGACAAAAGTGGTATCAGAGCGGTTCGTCCTCGGAATCTCCACAGACCGTGTCTAGTAGAGTCTTGTTTATCGGTGTGTTGTGCACCACACCCATAGACAGGAGGGTACAGGGCATTTAGGATACTACCCTTCTTTCTGTCTTAGATCGTACGATAGAGCTGTGTTATGAGGATGATTCCTCCCTAACGAATTGTTACATTTGCAGTTATGCCTCCAAAAAAGGCGACAGCGGCCCAAAAGGCCAAGGCAGCAGCTGTGGGTGAGACTAGTCGGGCCCAGAGGGTTACCAGGGCCCATGCACATATTGCTCCTGATATTTTGCCCGCGGCAGAGGGCTCTTCCACACCGCCACCCGTAGAGGAGATTGGAGCAGCAGCAGCTGCAGGTCGAGGGGCGGCTCCACCGCCAGCTCCCGAGATTCCAGTACCTGAGACCCCAGCTCCACGGCCAGGCACTGAGGATCAGTCCATGAGAGAGGCAGTCCAGCTATTGACCAGACTTGTGGCAGGACAGGTTCAGGGGCACGGATTGGGAGGTGACCGAGCATATAGGCGTGACAGTTCGAGAGCTCGTGAGTTCTTGACTTGTGGCCCTCCAGAGTTCTTCGGGACAAAGCCCGAGGAGGATCCTGAGGAGTTTATCAGGAAGATGCGGTGCACCTTACATTTGATTAATGCTTCCGCGACAGAGTCAGTCAAATTGGCTTCGTACCGGTTGTATGATGTAGCGGCAAATTGGTACGAGTCATGGGAGTTATCCAGATGCGACGGCGCTCCCCCAACAGTTTGGAATGATTTTTCTCAGGCTTTTCTTAGTCATTTTCTGCCTTCGGAGTTACGACGAGCCAGAGCTGATAGATTCTTATTATTGAGGCAGAGGGGCCGCAGTGTCCGGGACTATAGTTTGGAGTTTGATTCCTTGGCCCGATATGCACCTGCTGTGGTGGCTACTATGGCGGACCGGATGCACAGATATATTATGGGGCTGGACCGGTATTTTGTTGATAGCTGTTTAGTATTGGCTGCTCAGCCCGGTACGGACATTGCCCGTATTCAGGCCCACGCCCAGGGCATGGAGGATCGGGGCAGAGGAGGACACCAGCCTGACAGGAGCCAGGATCGGAGACAGCCCAAGAGGGCCAGGTTATCTGGAGATTTTTGGGGCAGACAGCCCCAACATCCGCAGCAGCCTAGCAGATTCTCATCTCTGCTGGCGCAGAGCGCACCTCCCCAGCCTACAGGTCGCAGGTTCGATAGCCTAGGGTATTCAAGAGCAGGCCAGAGCTCCAGGGCTTCAGGTTCGCGGACAGATAGGGGTTCTGGTCAGATGAGGCCACCCAGGGTTCAGTGTTCTTTTTGTGGCAGATATCATCCGGTAGAGTGCTACAGAGCCACCAGTGCATGCTTTTCTTGTGGTCATCAGGGCCATTCTGTGAGAGATTGCCCGTATAAGGGTAGTTCGGGTGGTGCAGCGCAGCCTACCGGATCAGCCGCTGGGTCTTCATCTTCTTCAGTGGCTATGCGCCCTACGGGGTAGGGTATTCCGACACCAGCGGGTCGCGGCAGAGGCCGTGGTGGAGCTTCTGGTATTAGCGGTCCTTCGAACCGCATTTATGCTTTGGCCAGCCGCCAGGATCAGGAGGCATCTCCTAATGTCGTTACAGGTACTTTATTGGTCTTCTCTCGGTCCGTGTATGCACTAATTGATCCAGGTTCGACTTTATCATATATTTCGCCTCTGGTTGCTAGTAAAATTGGTATAACGTCTGAACCTATAGAGCCGTTTGAGGTAGCCACACCGATTGGGGACTTTATTGTAGCAAAACAGGTATATAAAGACTGTTCTGTAATTGTATGTGGCCGAGACACTAAGGCTGATCTGGTGGAGTTAGATATGATCAAGTTCGATGTTATTATGGGTATGGACTGGCTAGCTTCCTGTTATGCTAATGTTGACTGCCAAAATAAGGTAGTTCGTTTCCAGTTTGCTGGGGAGCCAGTTATAGAATGGGCAGGTAATACTGCATCGCCGAAAGGTAAGTTTATTGCATACCTTAAGGAGAAGAAAATGATCAGAAAGGGTTATATTTATCATCTGGTTCGGGTACAAGACTTGACAGCAGAAACGCCGACTCTTCAGTCAGTTCCCGTGGTTAATGAATTTCCAGATGTGTTCCCAGAAGAGCTTCCAGGCCTTCCTCCAGAGCGGGAGATAGATTTTACTATTGATTTGCTTCCAGATACTCAGCCTATATCTATTCGCCCGTACAGAATGACACCGGCAGAATTGAAAGAACTGAAAGAGCAGTTGAAGGATCTGTTAGAAAAAGGCTTCATCAAGCCCAGTACTTCGCCTTGGGGAGCCCCGATATTATTTGTGCGTAAGAAACACGGGTCGCTGCGTATGTGTATCGATTATCGGCAGCTGAATAAGGTAACCATAAAGAATAAATACCCCCTCCCCAGAATTGATGATTTGTTTGATCAGTTGCAGGGCGCCAAATATTTTTCGAAGATAGACCTTCGGTCAGGCTATCACCAGGTACGGGTACGAGAGGCCGATATTCCTAAGACAGCATTCCGGACCAGATATGGGCACTATGAATTCAGAGTTATGTCTTTTGTGCTGACTAATGCTCCTGCGGTATTCATGGATTTAATGAACCGGGTATTCAGGCCGTTCTTAGACATGTTCGTAATTGTATTTATCGATGATATCCTGGTTTATTCTCGGTCCGAGGTAGAGCACGCAGATCATCTGAGAGCGGTACTTGGGGTACTTCGGCGTCGGAAATTATATGCAAAATTTTCTAAATGTGAATTCTGGCTGGCTTCAGTGGCATTCCTGGGGCATATTATTGCAGCTGATGGTGTCCGGGTGGATACACTGAAGATTGAGGCCGTGAAAAATTGGCCCAGAACCACGACGCCCACAGAGGTACGTAGTATCCTGGGGTTAGCAGGCTATTACAGAAGATTTGTGGAAACGTTTGCTTCGATTTCAGCGCCTTTGACAAGGCTAACTCAGAAGGGAGCCAAGTTCCAGTGGACTGATGCTTGTGAACGAAGCTTCCAGTTGCTGAAAGAGAAGCTGACTATAGGTCCAGTTCTGACTCTTCCCGAGGGACCAGACGGGTATGTTATTTATTGTGATGCTTCTGGTGTGGGGTTAGGTTGTGTATTGATGCAGCACGGTAGAGTTATAGCTTATGCTTCTCGACAGCTGAAAAAGCACGAAAAGAATTATCCTACTCACGATCTGGAGCTTGCAGCGGTGATTCATGCCCTGAAGATATGGAGACATTATTTATATGGCGTTCATGTGGATATCTACACAGATCATAAGAGTCTCCAGTAAATTTTGAAGCAGAAAGAGCTTAATTTGCGGCAGCGGAGGTGGCTGGAGCTCCTGAAAGACTATGATGTGGATATTTTATATCATCCGGGCAAGGCTAATGTTGTTGCAGATGCGCTCAACCGGAAATCTATGGGCAGCTTGGCAACTTACAGCTAGACAGGAGAGAGATAGTACGTGATATTCATCACTTGGCTAATTTTGGGGTTCGTCTGGCCGATTCTGGCGGTACACGGATTTCTGTCCGAGGGATTTCTGAATCATCTATTAAGGAAGATATCAGGCGGCATCAATATGAAGATCCTGTTTTAGCTCGATACAGAGACACAACCTATGATAAGGAGAAGACTCCGTTCGAGTTACCCCAGACGGAGCCTTACTATACAGAGGCAGGTTGTGTGTACCTGATATTGCAGGACTACGACAGTAGGTTATGAGTGAGGCACATTATGCTCGCTATTCGCTCCATCCTGGGTTTACGAAGATGTACCATGATCTTAGATGCCTATACTGGTGGGATGGTAAGAAACGGGATATCGCAGAGTTCGTCGCTCAGTGCCCAAATTGTCAGCAGGTCAAGATTGAACATCAGAAACCGGGTGGACTGTTGCAAGAAATGGAAATTTCGACGTGGAAGTGGGAGATCATTAATATGGACTTCATTACCGGTTTGCCTCGCACTCTACGGAAGTATGATTCCATCTGGGTTATTGTTGATAGGCTGACTAAATCAGCCCATTTTCTCCCTGTCAGAACTACTTACTCCGCTGAGGATTATGCCAGGCTTTATATAAAAGCAATTGTGCGACTTCATGGAGTTCCTATATCTATTATCACTGAAAGAGGTGCCCAGTTCACCGCGAACTTCTGGAGATCTTTTCAGGAAGGATTAGGGACTCAGCTGAGTCTGAGCACAGCTTTTCATCCTCAGAGTGACGGGCAGGCCGAGCGCACTATCCAGACGCTTGAAGATATGTTGCGGGCCTGTGTTATTGATTTCAGAGGTAGCTGGGAGGATCACTTGCCATTGATTGAATTTGCTTATAATAACAGCTATCATTCCAGCATCCAGATGGCTCCGTACGAGGCTTTATATGGTAGGAAATGCAGGTCACCTATCGGCTGGTTTGATATTGGCGAGATCGGCCCAGAGATGATCCAACAGGCAGTTGATAAGGTGAAACTTATCCGGGAGCGGCTATTGGCAGCCCAGAGTCGACGCTGATAAACGGCGTCGTCCTTTGGAATTCCAGGTTGGTGATTGGGTATTTCTGAAGGTATTGCCCATGAAAGGCGTAATGCGGTTCGGCAGAAAGGGTAAGCTTAGTCCGCGTTATATTGGGCCTTATTTGATTGTGCGGAAAATTAGAAATGTCGCCTATAAGTTAGATCTGCCATCTGATTTGGAAGCGGTACATCCGGTATTCCATGTGTCTATGCTCCGCAAATGCATTGGTGATCCCTCCAGAATATTTCCTGCGGATGATATTCAGGTGACGGAGCAGTTATCTTATGAGGAGCAGCCCGTAGCTATTTTGGACCGCCAGGTAAGAAAGCTCCGGAACAAAGATGTAGCCTCTGTTAAGGTGCTATGGCGGAACAACAATAGGGACGAAATGACCTGGGAGGCCGAAGAGGAGATGAAGAAGAAATATCCTCATTTGTTCCCTATGTCCACAGGTAATCTCGAATCTTTGTTTAATCCCATTTTAGTAGCGAATGTGCTGTCTATAAACAGAAACTCCCCCGAAGTATTTTCAGACCCTATAAGATTAATTTAACATTCGAGGACGAATGTTCTAAAGGGGGGGAGGATGTTATATCCCGTGTTTTCACACGTTGGGAAAAATTTGGAGATATCCTTGACTTGTAAGAAATAAGGTCATAATTAATTTTTATTTGACATAGGAGTTGTGCATGAAAGGATAGAGTCATGAAAGTGTGGGACAAGGCTAAGGGCAATTTTGGAATTTTGGAAATTCGTTTCGGGAATTACAAAATGTGATTCACAAGTTAATGGGCTTGTAAAATAAGAAGCAAAATTTGGGCCCAATCTCAAAGAGGTGGCCGGCCATGTGGAGGCCCAAACCCACCCCTTTTATTAAATATTTTACATGTGTTATTAATATATATGAAGGGATCCTTATCTTTTAGTTGGTTCAAGAAACTTAGCACAAAAAAAAAAAAAAACAAGAGAAGCTAGACCAAGAAGGAGAAGCTCTCGGCTTGGCTATGGAAAATTGACTATCCAAAATATTGTCCAAAACATTTGTGTCTTGTGATTTTTATACTAAGTTGAGGTCCCTTTTTAACTTGGTGTAGTTGCTTTGGAAGAAAGGAGCCTTGATTCTTCAAAGTGACCACTTGATCAAGTGAAGAAGACTAAGGTAAAAGGTGAGAATTTATCCCTAATCTTTGTACTATTAAGTCTTATTTGTGTTGTAGTATATAGAAGTGTGTTGATTGTGTGGAAAAATGGAAGTTTGCAAAATGGGTTTGGAGTATGGTTTGTAGCCGTGGGCATGTGTGTGTTGTGTGGTGATAATGTGTTGGATTTATGTTATATTCAAGTTATGATTGTGATGAAATGCATATGGGAATTGAAAGTTGGATGAATTTAGTTGATATTGGAAAAAAAATAGGCATATGGCCGTAGGGTGTATTTGGCTTGGGATAGAAAGGAATTGAGTTGTTTAGTGTGTTAAAGTGTTGTTGTGATGTTTGTAATGTAAATGAAGTTAGAATGATATAAGCTTGTATTGAATTGGAATGTAGAAACTTATGTCGTTTTAGTATGATTTTCCGACATTAAGGAAATGAAGTTGTTTGGTTGTGAATTGTGATGATCATTGATGAATTTGGAAGTTCGAAACATGTTATGAAGTTGTATACCAAAGATTTGATGTTTTGCATAAGTTATGACTTTGACGGAAAGTTGTATATTATGCATATCGAGTTTATAACTTGAGGAAAACGATATGAAATGCTTCTAGAACTATATGGTGATGATCTTGATTGTTGATGAATGTGAAATTATTAATATTAGTGGAAAGTTGGGTTGAAATGAAGGTTATGTCAACTTGTTAGAAAGATGACTAGTTGAAGGATATTTGTGTTTTTTTAATGTTCGTTGTTGATATTGATGTTGTCGTTTGGGTTGTTGTTGATGATTTCTAGCCGAGTTGAATTCTCGGGGTGCTATATGTATAGGGGAAGTGCTGCCGAAATTTCGATAGACAATTATGCATTAAGTTGAAACTTTGGTATTCATAACTCACAATTGGTAAACTTGACCAATTGCAGACTTTTGACGAAACGGGAAGTGAGTTTGGAAAGGCGTAAGGAGCTTGAAAGGTATGTAAAGCAACCCGGATTCTTCCCTTGGCATGCCCTTAGTGTGTTAGGGTCGGATCCGGGCCTCGAAAGACTTCTTGGCCCTCGGAATCTGCAAGGGAAAATCTCAGTTTTTCCTTCAATAGAATTGAACTACTTTGGCACACTTTTCTTGAAATTATGCAATTTTGTTCTAACTTACTTGGAAAGTCATAGAATGTCTGTAGAACCTTTTTTAGGTGATACCATAAGCTTAGAGGGCATAATTTGAGCCCGCCGCCTTGTTTGTTCCGAGGCGGGCCCACTATTCCCGGTTTTGCCCTTAATGTACTAAAACTTCCCTTTTAAGCGATTTTTGACAGAAATGTTTTGACTCCATTGGATTTGTTTGGCTTTGATACGCTTCATCGAGTCTTTGAAAACATTTATGATATTTTTAAATTGCATTAGTCTCTCACTACTCCATTCGTGGATGTCCTAATGTTTCCCACACTGAGCCCGGGCCAGGATATGTTGTCAAGCGTGATCCTTTGCATTGTTCGCCGTGCCTCGATGTGAGGGGGCAGGTATACGCGTACATGGGTTTGTGGAGTATGCTGTGCCATGTACGCTTGTTCTGATATGATTTGCTATGGCCATCTGAATTGATATATTATGTGACGGGGTTATGCCCCATTCTGATTCTTCTGTGTTGTGGCACCAGCGTCGGGAGGGTGGCCACGTTCTGTCTGCCGAGTCCCTTGGCAGGGGCCGGATTTAATATGACATATGTTTCTGTACACACTCTGCATGTTTTGGAAATATGTATTTGATACTTTGGATTTTCTACTCACTTTTCTGTACGTTCTGTACCAGTTATGATTCTGTTTCTGTAATCCAAGCTTTACATATTCAGTACATATTTCGTACTGACCCCCTTTCTTCGGGGGCTGCGTTTTTATGCCGCGCAGGTACAGATGACAGGTTTGCTAATCCGTCTGCTTAGGATCTTATTCAGAGCCATCTTTTGGTATAGTCTGTCACTTCTACATATGTATATTCTCGTTCATGGGTACGGCGGGGCCCTGTCCCGTCATATGAGTTTGTCGGTCTGTTTAGAGGTCTGTGGACATGGTTGTGGGTTGGGGTCTTTCTGTACAGTTGTGTACTTATGTTGTGTTTGGGCGATCTCATTCGCCGCGCCGGACGGTCCGCATATATTTAAATGTTGCTTTGTTGGCCCTGTGTGGCCTTGTTGGTATTTTCTGCGTGCAGGGTATATGGGATAGTCCGTAAAACAAAGGAAACTCTGCCGAAATTTTTCTGGAAACTAATTAAATTTGAAATAAAGCCTTGTCGGCTTCTGCCATTTACTAGAATGGGTTTGAGTGCCCAGATCGGGCACTAGTCACGGCCTACGGGGTTGGGTCGTGACAAAAGTGGTATCAGAGCGGTTCGTCCTCGGAATGTCCACAGACCGTGTCTAGTAGAGTCTTGTTTATCGGTGTGTTGTGCACCACACCCATAGACAGGAGGCTACAGGGCATTTAGGATACTACCCTTCTTTCTGTCTTAGATCGTACGATAGAGCTGTGTTATCAGGATGATTCCTCCCTAACGAATTGTTACATTTGCAGTTATGCCTCCAAAAAAGGCGACAGCGGCCCAAAAGGCCAAGGCAGCAGCTGTGGGAGAGACTAGTCGGGCCCAGAGGGTTACCAGGGCCCATGCACATATTGCTCCTGATATTTTGCCCCCGGCAGAGGGCTCTTCCACACCGCCACCCGTAGAGGAGATTGGAGCAGCAGCAGCTGCAGGTCGAGGGGCGGCTCCACCGCCAGCTCCCGAGATTCCAGTACCTGAGCCCCCAGCTCCACGGCCAGGCACTGAGGATCAGTCCATGAGAGAGGCAGTCCAGCTATTGACCAGACTTGTGGCAGGACAGGTTCAGGGGCACGGATTGGGAGGTGACCGAGCATATAGGCGTGACAGTTCGAGAGCTCGTGAGTTCTTGACTTGTGGCCCTCCAGAGTTCTTCGGGACAAAGCCCGAGGAGGATCCTGAGGAGTTTATCAGGAAGATGCGGTGCACCTTACATTTGATTAATGCTTCCGCGACAGAGTCAGTCAAATTGGCTTCGTACCGGTTTTATGATGTAGCGGCAAATTGGTACGAGTCATGGGAGTTATCCAGAGGCGACGGCGCTCCCCCAACAGTTTGGAATGATTTTTCTCAGGCTTTTCTTAGTCATTTTCTGCCTTCGGAGTTACGACGAGCCAGAGCTGATAGATTCTTATTATTGAGGCAGAGGGGCCGCAGTGTCCGGGACTATAGTTTGGAGTTTGATTCCTTGGCCCGATATGCACCTGCTGTGGTGGCTACTATGGCGGACCGGATGCACAGATATATTATGGGGCTGGACCGGTATTTTGTTGATAGCTGTTTAGTATTGGCTGCTCAGCCCGGTACGGACATTGCCCGTATTCAGGCCCACGCCCAGGGCATGGAGGATCGGGGCAGAGGAGGACACCAGCCTGACAGGAGCCAGGATCGGAGACAGCCCAAGAGGGCCAGGTTATCTGGAGATTTTTGGGGCAGACAGCCCCAACATCCGCAGCAGCCTAGCAGATTCTCATCTCAGCTGGCGCAGAGCGCACCTCCCCAGCCTACAGGTCGCAGGTTCGATAGCCTAGGGTATTCAAGAGCAGGCCAGAGCTCCAGGGCTTCAGGTTCGCGGACAGATAGGGGTTCTGGTCAGATGAGGCCACCCTGGGTTCAGTGTTCTTTTTGTGGCAGATATCATCCGGTAGAGTGCTACAGAGCCACCGGTGCATGCTTTTCTTGTGGTCGTCAGGGCCATTCTGTGAGAGATTGCCCGTATAAGGGTAGTTCGGGTGGTGCAGCGCAGCCTACCGGATCAGCCGCTGGGTCTTCATCTTCGTCAGTGGCTATGCGCCCTACGGGGTAGGGTATTCCGACACCAGCGGGTCGCGGCAGAGGCCGTGGTGGAGCTTCTGGTATTAGCGGTCCTTCGAACCGCATTTATGCTTTGGCCAGCCGCCAGGATCAGGAGGCATCTCCTAATGTCGTTACAGGTACTTTATTGGTCTTCTCTCGGTCTGTGTATGCACTAATTGATCCAGGTTCGACTTTATCATATATTTCGCCTCTGGTTGCTAGTAAAATTGGTATAACGTCTGAACCTATAGAGCCGTTTGAGGTAGCCACACCGATTGGGGACTTTATTGTAGCAAAACAGGTATATAAAGACTGTTCTGTAATTGTATGTGGCCGAGACACTAAGGCAGATCTGGTGGAGTTAGATATGATCGAGTTCGATGTTATTATGGGTATGGACTGGCTAGCTTCCTGTTATGCTAATGTTGACTACCAAAATAAGGTAGTTCGTTTCTAGTTTGCTGGGGAGCCAGTTATAGAATGGGCAGGTAATACTGCATCGCCGAAAGGTAAGTTTATTTCATACCTTAAGGAGAAGAAAATGATCAGAAAGGGTTATATTTATCATCTGGTTCGGGTACAAGACTTGACAGCAGAAACGCCGACTCTTCAGTCAGTTCCCGTGGTTAATGAATTTCCAGATGTGTTCCCTGAAGAGCTTCCAGGCCTTCCTCCAGAGCGGGAGATAGATTTTACTATTGATTTGCTTCCAGATACTCAGCCTATATCTATTCGCCCGTACAGAATGACACCGGCAGAATTGAAAGAACTGAAAGAGCAGTTGAAGGATCTGTTAGAAAAAGGCTTCATCAGGCCCAGTACTTCGCCTTGGGGAGCCCCGGTAATATTTGTGCGTAAGAAACACGGGTCGCTGCGTATGTGTATCGATTATCGGCAGCTGAATAAGGTAACCATAAAGAATAAATACCCCCTCCCCAGAATTGATGATTTGTTTGATCAGTTGCAGGGCGCCAAATATTTTTCGAAGATAGACCTTCGGTCAGGCTATCACCAGGTACGGGTACGAGAGGCCGATATTCCTAAGACAGCATTCCGGACCAGATATGGGCACTATGAATTCAGAGTTATGTCTTTTGGGCTGACTAATGCTCCTGCGGTATTCATGGATTTAATGAACCGGGTATTCAGGCCGTTCTTAGACATGTTCGTAATTGTATTTATCGATGATATCCTGGTTTATTCTCGGTCCGAGGTAGAGCACGCAGATCATCTGAGAGCGGTACTTGGGGTACTTCGGCGTCGGAAATTATATGCAAAATTTTCTAAATGTGAATTATGGCTGGCTTCAGTGGCATTCCTGGGGCATATTATTACTGCAGATGGTGTCCGGGTGGATACACAGAAGATTGAGGCCGTGAAAAATTAGCCCAGACCCACGACGCCCACAGAGGTACGTAGTTTCCTGGGGTTAGCAGGCTATTACAGAAGATTTGTGGAAAAGTTTTCTTCGATTTCAGCGCCTTTGACAAGGCTAACTCAGAAGGGAGCCAAGTTCCAGTGGACTGATGCTTGTGAACGAAGCTTCCAGTTGCTGAAAGAGAAGCTGACTACAGGTCCAGTTCTGACTCTTCCCGAGGGACCAGACGGGTATGTTATTTATTGTGATGCTTCTGGTGTGGGGTTAGGCTGTGTATTGATGCAGCACGGCAGAGTTATAGCTTATGCTTCCCGACAGCTGAAAAAGCACGAAAAGAATTATCCTACTCACGATCTGGAGCTTGCAGCGGTGATTCATGCCCTGAAGATATGGAGACATTATTTATATGGCATTCATGTGGATATCTATACAGATCATAAGAGTCTCCAGTATATTTTGAAGCAGAAAGAGCTTAATTTGCGGCAGCGGAGGTGGCTGGAGCTCCTGAAAGACTATGATGTGGATATTTTATATCATCCGGGCAAGGCTAATGTTGTTGCAGATGCGCTCAGCCGGAAATCTATGGGCAGCTTGGCAACTTACAGCTAGACAGGAGAGAGATAGTACGTGATATTCATCAGTTGGCTAATTTTGGGGTTCGTCTGGCCGATTCTGGCGGTACACGGATTTCTGTCCGAGGGATTTCTGAATCATCTATTAAGGAAGATATCAGGCGGCATCAATATGAAGATCCTGTTTTAGCTCGATACAGAGACACAACCTATGATAAGGAGAAGACTCCGTTCGAGTTTACCCCAGACGGAGCCTTACTATAAAGAGGCAGGTTGTGTGTACCTGATATTGCAGGACTACGACAGCAGGTTATGAGTGAGGCACATTATGCTCGCTATTCGGTCCATCCTGGGTCTACGAAGATGTACCATGATCTTAGATGCCTATACTGGTGGGATGGTAAGAAACGGGATATCGCAGAGTTCGTCGCTCAGTGCCCAAATTGTCAGCAGGTCAAGATTGAACATCAGAAACCGGGTGGACTGTTGCAAGAAATGGAAATTTCGACGTGGAAGTGGGAGATCATTAATATGGACTTCATTACCGGTTTGCCTCGCACTCCACGGAAGTATGATTCCATCTGGGTTATTGTTGATAGGCTGACTAAATCAGCCCATTTTCTCCCTGTCAGAACTACTTACTCCGCTGAGGATTATGCCAGGCTTTATATAAAAGAAATTGTGCGACTTCATGGAGTTCCTATATCTATTATCACTGACAGAGGTGCCCAGTTCACCGCGAACTTCTGGAGATCTTTTCAGGAAGGATTAGGGACTCAGCTGAGTCTGAGCACAGCTTTTCATCCTCAGAGTGACGGACAGGCCAAGCGCACTATCCAGACGCTTGAAGATATGTTGCGGGCCTGTGTTATTGATTTCAGAGGTAGCTGGGAGGATCACTTGCCATTGATTGAATTTGCTTATAATAACAGCTATCATTCCAGCATCCAGATGGCTCCGTACGAGGCTTTATATGGTAGGAAATGCAGGTCACCTATCGGCTGGTTTGATATTGGCGAGACAGAGTTAATCGGCCCAGAGATGATCCAGCAGGCAGTTGATAAGGTGAAACTTATCCGGGAGCGACTATTGGCAGCCCAGAGTCGACGCTGATAAACGGCGTCGTCCTTTGGAATTCCAGGTTGGTGATTGGGTATTTCTGAAGGTATCGCCCATGAAAGGCGTAATGCGGTTCGGCAGAAAGGGTAAGCTTAGTCCGCGTTATATTGGGCCTTATTTGATTGTGCGGAAAATTGGAAATGTCGCCTATGAGTTAGATCTGCCATCTGATTTGGAAGCGGTACATCCGGTATTCCATGTGTCTATGCTCCGCAAATGCATTGGTGATCCCTCCAGAATATTTCCTGCGGATGATATTCAGGTGACGGAGCAGTTATCTTATGAGGAGCAGCCCGTAGCTATTTTGGACCGCCAGGTAAGAAAGCTCCGGAACAAAGATGTAGCCTCTGTTAAGGTGCTGTGGCGGAACAACAATAGGGACGAAATGACCTGGGAGGCCGAAGAGGAGATGAAGAAGAAATATCCTCATTTGTTCCCTATGCCCACAGGTAATCTCGAATCTTTGTTTAATCCCATTTCAGTAGTGAATGTGCTGTCTATAAGCAGAAACTCCCCCGAAGTATTTTCAGACCCTATAAGATTAATTTAACATTCGAGGACGAATGTTCTAAAGGGGGGGAGGATGTTATATCCCGTGTTTTCACACGTTGGGAAAAATTTGGAGATATCCTTGACTTGTAAGAAATAAGGTCATAATTAATTTTTATTTGACATAGGAGTTGTGCATGAAAGGATAGAGTCATGAAAGTGTGGGACAAGGCTAAGGGCAATTTTGGAATTTTGGAAATTAGTTTCGGGAATTACAAAATGTGATTCACAAGTTAATGGGCTTGTAAAATAAGAAGCAAAATTTGGGCCCAATCTCAAAGAGGTGGCCGGCCAGGTGGAGGCCCAAACCCACCCCTTTTATTAAATATTTTACATGTGCTATTAATATATATGAAGGGATCCTTATCTTTTAGTTGGTTCAAGAAACTTAGCACAAAAAAAAAAAAAACAAGAGAAGCTAGACCAAGAAGGAGAAGCTCTCGGCTTGGCTATGGAAAATTGACTATCCAAAATATTGTCCAAAAAATTTGTGTCTTGTGATTTTTATACTAAGTTGAGGTCCCTTTTTAACTTGGTGTAGTTGCTTTGGAAGAAAGGAGCCTTGATTCTTCAAAGTGACCACTTGATCAAGTGAAGAAGACTAAGGTAAAAGGTGAGAATTTATCCCTAATCTTTGTACTATTAAGTCTTATTTGTGTTGTAGTATATAGAAGTGTGTTGATTGTGTGGAAAAATGGAAGTTTGCAAAATAGGTTTGGAGTATGGTTTGTAGCCGTGGGCATGTGTGTGTTGTGTGGTGATAATGTGTTGGATTTATGTTATATTCAAGTTATGATTGTGATGAAATGCATATGGGAATTGAAAATTGGATGAGTTTAGTTGATATTGGAAAAAAAATAGGCATATGGCCGTAGGGTGTAATTGGCTTGGGATAGAAAGGAATTGAGTTGTTTAGTGTGTTAAAGTGTTGTTGTGATGTTTGTAATGTAAATGAAGTTAGAATGATATAAGCTTGTATTGAATTGGAATGTAGAAACTTATGTCGTTTTAGTATGATTTTCCGACATTAAGGAAATGAAGTTGTTTGGTTGTGAATTGTGATGATCATTGATGAATTTGGAAGTTGGAAACATGTTATGAAGTTGTATACCAAAGATTTGATGTTTTGCATAAGTTATGACTTTGACGGAAAGTTGTATATTATGCATATCGAGTTTATAACTTGAGGAAAACGATATGAAATGCTTCTAGAACTATATGGTGATGATCTTGATTGTTGATGAATGTGAAATTATTAATATTAGTGGAAAGTTGGGTTGAAATGAAGGTTATGTCAACTTGTTAGAAAGATGACTAGTTGAAGGATATTTGTGTTTTTTTAATGTTCGTTGTTGATATTGATGTTGTCGTTTGGGTTGTTGTTGATGATTTCTAGCCGAGTTGAATTCTCGGGGTGCTATATGTATAGGGGAAGTGCTGCCGAAATTTCGATAGACAATTATGCATTAAGTTGAAACTTTGGTATTCATAACTCACAATTGGTAAACTTGACCAATTGCAGACTTTTGACGAAACGGGAAGTGAGTTTGGAAAGGCGTAAGGAGCTTGAAAGGTATGTAAAGCAACCCCAATGCTTCCCTTGGCATGCCCTTAGTGTGTTAGGGTCGGATCCGGGCCTCGAAAGACTTCTTGGCCCTCGGAATCTGCAAGTGAAAATCTCAGTTTTTCCTTCAATAGAATTGAACTACTTTGGCACACTTTTCTTGAAATTATGCAATTTTGTTCTAAATTACTTGGAAAGTCATAGAATGTCTGTAGAACCTTTTTTAGGTGATACCATAAGCTTAGAGGGCATAATTTGAGCCCGCCGCCTTGTTTGTTCCGAGGCGGGCCCACTATTCCCGGTTTTGCCCTTAATGTACTAAAGCTTCCCTTTTAAGCGATTTTTGAAAGAAATGTTTTGACTATCCTACTAATCGCCTAATAAACATTGTTTTAAATATTCTATTAAATCTTATAAATTATTTTGACACCCGGAATGACTTCGGGAAGGTTATACTTCTGTAATTTATTATGATATACAAAATGCATTTATTATGATCCCGTCCGACTCCATTGGATTTGTTTGGCTTTGATACGCTTCATCGAGTCTTTGAAAACATTTATGATATTTTTAAATTGCATTAGTCTCTCACTACTCCATTCGTGGATGTCCCAATGTTTCCCACACTGAGCCCGGGCCAGGATATGTTGTCAAGCGTGATCCTTTGCATTGTTCGCCGTGCCTCGATGTGAGGGGGCAGGTATACGCGTACATGGGTTTGTGGAGTATGATGTGTCATGTACGCTTGTTCTGATATGATTTGCTATGGCCATCTGATATGATATATTATGTGACGGGGATATGCCCCATTGTGATTCTTCTGTGTTGTGGCACCAGCGTCGGGAGGGTGGCCACGTTCTGTCTGCCAAGGCCCTTGGCAGGGGCCGGATTTAATATGACATATGTTTCTGTACACACTCCGCATGTTTTGGAAATATGTATTTGATACTTTGGATTTTCTACTCACTTTTCTGTACGTTCTGTACCAGTTATGATTCTGTTTCTGTAATCCAGGCTTTACATATTCAGTACATATTTCGTACTGACCCCCTTTCTTCGGGGGCTGCGTTTTTATGCCGCGCAGGTACAGACGACAGGTTTGCTGATCCGTCCGCTTAGGATCTTATTCTGCCATTTGGAGTGCTTTCTTATTCAGAGCCATCTTTTGGTATAGTCTGTCACTTCTACATATGTATATTCTCGTTCATGGGTACGGCGGGGCCCTGTCCCGTCATATGAGTTTGTCGGTCTGTTTAGAGGTCTGTGGACATAGTTGTGGGTTGGGGTCTTTCTGTACAGTTGTGTACTTATGTTGTGTTTGGGCGATCCCATTCGCCGCGGCGGCCGGTCCGCATATATTTAAATGTTGCTTTGTTGGCCCTGTGTGGCCTTGTTGGTGTTTTCTGCGTGCAGGGTATGTGGGATAGTCCGTAAAACAAAGGAAACTCTACCGAAATTTTTCTGGAAACTAATTAAATTTGAAATAAATCCTTGTCGGCTTCTGCCATATACTAGAATGTGTTTGAGTGCCCAGATCGGGCACTAGTCCCGGCCTACGGGGTTGGGTCTTGACAATAACATGCATCCGAACCCTGACGGCACTGCCCGTAATGCAATCTATCGCACTGACTGCACCGCGGCACTGGAGGTCTCCGCTGACTATAATCTCCTCTAGACTGAAAAGCTTAGGCCCTCGAACTCTGGCCCTGCCCTGACTGAAAGGAACGATCAGCCCTCCTGTTTGAGAATCTGGGAGGCGCACTAGTCGCTGACTGACCTTAGTGTCTAGAGTGCATCTGTCTCGGTCCCCCTCTATATTCACTGTTCGCTCTCATAGATCTAGCCCTCTTACCTTGCCTTCTGTCATTATCACGATCACTTCTTTGCTTCTGCTGTCGCTCCTCAAGATTTTGAGAATGTGCCTGTATTCGGGAAATATACATCTTGTCTTGCAAAGAGGCCGTCAGACAATCTCTAAACAAATGTGACCCCAAACCACTCACGAACCTGTGTACACGATCGCCCATGTCGGTCACCATAGTTGGGGCATACCTGGCCAGAGAATTAAACTGCATACTAGACTCCCGAGCACTCATACTTCCTTGCTTCAGATTCAAAAACCTGTCTGCTCTAGCTCGGCGGACCTCGGCGGTAAATAATGACGAATAAAGGCATCCACGAATTCCTGCCAAACCGGAGGAGGCGCATTCTCTCCTCTTGATGCCATCCAATTGTTGTACCATAATACCGCCACATCGCGGAGTCTATAAGAGGCCAACTCCACGGATTTGGTCTCAGAAGCATGAATGATCTTTAAGGTCCTCAACATTTCATCAATGAAGTTTTGCGGATCTTCGTCCGGCTTCGACCCAAAGAACTCCGGAGGATTTAGAGTCATAAAATCACGGGCTCTCGTACTAGCTGAACGATCACTCGAGCCCGTATTCTGTCGTTGTTCCTGAGCGGCAATAAATTGTGTCAATAAATGTATGGCCTCGGTCACTTGTTGACCCGAAGCACCCAGTGGAGGATTCGGAGCCGAGGCTCCTCCTTGCTCTTCTACATTGGGCTGGGCCTCATTTTGTGATTCGCCCTCCTCTACATTCATCGGAGGCTCTCTCTCTGCTCGCCTTTTTGTCGTAGCTTTGCCCTTCTGGGCGGCGATAGCTTTTCCCTTTGGCGGCATATTCTGAGATCATAACACACTTTTATGAGGGATATAATCTTAGATATGGCTCTATCGCACGATCTCATAAGAAGAAAGATGGTCATTTCCCTAAATGCCCTGTAGCTTCTTGTTTATTAGCGTGGCTCGCTACACACCATAAACAAGACTCTACTAGACACGGCTCGTAGACACTTCCTAGGACGAACTGCTCTGATACCACTTCTGTCACGACCCAACTAGGGGTCGTGACGGGTACCCGGAGCTAGCTACCGAGCACCGCACGCTCTACTACTCATCATACTCATTTAATGCTCTTTTGCAAATTTTATTCATGGAAGTGTAAGAAAGCATATATTTTATAGAAACATAAATACTTTATACTTATTTGCCTTTCGATTATCAAAATAATATATATACATAATAATATCATGTGAGACCATCTAAGCCACACTGCGTATCTACGAGCCTCTACTGACATATTATATACATAGACGGAACAAGACTCCGTCATGCCCAAAAATACACATATGTACCAACAAAACAACCATAAGCACCTCCGAACAATGAAGTGCTCTCTATCAGCTGATAGCTACTGAGGATCTGGGCCAAGCTCACCTCCCTGTCTACCTATGGGCATGAACATAGCGTCCAAAGAAAACGGACGTCAGTACGAATATTGCACTGAGTATGAGAGGCATAAACAACGAAGAAAGACATCAATAATATAATGAGAACATCAATGTGAAACATCTGGATCTGAATAACAATCATATGGAAAGTAATGCATGCTGTCTTACTCATACTCATCATCATGTCATATATGCATAGTATGCAAGCTGCCCGTCCATGTCAGAACGGTGTGATAATCAATAACATTAGCCCGCGTCCAAGTCTCCCGCGTCCGGGGTACCATCTCATGCCACCCACTAGTGGTGTCTGCCCATGCTAAAAGGTCATGGTGTATCCGTGTAGCTGCCCGCCTTGGCGGTGACTGCCCGGCCAACTAAGCGCGGTGTAATATGCTCATGACATGCTTATCATAGAATACTTATAGTAATATGCTTCATCATAATATATTTATAATAGTACGTGCACAAGACTCAAGATCAGCTATATTCTATCGGGGTGACGTAAGGTCGTGATCCCCCGATTTCATTATGGAGCCATTATTATTATTCTGCCTCACCTTGAAGGAACTAGTACATAAGGTGAGTGTAGTCAACAAATAACCTCATTATCAATATAGCATCATCATATCGTATCTCTTATCTTATATATTCATTTATGAATGTAGGCTCTTAACTATCTAGAAAATGAAAACTCATGAAGAGGATAAGGAGTTTACGCTATAGGTGTCACGACCCAACTAGGGGCCGCGACGGGTACCCGGAGCTAGTTACCGAGCACCGCTCACTCTACTACTTATCTTGCTCATTTAATATTCTTTTATCAATTTACATACCAGTTGTAGGAAAATCATAATTAAACAAACATAAATACTTTATATACAATTGCCTTTCGGCCATCAAAATAATATACACGCATATGAAAACGTCTCGTGAGACCATCTAACCCACACTGCGTATCTACGAGCCTCTACTAACATACTGTATATACATGGACGGAACAAGACTCCGTCGTGCCCAAAATATACATATATACCAAAAGGATAATCCTAAGCACCTCCGGACGATGGAGTGCTTTCAACCAGCTGACTGCTACTGAGGATCTGGGCCAAGCTCTCCTCTCTGTGTACCTGTGGGCATGAACACAGCGTCCGAAGAAATGACGTCAGTACGAATGTTGTACTGAGTATGAGAAGCATAAACAATGAAAGAAACATCAACAATATAGTGATAACATCAACATGCAATATATGGATCTGTCTGATAATCATAAAGGAAATCATGCGTGCCATCTTACTCATACTCATCCTCATAACATATATGCATCATATGCAAGCTTCCCGTCCATGTCAGAACGGTGTGATAATCAATAATATTAGCCCGCGTCCAGGCCTCCCGCGTCCGGGGTACCATCTCATGCCGCCCACTAGTGGTGTCTGCCCATGCCCGAAGGTCATGGTGTATCCGTATAGCTGCCCGCCTTGGCGGTGACTGCCCGGCCAACTAGGCACGGTGTGAAATGCTTATGTCATGCTTATCATAAAATGCTCATAATAATAATATACTCATCATAAAATACTTATCTCATTGTAATACATGCTTAAGGTTCAAGATCAACTTTATTCTATCGGGGTGACGTAAGGTCGTGATCCCCCGATTCCATTATGGAACAACTATTGATACTCTGCCTCACCTTGAAGGAACTAGTACATAAGGTGAGTGTAAGCGATAATTAACATCATCATTATACTAGCATCATCATATCGTATTCCTCATCTTATATGGACATTAAGGAGTTAGACTCTTAACCTTTCGGACTATAAGAACTCATGAAGAGAATAGGAATTTCGTGCTACAAGATTCATGCCATCAGGAAGAAGGGACTAGCCTCACATACCTTGGTCGTGTAGCTAAGATATCGCTCACTCGTTCTCCTTCAATATCGCGTCGTTACCTTTATAAGGAATTCATATCAACATTAGCATACTAACTACAAGAACGCGTCGCTAATTCTAAGAGAAGTCGGACAGCACTTCTCTTATTTATACTATTTTTCCCATGTTTTATATTAACTCCCAACATTCATAGCATTACTCACAATATCGAAATCAACAATCGTCGTTTAGGTACATTTAGCAAAATCCACCATTTTCCTCCAATTTCCCTCATAATTAGCCTTATGACTCGTCCTTGCATTTTCATGCGTTTAACGCTTGTTTCATGATATAAACATCATTTATAACGTATTTGTACTCACAACACTCCAATATTCGTAGTTCAATTCCACTATCATTCGTTCATGTCACTATTCACTTAATAATGACCCAGTTCTATGTTCTTCTACATTTCAAGTGTCTAAGCCTTTCAATGCCTTGACCAACATTAATACATCATGGAACTTACCTTGGATGTTGGTTGAACAAGTCTTGAGTTGCAATACTTCACTTTGGACAGAACCCTAGTTTCACCTTCTTGGGAATTACTTGACTTAGATGATCCCTTGATGTGTTCTTGCACTTGATTTCATAGGTTTTGTGTTGTTGATCTTTAGCTTTTCCTTGATTCTCTTGGATTCTTATGGAGGAAGTATTTGGAGAGTTTTAGAGTGTTCTTGAGTTGTATGAATGAAGAATGAAATAAAATGAGGCCTAAGTTCCTTTTAATAACTCAAAAGCTGATGTTTAATGAATTCTCGTCGGGTGAACAGTAGTTGTAAATTGCAGTTTACGGACCGTATTTTGATTTACGGGTCGTCCACTGTGGTCGTATTTAAGCATTCCAAAAACAAAGAGTTTGGCTGGTGGACATGGCAGTTTACGACCTGGTTTATGGTCCGTAAACCAGTTTACGGGCCGTAAACTGGGTCGTATTTAACCATATTCAACATTTACAGAAAGTCTTGGCTGAGGGACCTGGTGGTTTACGACCTGGTTTACGGTCCGTAAACCAGTTTACGGGCCGTAAACTGGGTCGTATTTAACCATATTCAACACTTAACAGAATCTTGAGATTTTTGACGCAATGAAAGACGATTGCACTATACGGTCCGTAAATCACTTTACGGGGCCGTATAGTGCCATATACGACCACTGGGTGAAAAATTTTCTGCATCTTTATTATTTCAAAAAATGCAAAATTAGCCATTCCCGACTTAGTAAAACACCATACACTCAAGTCCTTCATTGTTCTACTCATCACACAAGTACGGAAAAATTTCCGAGGTGTAACATTCTTCCCCCTTTTTGGAACATTCGTCCTCGAATGTTCGACACTCGGGGATTCTAGAAAAAAAAAATTGCCAGAGTTTCCTTTGTAATTTGGCACTACCAATTTACCACAACGACCCATAATATCATCGCCTCACAGGGCTATATCACAATATCAACACATTTATGGCCACACACGACCAAAAACATAAAATTAAAACATTCATACCTCATATCGTCGACGTCTCATCTTGAATCTCTTCTGGGGATTGGAACAAATGGGGGTACATAGATTTCATCTTTTCCTCCGCTTCCCAAGTCATTTCTTCCCGATTATTGTTCCGCCATAGCACTTTGACTGAAGCAACCTTTTTATTCCGAAGTCTTCGCACTTGTCTGTCCAAAATAGCAATGCGCACTTCTTCGTATGTCAACTTCTCTATCACTTGTACATCATCAATCGGAACAATCCTCGTGGGGTCTCCAATACACTTGCGGAGCATCGAAACATGGAATACTGGGTGTACAGATTCGAGCTCTGAAGGCAAGTCCAACTCATAGGCTACTCTTCCCACCTTGCGGATGATTCGATAAGGTCAAATGTATCTTGGACTCAATTTCCCCTTTTTGCTGAACCTCATTACTCCCTTCATTGGTGAAACTTTCAGGAATACCCAATCATTAGATTGAAATTCTAAATCCCGTCGGCGGTTGTCCGCATAAGACTTTTGGCGACTTTGAGCTGTTAACAGTCGATCTCGAATCACTTTAACCTATTCAACTGCTTGTTGGACCAAGTCGGGGCCTATCAGCTGTACTTCTCCGGTTTCAAACCATCCAATTGGAGATCTGCATTTCCTTCCGTATAAGGCTTCATACGGGGCCATTTGGATGCTGGAATGATAGCTGTTATTATAGGCAAATTCAATAAGAGGCAAATGCTCATCCCAACTACCACCGAAGTCCAGCACACATGCTCGTAGCATATCTTCTAAGGTCTGAATAGTGCGCTCGGCTTGCCCGTCGGTCTGTGGGTGGAACGCCGTGCTGAGCTTAACTCGAGTACCTAGACCTTCTTGAAAGGACTTCCAGAACTTGGCTGTGAACTGCGCCCCTCTATCCGTGATAATGGCCAAAGGAATACCATGAAGTCGTACAATCTCCTTGAGATACAATTTAGCATAGTCTTCCACTGAATACGTAGTCCTGACGGGTAGAAAATGAGCTGCTTTTGTGAGCCTGTCCATGATCGCCCATATAGAATCATACTTCCCTCGCGTACGGGGTAATCCTACCATAAAATCCATATTAATTTCTTCCCATTTCCACGTAGGAATTTCCATTGCTTGCAATAAACCTCCTGGCTTTTGATGTTCGGCTTTCACTTGCTGACAATTTGGACATTGGGCTACAAACCCTGCTATGTCTCGCTTCATGCCATCCCACCAATATAGCAACTTAAGGTCGTGGTACATCTTGGTTGCACCTGGATTAATAGAATACCGGGAATAATGTGCTTCCTCTAAAATCCGTTGGCGTAAGTTTGCCACATCCGGTACACATAACCTGCCCCGATATTTAAGGACCCCTTCTATGGAAACTTTGAATGGAGACTTTTCTTTTTCGTGAGCTAGATCTCGATAATGGCTTTGCTGGGAATCCTCATATTGTCGTTCCTTCACCTCTAGATTCAATGATGAAACTGTGGGGTCATTAATGCTAATACTTGCATCTCCTGCATCAGTCGCACGTACGCCGAGACTTGCTAGTTGATGGAGCTCACGAACCATTTCCTGCTTTTCCAAAGGAACTCCACATAAACTACCCATCGATCGGCGGCTAAGTGCATCTGCCACTACATTCGCCTTCCCTGGATGATATAGAATGTTCACATCATAATCCTTTAGTAATTCTAACCATCGCCTTTGCCGTAGGTTCAACTCCTTCTGTTTGAAAATATATTGGAGGCTTTTGTGATCCGTATAGATGACAACACGTACACCATACAAGTAGTGCCTCCATATTTTAAAGGCATGGATAACTGCGGCCAATTCAAGATCATGAGTCGGATAATTCTGTTCATGCCTTCGCAACTGTCTCGAGGCATATGCAATGACTCTCCCATGCGGCATTAATGTCACACCCCGACCTTACTAGGGTGTGATGGGCACCCGACCCTTACTTAGGGCCGAGCGAACCTTTTTAAATCAAATCAGGTAAAATACATAGTAATTTTTTTTTTAAATCAAATCAGGTAAAATACATAGTAGTTTTTTTTTTTTTTGAAATATTCTTTTCAGAAATATTCCTCCTCGAATCTTCCAAGCGAACAAATCTGTAGTCATACACAATTCAATACACAACACAGACCAACATATCGGCTGATCGAGCCGCTTACAGACTGACACACCATACCCACGACACTGTTTGCAAAGTCTCTAACATCATACAGAAACCATAACACGCATACCAAACCCTGACTCGACAGTCCTCAAGGAGCAATTGGAGTTCGCCACCACTGCTGAAATATCTTTTATAGTGTCTTTATCTCGTCTGGGAGTACCTGCGCGGCATGAAACGCAGCCCCCATGGAACAGGGGTCAGTACGGAATATGTACTGAGTATGTAAGGCATAGAATACAGAAAGCAGAACCATAATCGAAACAAACAGTACCAAGAGTACGCATGTTATCCAGATTACCAAATTACTTGCTTCTCAGACACAGTTCATACAGACCAATACCGACCATACAGATCATACAGACCGTACAAATCATACAAAGCATAACAAAATCATACAGAGCATACAGAATGCCGACATACTTACTTTCCAGACACAGATCGCACATACCGAGACCAGATGTCAGAAGGAGTGTGGCACGTACAGAACGCACAGATAAGGTCATACGTCAGACGGAGTACAGAATGTGCTGAATACTCAGATGATGTCATATATCGGACGGTATACAGAACGTACAGATTACTCAGATGTGTCATATACGGACGAAATACAGAACGTACAGATTACTCAGATAATGTCATATATCGGACGGAATACAGAACGTACAGATTACTCAGATAATGTCATATATCGGACGGAATACAGAACGTACAAATGATGTCATATATCGGACGGAATGCAGAACATACAGAATACTCAGATGATGTCAGAACATACAGAATACTCAGAATCGTATGTCACATATGCGTATAACAGAACCCGGCCCTGTGATAAGGGACGCGGTAAACAGAATCATCATATATCAAATTCATGTATCATATATTCATATATTAGAACCCGACCCTCCAGTGGGGGGTGCGGTAACAGAGCCCGGCTCTCTAGTACGGGACGCGGTGAACAGATAGATCATATGCCATCCTAGCCACCACCCCATATCATCATATCATCATACCATATAACAGAGCCAGGCCCGCCTATGAGGGACGCGGTGAACAATGCAGAGGAATGCGCACAATAACAGAACCTGGCCCGGGACGCAGTGAATCATATCGTAGCGGACACACGAGGACATAACAGAACCTGGCCCGGGACGTAGTGAAAGATACATTGAGTCATGCACGAGCAGAGTCGTGAGAAACCACATTCATAGGAATCAAGACTCGACAGACCAGTATACTTACCGATACCTGGGGCCTCGGAACAGATTTCAGGTCAATCCGACGTAGTATGAGAAAGTTACGTGCGTTCGAAGTACAGAACGCTTTATAAGCGTTTCAGAAGCCTTTTTCGGGGAATCAGAGTCATAGTCATATCAGACAACTTCAGATGTCCTTACGAATCAGATCAAATAGAGGTTTTGGAACCATATGTACATACAGAAAGACCATGAACGTTTTCGGTACCGGAACCTCTTCGGACACTTCTAAACAATCCGATGTCGTATACAAAAGTTAGAGACGCTAAAGCTTACAGAGAACATTCATATTGGATACTCACATCAGAGTACTTATATCAGAATACTCATATTAGATTATTGATAATAGAACACTTACATCAGAAATCATGTTTCAGAATGCTTATGTCGAATACTTATTTCAGAAGACTCATATCATAATACTTTATCCGGATACTTATATCAAAACACTTACGTCAGATTACTTATATCAACATACTCATATCGAAATACTTATATCAAGGACTGACATTAAAACACTTATATCAAGATATTTATATCAAAATACTCACGTCAGAATATTTAAATCAAAATACGAATATCAGGATACTTATATCAAATACTTATATCCGAGGATGAGCCAGAATCATAAACTCAGATCAAGAAGTGACTTAGAATCATAACCAGTCTCAGAATCACATAACAGAGTTACCCCAAGGCAGCATATCACATCATACCTTACTTGGCTCTAGGACATGCCAGAGAATGAAAGGGTAAGCCTTAGATACCTGTGCCGCGACCAACTAGTTACGCTTGTGCATCCAACTTGTTTGCCTACATGCAAGAGAGTTCATCCATTCATTAGTCCCTTCGTCAAGTATTTGCCTCACCCTTTCAATACATTCATTTATATTCTGCCGAAATTTTGGCAGCCCCTCCCCTGTAAATATACCACCCCCGAGATTCTAACTCGGTCAATTTTGTCAACAACAATCCGGGAATTCAACCCGCCCAAACCAATAACAATACCAACAACATCAATAAGAGGTTCAAAACACATTCTAACATTAGTAGCTCTTTTATACACAATTCGATAATATTCCTTTTTCATTCAAATCAACCGCATACGATCGAACCAACACCCATATTCATACGTTCAAGTACTAATCTAAACCAATTTAAACAAGATTCAAGAACGCCTCGGGCATATCACAAAATATTCAGACAATCCTAACAATGCACCATGGAACCCGAAATCTTCCAACTTCCATAGAAACCATCACAACACATTTCTTACTTTAAGATTCACAAACCACACCTTAACAACATTATTATCATAATTACAAGAAACTACATTTGATTCAAATTGGCTTCCAAAACAGCCCGCAACAATTACGAGACCAACTTGGGCCATTAAACTCTCATTTACATCACATAATACACAACACAATAACCCAAACATACTAAATAAAATTAGTTCATTCTTGGACATACAAAACAGTCCATTTTCGGCCAGCCCCTTCAACACACAAATTCCATGACGCAGTGAAAGATACATTGAGTCATGCACGAGCAGAGTCGTGAGAAACCACATGCATAGGAATCAAGACTCGACAGACCAGTATACTTACCGATACCTGGGGGCTCGGAACAGATTTCAGGTCAATCCGACGTAGTATGAGAAAGTTACGTGCGTTCGAAGTACAGAACGCTTTATAAGCGTTTCAGAAGCCGTTTTCGGGGAATCAGAGTCATAGTCATATCAGACACCTTCAGATGTCCTTACGAATCAGATCAAATAGGGGTTTTGAAACCATATGTACATACAGAAAGACCATGAACGTTTTCGGTACCGGAACCTCTTCGGACACTTCTAAACAATCCGATGTCGTATACAAAAGTTAGAGACGCTAAAGCTTACAGAGAACATTCATATTGGATACTCACATCAGAGTACTTATATCAGAATACTCATAGTAGATTACTGATAATAGAACACTTACATCAGAAATCATGTTTCAGAATGCTTATGTCGAATACTTATTTCAGAAGACTCACATCATAATACTTTATCCGGATACTTATATCAAAACACTTACGTCAGATTACTTATATCAACATACTCATATCGAAATACTTATATCAAGGACTGACATTAAAACACTTATTTCAAGATATTTATATCAAAATACTCACGTCAGAATATTTAAATCAAAATACGAATATCAGAACAGAGTTACCCCAAGGCAGCATATCACATCATACCTTACTTGGCTCTAGGACATGCCAGAGAATGAAAGGGTAAGCCTTACATACCTGTGCCACGACCAACTAGTTACGCTTGTGCATCCAACTTGTTTGCCTACATGCAAGAGAGTTCATCCATTCATTAGTCCCTTCGTCAAGTACTTGCCTCACCCTTTCAATACATTCATTTATATTCTGCCGAAATTTTGGCAGCACCTCCCCTGTAAATATACCACCCCCGAGATTCTAACTCGGTCAATTTTGTCAACAACAATCCGGGAATTCAACCCGGCCAAACCAACAACAATACCAACAACATCAATAAGAGGTTCAAAACACATTCTAACATTAGTAGCCCTTTTATACACAATTCGATAATATTCCGTTTTCATTCAAATCAACCGCATACGATCGAACCAACACCCATATTCATACGTTCAAGTACTAATCTAAACCATTTAAACAAGATTCAAGAACGCCTCGGGCACATCACAAAATATTCAGACAATCCTTACAATGCACCATGGAACCCGAAATCTTCCAACTTCCATAAAAACCATCACAACACATTTCTTTCTTTAAGATTCACAAACCACACCAACAAACCACACCTTAACAACATTATTATCATAATTACAAGAAACTACATTTGATTCAAATTGGCTTCCAAAACAGCCCGCAACAATTACGAGACCAACTTGGGCCATTAAACTCTCATTTACATCACATAATCCACAACACAATAACCCAAACATACTAAATAAAATTAGTTCATTCTTGGACATGCAAAACAGTCCATTTTCGGCCAGCCCCTTCAACACACAAATTCCATGATTTTTCACCCATTTTCCACACGTTAATACAACACGAAAGCATGTTGAATACTAACTAATTCATCACCCCAACACAACTCTACATACACATTGTTAATCACGCACATATACGGCCAAACATCAACTCCAATATTTTATGAGGTCCATTCATTTCCACACATACCATAACATACACAATCCAAGTATAACATATAAAAGTAAGAATTGAACCTTACCTTCTTCCATCCTTGTGTTCCCACGGCTAGAGTTATTCAAGACCACAACAAACAATTGATTTGCTCCAACAACTATTCCACGTCGTAGAGGGCCTTCCTATTAGTGGAAAACTAGAAGAAAAATAATTTTTCCATGATCAACTCATGGGGCTGGATCGACCAGCCCCTATTGCCGCCCCCTCCTTCTTCTTTTTTTTTTCTTCATTTTTTTTTCTTGAATTATCTAGAATGAAAATGAAAATTTTTGTCTTCCTTTCAAGACTTAATCATATATATATATATATGTAAGCTCCCAACATGTGAGGGGCACATGCCCCTCTCTAGAGGTTTCTTTCATTTTTTTTTTTTTTTTTTTTTTGGATTTTCCTTTAAAGTTGGTCAAAGAAGACCATTTGTCTTCTTAATCAAGTTTTGACCCCTTCTTCTCTTTAATTCACAAATAGCCCTTATGGTTAATAAAATTTGGACATGCACCATGCGTGTCACACGGCCAACATGGCCATTTCATGAACTTCTTGGACCTTGCAAAATTCCCATTTTGCCCCTATTCTTTCCGCAATATTTCCATAGGCCATTTTGCTAATTTATCTTCTTGTCCTTAGCCTCTCACAATATTTCCATACTAATAACAGTCATAAATAATATTTATAACAATTTGTGCATTAATATAATTTTGAAATTGGTTTCGCCCTTAACTTCCCACGACGACTCTGAATTATCCAAACGTACAAAATACGGGCTATAACATCCTCCCCCCCTTTAGAACATTCGTCCTCGAATGTTCAACTGGCCTTTTGGGGATCGTAGCACTTCGGGAGGGGGATTCTTTTATAGTTGCCCGTTTCTCCATGCCCATTTCATATAATCGAGTCTCTCCATCCTTATATGGGTCCTTATTCTGTGCCATGAGTTTTCTAATCCACTGGGCCGACATATTTTCCTTGTCCTTTTCAGGTCATCTCTCTTCTGTTACTGTTTCGTGACCGTACCTTAACAAAAGTCACACTTTTAGATTCTTACTACAACTCTTCCTTAGTCTCTTCTCGTATCTCTCGATACAGGCATACTTGTCTTTGACTTCATGTGGTGACGCTCATTTCGTTCATCGCTATTCCTTGTAAGCCTAATATGGCCTCCCCCCCTTTAAGGGGCTCCTTATAAGCCAACAGTTCTTCTTTTCAACTCCGTGCACAACATAGCAAAATTCCTTATCATAAGTTTTCCTTTCATTTTCCGTCGATATCCTGACATAGGAGATACCATTCATGTTCATATACATATACATATAAACATATAATTAGTATCATCTGACCCGCAAATTACCTTCAGACGCTATTCAAGCCTATCCAAATTCCAAAACTGCACTGCACTTTCTGTCTCTTTTCTAGTCTAGCCTGTCGCATTCTATGTGACCTCATATGGTTTCCCAACCATTCCGTATACATTAAATTTCTCTTGGATTACTCCAGCTCCTGACCTGCTGCTCACATCTGAATTTTACAAAATTTTTAGAAAACTTACCAGGGGGTCACCCATCATGAAATTGCCCCCGCCTGAGCACGCTTAACCTCGAAACTTTGATGGATTTTGGTGCCTTAGGGCCGATATAATCGCGTCCACTTTCCCTTATAACCTTTATTACCTGATCCGGAGCAGATCAAGGTCTCACAGATTCCGAGACATTTCTGTAACCCGTTCTATCCTTGCAATTACCATTTTACCCTTTTCCAACCCTTACTATTCGGAATTCACTCACACACTACAAATATCAACAACATCTCACGGATCGTACATATATATAACATGTTCCAGCCGGCCAGGGCCTTTATATATCGTTTCACATCGTATCGTATCATATCATATTACCTCATATCGGACCATATCATATCATATTATGTCATATCATGTCTTGTTATATCATATCGTATCGCATCATATCATATCGTATCATATCGCGTCGTGTCATTTCATGTGGGATCATATCATATCATACCAAATCACTGTCGTACAGGGCTTCCGGTTTCTGATAACAGAACGAACATGTCAAAACTTACCTCCGTGGCCTTCCATATCATTATTCACCTTTTCCCTAACGTATGTAAGGCTTACATTTGGGGTCTCTTTTCCCTATATCGGGGCCCTATCGCACGATCTATGGAACAAAGAAGGTCAACAATTCCTAGATACCCCGTAGCCTCCTGTTTATAAGTGTGGCGCGCTACACACCCATAAACATGACTCTACTGGACACGACTTTGCAGACAACCCTTAGACCGACCTGCTCTGATACCACTTTGTCACACCCCGACCTTACTAGGGTGTGATGGGCACCCGACCCTTACTTAGGGCCGAGCGAACCCTCTAACGCTTGCTGTACATAAAATTACGTCAAACTTTTTAAATCAAATCAGGTAAAATACATAGTAATTTTTTTTTTTTTTTGAAATATTCCTCCTCGAATCTTCCAAGCGAACAAATCTGTAGTCATACACAATTCAATACACAACACAGACCAACATATCGGCTGATGGAGCCGCTTACAGAATGACACACCATACCCACGACGCTGTCTGCAAAGTCTCTAACATCATACAGAAACCATAACACGCATACCAAACCCTGACTCGGCAGTCCTCCAGGAGAAATTGGAGTTCGCCACCACTGCTGAAATATCTTTTATAGTGTCTTTATCTCGTCTGGGAGTACCTGCGCGGCATGAAACGCAGCCCCCATGGAACAGGGGTCAGTACGGAATATGTACTGAGTATGTAAGGCATAGAATACAGAAAGCAGAACCATAATCGAAACAAACAGTACCAAGAGTACGCATGTTATCCAGATTACCAAATTACTTGCTTCTCAGACACAGTTCAAACAGACCAATACCGACCATACAGATCATACAGACCGTACAAATCATACAACGCATAACAAAATCATACAGAGCATACAGAATGCCGACATACTTACTTTCCAGACACAGAACGAACATACCGATACCAGATGTCAGAAGGAGTGTGGCACATACAGAATGCACAGATAAGGTCATACGTCAGACGGAGTACAGAACGTGTTGAATACTCAGATGATGTCATATATCGGACGGTATACAGAACGTACAGATTGCTCAGATGATGTCATATATCGGACGGAATACATAACGTACAGATTACTCAGATAATGTCATTTATCGGACGGAATACAGAACGTACAGATTACTCAGATAATGTCATATATCAGACGGAATACAGAACGTACAAATGATGTCATATATCGGACGGAATGCAGAACATACAGAATACTCAGATGATGTCAGAATACTCAGATGATGTCAGAACATACAGAATACTCAGAATCGTATGTCACATATGCGTATAACAGAACCCGGCCCTGTGATAAGGGACGCGGTAAACAGAATCATCATATATCAAATTCATGTATCATATATTCATATATTAGAACCCGACCCTCCAGTGGGGGGTGCGGTAACAGAGCCCGGCCCTCTAGTACGGGACGCGGTGAACAGACAGATCATATGCCATCCTAGCCACCACCCCATATCATCATATCATCATACCATATAACAGAGCCAGGCCCGCCTATGAGGGACGCGGTGAACAATGCAGAGGAATGCGCACAATAACAGAACCTGGCCCGGGACGCAGTGAATCATAACGTAGCGGACACACGAGGACATAACAGAACCTGGCCCGGGACGCAGTGAAAGATACATTGAGTCATGCACGAGCAGAGTCGTGAGAAACCACATTCATAGGAATCAAGACTCGACAGACCAGTATACTTACCGATACCTGGGGGCTCGGAACAGATTTCAGGTCAATCCGACGTAGTATGAGAAAGTTACGTGCGTTCGAAGTACAGAACGCTTTATAAGCATTTCAGAAGCCTTTTTCGGGGAATCAGAGTCATAGTCATATCAGACAACTTCAGATGTCCTTACGAATCAGATCAAATAGAGGTTTTGGAACCATATGTACATACAGAAAGACCATGAACGTTTTCGGTACCGGAACCTCTTCGGACACTTCTAAACAATCCGATGTCGTATACAAAAGTTAGAGACGCTAAAGCTTACAGAGAACATTCATATTGGATACTCACATCAGAGTACTTATATCAGAATACTCATATTAGATTATTGATAATAGAACACTTACATCAGAAATCATGTTTCAGAATGCTTATGTCGAATACTTATTTCAGAAGACTCATATCATAATACTTTATCCGGATACTTATATCAAAACACTTACGTCAGATTACTTATATCAACATACTCATATCGAAATACTTATATCAAGGACTGACATTAAAACACTTATATCAAGATATTTATATCAAAATACTCACGTCAGAATATTTAAATCAAAATACGAATATCAGGATACTTATATCAAATACTTATATCCGAGGATGAGCCAGAATCATAAACTCAGATCAAGAAGTGACTTAGAATCATAACCAGTCTTAGAATCACATAACAGAGTTACCCCAAGGCAGCATATCACATCATACCTTACTTGGCTCTAGGACATGCCAGAGAATGAAAGGGTAAGCCTTAGATACCTGTGCCGCGACCAACTAGTTACGCTTGTGCATCCAACTTGTTTGCCTACATGCAAGAGAGTTCATCCATTCATTAGTCCCTTCGTCAAGTACTTGCCTCACCCTTTCAATACATTCATTTATATTCTGCCGAAATTTTGGCAGCACCTCCCCTGTAAATATACCACCCCCGAGATTCTAACTCGGTCAATTTTGTCAACAACAATCCGGGAATTCAACCCGCCCAAACCAACAACAATACCAACAACATCAATAAGAGGTTCAAAACACATTCTAACATTAGTAGCTCTTTTATACACAATTCGATAATATTCCTTTTTCATTCAAATCAACCGCATACGATCGAACCAACACCCATATTCATACGTTCAAGTACTAATCTAAACCAATTTAAACAAGATTCAAGAACGCCTCGGGCATATCACAAAATATTCAGACAATCCTAACAATGCACCATGGAACCCGAAATCTTTCAACTTCCATAGAAACCATCACAACACATTTCTTTCTTTAAGATTCACAAACCACACCTTAACAACATTATTATCATAATTACAAGAAACTACATTTGATTCAAATTGGCTTCCAAAACAGCCCGCAACAATTACGAGACCAACTTGGGCCATTAAACTCTCATTTACATCACATAATCCACAACACAATAACCCAAACATACTAAATAAAATTAGTTCATTCTTGGACATACAAAACAGTCCATTTTCGGCCAGCCCCTTCAACACACAAATTCCATGATTTTTCACCCATTTTCCACACGTTAATACAACACACAAGCATGTTGAATACTAACTAATTCATCACCCCAACACAACTCTACATACACATTGTTAATCACGCACATATACGGCCAAACATCAACTCCAATATTTTATGAGTTCCATTCATTTCCACACATACCATAACATACACAAACCAAGTATAACATATAAAAGTAAGAATTGAACCTTATCTTCTTCCATCCATGTGTTCCCACGGCTAGAGTTATTCAAGACCACGGCAAACGATTGATTTGCTCCAACAACTATTCCACGTCGTAGAGGGCCTTCCAATTAGTGGAAAACTAGAAGAAAAATAATTTTTCCATGATCAACTCATAGGGCTGGTTCGGCTAGCCCCTATTGCCGCCCCCTCGTTTTTTTTTTTCTTCATTTTGTTTTTTCTTGAATTGTCTAGAATGAAAATGAAAATTTTTGTCTTCCTTTCAAGACTTAATCATATATATATATATATGTAAGCTCCCAACATGTGAGGGGCACATGCCCCTCTCTAGAGGTTTCTTTCATTTTATTTTTTTCATTTTTTTTTTTTGGATTTTCCTTTAAAGTTGGTCAAAGAAGACCATTTGTCTTCTTAAGCAAGTTTTGACCCCTTCTTCTCTTTAATTCACAAATAGCCCTTATAGTTAATAAAATTTGGACATGCACCATGCGTGTCACACGGCCAACATGGCCATTTCATGAACTTCTTGGACCATGCAAAATTCCCATTTTCCCCCTATTCTTTCCGCAATATTTCCATAGGCCATTTTGCGAATTTCTCTTCTTGTCCTTAGCCTCTCACAATATTTCCATACTAATAACAGTCATAAATAATATTTATAACAACTTGTGCATTAATATAATTTTGAAATTGGTTTCGCCCTTAACTTCCCACGACGACTCTGAATTATCCAAACGTACAAAATACGGGCTATAACAATTAATACGCATCCTATTCCCACACCGGAGGCATCACAATATACGACATAGCCATCGGACCCTTCTGGAAGTGTTAGCACTGGCGCTGAGGTCAACCTGTTTTACAACTCTTGGAAACAACGCTCACTGGCATCATTCCACTGGAATTTAGACAACTTCTGAGTTAACTTCGTCAATGGGGCTGAAATAGATGAGAAGCCCTCTACAAATCTCCTGTAATACCCTGCTAACCCAAGAAAACTACGAACTTCCGTAGGTGTCGTAGGCCTTGGCCAAGTCTTCACAGCTTCTATTTTCTGAGTGTCGACTCGGATACCATCATCATAAATAACATGACCTAGAAATGCCACGGATTTTAGCCAAAACTCGCACTTCAAAAACTTTGCATACAATCCCCGATCTCGAAGAACGCCAAGAACAATTCTTAGATGATCTGAACGTTCTGACTCTGTGCGAGAATATACCAGGATATCGTCGATAAACACTATCACAAAAAGATCCAAGAACGACCTGAACACATTATTCATTAAATTCATGAACACCGCCGGGGCGTTTGTCAACCCAAACGACATCACTCGGAACTCGTAATGGCCGTACCTCGTTCTGAAGGCTGTGTTGGGAATGTCTTCTTCTTTGATCCTCACTTGATGATAACCCGATCTTAGGTCTATCTTAGAAAGCCACTTAGCACCTTGTAATTGATCGAACAAGTCGTCGATTCTGGGAAGGGGATATCTGTTCTTCACAGTCACCTTGTTCAACTGTCTATAATCGATACACATTCGTAGCGACCCATCTTTCTTTCGCACGAACAAGACCGGTGCTCCCCACGGTGATGAACTGGGTCTAATAAAACCTTTCTTGAGTAAGTCTTTCAATTGTGCCTTTAGCTCTTTCAACTCTGCTGGAGCCATTCGATAGGGAGGAATAGAAATAGGCTCGGTGTTGGGTACTACATCAATAGCAAAATCGATTTCCCTTTCTGGAGGAAGGCCTGGTAACTCGTCGGGAAACACATCTGGGAATTCATTCACTACCGGGACAGACTGGAAAGTTGGCACTTCCGCTTCCGTGTCATGAACCCGAACTAGATGACAAATATAACCCTTGGCTATCATCTTTCTCGCCTTAAGGTAGGAAATAAACCTACCCTTTGGGGAAACTGTATTACCCTTCCACTCGAGTATGGGTTCTCCTAGAAATTTGAATCGAACTACCTTTGTCCGGCAACAAACATTAGCATAGCATGACGCCAACCAGTCCATACCCATTATTACGTCAAAATCTATCATCTCAAGTTCAATCAAATCAGCCTTTGTCTGACGATCACGTATAATGACTACACAGTTCTTATATAATTGCCTCGCTATTACAGGATCACCAACCGGAGTGAATACTTCAAAAGGTTTAATTGGCTCGGGTCTCACCCCAACACAATCAGCAATATACGGAGTAATATATGAGAAGGTAGAACCTGGATCAATCAGAGCATATACGTCACGGGAAAATATAGTCAGGGTACCTGTGACAACATCTGGGGAAGACTCGAGATCCTGTCGCCCAGCTAAAGTATACACACGGGGCTGAACAGCACCTGAAGCAGATGCTCACCCTCTACCTCTGCCTCTACCTGCTGTAGTCTGAGAAGTCTGTGCTGTCGGGCGTGCTGAAGAAGAACCCGCTGCTGAACCTGTAGGCTGAGTCCCAGCTCTATCCCTCGCTGAGGGGCAATCTCTCATCATGTGACCAACTTGCCCGCAAGCATAACAAGCATCCGAACCCTGACGACACCGTCCGGAATGTAATTTGTCACACTGGCTACACCGCGGTACTGGAGGTCTCCTCTGACTAAAATCTCCATGATACTGAGAACTTAGGGCCCTCGAACTCTGACCCTGCCCTGATTAGAAAGAGCGATCGAACCTTCCGTCTGAGAATCTGGGAGACGCACTAGTCGCGGACTAACCTGAGTGCCTGGGATGTGTCTGTCTCGATCCCTCTCTATACTCACTGCTCTCTCCCATAGATCTAGCCCTCTTACCTTGTCTTATGTCACCATCACGATCACTTCTTTGCTGTCATTGTCGTTCCTCGAGATTCTGAGCATGGGCCTCTATCCGGGAAATATCCATCCCGTCTTGCAAGGAGGCCGTCAAACAATCTCTGTACAAATGTGGCCCCAGACCACTCACAAATCTATAGATTCTGTCTCCCATGTCGGCCACCATAGTCAGAGCATATCGAGCCAATGAGTTGAATTGTATGCTATACTCTCAGGCACTCATACCCCTTTGCTTTAAATTCAGGAACTTGTCCGCTCTAGCTCGGCGGACTTCGGGTGGCAAGTAGTGGCGAATAAAGGCATCTACAAACTCTTGCCACATGGGAGGTCGAACATTTTCTCCTCTTGTTATCACCCAATTCTTATACCATAACACCGCCACATCGCGGAGTCTATAAGAAGCCAACTCCACGGATTCGGTCTCGGAAGCATGGATAATATCTAAAGTCCTCAACATCTCATCGATAAAATTTTGCGGATCTTCATCTGGCTTTGACCCAAAGAATTCTGGAGGATTTAAGGCCATGAAGTCACGGGCTCTCGTACTAGCTGAACGATCCCTTGGACCCGCATCCTATCGTTGTGCCTGAGCGGCAACCAATTGTGTCAATAAATGGATGGCCTCGGACACTTGTTGACCCGAAGCACCCGGTGGAGGAATTGGAGCTGAGGCTCCTCCCTACTCTTCTACATTGGGCGCGGCCTCACTTTGCGATTCGCTTTCCTCTACATTTGTCGGAGGCTCTCTTTCCGCCTGCCTCTTCATCGTAGCTTTTCCCTTCTGGGCAGCTGTAGCTTTTCCTTTTGGCGGCATTTTCTGAAACCATAACGCACTTTTAGGAATAACATAATCCTAAGCATGGCTCTATCACACGATTTCATGAGAAGAAGGATGGTCATTTTCCTAAATGCCCTGTAGCCTCTTGTTTATTAGCGTGGCGCGCAACACACCATAAACAAGACCCTACTAGACACGGCTCGTAGACACTTCCTAGGACGAACTGCTCTGATACCACTTCTGTCACGACCCAACTAGGGGTCGCGACGGGTACCCGGAACTAGTTACCGAGCACCGCTCACTCTACTACTTATCTTGCTCATTTAATATTCTTTTATCAATTTACATACCAGTTGTACGAAAATCATAATTAAACAAACATAAATACTTTATATACAATTGCCTTTCGGCCATCAAAATAATATACACGCATATGAAAACATCTTGTGAGACCATCTAACTGCGTATCTACGAGCCTCTACTAACATACTGTATATACATGGACGGATCAAGACTCCGTCGTGCCCAAAATATACATATATACCAAAAGGATAATCTTAAGCACCTCCGGACGATGGAGTGCTTTCAACCAGCTGACTGCTACTGAGGATCTGGGCCAAGCTTTCCTCTCTGTCTACCTGTGGGCATGAACACAGCGTCCGAAGAAAGGACGTCAGTACGAATGTTGTACTGAGTATGAAAAGCATAAACAATGAAAGAAACATCAACAATATAGTGATAACATCAACATGCAATATCTGGATCTGTCAGATAATCATAAAGGAAATCATGCGTGCCATCTTACTCATACTCATCCTCATAACATATATGCATCATATGCAAGCTGCCCGTCCATGTCGGAACGGTGTGATAATCAATAATATTAGCCCGCGTCCAGGACTCCCGCGTCCGGGGTACCATCTCATGCCGCCCACTAGTGGTGTCTGCCCATGCCCGATGGTCATGGTGTATCTGTATAGCTGCCCGCCTTGCCGGTGACTGCCCGGCCAACTAGGCACGGTGTGAAATGCTCATGTCATGCTTATCATAAAATGCTCATAATAATAATATACTCATTATAAATACTTATCTCATTGTAATACATGCATAAGGCTCAAGATCAACTTTATTCTATCGGGGTGACGTAAGGTCGTAATCCCCCGATTCTATTATGGAACAACTATTGATACTCTGCCTCACCTTCAAGGAGCTAGTACATAAGGTGAGTGTAAGCGATAATTAACATCATCATTATACTAGCATCATCATATTGTATTCCTCATCATATATAGATATTAAGGAGTTACACTCTTAACATTTCGGACTATAAGAACTCATGAAGAGAATAGGAATTTCGTGCTACAAGATTCATGCCATGAGGAAGAAGGGACTAGCCTCACATACCTTGGTCGTGTAGCTAAGATATCGCTCACTCGTTCTCCTTCAATATCGCGTCGTTACCTTCATAAGGAATTCATATCAACATTAGCATACTAACTACAAGAACGCGTCGCTAATTCTAAGAGAAGTCGGACAGCGCTTCTCTTGTTTATACTATTTTTCCCATGTTTTATATTAACTCCCAACATTCATAGCATTACTCACAATATCGAAATCAACAATCGTCGTTTACGTACATTTAGCAAAATCCACCATTTTCCTCCAATTTCCCTCATAATTAGCCTTATGACTCGTCCTTGCATTTTCATGCGTTTAACGCTTTTTTCATGATATAAATATCATTTATAACGTATTTGTACTCACAACACTCCAATATTCGTAGTTCAATTCCACTATCATTCGTTCATGTCACTATTCACTTAATAATGACCCATTTCTATGTTCTTCTACATTTCAAGTGTCTAAGCCTTTCAATGCCTTGAACAACATGAATATATCATGGAACTTACCTAGGATGTTGGTTGAACAAGTCTTGAGTTGCAATACTTCACTTTGGACAGAACCCTAGTTTCACCTTCTTGGGAATTACTTGACTTAGATGATCCCTTGATGTGTTCTTGCACTTGATTTCATAGGTTTTGTGTTGTTGATCTTTAGCTTTTCCTTGATTCTCTTGGATTCTTATGGAGGAAGTATTTGGAGAGTTCTAGAGTGTTCTTGAGTTGTATGAATGAAGAATGAAATAAAATGAGGCCTAAGTTCCTTTTAATAACTCAAAAGCTGATGTTTAATGAATTCTCATCGGGTGAACAGTGGTCGTAAATTGCAGTTTACGGACCGTATTTTGATTTACGGGTCGTCCACTGTGGTCGTATTTAAGCATTCCAAAAACAGAGAGTTTGGCTGGTGGACATGGCAGTTTACGACCTGGTTTACGGTCCGTAAACCAGTTTACGGGCCGTAAACTGGGTCGTATTTAACCATATTCAACATTTACAGAAAGTCTTGGCTGAGGGACCTGGTGATTTACGACCTGGTTTACGGTCCGTAAACCAGTTTACGGGCCGTAAACTGGGTCGTATTTAACCATATTCAACACTTAACAGAATCTTGAGATTTTTGACGCAATGAAAGACGATTGCACTATACGGTCCGTAAATCACTTTACGGGCCGTATAGTGTCATATACGACCACTGGGTGAAAAAATTTCTGCAACTTTATTATTTCCAAAAATGCAAAATTATCCATTCCCGACTTAATAAAACACCATACACTCAAGTCCTTCATTGTTCTACTCATCACACAAGTACGGAAAAATTTCCGAGGTGTAACAATAGGATTCATGCCATTAGAAGGAAAGGACTAGCCTCACATACCTTGGTCGTTTAACTAAGCTATCGCTCACTTTTTCTCCTTCGATATCACGTCGCTACCTTCATGAGAGAATTCGAATTAACATTAGTCAATTGACTACAAGAACGCATCATTAATTCTAGGAAAAATTGGCCAGCACTTCCTTTGTTTATACTACTTTTCCCATGTTCTATACCAACTCCCAACATTCAAAATACTACTCACCATATCACAATCAACAATCATCATTTATGCATATTTAGCAAAATCCACCATTTTCCTCCAATTTTCCCCATATTTCTACTTATAGCTCGTCTTTGTGTTTTCACGCATTTAATGCTTGTTTTATGATACACACAACATTATAACGTATTCATAATCACAATTCTTCAACTTTTCATGATTCAATTCCACTATCATTCAATTATGTCACTATTCACTCATTAATGTCCCACTTTCTATGTTCTTCTACATCTCAAGTATCTAAGCCTTCCAATACCTTAAACAACCTGAAATGATCATAAAACTTACCTTGGATGTTGGTTTAACAAGCCTTGAGTTGAGTTTCTACCTTAGCATCAAAACCCTTCTTCACCTCCTTTGATTTTCTTTGAGGAAGATGAACCCTACTTAGTTTTCATACACTTTATTTCATGGATTATGTATTGTTGATCTTTGTCTCCCTTGGATTTCTCTTGTGGTTGAAGATGAGGGAAAGTTCTAGCGGCTTCTTGAGTTGGAAGAGGTGGGAAATAAAATGGGTGAAATGAAAAATGACCCCTTACACTTAATTTAAAAGCTGGCCGAGTCCCATTGTACGGACCAATATACGGTCCGTACTATTTATACGGGCCGTATGTACTGGTGTACATTTGGTCCAGTAGCTGGTGGCCTTCTTGGCCAATTATACGGCCAATTATATGGCTGGTATAAATTATACGGTGTCACGACCTAGCTAGGGGCCGCGACGGGTACCCGGAGCTAGTTACCGAGCACCGCTCACTCTATTAGTCATCTTGCTCATTTAATACTCTTTTATCAATTTTACATACCAATTGTAGGAAAATCATATTTTATCAAAACATAAGTACTTTATATACATTTGCCTCTCGGCCATCAAACAATATACATACATATGAAAACATCTTGTGAGACCATCTAACCCAAACTGAGTATCTACGAGCCTCTACTAACATAATGAATACATAGACGGAACAAGACTCCGTCATGCCTAAAATATGCATATATGAATGTACATCAAAAGAATAGTCATCAGCACCTCCGAACAATGGAGTGCTATCTATCAGCTGACAGCTACTGAGGACCTGGGCCAAGCTCTCATCCCTGTCTACCTGTGGGAATGAACACAGCGTCCGAAGAAAGGAAGTCAGTACGAATATTGTACCGAGTATGAGAGGCATACATAATGAAACGAAACATCAATAATATGAGGATAACATCAACATGAGACATCTGGATCTGACTGATAATCATAAATGAAGTAATGCATGCTATCTTAATCATACTCATCATCATGACATGTATGCATCATATGCAAGCTGCCCGTCCATGTCAGAACGGTGTGATAATCAATAATATTAGCCCGCGTCCAGGCCTCCCGCGTCCGGGGTACCATATCATGCCGCCCACTAGTGGTGTCTGCCCACGCACGTAGGTCGTGGTGTATCCGTATCACCGCCCGCCGAAGCGGTGTCTGCCCGGCCAACTAGGCCCGGTGTGAATGCAATCATGACATGCTTAACGTGAATACTCATAGTAATATGCTTATCATAAAATACGTATCCTATCATAATGCGTATATAAGACTCATGATCAACTTTACTCTATCGGGGTGATGTAAGGTTGTGATCCCCTGATTACATTATGGAACCATTATGGACATTCTGCCTCACCTTGAAAGGACTAGTACATAAGGTGAGTGTAGGCAAGGAATAACATTATCATCATTCTAGTGTCACCATATTGTATAACTTATCTCATATAGACATTCATCGGTATAAGCTTTTAACTTCTTGGAATGCAAGAACTCATGAAGGGAATAGGGATTCAAGCTAAAAGATTCATGCTATTAGAAAGAAGGACTAGCCTCACATACCTTGGTCGTTTAGCTAAGATATCGCTGACTTGTTCTCCGTCGATATCACGTCGTTACCTTCATAAGAGAATTCGTATCAACATTAGTAACTGACTATAAGAACGCATCACTAATTCTAGGAGAAGTCGGACAATGCTTCCTTCGCTCATACCACTTTTCTCATGTTTTACATTAACTCCCAACATTCATAATATTACTCGCAATATCATAATCGACAATCGTCATTTACGCGCGTTTAGCAAAATCCGCCATTTTCCTCCAATTTCACCCATATTTAACCTTATGACTCGTCTTTGCGTTTTCATGCATTTAATGTTTGTTTTATGATATAAACATAATTTATAACGTATTTGTACTCACGACACTTCAATATTCATAGTTCAATTCCACTATCATTCATTTATGTCACTATTCACTCAATAATGACCCATTTCTTTGTTCTTCTACCTTTCAAGTGTCTAAGCTTTACAATACTTCAAACAACATGGAATAGTCATGAAACTTACCTTGGATGATGGTTGAACAATCCTTAGGTTGAAATACTTCACTTAGCCAAAACCCTAGTCCCACCTTCTTGAAATTTCTTCACTTAGATGATCCTTTATTGTGTTCTTACACTTGATTCCATGAAATTAGTATTGTTGGTCTTGATATTCCCTTTAATTCTCTTGAATTCTTGTGGAGGAATTATTTGGAGAGTTCTAGAATGTCTCTTGAGGTGTATGGATGAAAATGAAGTGAAATAGGGCTTAAGTCTCTTTTAAAAATCACAAAATCTGATCTTTAATGAATTCTTGTCGGGGTGAACAGTGGTCGTAAACCACCATATACGGATCGTATTTTGATTTACGGTCCGTCCACTGTGGTGGTATTTAACCATTTTAGAAACAGAAAGTTTGGCTGGGGATTATGGCAATTTACGACTGAGGTTTACGGTCCGTAAACCAGTTTACGGGCCGTCCTCCAAGTCGTTTTTAACCATTTTCACAATTTACAGAAAGTTGGGATTTTTGACAAGCTGGAGGGCGATTGCACTATACATGTTATATCCCGTGTTTTCACACGTTTGGAAAAATTCGATAAATATTGGATTCTTGAGATATAAGGTTAAATTTGATAGTTTGTTGAACATAAGAGTTATGTATGAAAGAATATTATCGTGGAAGTGTGGGATAAGGCTAAGGGCAAAACGTGGAATTTCGGAAATTGGTTTCGGGAATTGCAAAAATAAAATTTGTAGCCATTTGGGCTTGCAAAAATAAGAAGCACAATGAGGCCCATTTCTTGATATGGCCCAAACCCATGCCTTTAAGATATTTCCCATGTGCTAATTAGTGAATATTAGTCTTTAACTCTTAAGAAGGTTCAAGAGAAAAATAAGACAAGGAAAGAAAAACAAGAACAAGAGCAACACTAGAGACCATTTCGGGTTTGGCATAGAAAAATTACCCCCTCCAAATCTTGCCTCCAAAATTATTTTCTTGTTGGAATCCTACTAATTCTAGGTCCCTTCTCAACTTGGTGTAGTTGGTTTGGAAGAAAGAGGTCTTGTTCCTTCAAGTTGACCTTATATTCAAGTGAAGAAGATTGAGTAAAAAGGTAAGAATTTATCCCTTATTATTGTGTTATGAAGTCTTGTTTGTGTTGCAGTATGTAGAAATGAGTTGATTGTGTGAATAAATGGAAGTTTGCAAAGTGGGTGTGTGTTATAGCTATATGGCCGTGAGTATGTATATGTTGTATAGCCACAATGTATAGAATTCATGTTATATCTTAGTTGTGGTTGTGTGAAATGCATATAGGAATTGAAAGTTGCATGAATTTAGTTGATGTCGATAGAAGGGCATATGGCCGTGTACTATGTTGAAGTTGGAATGGAATGGATTAAGTTTGTTTAGTATGTTAGTTGTGTTATTGAGATTCTTGTAATGTAAATGAAGTTAGAATGATAAAAGTTTGTATCGAAATGAAATATGGAAGCTTATGTCGTTTTAGTACGATTTTATGACATTATGAAAATGAAGTAATTAGGTTGCTAATTATGACAAGTATTGATGAACTTGGAAGAAGGAAACATGTTATGAATACGTATGCCAAAGATTAGGAGTTTTGGATAAATTATGACTATGGCGGAAAGTTGTATATTATGTATATCGAGTGTATAACTGAAGGAAAATGATATGAAATGTCTCTAAATCTATATTGTGATGATCTTGAGTGATAATGGATGTGAAATCAATGATGTTAGTTTGAAAGTTTGGGTTAGAATGAAGGTTATGTCAACTTGTGAGAAAAATGACTAGTTGAAGGATAATTGTGTTTTTAATGTTCTTTGTTGATGTTGATGTTGTTGTTTGGGTTTTTGTTGATTGATTTGGCCGAGTTGAATTCTCGGGGGTGCTATATGTATAGGGGAAGTGCTGCCGAAATTTCGGTAGACAAATAAGAGTTGAATTGAACTTGTAGCATCTATAACCTACAATTGGTAAATGTGACCATTTGCAGATTTTCGACGAAACGGAGAGTGAGCTTGGATAGGCTTAAAAAGCTCAAAAGGTATGTAAAGCTACCCCGATCCTTCTTTTGGCATGTCTAAGGGTTTTAGGATCAGATTCGGGCCTCAAAAGACCTTCTTGGCCATCGGAATCCGCAAGAGAAAATCTCAGTTTTTCCTTCAGTAGAATTGAACCATTTTGATATGCTTTCCTGAAATTATGCAGACTTTCTCTAAACTCCTTGAAAAGCTATAGAATGTCCGTAGAACCTTTATAGGTGACCCCATAAGCTTAAAGGGTGTAATTTGAGCCCACCGCCTTGCTTGTTCCGAGGTGGGCCCGCTATTCCCGGTTTTGCCCTTAATGTACTAAAGTCTCCTTTTCGAACGATTTTTGAAAGAAACGTTTCGACTACCCTTTTTATTACCTAACGAATATGGTTTTACATATTCTATTAAGTCTGATAAATTATTTTGACACTCGGAACGACTTCAGGAAGGTTATGCTTCTGTAATTTATTATGATGTCCGAAATGCTTTTATTATGATCCCGTCCGACTTCATTGGATGTGTTTGTCATTAATATGCCTCATCGAGTCTTTGAAAATATTTATGATATTTTAACTGCATTTAGTTTCTCACTACTCTATTCGTGGATGCCCCAATGATTCCCACACTGAGCCCGGGCCAGGATATGTTGTCAAGCGTAATCCCCTGCATTGTTCGCCGTGCCTCGATGTGAGGGGGCAGGTATACGCGTACATGGGTTTGTGGAGTATGTTGTGCCATGTACGTTTGTTCTGATATGATTTACTATGGCCATCTGATATGACATATTGTGTTATGGGGTTATGCCCCTATTCTGATTCTTCTGTGTTGTGGCACCAGCGTCGGGAGGGTGACCACGTTCTGTCTGCCGAGTCCCTTGGCAGGGGCCGGATTTGATATGACATATGTTTCTGTACACACTCCGCATGTTTTGAAAATATATATTTGATACCTTGTATTTTCTGTTTACTTTCTGTACATTATATACCAGTTATGATTTTGTTTCTGCAACTCAGGCTTTACATATTCAGTACATATTTCGTACTGACCCCCTATCCTCGGGGGCTGCGTTTTCATGCCGCGCAGGTACTGACGACAGGTTTGCCGATCCGTCTGTCTAGGATATCTTTTCCGCCATTTGGAGCGCTCTTTTATTCAGAGCCATCTTTTGGTACAGTCTGTCACTTCTATATGTGTATATTCTCGTTCATGGGTACGGCGGGGCCCTGTCCCGCCATATAATTCTGTTGGTCCATTTAGAGGTCTGTAGACATGTTTGTGGGTTGGGATCTTTCTGTACAGATATGTGTATGTGTTGTGTTTGGGCGATCCCCTTCGTCGCGGCGGCCGGTCCGCATATATCTAGATGTTGCTTTGTTGGCCCTGTGAGGCCTTTGTTGGTATTTTCTGCGCGCAGGGTATTTGGGATAGTCCGTAAAACAAAGGAAACTCTGCCGAAATTTTTCTGGAAATTATCTAAATTTAGAATAAAGCCTTGTTGGCTTCTGCCATATACTAGAATGCGTTTCAGTGCCCAGATCGGGCACTAGTCACGGCCTACGGTGTTGGGTCGTGACAAAAGTGGTATCAGAGCGGTTCGTCCTCGGAATGTCTACAGACCGTGTCTAGTAGAGTCTTGTTTATCGGTGTGTTGTGCACCACACCTATAGACGGGAGGCTACAGGGCATTTAGGATACTACCCTTCTTTCTGTCTTAGATCGTGCGATAGAACTGTGTTATCAGGATGATTCCTCCCTAACAAATTGTTACATTTGCAGTTATGCCTCCAAAAAAGGCGACAGCGGCCCAAAAGGCCAAGGCAACGGCTACGGGAGAGACTAGTCGGGCCCAGAGGGTTACCAGGGCCCATGCTCATATTGCTCCTGATGTTTTGCCCCCGGCAGAGGGCTCTTCCACACCGCCACATGTAGAGGAGATTGGAGCAGCAGCAGCTGCAGGTCGAGGGGCGGCTCCACCGCCAGCTCCCGATATTCCAGTACCTGAGCCTCCAGCTCCACGGCCAGGGACTGAGGATCAGACTATGAGAGAGGCAGTCCAGCTATTGACTAGACTTGTGGCAGGACAGGTTCAGGGGCACGGACTGGGAGGTGACCGGGCTTACAGGCGTGACAGTTCGAGAGCCCGTGAGTTCTTGACTTGTGGCCCTCCAGAGTTCTTCGGGACAAAGCCCGAGGAGGATCCCGAGGAGTTCATCAGGAAGATGCGGCGCACCTTACAGTTTATTAATGCTTCCGCGACAGAGTCAGTCACATTGGCTTCTTACCGGTTGTATGATATAGCGGCAAATTGGTACGAGTCATGGGAGTTATCCAGAGGCGACGACGCTCCCCCAGCAGTTTGGGATGATTTTTCTGAGGCTTTTCTTAGCCACTTTCTGCCTCCGGAGCTACGGCGAGCCAAGGCTGACAGATTCTTATTGCTGAGACAGAGGGGTCGCAGTGTTCGAGAGTACAGTATGGAGTTCGACTCATTGGCCCGATACGCACCTGCTGTGGTAGCTACTATGGCTGACAGGATGCACAGGTATATTATGGGGCTGGACCGTTATTTTGTCGACAGCTGTTTAGTATTGGCTGCTCAGCCCGGCATGGATATTGCCCGGATTCAGGCCCACGCCCAGGGCATGGAGGACCGGCATAGGGAGCGTCAGCCTGATAGGAGCCAGGATCGGAGACAGCCCAAGAGGGCCAGATCATCTGGGTATTATGGAGATTCTCGGGGCAGGCAGCCTCAGCAGCCGCAGCAGCCTAGCAGCCATCTATCCCAGCCGGCTCAGAGCGCACCTCCACAGCCTACAGGTCGCAGGTTTGATAGCCCATGTTATTCAGGAGCAGGTCAGAGCTCCAGGGCTTCAGGTTCGCGGACAGATAGGGGTTCTAGTCAGACGAGGCCACCTAGGCCTCAGTGTTCTTATTGTGGCAGATACCATCCTGGGGAGTGCTACAGAGCCACCGGTGCATGTTTTTCTTGTGGCCGTCAGGGCCATTCTGTGAGAGATTGCCCGTATAAGGGTAGTTCGGGTGGTGCAGCGCAGCCTACCGGATCAGCCGCCAGGTCTTCATCTTCATCAGTGGCTATGCGCCCTACGGGGCCAGGTACTTCAGCACCAGCGGGTCGCGGCAGAGGCCGTGGTGGAGCTTCTAGTACTAGCGGTCCTTCGAACCGCATATATGCTCTGTCCAGCCGCCAGGATCAGGAGGCATCGCCTAATGTCGTTACAGGTACATTATTGGTTTTCTGTCGGTCTGTGTATGCATTGATTGATCCAGGTTCGACTTTGTCATATATTTCGCCTCTGGTTGCTTGTAAAATTGGTATAATATCTGAACCTATAGAGCCGTTTGAGGTAGCCACACCGATTGGGGACTTTATTGTAGCAAAACAGGTATATAAAAACTGTTCCGTAATTGTATGTGGCCGTGACACTAAGGCAGATCTGGTGGAGTTAGGTATGGTCGAGTTCGATGTTATTATGGGAATGGACTGGCTAGCCTCCTGTTATGCTAATGTTGACTGCCAAAATAAGGTAGTTCGTTTCCAGTTTCCTGGGGAGCCAGTTATAGAATGGGCCGGTAATACAGCATCGCCGAAAGGTAAGTTTATTTCATACCTTAAGGCAAAGAAAATGATCAGAAAGGGTTATTTGTATCATCTGGTTAGGGTACAAGACTTGACAGCAGAAACGCCGACTCTTCAGTCAGTTCCCGTGGTTAATGAATTTCCAGATGTGTTCCCAGAAGAGCTTCCAGGCCTTCCTCCAGAGCGGGAGATAGATTTTACTATTGATTTGCTTCCAGATACTCAGCCGATATCTATTCCCCCGTACAGAATGGCACCGGCAGAATTGAAAGAACTGAAAGAGCAGTTGAAGGATCTGTTAGAAAAAGGCTTTATTAGACCCAGTACTTCGCCTTGGGGAGCCCCAGTATTATTTGTGCGTAAGAAAGACGGGTCGTTGCGTATGTGTATTGATTATCGACAGCTGAATAAGGTAACCATAAAGAATAAATACCCCCTCCCCAGAATTGAAGATTTGTTTGATCAGTTGCAGGGCGCCAAGTATTTTTCGAAGATAGATCTTCGGTCTGGCTATCATCAGGTACGGGTACGGGAGGCTGATATTCCTAAGACAGCATTCCGGACCAGATATGGGCATTATGAATTCAGAGTTATGTCTTTTGGGCTGACTAATGCTCCTGCGGTATTCATGGATTTAATGAACCGGGTATTCAGGCCATTCTTAGACATGTTCGTAATTGTATTTATCGATGATATCCTGGTTTATTCTCGGTCCGAGGCAGAGCACGCAGATCATCTGAGAGCGGTATTGGGGGTACTTCGGCATCAGGAATTATATGCAAAATTTTCTAAATGTGAATTCTGGCTGGCTTCAGTGGCATTTCTGGGGCATATTATTGCAGCTGATGGTGTCCGGGTGGATACACAGAAGATTGAGGCCGTGAAAAATTGGCCCAGACCCACGACGCCCACAGAGGTACGTAGTTTCCTGGGGTTAGCTGGCTATTACAGAAGATTTGTGGAAAAGTTTGCTTCGATTTCAGCGCCTTTGACAAGGCTAACTCAGAAGGGAGCCAAGTTCCAGTGGACTGATGCTTGTGAACGAAGCTTCCAGTTGCTGAAAGAGAAGCTGACTACAGCCCCAGTTCTGACTCTTCCAGAGGGACCCGATGGATATGTTATTTATTGTGACGCTTCTGGTGTGGGATTGGGCTGTGTATTGATGCAGCACGGTAGAGTTATAGCTTATGCTTCTCGGCAATTGAAAAAGCATGAAAAGAATTATCCTACTCACGATCTGGAGCTTGCAGCGGTGATCCATGCCCTGAAGATATGGAGACATTATTTATATGGCGTTCATGTTGATATCTATACAGATCATAAGAGTCTCCAGTATATTTTCAGACAGAAAGAGCTTAATTTGCGGCAGCGGAGGTGGCTGGAGCTCCTGAAAGACTATGATGTGGATATTCTGTATCATCCGGGCAAGGCTAATGTTGTTGCAGATGCGCTTAGCCGGAAATCTATGGGCAGCCTGGTAGATTTACAGCCAGATAGGAGAGAGATAGTACGTGACATTCATCAGTTGGCTAATCTTGGGGTTCGTCTGGCCGATTCTGGAGGTACACGGATTTCTGTCCGAGGGGTTTCTGAGTCATCTATTAAGGAAGATATCAATCGGCATCAATATGAAGATCCTGTTTTGGCACGATACAGAGACACGGCCTATGATAAGGGGAAGACTCCGTTCGAGTTCACTCCGGACGGGACTTTATTATTCAGGGGCAGGTTGTGTGTACCTGATATTGCAGGTCTTCGGCAGCAGGTTATGAGCGAGGCACATTATGCTCGCTATTCGGTCCATCCTGGGTCTACAAAGATGTACCATGATCTCCGATGCTTATACTGGTGGGATGGCATGAAACGGGATATCGCAGAGTTCGTCGCCCAGTGTCCCAATTGTCAACAGGTCAAAATTGAACATCAGAAACCGGGTGGACTGTTGCAGGAAATGGAAATTCCGACGTGGAAGTGGGAGATCATTAATATGGACTTCATTACAGGGTTGCCTCGCACTCCACGAAAGTATGATTCCATCTGGGTTATTGTTGATAGGCTGACAAAATCAGCCCATTTTCTCCCCGTCAGAACTACTTATTCCGCCGAGGATTATGCCAGGCTTTATATTAAAGAAATAGTGAAGCTTCATGGAGTTCCTATATCTATTATCACTGACAGAGGTGCTCAGTTCACAGCGAACTTCTGGAGATCTTTTCAGGAAGGATTAGGGACTCAGCTGAGCCTGAGCACAGCTTTCCATCCTCAGAGTGACGGACAGGCCGAGCGCACTATCCAGACGCTTGAAGATATGTTGCGGGCCTGCGTTATTGATTTCAGAGGTAGCTGGGAGGATCACTTGCCATTGATTGAATTTTCTTATAATAACAGCTACCATTCCAGCATCCAGAAGGCTCCGTACGAGGCTTTATATGGTAGGAAATGCAGGTCACCTATCGGCTGGTTTGATATTGGCGAGACAGAATTAATCGGCCCAGATATGATCCAGCAGGCCGTTGATAAGGTGAAACTTATTCGGGAACGACTATTGGCAGCCCAGAGTCGACAAAAATCATACGCTGACAAACGGCGTCGTCCTTTGGAATTCCAGGTTGGTGATTGGGTATTTCTGAAGGTATCGCCTATGAAAGGCGTAATGCGGTTCGGCAGAAAGGGTAAGCTTAGTCCGCGTTATATTGGGCCTTATCTGATCGTGCGGAAAATTGGAAATGTCGCCTATGAGTTAGATTTGCCATCTGACTTGGAAGCGGTACATCCGGTATTTCACGTCTCTATGCTTCGTAAGTGCATCGGTGACCCTTCCAGAATATTCCCTGCAGATGATATTCAAGTGACGGAGCAACTATCGTACGAGGAGCAGCCTGTATCTATTTTGGATCGTCAGGTACGGAGGCTCCGTAATAAGGATGTAGCCTCTGTTAAGGTACTGTGGCGGAACGAGAATAGGGAGGAAATGACATGGGAGGCCGAAGAGGAAATGAAAAAGAAATACCCTCATCTGTTCCCTATGCCCACAGGTAACCTTGAATCCCTACTTAATTTCATTTTAATACCAATCGTATGTCATATGTGTTGTCTATAATTAGAAACTCCCCCAAGTTATTTTCCAACCCTATAAGATTAATTTTACATTCGAGGACGAATGTTCTAAAGGGGGGGAGGATGTTATATCCCGTGTTTTCACACGTTTGGAAAAATTCGATAAATATTGGATTCTTGAGATATAAGGTTAAATTTGATAGTTTGTTGAACATAAGAGTTATGTATGAAAGAATATTATCGTGGAAGTGTGGGATAAGGCTAAGGGCAAAACGTGGAATTTCGGAAATTGGTTTCGGGAATTGCAAAAATAAAATTTGTAGCCATTTGGGCTTGCAAAAATAAGAAGCACAATGAGGCCCATTTCTTGATATGGCCCAAACCCATGCCTTTAAGATATTTCCCATGTGCTAATTAGTGAATATTAGTCTTTAACTCTTAAGAAGGTTCAAGAGAAAAATAAGACAAGGAAAGAAAAACAAGAACAAGAGCAACACTAGAGACCATTTCGGGTTTGGCATAGAAAAATTACCCCCTCCAAATCTTGCCTCCAAAATTATTTTCTTGTTGGAATCCTACTAATTCTAGGTCCCTTCTCAACTTGGTGTAGTTGGTTTGGAAGAAAGAGGTCTTGTTCCTTCAAGTTGACCTTATATTCAAGTGAAGAAGATTGAGTAAAAAGGTAAGAATTTATCCCTTATTATTGTGTTATGAAGTCTTGTTTGTGTTGTAGTATGTAGAAATGAGTTGATTGTGTGAAGAAATGGAAGTTTGCAAAGTGGGTGTGTGTTATAGCTATATGGCCGTGAGTATGTATATGTTGTATAGCCACAATGTATAGAATTCATGTTATATCTTAGTTGTGGTTGTGTGAAATGCATATAGGAATTGAAAGTTGCATGAATTTAGTTGATGTTGATAGAAGGGCATATGGATGTGTACTATGTTGAAGTTGGAATGGAATGGATTAAGTTTGTTTAGTATGTTAGTTGTGTTATTGAGATTCTTGTAATGTAAATGAAGTTAGAATGATAAAAGTTTGTATCGAAATGAAATATGGAAGCTTATGTCGTTTTAGTACGATTTTATGACATTATGAAAATGAAGTAATTAGGTTGCTAATTATGACAAGTATTGATGAACTTGGAAGAAGGAAACATGTTATGAATACGTATGCCAAAGATTAGGAGTTTTGGATAAATTATGACTATGGCGGAAAGTTGTATATTATGTATATCGAGTGTATAACTTAAGGAAAATGATATGAAATGTCTCTAAATCTATATTGTGATGATCTTGAGTGATAATGGATGTGAAATCAATGATGTTAGTTTGAAAGTTTGGGTTAGAATGAAGGTTATGTCAACTTGTGAGAAAAATGACTAGTTGAAGGATAATTGTGTTTTTAATGTTCTTTGTTGATGTTGATGTTGTTGTTTGGGTTGTTGTTGATTGATTTGGCCGAGTTGAATTCTCGGGGGTGCTATATGTATAGGGGAAGTGCTGCCGAAATTTCGGTAGACAAATCAGAGTTGAATTGAACTTGTAGCATCTATAACCTACAATTGGTAAATGTGACCATTTGCAGATTTTCGACGAAACGGAGAGTGAGCTTGGATAGGCTTAAAAAGCTCAAAAGGTATGTAAAGCTACCCCGATCCTTCTTTTGTCATGTCTAAGGGTTTTAGGATCGGATTCGGGCCTCAAAACACCTTCTTGGCCATCGGAATCCGCAAGAGAAAATCTCAGTTTTTCCTTCAGTAGAATTGAACCATTTTGATATGCTTTCCTGAAATTATGCAAACTTTCTCTAAACTCCTTGAAAAGCTATAGAATGTCCGTAGAACCTTTATAGGTGACCCCATAAGCTTAAAGGGCGTAATTTGAGCCCACCGCCTTGCTTGTTCCGAGGTGGGCCCGCTATTCCCTGTTTTGCCCTTAATGTACTAAAGTCTCCTTTTCGAACGATTTTTGAAAGAAACGTTTCGACTACCCTTTTTATTACCTAACGAATATGGTTTTAAATATTCTATTAAGTCTGATAAATTATTTTGACACTCGGAACGACTTCAGGAAGGTTATGCTTCTGTAATTTATTATGATGTCCGAAATGCTTTTATTATGATCTCGTCCGACTTCATTGGATGTGTTTGTCATTAATATGCCTCATCGAGTCTCTGAAAATATTTATGATATTTTAACTGCATTTAGTTTCTCACTACTCTATTCGTGGATGCCCCAATGATTCCCACACTGAGCCCGGGCCAGGATATGTTGTCAAGCGTAATCCCCTGCATTGTTCGCCATGCCTCGATGTGAGGGGGCAGGTATACGCGTACATGGGTTTGTGGAGTATGTTGTGCCATGTACGTTTGTTCTGATATGATTTACTATGGCCATCTGATATGACATATTGTGTTATGGGGTTATGCCCCTATTCTGATTCTTCTGTGTTGTGGCACCAGCGTCGGGAGGGTGACCACGTTCTGTCTGCCGAGTCCCTTGGCAGGGGCCGGATTTGATATGACATATGTTTCTGTACACACTCCGCATGTTTTGAAAATATATATTTGATACCTTGTATTTTCTGTTTACTTTCTGTACATTATATACCAGTTATGATTTTGTTTCTGCAACTCAGGCTTTACATATTCAGTACATATTTCGTACTGACCCCCTTTCCTCGGGGGCTGCGTTTTCATGCCGCGCAGGTACTGACGACAGGTTTGCCGATCCGTCTGTCTAGGATATCTTTTCCGCCATTTGGAGCGCTCTTTTATTCAGAGCCATCTTTTGGTACAGTCTGTCACTTCTATATGTGTATATTCTCGTTCATGGGTACGGCGGGGCCCTGTCCCGCCATATAATTCTGTTGGTCCATTTAGAGGTCTGTAGACATGTTTGTGGGTTGGGATCTTTCTGTACAGATATGTGTATGTGTTGTGTTTGGGCGATCCCCTTCGTCGCGGCGGCCGGTCCGCATATATCTAGATGTTGCTTTGTTGGCCCTGTGAGGCCTTTGTTGGTATTTTCTGCGTGCAGGGTATTTGGGATAGTCCGTAAAACAAAGGAAACTCTGCCGAAATTTTTCTGGAAATTATCTAAATTTAGAATAAAGCCTTGTTGGCTTCTGCCATATACTAGAATGCGTTTCAGTACCCAGATCGGGCACTAGTCACGGCCTACGGGGTTGGGTCGTGACAATACAGTCCGTAAATCACTTTACGGGTCGTATAGTGCCATATACGACCACTGGGCTGAAAAAATTTTCCGCGACTTTCTTATTTCCAAAAATTCTTAATTAGCCATTCCCGACTTAATAAAACATCATTCACTCAAACTCTTCATCATTCCACTCATCACACAAGTACGGAGAAATTTCCGAGGTGTAACATTCTTCCCCCCTTTTGGAACATTCGTCCTCGAATGTTCGACACTTGGGAATTCTAGAAAATTTTTGCGAGAGTTTCGTTTGTAATTTGGACACTACCTTTCCTTTACAACAACCCATGATATCTTCGCCTCGCAGGGCTATATCATAATATCAACACATTTATGGCCACACACGACCAAAAACATAAAATTAAAACATACATACCTTACACCATCGACGTCTCATCTAGAATCTCTTCTGGGGATTGGAACAAATGGGGGTACATAGATTTCATCTTCTCCTCCGCTTCCCAAGTCATTTCTTCCCGATTATTGTTCCGCCATAGAACTTTGACTGAAGCAACCTCTTTATTCCGAAGCCTTCGTACTTGTCTATCCAAAATGGCAATGGGCATTTCCTCATATGTTAGCTTCTCTATTACTTGCACATCATCAACTGGAACTATTCTTGTTGGGTCTCCAATACACTTGCGGAGCATAGAAACATGGAATACTGGATGCACGGATTCGAGCTCTGAAGGCAAGTCCAATTTATAGGCTACTCGACTCACCTTACGAATGATTTGGTAGGGTCCGATATATCTGGGACTTAGCTTTCCCTTCTTGCCAAATCTCATCACTCCCTTCATCGGCGATACCTTCAGGAACACCCAATCGCCCACTTGAAATTCCAAGTCTCATCGGCGATTATCTGCATAAGACTTTTGGCGACTTTGAGCTGCTAACAGTCGGTCTCGAATCACTTTAACCTTTTCAACTGCTTGCTGGATCAAGTCGGGGCCTATCAATTGTACTTCTTCGGTTTCAGACCATCCAATTGGAGATCTGCATTTTCTTCCATATAAGGCCCCGTAAGGAGCCATTTGAATACTGGATTGATAGCTGTTATTATAGGAAAATTCAATAAGAGGCAAATGCTCATCCCAACTACCACTAAAGTCCAGCACACACGCTCGTAGCATATCTTCCAAGGTCTGAATAGTGCGCTCGGCTTGTCCGTCAGTCTGCGGATGGAACGCCATGCTGAGCTTCACTTGAGTACCTAGACCTTCTTGAAAGGACTTCCAGAACTTGGCTGTGAACTGTACCCCTCTGTCTGTGATAATGGCCAAAGGAATACCGTGAAGTCGTACAATCTCCTTGAGATACAATTCAGCATAATCTTCCGCTGAATATGTGGTTCTAACCGGGAGAAAATGAGCTGCTTTCGTGAGTCTATCCACGATCACCCATATAGAATCATACTTCCCTCGCGTACGGGGTAATCCTACCACAAAGTCCATGTTAATTGCTTCCCATTTCCACGTAGGAATTTCCATTGCTTGCAATAACCCTCTTGGCTTTTGATGCTCGGCCTTCACTTGCTGGCAATTTGGGCACTGTGCTACAAATTCTGCTATGTCTCGCTTCATGCCATCCTACCAATATATCAATTTGAGATCGTGGTACATCTTGGTTGCACCTGGATGAATAGAATACCGGGAATAATGTGCTTCCTCTAAAATCCGTTGGCGCAAGTTTGCTACATTCGGTACGCATAACCTGTCTCGATATCTAAGAACCCCTTCTATGGAAACTTCGAATGGAGACTTTTCCTTTCCATGGGATAGATCTCGGTAGTGGCTTAATTGAGGATCTTCATATTGCCGTTCCTTCACTTCTAGATTCAATGATGAAACTGTGGGGTCATTGACGCTAATACCTGCATCTCCTGAATTAATTGGCCGTACGCCGAGACTTGCTAACCGATGGACCTCACGAACCATTTCTCGCTTTTCCGAAGGAACTCCGCATAAACTACCCATCGATCGGCGGCTAAGTGCATCTGCTACTAGATTCGCCTTTCCTGGATGATATAGGATGTTCGCATCGTAATCCTTCAGTAATTCTAACCATCGCCTTTGCCGCAGGTTCAACTCCTTCTGTTTGAAAATATATTGAAGGATTTTGTGATCCGTATAGATGTCCACGTGCACACCATATAAGTAGGGTCTCCACATTTTCAATGCATGAATGACCGCAGCTAGCTCAAGATCATGAGTGGGATAATTCTGTTCATGTTTTCGCAACTGTCTCGAAGCATATGCAATAACTTTCCCATTCTGCATTAATACACATCCTAATCCCACACCGGAGGCGTCACAATATACCACATAGCCATCTGATCCTTCTGGAAGTGTTAGCACTGGCGCTGAGGTCAACCTATTTTTCAGCTCTTGGAAGCTACACTCACAGGCATCACTCCACTGGAATTTAGCCGACTTCTGGGTTAACTTTGTCAATGGGGCTAAAATAGATGAGAAGCCCTCTACAAATCTTCTATAGTATCCTGCTAACCTAAGGAAACTACGAACTTCTGTAGGCGTCGTAGGTCTTGGCCAAGTCTTCACAGCTTCTATTTTCTGAGTGTCGACTCGGATACCATCATCTGAAATAACATGGCCTACAAATGCCAATGAGTTCAGCCAAAACTCGCACTTCAAAAACTTTGCATACAATTCCCGATCTCGAAGAATGCCAAGAACAATTCTAAGATGATCTGCATGTTCTGACTCTGTGCGAGAATATACCAGGATATCATCGATAAACACTATCACAAAAAGATCCAAAAACGGACTGAACACATTATTAATTAAATTTATGAACACCGCCGGGGCATTCGTCAACCCGAACGACATTACTCGAAACTCGTAGTGACCATATCTTGTCCTGAAGGCAGTCTTGGGAATATCTGCTTCCCTAATTCTCACCTGATGATAACCCGATCTCAGATCTATCTTGGAGAACCATTTAGCACCTTGCAACTGATCGAACAAGTCGTCAATTCTAGGAAGGGGATATCTGTTCTTCACCATCACTTTGTTCAACTTCTTGTAGTCGATGCACATTCGTAGCGATCCATCTTTCTTCCTTACAAACAAGACTGGTGCTCCCCATGGCGAGGAACTAGGTCTTATAAACCCCTTCTCAAGTAAATCTTTTAGCTGTGCTTTTAGCTTTTTCAGTTCTGGTGGAGCCATTAGATACGGAGGAATAGAGATGGGCTTGGTGTCTGTTAACATATCGATGGCGAAATCAATCTCCCTTTCTGGAGGAAGGCCTGGCAACTCGTCGGGAATCACATCTGGGAATTCATTCACTACCGGGACAGACTGGAAAGTTGGCACTTCTGCTTCCATGTCATGAACCAGAACTAGATGACAAATATCACCTTTGGCTATCATCTTTCTCGCCTTAAGGTAGGAAATAAACCTACCCTTTGGGGAAGCTGTATTACCCTTCCACTCAAGTATGGGCTCTCACGGAAATTGGAATCGAACTACCTTTGTGCGGCAACAAACATTAGCATAGCACGATGCCAACCAGTCCATACCCATAATTACGTCAAAATCTAGCATCTCAAGATCAATCAAATCAGCCCTTGTCTGACTATCACATATAATGACTACACAGTTCTTATATACTTGCCTCACTATTACAGGATCACCAACCGGAGTGAATACCTCGAAAGGTTTAATCGGCTCTGGTCTCACCCCAACACAATCAGCGATATACAGAGTAATATATGAGAAGGTAGAACCTGGATCAATCAGAGCAAATACGTCACGGGAAAATATAGTCAGGGTACCTGTGACAACATCTGGGGAAGACTCAAGATCCTGCCCAGCTAAAGCATACACACGAGGCTGAACAGCACCTGAAGTGGATGCTCCCCCTCTATCTCTGCCTCTGCCTGCTGTAGTCTGAGGAGTCTGTGTTGTCGGGCGTGCTGAAGAAGAACCCGCTGCTGAACCTGTGGACTGAGTCCCAGCTCTATCTCTCACTGAAGGGCAATCTCTCATCATATGACCAACCTGCCCTCAAGCATAACAAGCATCCGAACCCTGACGACACTGTCCGGAATGCAATTTATCGCACGGGCTACACCGCGGTACTGAAGGTCTCATGTGGCTAAAGTCTCCCCTAGGCTGCGAATCTGAAGCCCTCGAACTCTGCCCATGGCCTGACTGAGTAGAACGATCAACCCTCCTATCTGACAATCTAGAAGGTGCACTAGTCACTGACTGACCTGAGTGCCTAGAATATGTCTGCCTCGGTGCCCCTCGGTAGTCACTGTTCTCTCCCATAGATCTAGCCCTCTTACCTTGTCTTCTGTCACCCTCACGATCACTTCTCTATTGTCATTGTCATTCCGCGAGGTTCTGAGCATGGGCCTGTATCCGGGAAATATCCATCCCGTCTTGCAAAGAGGCTGTCAGACAATCTCTAAACAAGTGTGGTCCTAAACCACTCACAAATCTATAGACTCGGTCTCCCATGTCAGCCACCATAGTCGGAACATACCGGGCCAATGAGTTGAATTGCATACTATACTCTCGGGCACTCATACTTCCTTGTTACAAATTCAAGAACCTGTCCGCTCTAGCTCGGCGGACTTCAGGTGGCAAATAGTGACGAATAAAGGCATCTGCAAACTATTGCCACACGGGAGGTGGTGCATTCTCTCCTCTTGTTATCACCCAATTCTTATACCATAGCACCGCCACGTCGCGAAGTCTATATGAGGCCAACTCTACAGATTCAGTCTCAGAAGCATGCATAAGTTTCAGCGTCCGCAACATCTCATCGATACAACCTTGTGGGTCCTCATCCGGCTTCGACCCGAAAAATTCTGGAGGATTTAGAGTAAGGAAATCACGGGCTCTTGTACTAGCTGAACGATCACTTGGGCCCGCATTCTGTCGTTGTGCCTGAGGGGCAACCAACTGCGTTAATAAATGTATGGCCTCGGACACTTGTTGACCCGAAGCACCCGGTGGAGGAATCGGAGCTGAGGCTCCTCCTTGCTCTTCTACATTGGGCGCGGCCTCACTTTGCGATTCACTTTCCTCTACATCCGCCGGAGGCTCCCTTTCTGCCCGCTTCTTCGTCGTAGATTTGCCTTTCTGGGCAGCTGTAGCTTTTCCTTTCGGCGACATTTTTCTGAAACCATAACGCACTTTTAGGAATAACGTAATCCTAGGCAGGGCTCTATCGCACGATCTCATGAGAAGAAAGATGGTCATTTTCCTAAATGCCCTGTAGCCTCTTGTTTATTAGCGTGGCACGCAACACACCATAAACAAGACTCTACTAGACACGGCTCGTAGATACTTCCTAGGGCGAACTGCTCTGATACCACTGCTGTCACGACCCAGCTAGGGGCCGCGACGGGTACCCGGAGCTAGTTACCGAGCACCGCTTACTCTATTACTTATCTTGCTCATTTAATACTCTTTTATCAATTTTACATACCAATTGTAGGAAAATCATATTTTATCAAAACATAAGTACTTTATATACATTTGCCTCTCGGCCATCAAACAATATACATACATATGAAAACATCTTGTGAGACCATCTAACCCAAACTGAGTATCTACGAGCCTCTACTAACATAATGAATACATAGACGGAACAAGACTCCGTCATGCCTAAAATATGCATATATGAATGTTCATCAAAAGAATAGTCATAAGCACCTCCGAACAATGGAGTGCTATCTATCAGCTGACAGCTACTAAGGACCTGGGCCAAGCTCTCATCCCTGTCTACCTGTGGGCATGAACACAGCGTCCGAAGAAAGGAAGTCAGTACGAATATTGTACCGAGTATGAGAGGCATACATAATGAAAAGAAACATCAATAATATGAGGATAACATCAACATGAGACATCTGGATCTGACTGATAATCATAAATGAAGTAATGCATGCTATCTTAATCATACTCATCATCATGACATGTATGCATCATATGCAAGCTGCCCGTCCATGTCGGAACGGTGTGATAATCAATAATATTAGCCCGCGTCCAGGCCTCCCGCGTCCGGGGTACCATATCATGCCGCCCACTAGTGGTGTCTGCCCACGCACGTAGGTCGTGGTGTATCCGTATCACCGCCCGCCGAAGCGGTGTCTGCCCGGCCAACTAGGCCCGGTGTGAATGCAATCATGACATGCTTAACGTGAATACTCATAGTAATATGCTTATCATAAAATACTTATCTTATCATAATACGTATATAAGACTCATGAACAACTTTACTCTATCGGGGTGACGTAAGGTTGTGATCCCCTGATTACATTATGGAACCATTATGGACATTCTGCCTCACCTTGAAAGGACTAGTACATAAGGTGAGTGTAGGCAAGGAATAACATTATCATCATTCTAGTGTCATCATATTGTATAACTTATCTCATATAGACATTCATAGGTTTAAGCTTTTAACTTCTTGGAATGCAAGAACTCATGAAGGGAATAGGGATTCAAGCTAAAAGATTCATGCCACTAGAAAGAAGGACTAGCCTCACATACCTTGGTCGTTTAGTTAAGATATCGCTCACTTGTTCTCCGTCGATATCACGTCGTTACCTTCATAAGAGAATTCGTATCAACATTAGTAACTAACTATAAGAACGCGTCGCTAATTCTAGGAGAAGTCGGACAACGCTTCCTTCGCTAATACCACTTTTCTCATGTTTTACATTAACTTCCAACATTCATAATATTACTCGCAATATCATAATCGACAATCGTCATTTACGTGCGTTTAGCAAAATCCGCCATTTTCCTCCAATTTCCCCCATATTTAACCTTATGACTCGTCTTTGCGTTTTCATGCATTTAATGCTTGTTTTATGATATAAACATCATTTATAACGTATTTGTACTCACGACACTTCAATATTCATAGTTCAATTATACTATCATTCATTTATATCACTATTCACTCAATAATGACCCATTTCTATGTTCTTCTACCTTTCAAGTGTCTAAGCTTTCCAATACTTCAAACAACATGGAATAGTCATGAAACTTACCTTGGATGATGGTTGAACAATCCTAAGTTGAAATACTTCACTTAGCCAAAACCCTAGTCCCACCTTCTTGAAATTTCTTCACTTAGATGATCCTTTATTGTGTTCTTACAGTTGATTCCATGAAATTAGTGTTGTTGGTCTTGATATTCCCTTTAATTCTCTTGAATTCTTGTGGAGGAATTATTTAGAGAGTTCTAGAATGTCTCTTGAGGTGTATGGATGAAAATGAAGTGAAATGGGGCTTAAGTCTCTTTTAAAAATCACAAAATCTGATCTTTAATGAATTCTTGTCGGGGTGAACAGTGGTCGTAAACCACCATATACGAACCGTATTTTGATTTACGGTCCGTCCACTGTGGTGGTATTTAACCATTTCAGAAACAGAAAGTTTGGCTGGGGATTATGGCAATTTACGATTGAGGTTTCCGGTCCGTAAACCAGTTTACGGGCCATCCTCCAAGTCGTTTTAAACCATCTTCACAATTTACAGAAAGTTGGGATTTTTGACAAGCTGGAGGGCGATTGCACTATACGACCACTGGGCTGGAAACAAAATCGCGACTTTCTTATTTCCAAAAATTCTTAATTAGCCATTCCCGACTTAATAAAACATCATTCACTCAAACTCTTCATCATTCCACTCATCATACAAGTACGGAGAAATTTCCGAGGTGTAACATACGGTCCGTAAGTTGGACCGTATAATACCCAGTGGTTCCGTTTTCGTTCTCGTTGTCTCGTTTGATCTCCGATCCTTATGGAACCTTCTTGGCACTTGTTTAACATCTCAACATCAACCCTAAGGGCGTTATTACACTTCTCTAAGACACCATCATGCCATCACAAAATCGTTGCTCGTTATTCCTACTCGATATACGACTTATGGCTCGCTTTCCTTGACAACTTCCTTTCCTTATCTCGAATGGTTTTGAAATCTCATTTGGGGTTATCAAACACTATTCCTAACTCATCGAAATGTCATATACGCTATGACCTTCGTTGTTCTATTCATAGTACAGGTACGGGGAATTTTCCAAGGTGTAACAATAAGCATGGAAACTAACCTTTTTATCCCATAGAAACAAGCTTCGGATAAGCTATCAATTCGTGCAAAAACCCTAGCTACAATGCCCAAGTATTTCTTGAAATTTACCAACCCTAGGGAACCTCCTAACACATGAACACTTGATTCTTGCTATTTAATCTTTATAATCACTTGGGTTTGGGTGAAATATGTTTGGAGAAGGGTTTTGGAGCTTTAGAGAGTGTAAAAGAAATGTGGGAAATGAAATAAGGTGAGGGTCGTCCATCCTTATAATATTAAAATTCTGACGCGACCCGATTTATACGGCCTACTATACGGGTAGTATAATTTTTACGGTCCGTATAATCAGGCGGTATAATACCACCAGGCTCCACCCTTCTCTGGAACAAACCTATGGACCATTATACAGGCCATATAATTTATACAGTCCGTACAATTGGGAAAACCCGATTTTTGTTCTCGTCGACTCGTTTGACTACCAATCCTCGTGGAACTTTCTTGACACTTATATAACACTTCATTAACCATACAATAGGCCCTATAGCATCCCCTTAAGATATTTTTGAATAAACATTAACTCAATTATACCGGAAACCTTTTTGAACATGACTTACATTTTGCTCCCTTCATCAAACTAAACTTCACATATTCATATGACTTCAAAATATTATAGTATACACTTTAAGCTATATAATGCTTCCCTTAATCTCATAAGGATTTCATAATTACCATAAGCACACATTAGCCTATCCACAAGGCAACACATATGGAATTTCTGAGGTGTAACATTCTCCCCCCCCCCCTAAGAACATTCGTCCTCGAATGTTAGGTTCTTGGGAATTCTATAAAAATTTCGCTAGAGTTTCCTACACAACAACCCAAAATACATCGCTTCACAGGGCTACAACAACCACCACAATAACTGTGGCCACACACGACCTGGAAAACATCAAGGGAAAACACTACATACCTAAGGATAATGGTGTCTCTGCTTGAGTCTTCTCTGAGGGTGAAAATAAACGTGGGTACATGAACTTCATATCTTCTTCGTCTTCCTAAGTCATTTCCTCTCTACTATTATTTCTCCATAAAACTTTAACTGAAGCTACCTCTTTGGTTCTGCGTACTTGCCTATCTAAAATAGCAATGGGGACTTCTTCATATGATAATTGTTTAGTAACTTGGACATCATCTATTGGTACAATTCTAGAAGGATCTCCGATGCACTTACGAAGCATCGATACTGTTACAGCTCGAAAAAATTTCCGTTGATGCACAGTGAATTTTGATAAGTAAGGAATGACATTTGATGACCCTAATTAAAATTTCAAAGACGTTCGAGATAAGGGAAGAAAGTTTCCCAAGAGAAGGCAAGGCTTACGATAGGTATCGAAAAGGAATTACGAGTAACAAGTTAACGAGGACTTAATAATGCTTTGGAGAAGAGTTATAATGTCCCTTATATTGTTAATGAGGTGATAAACAAGTGCTAAGAAGGTTCCATAAGGATTGGACATGAAACGAGTCGACGAGAACGAACTTCGGAAAACTGGGGATTATACGGCCAAATATACAGACCGTATGTTGGCCCGTATAATCAGCCCAGATTGGCACCTCTCTCTGGACCAAATCTACGGCCAGACATACGATCAGTATAATTTATACGGACCGTATGTTGGTCCGTAGAATTGGTTGGGACAGATTTGGTGTATTTAATGAGGGATCCAAGTCTTATTTCATTTCATTTCCTTTCCTTTCACACCCCTTCTCTCTGAAACATCTCTCTACACTTTTACCATAAGAATTCAAGAGATATTAGTGATCAACAACATCAGTCTATGTGAATCAAGTGTAAGAAACCCATTAAAGTTCATCCAAGGCAAGGAATCCAAGTGAAGTAGAAACTAGGGTTTTGCTCAAGTGAGGTGTTTTCACCCAAGGTTCATCCCTACACAATCTAATGTAAGATTTATGGTATTTCCATGTTGTTTAAGGTATTTGAAAGTTGAAACACTTGGATTGTAGAAAGATATAGAAAAATGGGTCATGAATTTGGAAATAGTGCCATTTTGAGTAATAGCTTGAATTGAGTCATGATTCTTGATGTGTTGTGATATGGATATGTTATAAATGATGTTAAGAACATGGGATAGGCAATGCATATGAATGAACGTAGCCGTGTGTTATGACCAAGGATATGGGTGATTGGAAGTGAATTGAGAAATATAGATAATGTGATTAAATAAAGACTATTGTTATGATATTGTGAATATATTATTGACGTTTGGGAGTTGATTTACGATATGGAGTAATGTCGTATAAATAAAGGAGATGTTGTCCAATTTTCTCTAGCCTTAGTCATGTATGCTAGCTATAGGTTTTCTAATGATAGTATAACTCTAATGAAGGTAGAAACGTGAGCATTGAAGGAGAACGTGCAAGTGATAAAATAGTTGAACGGAAAGGTATGTAAGGCTAACCCTTCTTTCATAAGGCATGGTTCTTGGCCGAATATCTATTCCTCTATGAGCCTATGATGCGCTCCAAATGATTCTATCTTCAAAAAGCTACAAAGCTTATAATCTTTGATATGTATTACGATTGTATTAAATTCCTCATATGACGAATAATCCTATAAGGATATACGTAATGAATGACGATAATGGTAATGATGATAATGATGACGACGATAATAGCGATAACGATAATGATGACGATGATAGTAGTGATAATGCTAAAGATTCCTATGAGCTTATATGTATGTGTGCCTATGTATGGCTATTATGAAAACCCCGAGCTTATATGCCGGGTAGAATATATAGATGTATATATATGTATATGACGATGCACGCACACCACTGCAGTTGGGTACGGATAACACTGAGCCTTGGTAGGGCCAGATATGTGTAACACTGAGCCTTGGTTGGCCAGGTATGTATGATCACCAAGCCTAACCATGGTCGGGTACGTGAAACACCGAACCTTCGTGGTCGGGTATGCTACGTAAATGATATGTACATGATATGGATATGTATATGATGTAGATATGAGTATGAATACGGACATGATACAAATGCGATTAAGAATGTGTATAAGAATACGATTATGGATATGAATGTAAATGAGTACGGATATGAATACGGATACGGATACGGACGTATGTACACAATCACGCACTAGAAATGGGAAGTCCCTATGAAGGGCAAGTAAGTGCTTATGACGTTGATACTACTATCTCCCATCTTATGCTATTTCCTATGTTGCTTATTATGCTTCCATATTGATATTGATCATGCTTTACATACTCAGTACATTCTTTGTACTGACGTCCTTTTGTTTGTGGACGCTTCGTCATGCCCGCAGGTGGCCAGGGAGACAGGCTTGATTCCTAGCTATATTTCTCGGGGATTACATAGCAGAGCTCCATCTCATTCGGAGCTATAACTTTTGGCACTTATTCTTTTGTGTACATATTTATGGGCATAGCGGGGTCCTGTTCCGCCTATACGATATGACATACTCTCCTTAGAGGCTCGTAGACATGTGTATATGGTTAGATGTGTTTCTCCTTGTCGGCTTATATTGTGGACGTCATTTTGTTAGCCTCGTCGGCTTATGTACATTGATATGGACATAGTTGCTAATGTTGGTATGAAGGTATTCTTGTCCAATGGGATTAGTATGATTGATGAATAGAAATGTATGATTTTATATGTGGCTCACCTAGATGTAAATGTAAAGGTATGATAAGAGGTGCCCGGGTGGGCTAGCACCGGGTGCCCGTCGCGGCCCTCCGGTTGGGTCGTGACAGATACATGGAAAACTGGGTGAACTGACTCCAAGTCCGGAGGTAGATCTAATTTGTAAGCCACTTTGCCTACCTTGCGTATAATCTCAAAGGTCCAATGTACCGGGGACTAAGCTTCCCCTTTTTCCAAATCTCACAATGCCCTTCATTGGCGACACCTTTAAGAATACCCAGTCTTTCACTTGGAACTCTAAGTCCCTTCGACGATTATCCGTATAGGACTTCTGATGACTCTGAGCTGTTAATAATCGATCCTGTATAAACTTGACTTTCTCTATACCTTGTTAGACCAAGTCTGACCCTATCAATTTGGTCTCTCCTATTTCGAACCACCCAATTGGGGATCTGCACTTTCATCCATATAAAGCCTCATACAGGGTCATTTTGATGCTAGAATGATAACTGTTGTTATAAGCAAATTCAATAAGCGGTAAATGATCATCCCAACTACCTCCAAAATCCAATATACATGCCCGTAATATATCCTCAAGGGTCTGAATGGTACGTTCTGCTTGTCCATCAGTCTGCGCGTGAAATGCCGTGCTAAGACTCACCTGAGACCCCAAACCTTATTGGAAAGACTTCCAAAAATTAGCTGTAAACTGAGTCCCTATGTCGGAGATAATAGACATAGGAACATCGTGAAGTCGTACTATCTATTTAACATAAAGCTTTGCATAGTCTTCTGCTATAAATGTAGTTCTGACTGGTAAGAAATGAGTGAACTTCGTGAGTCTATCCACAATCACCCATATAGAATCATACATATGTCGAGAACGGGTTATGCCTGTAATAAAGTCCATGTTAATTACTTCTCTTTTCCAAGTTGGAACTTCTATACCTTGTAACAATCCGCAAGAATTTTGGTTCTCGATTTTCACTTGCTGACAGTTGGGACATTGAGCTACAAATTCCGCTATATCTTTCTTCATCCCATTCCACCAATATATAGATTTAAGATTGTGATACATTTTCGTTGCTCCTGCGAGAACAGAATAACGGGAACAATAAGATTCTCTCAATATTTGGTGGCATAATCCTGCAACATCAGGAACACATAACCTGCCTCGACATCGGAGAACTCAGTCTCCAGAAATCTCGAATGATGGCTTCTCCTTCTGAGGGAATGCATTTTTGTAATGAATTAGCACGGGATCCTCATACTGGCACTCCTTTACCTCAAACACTAGTGATGAGACTGCTGAATTCTGAATGGTAGCTCTCATATTGCCTGAGTTCACTACTCGAACTCCTAGGCTAGGTAATGTCACGACCTAAACCGGAGGGCCGCGACTGACACCCAAGACCCTACTCGGCTGAGTGCTATACTACCATTCCATCCATGAGTCACAACTTTTTGTGAACCTTTAATCTATGAAATGACGCTTCCGTCTGGTACAGAAAAACTTTTCAATAAAACTCTTTTGTCAAATCAGGGACTTCTCCCTTATCGTTTATTCAAGAGAACCTTTAGTCACAAATAAAATCCTTTAAAATAAAGCTTGAAAACACATCGACCTACATGGTCGCTTTATACCAATGTCGACTCCTCGACGCACTATCCATAGGACACTCTCTGCAAAGTGTCTAACATATACAAAAAACCATAACATAAGTACTTCGACTCGACAACTCTCCGAACTGAGATGGAGCTCACCAATCCAGCTGATAGCCTGGGAACATCCTATAGCCAATGTCTTTTACACATCTGGATACACCTGTGTGGCATGAAACGCAGCGCCCCCAGGATAAGGGACGCCAGTACGAACAATGTACCGAGTATGTAAGGCAGAACTGAAACAATATGTCTCGACTCGGATGATAAAAGAGTAACAGACTCAACCTATACCTGTAACCAACTCTGATAAACATGTACGTGCATATGAAATTTTGATGCAGCATGAGTATGTGTGTGTGTATATATATATATATATATATATATATATATATATATATATATATATATAATGCATGCCTTCACCCTGCTCGCAGCCCCTTCGGGCATAATAGCATAATGGCCCTTTCGGGCAGCCCCTTCGGGCATCATAATCATCGTATACCAGCTGATCAGGTGGTTTGCATATATAGCGCCTTAAACCTTTTCCCTTTCCCATGAAATGATTTCGTGCATGTATGTAAATATGCAAATGCATGAAAATCTTTAAAAACCATCAAAAGACTCCCTTCGGAGCAACTTTAGTTTCAAATGGGAACTTTTTCCCTTTTTCTCAAAAATGGGAACTTCTTCCCCTTTTCATTTGTCTCCTTCGAGACTCAAAAATTAAATGTAAAGTGAATAAGTGAGAGAAAGACCTTATGAATGTCCCCTTCGGGAATTAGACAACTTTATGAAATTGTACAACTAATGGATGCCCCTTCGGGACTCAAGAGGTCAAAGATACGAATACTCCTACACTGTCTAGGAATAGAGTCTTTGGAGTTCGTTTATTTGCTGGGTTCGTTTAGATAATAAGGATCTTCATCACTACAATAATAATCACCACTATCATGTATCACTTTGAATGATCCATAACATAAACTGAGGCCATATGTTATATAGCACGCTCAGACATAAGCTGAGGCCATAGCACGCTCAGACATAAGCTGAGGCCGTAGCACACTCAGACATAAGCTGAGGCCGTAGCACACTCAGACATAAGTTGAGGCCATAGCACACTCAGATATAAGCTGAGGCCATCTATTAGATAGCACACTCAGTCACGTCATGAAATCATCTAGATACTTAGGCTTGAAAATATCTAGGATTGGAGTCATCGTAAGATTTTTCAAAAACTATAGACTTCTAGCATTTCTAGGGGTAAAATATTATGGATGTCATGTATGGAATCAAAACATAGGAATCATGCCTTTGAAAGAAAGGGACGAGCCTTAACATACCTGATTGATCTCTTACGAATTAACGCTTATTCTCCCGAACTTGAAAATCTACATTCAAGAGAAATTATACTACCGTTAGACTTGTCGTCATATACCTATCTCAAGTCCTTAAACCAAACTCCTTTAGAATCTGCCAAAATTCGGCAGCATCTCCCCTATTTGTATGCCTAGCCCGGAATCTCAATTCAGTAATCAACAACAGCAACAACAATACCAAAATCAATAACATCATTTCCATCACCAATATGTACCATAAAACAGCCCACACGCTGTTTTCCAATTTCCATAACTAACCAAATTACTACACAATTATTTAACGACTTTATCTTCATAATTAAGTCTTAAATAATACCAAAAGAGAAAGATTCATACCTTATTTCTTGTTAAGACCGTAATATCCTCAGTATCCACGCTAAAATCCACCGCAAAACAACACTAGAATCACAACCATGTGTTACCCAAGCCTAAATTACTACTCCGCTACTTGAAAATTGCTCACTTTTTGTTTTCCTCACTCTCTCCCTTTAATTTCTGGAATTTTCCAGCAAAATCTGGTGAAAAAAAGGGGTTCTTACCCTTTTTATAAGGGTCAAATTCGGGTTGGGTTCACTGTAGCATGTTGCTGTATCAGTACTGTAGCAAGCCGCTACAGTACAGTACTGTAGCACGCGTTTCTGCTCTGTCAGCTAAACTTGTAACGTCTATAATTCTCTACTCCGAAGTCCAATCGATGAGCGGTTTGTTGTGTTGGAAACTAGACTCGATGAAATTTAGTTTAGGCTTTTGGTTCACCTTAAAACACTTCATATGCTAAGAGATATTAGTCCGCCTAGTTGGACCAAAATTGCTCCTCATATTTTCTCCAAAGTTCGGCAAACTTAATTTCCTTCATTCACTTGCCCTCCAGTCCTTTCGATACTTCTCATACATGATATTAAACCCTTACAACCATAAAATAGGCACATATCACTTGAGTGTTCACAATTTAGCAGTTAACGCCTACGGAACTCAACGTCCGAACTGCGAGGTGTAACATTTAATTGCTGGAGCTCACGAGCTAACTCTCTTTTCTTTGGCGGGACATCACATAGACTTTCCATAGATCTACGGCTACGAGCATCAGCCACCACATTTGCTTTCTCGGGATGATACAGGATGTCAACATCATAATCCTTCAACAATTCCAACCATCGCTGTTGCCGTAAATTCAGTTCTTTCTACTTGAACTTATATTGAAGGCTCTTATGATCTGTATAAATATCAACGTGGAAGCCATACAAATAATGTCTCAACATCTTCAATGTATGAATCACTGCAGCCAATTCAAGATCATGGGTCGGATAATTTTTCTCATGTTTTCGTAACTGCCTTGAAGCATATGCAATCACCTTACCATGTTGTAGTAACACACAGCCTAGCCCAACGCCTGTAGCGTCACAATAAACAACCTAACCTTCCAATCCCTCTAGAAGTGTCAGGACTGGGGCAGAAGTTAATCTATCCTTTATCTCTTGGAAACCATGCTCACAGGCTGTTATATCCCGTATTTTGCACCTTCGGATAATTTGAGATAATGGTGATTAATAAGAGATAAGGCAATATTTTGATTTAATTTAATACATAAGTTTTTCATGAAAATATTGATGCGGAAATACTGAGGAAGGCTAAGGGAAAAATTAGAAATTTGGAAAATAGTTTCATGAATTACAAAAGAATTGGTCATGGATGATTGGGCTTGAAAAAAAAAAGAGGGGGCCCAATTGTGGCCGGCCAAGGGTACATGGGCCAAGGCCCATGTGGAAGCTAAATTAGTAATAAAAAGTGAGGACCCATTATCATTTTATCATTTTCCATTCAAGAATATTCAAGAAAAATCTTGAGAGCAAAAGACCACCCTATTCGGCCAAGAAAGAAAAAAAAGGAGGCCATCAATTTTGATCCAAAAAATATATACTCTGCTAGTATTTCCACTAATTCAAAGGTCCTCTTCAACGTGGTATAAGTGTTGAAGCAAGAAAACTACTTTTGGTGGCAAGTTCAAAATTCTAGTCAAGTGGGAAAATTAAGGGAAAAGGTAAGAATTCATGTTCTTTTATGTGTTATGCAAGGTTTATATATGTTGTAGTATGTAGAAATGAATGAAAAGCATGGAAATAATGTGTGTTGTGTGGCTGTGTGTGTGTGTGTGTGTTGAAGGGTGGCCGTGTGGTTGTTGAATGATGGAGGGGAGGTGAATTAATTTTATTTAGTACGTTTGTTGTGTTATTGTGGATCTTATGATGCAAATAGAAGTTTAATGGTTCAAATTGGCATTGAAATTGGTTGTGGATTGTTGTAGGAAATTAATGTGATTTTAATATGATTTTATGTAATTGTGAAAATGAAGTTGCTAAAGTGTGAATTGTTGTTATAGTCTATGAATTTGAAAGAAGAAAATGTGTTGTTGTAGCTTTTGTTGCATTTGTAGAGTTTCAGGTGGAATAGAGGTTGGTTGGATCGTTTTGAATGTTGTGCGAGTTACCAATGTTAGAATATGTTTCAAATTGATGGTTGGTATTGTTGAAATGATTGTTGGTATGGTTGTTGATGAATCTGGCCGAGTTAAATTCTCGGGGTTGTTGTATTTACAGGGGAAATGCTGCCGAAATTTCTGTAAATAAAGTGTTGGATTAGAATTGGAGTCTTAAGTGTAATGGCTAATGTGTGGTATGTATGAATATTGTTGTAGATCTTGCGAGGCCAGAGGCTTAAGTTCGGATTAGCGTAGAAAGCGGGCAAGGTATGTAAGGCCTACCCTTTTCTTCTTTGGCATGATCCTTATGAAATAAGTATATGACGTATTTGTATGACTTCAGAAAGATTCTTATTCTTAGAGCCATTAGCATGGCTACCGTTCTTGATTTCCCATAAGCTGTTCCGTATGGTTTTGCTATGTATCTATGATGTCCGATGATGTGTATCTATGATGTCCGAAGTTTGGCCAATATGTTTCCGAATGGCATTTGAGAAACAAATGATATGACTATAGTTTTGACCTTCCAAACGTTAACACATTCGATTATTCCATCGAGCCTCTGATATGTTTTGATACGTACATATAGTTCCAAAAGCTCTATTTGATTCGATTCATAACGATATCCGAAGGTACTTGACATGATTATGGCTCTAATTTCCCAAAAATGGCTCGTGAAATGCTTATAGGGCGTTTTGTACTTCAAACGCTCGTTACTTTCTTATACTAAGTCGGATTGACCCGAAACTTGTTTCTGAGCCTTCAGGGGTCGGTGAGTATACTTGTCCATCAAGTCTTAGAATTGATTTATATACATAAGGTTCTCGATACTCCGCTCGTGCGTGCTACTATCATATCGATCGCCGAGCCTCGGGCCGGTTATATCATTGTGTGCACTATGTTATACTCGCCACTAACATGTTATGTTATATATGGATCGGAGCCGACGCCTCGGCAACATGATATGTTATGTTTTCTGTATATATATGAGTAAGATATGTTTTTCAAAGGAAGTATTATTAAGGATATTTATATGTTATATGTATGGATCGGGCTGCACGTTCCGCAGCAGTATAATATATGTATGGATCGGGCGGCACGTTCCGCAGCAATACATATTATATTTACGGATCGGGCCGAACGTTCATCAGCAGTATATATTATATTTATGGATCGGGCCGAACGTTCTTCTACAGTATATATTATATTTATGGATCGGGTCGAACGTTCCTCGGCAGTATATATTATATTTATGGATCGGGCCGAACGTTCCTTGGCAGTAAATATTATATTTATGGATCGGGCCGAACGTTCCTCGGCAGTATATGTTATATATATCTGGATCGGGCCGAACGTTCCTCGGCAGTATATATTATATGTATATGGATCGGGCCGTACGTTCCTCGGCACTAATATGATGTATATGGATCGGGCCGTACGTTCCTCGGCACAATCACATTACATATGGATCGGTTATATGTATATGTATATGGTGGCATATGATGTCGGCACGTATGATCTGTGCTTGGAAAGTAAGTATTTTGGTACTTTGGATGTTTTACCCATTTTCGGTACTTTTCTGACATATGACATCGGTAAGTATGATTTACGTTCAGAAAATAAACACTTTGGCATTCTGACTAACGCATCTACTCTTTGTACCGTTGCTCCAGTTATGTTTCTGTTTTCTGTATTCCATGCCTTACATACTAAGTACATATTCCGTACTGACCCCCCTTTCTTCGGGGGCTGCGTTTCATGCCCGCAGGTACAGATACGCGTGTGAGTGGTCCGCCAGCTTAGGACATCCATGTTGCTGTGCTGAAGTGCTCCCTTGTTCCGGAGCCCTACTTTTGGTACAGATCTTCCTGTTGCGCATATTCATGTATATATGTCTATTTGGGGGTACGGCGGGGCCCTGTCCTGTCATATGTTTCTGTTGTGTTTATTATAGGCCTGTAGACATATATGTGGGTCATGGGTCGTTGCGGTTCAGATATATCTGTGTGGCATACGCCTAAGCGGCTCTAGTTGTTATGACAGCCTTAACGGCTTGTGCGTATGTATATATATGTTTATGTTTTGGGTGATATGTTTCACGATAGCCTTGGTGGCTTCTGTATGATATAATCGTTATATGTTACTGCTTAAGATGATATTTGCTCTTAGTATCTGTATAAATTAATGTATGTTGAATATGGATAAGTCGTTGGTATGCGGATTTGGTAAGTAAATGGGTATAGGTGTCCAGCTCGGGCACTAGTCACGGCCTACGGGGTTGGGTCGTGACACGGGCATTTGTCCATTGAAACTTAGCTGATTTTTGGGTCAACTTCGTGAGTGGTGCAGAAATAGAAGAAAAACCTTCTACGAATCTCCTATAGTAAGTTGCTAAGCCCAGAAAACTATGAACCTCCGTAGGAGTTGTGGGCCTTGGCCAAGTCTTCACGGCCTCAATCTTTTGGGTGTTTACCCGAACACCATTGACTGAAATAATATGCCCCAGAAAGGTCACTGAGTTTAACCAAAACTCACACTTAGAAAATTTGGCAAACAACTCTCGAGTTTGAAAAACTCTAAGGACAGTACGCCAATGATCCGCATGCTCTGTCTCGGACCTAGAATACACCAAGATATCATCGATGAATACAATCACAAATAAATCTATGAAGGGCCTGAACACATTGTTCATTAAATCCACAAATACTGCTGGTGCATTAGTTAGCCCAAATGACATTACCCGAAACTCAAAAGGGCCATATCTTGTTCTGAAGGCTGTCTTAGGAATATCATTCTCCCTAACTCGCACTTGATGATACCCGTATCTCAAATCTATCTTTGAGAACCATTTGGCGCCTCGTAATTGGTCAAATAAATCGTCAATCCTCGGAAAGGGATATTTATTCTTAATCATCACTTTATTCAGTTGCCGATAGTCAATACACATTCGCAAGGAGCTATCTTTCTTTCGGACGAACAACACGGGTGCTCCCTACTGGGAAGAACAAGGCCTGATAAAGCCTTTCTCAAGCAATTCCTTCAATTGCTCCTTTAACTCTTTCAACTCTGCGGGAGCCATCCTATAAGGAGAGATAGATAAGGGCTTTGTATCCAGTAGCACATCTATAGTGAAATCAATCTCCCGCTCTGGAAGGAGGCCTGGAAGTTCTTCCGAGAATACATCCAGAAATTCATTCACCACGGGGACAAACTGAAGAGTTGGCGATTCAGCTTCTACTTCTTGAACCCGAACTAGATGGTAAATACGACCTTTTGTGATCATTTTCCTTGCCTTAAGATAGGAAATAAAACTACCTTTTGGTGACGCCGTATTTCCTTTCCATTCTAACACTAGTTCTCCAAGAAACTGGAAGCGAACCATTTTCATTCTAAAATCTACATTGGCATAGCAAGAAGCCAACCAATCCATGCCCATGATAGCATCAAAATCCATCATTTTTAACTCATGTAAGTCAACCATAGTACGATGGTCACAAATCACAACTACACATTCTCTATATACTCGACTAGCGATTACCGGTTCACCAACCGATGTAGATACCTCAAAAGGTTTGACCGACTCCGGTTTGACCCCAAACCGACCCGCAATAGATGGAGTAGCATATGAAAATGTGGAACCCGGATCTGTTAACGCATATACGTCATGACAGAATACCGATAATATACCTGTTATCACATTGGGAGAAGACTCAAGATCTTGGTGTCCCGCCAGAGCATAAATACGGTGCTAAGGACCGCTAGAACTTGGGGCTCTCTCCCTGCCTCTGTCATGGCTGACTGGCGCATGTGAACCTGGCCCCATAGGGCAGGTGGATGATGAAGACCCGACTACCGATCCTGAAGGCTAGGTCCTGCCCCTACCACCAACTGTGGGGCAATAATGCATAATATAGCCTGGTCGACATCCCTCAATCTATAGGATGCTAACTCCACCGATTCAATGTCCGAAGCATGCATTAACTGAATTGTCCTCAACATCCCATCAATAAAATTTTGAGGGTCCTCATCCGGCTTTGACCCGAAGAATTCCATAGGGTTTAAGCTAATAAAATCACGGGCCTTTGCACTAATTGCCCTATCACCCTGCCCTGTACCTTGCCGCTGAGTCTTGACGGCAACCAACTGAGTAAGCAAGTGAATGGCCTCTTTTACATCTTGGCCTGAAGCATCCGGTGGAGGAGCTGGAGCTAGGGTTTAGGCTCCCTCATGCTCTTCAGAAATAGGCACTAAATGGTAGGACAGAGATTGAGCCGCATTTTGGGACTCACCCTCCGCTATATCCGTCTGCGGTGCTCTTTGAGCCCGCTTTTCTGCCATTGTCCTGCCCTTTTGGGCTGCCGTAGATTTTCTCTTTACAGGCGTTTCTGAAATACATAATACACTGTTAAGGAAAGAGAAATCCTTATATCATGGCTCTATCGCACGATCCTATGAGAAAAGAAGGTCATTCATTCCTAAAGTGTCCGCAGCCTCCTATTTATAAGTGTGGCGCGCAACACACCCATAAATAAGACTCTACTAGACAGGGCCCATAGACACACCCTAGGACAGAACTGCTCTGATACTACTTTTTTCGCGACCCAATCGGAGGGCCATGATGGGCACCCGGTGCTAACCCACCCAGGCACCTCTTATCGTACATTCACATTTACATCTAGGTGAGCCACATAGCTTAGTCGTAATTTCTATCCATCATTCATACTACTCTCGTTGGGCAACAACACATTCATACCATCATTAACAACTATGCCCCTATCAATATACATAAGCCGACAAGGCTATCAAGTGATATACAAAATATAAGCTGACAAGGCTAAAGACATCTAATTAAACACAATTGTCTACGAGCCTCTAAGAAGAGTACGTAACATCATATAGACGGGACAGGACAACGTCGTGCCCATATGTATGCACATAAAAAGAATAATACCAAAATGTTGTAGCTCTGGATGAAATGGAGCTCCTCTACGTAGTCCCTGAAGAAGAAAGCTATAGATCAAGCCTGTCTCCCTGGCCACCTGCAGGCATGACGCAGAGTCCACAAACAAAAGGACGTCAGTACGAATAATGTACTGAGTATGTAAAGCATAATCAGCATCATAGTATGAGCATAAGAGACAGCATAAGGATTAGCATAAGAAATAGCATAAGATGGGAGAATCAGGAGGTAATAGATTCAATTTTACCTCTAGTGGCCTTCATCGTATCTACTTACTTGTCTTTCGTAGGGACATTCCATTTCTAATGCTTACTTATGTACATACATACAAACATATATATATATATATATATATATATATTCATACTCGTATCCATATCATATCCATATTCATAGCATACCCGACCATGAAGGTTCGGTGTTTCACATACCCGGCCATGACAAGGCTCGGTGATTATACATACCTGGCCGTACCAAGGCTCAGTGTTATCCGTACCCAACTACAATGGTGTGCGCGCGATAGGCATCATACCCGGTCATATAAACTCGGTGTTACATAATAGTCATACATACTTAGACACATATACATAAGAGTCCATAAAAGTCATCAACATCATTACCATCATCGTTTTCGTTACATTTATCCTTAGAGGATCAACTACCATATAAAGGGAAGCAATAAGATCGCGAAAGTATTAAGACTCGTGAGATTTAGTAATCTTAGAGATAGAGTCACTTGGAAGACATTATGGGACTCATGAAGGAATATATATCAAAGGAACCATGCCTTAATGAAGGAAGGGTTAGCCTTACATACCCCTTAGTCTTCTTAACTATTTAACGATCACCGTCGAAACTTGAATCATCTACATTTAGAAGGGGTTCACACTATAGTTAATCCTTAATGATACTCTTAAGTTCAAACTAGAATAATTAATGATATAATGAGAATTGGGCAGCATTTCCCCTATTTCATCAACTTCCAACATTTTACCAAACAACTCCCAACAACCACAATAACATCCATAATACACTCACAATATCATAATTAAGCAATCACATTCCATTAAAGCTTTAAAATCTATCTGTGCGCTCAACTTATACCAACAACACCACGCCCATTTTAGCACATTTTCATATAACGCTTATTCATCACCATTATTACCTTCCATAACATGATTATATCCATACCTCACTAAGAATCATGACTCAATATATATTATTAATCAAAAACATCATAAAAGCTACATTTAGACTTCATTTTTTACTTTGTTCTTCTACCCAAGTTTCGGTACGACCAAACATTCTCATTAACATGAAATAAGCATGAAAGCTAACCTTTTTATCCCATAGAAACAAGCCTTGGAGCAGCTATCAACTAGTGCAAAAACCCTAGCTACAATGCCCAAGTATTTCTTGAAATCTACCCACCCTAGGGAACCTCCTAACACATGAACACTTGATTCTTGCTATTTAATCTTTATAATCACTTGGGTTTGGGTGAAATATGTTTGGAGAAGGGTTTTGGAGCTTCAGCGAGTGTAGAAGAAATGTGGGAAATGAAATAAGGTGAGGGTCGTCCGTCCTTATAATATAAAAATTCTGACCCGACCTAATTTATACGGCCTACTATACGGGCCGTATAAATTTTACGATCTGTATTATCAGGCCGTATAATACCACCAGGCTGTACCCTTCTCTTGAACAAACCAATGGACCATTATACGGGGCGTATAATTTATACGGTCCGTACAAATGGCCGTACAATTGGGAAAACCCAATTTTTGTTCTCGTCGACTCGTTTGACCCCCAATCCTCGTGGAACCTTCTTGACACTTATATAACACTTCATTAACCATACAATAGGCCCTATAGAATCCCTTTAAGATATTTGTAAATAAACATTAACTCAATTATAGCGTAAACCTTTGCGAACATGACTTACATTTTTCTCCCTTCAACAAACTAAACTTCACATATTCGTATGACTTTGAAATCTTATAGTATACACTTTAAGCTATCTAATGCTTCCTTTAATCTCATAAGGATTTCATAATTACCTTAAGCTCACATTAGCCTATCCACAAGGCAACACATACGGAATTTCTGAGGTGTAACACTTACTAAGTTTGATGATGTGATCTCTAAGGTTGTCCCATTAGATCTTCCACCTATGCGTGATATTCAACATCAAATTGACCTTGTACCTGGGGCTTCTTTGCCGTTCAATGCTGCTTATAGGATGAATCCTACACAACAAGCTGAACTCCATAGGCAAGTTGAAAAGTTATTAAAAAGGGTCTTAATAAGAGAGAGCCTTTTCCCTTGTGTTGTACTAGCATATCTTGTTCCTAAGAAAAATTGCACTTGGAGGATGTGTGCTGATAGCCGGGAAATCAACAAAATCACCATCAAGTATCGCTTTCCAATCCCTAGGTTTGACGATCTATGTGATCAATTACATGGCGCTAAATGATTTCCAAGATTGATTTAAAGAGTGGATATCACCAGATTCGTATGAGATTGGCGCTAAAATCCCTATCCCATCTTTATGTATAGTACTCTACTAGAGGCTCGTAGATACGTACGTGTGGGTAAGTTGTGCCCTATGATGATGTCAATGTACGTTTTTGTATAACATTTTGTAGCCGTACGAGCTTATGTATATCCATGTATAGCTTTGGGAAATGAAACTAATAACATGGGGTCTTATATTTATAATTGGAAAATCTGACCCGTCGGGAAATTATTCGAACATTTATATGGTCCGTATAAACTTATACGGTCCGTATAAACTTATACGCTCCTTATAAGTGACCGTGAAATCCCTCCAAAAGCATATCATTTCTGTAACCATTTAATGGCACATTATACGGTCCGTATAAGTGACCGTATAACTCCATCAGCGATGCACCCTCACTGTAACGGTTATACGAACCATACAAATGGTCATATAATCCACTTCTTCTCCAATCTTGTTCTCGTCGCTTCGTTTGATCTCCAATACTTATGGAACCTTCTTAGCACTTGTTTAACACTTCATTAGCAATCTAAGGGGCATCATAACTCTTTATCAAAGAGTTACTAAATCATCACTAGTTCGATACTTTGAAAACCTCTTCTAAAACATAACATATGGCTCTGTCACGACCCAACCCCGTAGGCCGTGACTAGTGCCCGAACTGGGCACCCGAACACACTCATCAAATCTGAATCACATACAGATAGCGTATACGGGCACAAATATCACACGCTGCCTCAAATTATATCAAACTGTCTCAGACACATTTCAAACACAACCTTATATGTACATATATATCAGAAGCCGACAAGGCTATCAAATGGCGCAACGGCCCAAAACATATACAAACGCACGCCGACAAGGCTGCCATAGCAACTGGGATCACACAAACACACCCGTGCAGAAGTAGGCACAAAACCCACATATACGTCTACAGTCCTCTAAACAGACAGACCGAATCATATGGCGGGACAGGGCCCCGCCGTACCCCTGAACAAATACATACATATGCAACGAACGAAGATATATACCAAAATGTAGGCTCCGGAATAAGAGGAGCACTCCAAACAGCAGAAGAGGGTATCCTAAACGGCTGGATCACCAAACTGTGCGTCTGCACCTGCGGGCATGAAACGCAGGCCCCCGAAGAAAGGGGGTCAGTACGAAATATGTACTGAGTATGCAAAGCAGAAGATACAGAAAACAAATCTGAGGCATAAACGAAATAGAAGTACAGAACATAAGTGCAAACCCAAAATATCAAAATGTTTACTCTCAAAATATAAGTCATGCATAGGGCACAGAGAATATGATCGCCCGCCCGTCGATGGCGCCATAACACCAGAAGGGTCAAATCTCCGTATCCCCGTCACACATCATAACACAGCATAACGCCATACACACCATAACATCATATATAAGTGGAACTCGATCCTCTTTGGCGTGTAGCTCGGTGAACCATAAGCACAGCATAACTCCAGAGTATATCAAAGTGCGCACGACAACAGAACCGGCCCGGGAACCGGCGAAAGATATAACAGAACGCACGAGCAGAGTTATGAGTAACCATATGCATAAAATCATTATCATGGACTCAATCATATGTAAAATGATCGTACTTTGAAAATGGAGATAATAGTCATACTACATTCTTTCAAAAGTCCTCCGGATTACATAAAGGAAAGTCGCGGGACCCACGGACGGGTATCGACCCGAGCCGGGCCCGCCTATGGAAAACATACTTATCATACGCCATGCAAACTCCTACGAAGATATCGAAGCAATCCGAGCCTTTCTGTGAAAGTTACGGCGTTCATAGTTACGAAATTCTTTAAAACAAAACTTTTAGTGCAACATTGGAAATCAATTATTTCGAAAACATAAGGGTTCATATTTCATCACATCAAACATACGAATGCCAAGGAATATATATAGAGATCATAACATACTCGGATTGCGGATTTAGAATTTCCTCGAGGCTCGTGACATAGCCTATTTATAACTAAGACATGCCAAAAGAAAGAAGGTTGAGCTTTACATACCTCGTACGCACTCCAAGCTAACTCAACTCAAGCTAATCCAACCTACGCCTCGGGCTCCCCAAGGTCTACAAATACGTCAACGAGTATTACACATTAGCCATCGGCACTAGGCAATTTATTCCAAACTAACACTTAATTCTACAGTAATTTGGGCAGCATTTCCCCTGTAAATAGGCCAACCCCGAGAATTTAACTCGGCCAGAATCAACAACAACAACAACAACAATAACCAACCTAGCAACCCCAATGACCAATCCGAAGGATAATATAACATTAACACACTCCTTTAACACACATTACCCGAAAACAGTCCCCAAACCCGAGAACCTCACTATAACACACTCCTCATATTCAAATCATGATTTGTATCAACAATGCTCACTATAACGATAGCATTCTCATAAATGTACAACTTACATCAAACGCACAATAACCCTCAAACCAGCCCATACAATTTCAACATCAATCTTCAGTCATTAAACGCTCATTTCCAAACTAGAATTCATAACGACAACAACTAAAACACTAAGCGATATTAATTAATCCTTTGCCACACATGGGAGAATACACACAACCACATACCCACATACACATTTAAATGGTTCTCATTTATTTCTTCACCCTACAACAATCAAACATGCTACATAGAATTAATTCATCACCTCAACACCACACAACATACACTCACCTCATACGGCTAACACACCAAGCACACAACCCACTTCCAACATACCCTATCTCATGATTTTAATTCATTTTAGCATACTACAACATGCATACAACATTCACAACACATAAGCAAGACCAAATCTTACCTTTCTTCTTCAACTCCACACTTTGCCTAGGGTTTGCGATCTACTAAACGGATGGCTTGATCGCCCCAACAACACTTCCACGTTACTTAGGGACCTTCAATTAGTGGATTTGCACCAAAGAAATATTTTTGGAATGGATCAAATTGGATTTGGTTTTCTCTTGGCTTGGCCGAAAGTTTGGTGTTGAAGTTCTTCAACTTCTTGATTTTCTTGCTAAGTATGGAATGAGAGAAGATGACTTAGAAGTCATCTTTTAAGTTCCCATACTAGCTCTCCAAGTGTCCATGGCCCACACAAGTGTTGGACCATTTAAAATTGGCCACAAAGTGTGGGACTTCTTGCATGATTTTCAACTTCCAAATTTGTGACTTTTGGTCCCAACTTTTCCTAATTGTTCCATGCCAACAATTTCATGTACATCTTATGTCTCCAAATAGAATCGAGGGTCAAGAATCCCGACTTCAAGTCCCGGAATGGTTTTGGCCCTAACTTATCATAGTTAATCCGGGTTGTCCCAATGTATAAACATACGGGACATAACATCCTCCCCCCTTTAGAACATTCGTCCTCGAATGTTAGATTAATTCTACGGGTCTTACTAACAACTCGGGGGAGTTTCTTTTAAAGCCACACATACAAGTCATTCACAAATCAACATAGTCAAACAAAGGATTTGGATTACCTGTAACAACATTTGGCGAAGCCTCCTAACCCTAGCGGCTAGCCAATGCATATATGCGGTTCGATGGACCGCTAGAATCTGAAACACCGCCACGGCCTCGACCGCGGCCCGCCGGTGCAGGCATACCCCGCCCTGCAGGGCACATAGCTGAGGGAGTAGAAGATGAACCAGCGGCTGACCCCGTCGGTTGAACTGTATCACCAGAAGTACTCGCCATCGGACAATCTCGCATAACATGGCCCTGACGGCCGCAAGTAAAACAGGCTCCGGTGGCTCGGTAGCACTCCCCTGTATGCGATTTCCCACAATAAGAACAACGGGGCCTGGGTGGTCTGGACTGGCTGGGACCCCTGGTCGTCTGCGAACCTGATGCTCTGGAACCCTGACCTGCTCCTGAATATCTGATACTATCAAATCCCTCCCCGATAGACTGCGGGAGTGCACTCTGCGTCGGCTGAGAAGACTGTCTAACATACTGTTGAGGCTGCCCGCTTTGGAACTCCCCAGAATACCAAGCTGACCTGGCCCGCTTGGGCGGTCTCCTATCACGATCTCTGCCCGACTGATCCTCTCTGTGCCGGTCCTCCATACCCTGCGCGTAAGACTGTAACCGGGCGATGTCCATATCAGTTTGCGATGCCACCGCCATGCAGCCGTCAACTAAATAACGGTCCAGCCCTATCACGTACCGGTGCATCCGGTCAGCCATGTCAGCCACTATAGCAGGCGCATATCGAGCCAAAGAATCAAACTCCAAATTATACTCACGAACACTCCGACCCCTCTGCTGCAGCTGTAAAAATCTATAAACCCGCGCCCGTCGTAACTCCGGGGGCAAAAGGTGGCGGAGAAAAGCGGCCACAAACTCATCCCAAGTAGCTGGGGGAGCATCCTCACCTCTGGACAGCTCCCATGACTCATACCAATTTGTCGCAATAACTCGTAATCTGTGCGAGGCTAACTCAGCGGACTCGGTCTCTGAAGCCCTGACCAGTCCCAATGAGCGCCTCATCCCCCGAATAAAGTCATGGGGGTCCTCCTCGGGCTTAGACCCGAAAAACTCTGGGGGACCGCATGTCAGAAAATCACGAACCCTCAGGCTATCACGCCTGTCATCATCATCATCACCTCTCAGCCCGCGTCCGCGAGCCTGTCCCGCTACCAAAGTCGTCAGTAACTGTACGGCCTCCCTCAACGTCCTATCCTCCGCCCCTGGCTGAGGAGCTGGAGGCTCGGGCGCTGGAGCCTCTGGAGCTAATGGTGGAGCGGCTCCATGCTCCTCGGGTGGGGGTGTAGCGTAACGCTTTGACTGAGGCACAACGTCGGGCAAATCCTGAGCACGAGCCCGGGTAATTCGCTGCACCTGACTAGTCTATCCCCCTACCGCCTTGCCCTTATAGGCGGCTGTCGCCTTCTTCGGAGGCATCTCTGAAAAACACAACAACTGATCAGAACAGAATCATCCTAATAGCACAGCTCTAGCGCACAATCTAAGATTCAATGAAAGGAAACACCCTAAATGTCCTGTAGCCTGCTGTTTATAGATGTGGTGCACAACACACCGATAAACAAGACTCTACGAGACACGGCCTGTAGACATTCCGAGGACAAACTGCTTTGATACCACTTCTGTCACGACCCAACCCCGTAGGCCGTGACTAGTGCCCGAACTGGGCACCCGAACACACTCATCAAATCTGAATCACATACAGATAGCGTATACGGGCACAAATATCACACGCTGCCTCAAATTATATCAAACTGTCCCAGATTGTATATCAGAGAGATAGTCAGACTTCACGGAGTCCCTATATCTATTATTACTGACCGAGGTACCCAGTTTACAGCAAATTTCTGGAGGTCATTTCAGGAGGGATTAGGGACTCAGGTGAGTCTCAGTACAGCTTTTCACCCTTAGTCCGACGGGCAGGCCGACCGCACTATTCAGACGCTCGAAGATATGTTGCGGGCCAGCGTTATTGATTTCAGCGGCAGCTGGGATGATCATTTGCCGCTTATTGAGTTTGCCTATAATAATAGTTATCACTCCAGCATTCAGATGGCACCGTATCAAGCCCTGTATGGCAGGAAATGCAGATCTCCTATTGGTTGGTTTGACGTGGGCGAGACTAAGCTGATTGGGCCAGATGTGATCCAGGAAGCCGTAGATAACGTAAAGCTTATTCGAGAGCGGTTATTGGCTGCTCAGAGTCGACAGAAAGCTTATGTAGATAGACGACGTCGACCGTTAGAGTTCCAGATTGGCGACTGGGTATTCCTGAAGGTGTTGCCCATGAAGGGTGTCATGAGATTCGGTAGAAAGGGTAAGTTGAGCCCCCGGTAGATTGGGCCGTATCAGATCGTTCGAAAGATAGGCGAGGTCGCCTATGAGCTAGACTTACCATCCGACTTGGAGGCCGTACACCCGGTGTTTCATGTGTCTATGTTGCGGAAATGTATTGGTGATCCTTCCAGGATATTCCCAGTAGATGATCTTCAGGTGACGGAGCAGTTGTCTTATGACGAGCAGCCAGTATCTATTCTGGATCGTCAGGTGAGGAGGTTGCGCACTAAGGAGGTGCCTTCTGTCAAAGTCCTGTGGCGCAATAATAACCGAGAAGAGATGACTTGGGAGGCGGAGGATGACATGAAGAAGAGATACCCCCATTTATTCCCTACGCCTCTTGTAATCTAGACTTTTGTATTTGTTGTACCAGTGAACGGATGGACCATGTGTGCTATATATAAAATGGTTTTCCCGTTATGTTTGTGAGCCTTCATAAGATTTATTTAACATTCGGGGACGAATGTTCTTAAGGGGGGGAGAATGTTATGTCCCGTGTTTTCGTATAATTGGAAATCGAGAAAATAATTACGACTTGTGTGTTATAAGGACATAATTTGATTTTAGTGAATATGACTATGTTGGTTATGGAATTATTAATGTTAAGACCTCGGGGAAGGCCGAGAATAAATTTGGAATTTCGGAAATTAGTTTCGGGAATTACAAAACGGGACGTTTTATGAATTGGGCCAAGAAAAATACAACACAAAAATTGGGCCCAAAGAGGTGAAGTGGCCGGCCATGACATGGTCTAAGCCCACTTTAAATGGTCATGTGATTATCACATGACCTATATTGTGGATATATATCAATTAATACTTAGTAATTATCAAGATCAAAGAACAAAAAGCAAAGAACACCAAAGAAAGAAGGGTTCGGCCGTAGCTAGAGAGAAAAAGAAAGAAAAATTTCCAAGCTTGATTGTTGATCCAAAAATCCTAGTTTCTACATAGTTGTGAAGTGCTCAAGACCCTCTTCAACGGGGTATAATTAGTTTGGCGCAAGAACTACGTTTACAACAAGTCGGGTTTTCAAGAAAAGGTAAGAATTTTGCCCCTTTAATGTTATAGAATTGTTATGAATGTGTTAAGGATTGAGAATAGACGGGAATCCCGTAACTTTGATGCATATAGAAAGCCGTGTGTGTGTGTGTATATGGTGTGTTGGCCGTGAGTTATATGTAGTGCAAAGGCATGGGAATTTTATCTTGTTTAGTTGGTTTGTGGCGTCGTTATAACATTTATGTCGTAAATAATTGATTGATGAATTAAATTGGCGTTGGAAAATGATTTTGGACGTTATCGGAAAGTGTATACCTTTGGTATAATTGTGTATATCATTGTATATATAGGGTGCTAAATACTTTAAATATGAGTTATAGTTGATGTTAATGAATTCGGAATGAAACGACGCAAGTTAGAACCTTCGTTATAAGTTTTGATGTACTTGAATAAATTAGGGAAAATAATGAATTTTGGACGATTTTGTATATAGTTTGGAATATGTTTGGGATGTGTTTGAATAATCGCGAATGAGTAAATGAATATAATGATGTGGATATAGATTTGGAGTTTTGGAAGTTTGAATGAAAATTTGCCAACTTAGGTAATAAGGTAGGACTTTGAAGGTAGAGTGGTTTGATTGTGATTTGTGTTGTTTGTTGATGTGTGGGCTGCTGTTGTTGTTGTATTTTGAGCCGAGCTAAGTCTCGGGGATGTTAGATTTATAGGGGAAGTGCTGCCGAAATTTCGGTAGGCAAAAATTAAGTTAATGGCATTTTTCAGCCTAAGAATCTCAATTGGTAACTTTGACCATTTGCAGATTTTAGACGGAACGGGACTTGACTTTTGGGAGAGCATACGACGTCTGTAAGGTATGTAAAGCTTCCCACTCCTTCGTTTGGCATATCTTAGTATGATAGGCGCATATGAGAACTTCCGGAGCATTTCTGCTCCTCGAAACCCGATCCACAGAAAGGTTACTATTCATTCAATTCAATTGAAGCCTAAGGGCTCTATTTTGGCTAGAATGCCACCACTCGTCCGAAACCTATCGAAATGTGGTCGGCTAACTTAGAAATGATTATGTATGACCCTTTGGCCTATAAATGTTCGGAAAATATGTTCGCCACCTCAATTTGGCTCGAGGTGGGCCCGCTGCCCCGAAACGCCCTAATTGTCTTATTGGGCTATCTTTGTGAATAAAGTTTGACATGCTACTTTCGAGTTTGGAACTTCCTCCTACGGGATATGTTTTGAATATTACGATGCGCTAAGTTACGTTTTGAGCTATACGTACTATTTTGGAAACGTTTTGTGAAATGAAACCTTATATCGACTAAGTATTCGATTACTTTGTATTATGAAATGACTTACGGGATTACTCTGTTCTGAGAGGCTATTTTGAAGTATGATTTGCATTTGTTTGCTCACGACTCCGCTCGTGCCTCATTATGACTTCGTTCACCGGTTCCCGGGCCGGATTTTGATTCGTGCGCCTTATGATAATTCGGCCGTATGCTGTGTTACGGTTCCCGAGGCTTCGCCATAGGGCCGGGTTCCGTTTGGAGTTATGCTGTGATAGGGCTCGTGATGCGATACGCTCACCTATGATTATGCTTGTGTTCGGGGATGTACGGAGATTTGAAACCTTCTGGTGTTATGCTGTGTGTGGCGCCAGCGTCGGAGTGGCGACAACGTTCCTAAGCGTTTGCATGATTTCATTTGCATTATGTATACGTATATGATTTCGATATAGATTTTGACCTACCCATTTGTACTCCACTTTGACATTTGATTTGCTATCGGTTTTGATCCATATTTCTGTACTCCGTGCTTTACATACTCAGTACATATTTCGTACTGACCCCCTTTCTTCGGGGGCTGCGTTTTATGCCCGCAGGTGCAGATATCGGTGATCCTCCGCAGTAGGCTTCACTTCTTGCTATTCCGGAGTACTCCTATTTGATCCGGAGTCCACTTTTGGTACAGACTCTTTTTGCTTTGTATATATTCGGTATATTTGACTATTTGGGTACGGCGGGGCCCTGTCTCGCCATATGTCTTTGTTTTGAGTTCGTAGAGGCCTATAGTCATATATGTGGGGCGAGGGTCCTATGTATGTTTGTCTGATTTTGTTTTCTGGTCTTAAAGCGGTCCGTTTGTTATGATGGCCCCAAATGGCCCTTATGCTTATGTTTGCACTTTTGGCCGGCGATGTCTACTCCGCCGCTTCGTTTGTATTTGATATGATATTTTGATTTGGCACGACCGCTTAAGACATATTTTGATATAAATTATGTTCGATATGATTTCGAAAAATTATGAAATAAGTTTGGATTTGAAAATGAATGTGCGATTCGGTCTGGGTACCCAGGTAGGGTGCCAGTCGCGGCCCACGGGGCTGGGTCGTGACATCAACTAAATAACGGACCAGCCCTATCACGTACCGGTGCATCCGGTCAGCCATGTCAGCCACTATAGCAGGCGCATATCGAGCCAAAGAATCAAACTCCAAATTATACTCACGAACACTCCGACCCCTCTGCTGCAGCTTTAAATATCTATAAACCCGCGCCCGTCGTAACTCCGGGGGCAAAAGGTGGCGGAGAAAAGCGGCCACAAACTCATCCCAAGTAGCTGGGGGAGCATCCTCACCTCTGGACAGCTCCCATGACTCATACCAATTTGCCGCAATATCTCGTAATCTGTGCGAGGCTAACTCAGCGGACTCGGTCTCTGAAGCCCTGACCAGTCCCAATGAGCGCCTCATCCCCCGAATAAAGTCATGGGGGTCCTCCTCGGGCTTAGACCCGAAAAACTCTGGGGGACCGCATGTCAGAAAATCACGAACCCTCAGGCTATCACGCCTGTCATCATCATCATCACCTCTCAGCCCGCGTCCGCGAGCCTGTCCCGCTACCAAAGTCGTCAGTAACTGTACGGCGTCCCTCAACGTCCTATCCTCCGCCCCTGGCTGAGGAGCTGGAGGCTCGGGCGCTGGAGCCTCTAGAGCTAATGGTGGAGCGGCTCCATGCTCCTCGGGTGGGGGTGTAGCGTAACCCTTTGACTGAGGCACAACGTCGGGCAAATCCTGAGCACGAGCCCGGGTAATTCGCTGCACCTGACTAGTCTATCCCCCTACCGCCTTGCCCTTCTAGGCGGCTGTCGCCTTCTTCGGAGGCATCTCTGAAAAACACAACAACTGATCAGAACAGAATCATCCTAATAGCACAGCTCTAGCGCACAATCTAAGATTCAATGAAAGGAAACACCCTAAATGTCCTGTAGCCTGCTGTCTATAGATGTGGTGCACAACACACCGATAAACAAGACTCTACGAGACACGGCCTGTAGACATTCCGAGGACAAACTGCTTTGATACCACTTCTGTCACGACCCAACCCCGTAGGCCGTGACTAGTGCCCGAACTGGGCACCCGAACACACTCATCAAATCTGAATCACATACAGATAGCGTATACGGGCACAAATATCACACGCTGCCTCAAATTATATCAAACTGTCTCAGACACATTTCAAAGACAACCTTATATGTACATATATATCAGAAGCCGACAAGGCTATCAAATGGCGCAACGGCCCAAAACATATACAAACGCACGCCGACAAGGCTGCCATGGCAAGTGGGATCATACAAACACACCCGTGCAGAAGTAGGCACAAAACCCACATATATGTCTACAGACCTCTAAACATACAGACCGAATCATATGGCGGGATAGGGCCACACCGTACCCCTGAACAAATACATACATATGCAACGAACTAAGATATATACCAAAATGTAGGCTCCGGAATAAGAGGAGCACTCCAAACAGCAGAAGAGGGTATCCTAAACGGCTGGATCACCAAACTGTGCGTCCGCACCTGCGGGCATGAAACGCAGCTCCCCGAAGAAAGGGGGTCAGTACGAAATATGTAGTGAGTATGCAAAGCAGAAGATACAGAAAACAAATCTGAGGCATAAACGAAATAGAAGTACAGAACATAAGTGCAAACCCAAAATATCAAAATGTTTACTCTCAAAATATAAGTCATGCATAGGGCACAGAGAATATGGTCGCCCGCCCGTCGATGGCGCCATAACACAGCATAACACCAGAAGGTTCAAATCTCCGTATCCCCGTCACACAGCAGAACGCCATACGTACCATAACATCATATATAAGTGGAACCCGACCCTCTTTGGCGAGTAGCTCGGTGAACCATAAGCACAGCATAACTCTGTAGTATATCAAAGTGCGCACGACAACAGAACCGGCCCGGGAACCGGCGAAAGATATAAAAGAATGCACAAGCAGAGTCATGAGTAACCATATGCATAAAATCATTTTCATGGACTCAATCATATGTAAAATGACCGTACTTTGAAAATCGAGATAATAGTCATACTACATTCTTTCAAAAGTCCTCCGAATTACATAAAGGAAAGTCGCGGGACCCACGGACGGGTATCGACCCGAGCCGGGCCCGCCTATGGAAAACATACTTATCATACGCCATGCAAACTCCTACGAAGATATCGAAGCAATCAGAGCCTTTCGGTGAAAGTTACGGCGTTCATAGTTACGGAATTCTTTAAAACAAAACTTTTAGTGCAACATTGGAAATCAATTATTTCTAAAACATAAGGGTTCATATTTCATCATATCAAACATACGAATGCCAAGGAATATATATAGAGATCATAACATACTCGGATTGCGGATTTAGAATTTCCTCGAGGCTCGTGACATAGCCTATTTATAACTAAGACATGCCAAAAGAAAGAAGGTTGAGCTTTACATACCTCGTACGCACTCCAAGCTAACTCAACTCAAGCTAATCCAACCTACGCCTCGGGCTCCCCAAGGTCTACAAATACGTCAACGAGTATTACACATTAGCCATCGGCACTAGGCAATTTATTCCAAACTAACACTTAATTCTACAGTAATTTGGGCACCATTTCCCCTGTAAATAGGCCAACCCTGAGAATTTAACTCGGCCAGAATCAACAACCACAACAACAACAATAACCAACCTAGCAACCCCAATGACCAATCCGAAGGATAATATAACATTAACAACTTTCTTTCACATCATTCGACAACATTCATAATATCCAATTCGACGGCTTACATTCAAGCCATATTATCGCTCATCCATTCAATTTCCTACCCGAACCCTTACCAACGATATTCAAGGACATGTTAAACAATTTACATAATATTTCCAACAACCCAACAATTGTTCCAATTTACCCGAAAACAGTCCCCAAACCCGAGAACCTCACTATAACACACTCCTCATTTTCAAATCATGATTTGTATAAACAATGCACACTAAAACGATAGCATTCTCATAAATGTACAACTTACATCAAATGCACAATAACCCTCAAACCAGCCCATACAATTTCAACATCAATCTTGAGTCATTAAACGCTCATTTCCAAACTAGAATTCATAACGACAACAACTAAAACACTAAGCGATATTAATTAATCCTTTGCCACACATGGGAGACTACACACGACCACATACCCACATACACATTTAAATGGTTCTCATTTATTTCTTCACCCTACAACAATCAAACATGCTACATAGCATTAATTCATCACCTCAACACCACACAACATACACTCACCTCATACGGCTAACACACCAAGCACACAACCCACTTCCAACATACCCTATCTCATGATTTTCATTCATTTTAGCCTACTACAACATGCATACAACATTCACAACACATAAACAAGACCAAATCTTACCTTTCTTCTTCAACGCCACACTTTGCCTAGGGTTTGCGATCTACAAAACGGATGGCTTGATCGCTCCAACAACACTTCCACGTTACTTGGGACCTTCAATTAGTGGATTTGCACCAAAGAAATATTTTTGGAATGGATCAAATTGGATTTAGTTTTCTCTTGGCTTGGCCGAAAGTTTGGTGTCGAAGTTCTTCAACTTCTTGATTTTCTTGCTAAGTATGGAATGAGAGAAGATGACTTAGAAGTCATCTTTTAAGTTCCCATACTAGCTCTCCAAGTGTCCATGGCCCACACAAGTGTTGGACCATTTACAATTGGCCACAAAGTGTGGGACTTCTTGCATGATTTTCAACTTCCAAATTTGTGACTTTTGGTCCCAACTTTTCCTAATTGTTCCATGCCAACAATTTCATGTTCATCTTATGTCTCCAAATAGAATCGAGGGTCAAAAATCCCGACTTCAAGTCCCGGAATGGTCTTGGCCATAACTTATCATCGTTAATCCGGGTTGTCCCAATGTATAAAGATACGGGATATAAAATCCTCCCCCCTTTAGAACATTCGTCCTCGCATGTTAGATTAATTCTATAGGTCTTACTAACAACTCGGGGGAGTTTCTTTTATAGCCACACATACAAGTCATTCACAAATCCACATAGTCAAAAAATGGATTTGGATTACCTATAACAACATTTGGCGAAGCCTCCTGACCCTAGCGGCTAGCCAATGCATATATGCGGTTCGATGGACCGCTAGAATCTAAAACACCACCACGGCCTCGACCGCGGCCCGCCGGTGCCGGCATACCCCGCCCTGCAGGGTGCATAGCTGAGGGAGTAGAAGATGAACCAGCGGCTGAACTGTATCACCAGAACTACTCGCCATCGGACAATCTCGCATAACATGGCCCTGACGGCCGCAAGTAAAACAGGCTCCGGTGGCTCGGTAGCACTCCCCGGGATGCGATTTCCCACAATAAGAACAACGGGGCCTGGGTGGTCCGGACTGTCTGGGACCCCTGGTCGTCTGCGAACCTGATGCTCTGGAACCCTTACCTGCTCCTGAAGATGAACCAGCGGCTGACCCCGTCGGCTGAGAATATGGTCGTCCGCCTGTCGATGGCGCCATAAAACAGCATAACACCAGAAGGTTCAAATCTCCGTATCCCCGTCACACATCATAACACAGTATAACGCCATACACACCATAACATCATATATAAGTGGAACCCGACCCTCTTTGGCGAGTAGCTCGGTGAACCATAAGCACAGCATAACTCCGGAGTATATCAAAGAGCGCACGACAACAGAACCGGCGAAAGATATAACAGAACGCACGAGCAGAGTCATGAGTAACTATATGCATAAAATCATTATCATGGAGTCAATCATATGTAAAATGACCGTACTTTGAAAATCGAGATAATAGTCATACTACATTCATTCAAAAGTCCTCCGAATTACATAAAGGAAAGTCGCGGGACCCATGGACGGGTATCGACCCGAGCCGGGCCCGCCTATGGAAAACATACTTATCATACGCCATGCAAACTCCTACGAAGATATCGAAGCATTCCGAGCCTTTCTGTGAAAGTTACGGCGTTCATAGTTACGGAATTCTTTAAAACAAAACTTTTAGTGCAACATTGGAAATCAATTATTTCGAAAACATAAGGGTTCATATTTCATCACATCAAACATACGAATGCCAAGGAATATATATAGAGATCATAACATACTCGGATTGCGGATTTAGAATTTCCTCGAGGCTCGTGACATAGCCTATTTATAACTAAGACATGCCAAAAGAAAGAAGGTTGAGCTTTACATACCTCGTACGCACTCCAAGCTAACTCAACTCAAGCTAATCCAACCTACGCCTCGGGCTCCCCAAGGTCTACAAATACGTCAACGAGTATTACACATTAGCCATCGGCACTAGGCAATTTATTCCAAACTAACACTTAATTCTACAATAATTTGGGCAGCATTTCCCCTGTAAATAGGCCAACCCCGAGAATTTAACTCGGCCAGAATCAACAACAACAACAACAACAACAACAATAACAAACCTAGCAACCCCAATGACCAATCCGAAGGATAATATAACATTAACAACTTTCTTTCACATCATTCGACAACATTCATAATATCCAATTCGACGGCTTACATTCAAGCCATATTATCGCTCATCCATTCAATTTCCAACCCGAACCCTTACCAACGATATTCAAGGACATGTTAAACAATTTACATAATATTTCCAACAACCCAACAATTGTTCCAATTTACCCGAAAACAGTCCCCAAACCCGAGCACCTCACTATAACACACTGCTTATTTTCAAATCATGATTTGTATCAACAATGCACACTATAACAATAGCATTCTCATAAATGTACAACTTACATCAAATGCACAATAACCCTCAAACCAGCCCATACAATTTCAACATCAATCTTGAGTCATTAAACGCTCATTTCCAAACTAGAATTCATAACGACAACAACTAAAACACTAAGCGATATTAATTAATCCTTTGCCACACATGGGAGACTACACACGACCACATACCCACATACACATTTAAATGGTTCTCATTTATTTCTTCACCCTACAACAATCAAACATGCTACATAGAATTAATTCATCACCTCAACACCACACAACATACGCTCACCTCATACGGCTAACACACCAAGCACACAACCCACTTCCAACATACCCTATCTCATGATTTTCATTCATTTTAGCATACTACAACATGCATACAACATTCACAACACATAAACAAGACCAAATCTTACCTTTCTTCTTCAACGCCACACTTTGCCTAGGGTTTGCGATCTACTAAACGGATGGCTTGATCGCTCCAACAACACTTCCACGTTACTTAGGGACCTTCAATTAGTGGATTTCCACCAAAGAAATATTTTTGGAATGGATCAAATTAGATTTGGTTTTCTCTTGGCTTGGCCGAAAGTTTGGTGTTGAAGTTCTTCAACTTCTTGATTTTCTTGCTAAGTATGGAATGAGAGAAGATGACTTAGAAGTCATCTTTTAAGTTCCCATACTAGCTCTCCAAGTGTCCATGGCCCACACAAGTGTTGGACCATTTAAAATTGGCCACAAAGTTTGGGACTTCTTGCATGATTTTCAACTTCCAAATTTGTGACTTTTGGTCCCAACTTTTCCTAATTGTTCCATGCCAACAATTTCATGTACATCTTATGTCTCCAAATAGAATCGAGGGTCAAGAATGCCGACTTCAAGTCCCGGAATGGTCTTGGCCCTAACTTATCATAGTTAATCCGGGTTGTCCCAATGTATAAAGATACGGGACATAACATCCTCCCCCCCCCCCTTTAGAACATTCGTCCTCGAATGTTAGATTAATTCTACGGGTCTTACTAACAACTCGGGGGAGTTTCTTTTATAGCCACACATACAAGTCATTCACAAATCAACATAGTCAAACAAAGGATTTGGATTACCTGTAACAACATTTGGCGAAGCCTCCTGACCCTAGCGGCTAGCCAATGCATATATGCGGTTCGATGGACCGCTAGAATCTAAAACACCGCCACGGCCTCGACCGCGGTCCGCCGGTGCTGGCATACCCCGCCCTGCAGGGCGCATAGCTGAGGGAGTAGAAGATGAACCAGCGGCTGACCCCGTCGGCTGAACTGTATCACCAGAACTACTCTTCATCGGACAATCTCACATAACATGGCCCTGACGGCCGCAAGTAAAACAGGCTCCGGTGGCTCGGTAGCACTCCCCGGGATGCGATTTCCCACAATAAGAACAACGGGGCCTGGGTGGTCCGGACTGTCTGGGACCCCTGGCCGTCTGCGAACCTGATGCTCTGGAACCCTGACCTGCTCCTGAGTATCTGATACTATCAAATCCCTCCCCGATAGACTGCGGGAGTGCACTCTGCGCCGGCTGAGTAGACTGTCTAACATACTGTTGAGGTTGCCCGCTTTGGAACTCCCCAGAATACCCAGCTGACCTGGCCTGCCTGGGCGGTCTCCTATCACGATCTCTGCCCGACTGATCCTCTCTGTGCCGGTCCTCCATACCCTGCGCGTAAGCTGTAACCGGGCGATGTCCATATCAGTCTGCGATGCCACCGCCATGCAGCCGTCAACTGTTATGTCCCGTGTTTTCGTATAATTGGAAATCGAGAAAATAATTACGACTTGTGTGTTATATGGACATAATTTGATTTTAGTGAATATGACTATGTTGGTTATGGAATTTTTAATGTTAAGACCTCGGGGAAGGCCGAGAATAAATTTGGAATTTCGGAAATTAGTTTCGGGAATTACAAAACGGGACGTTTTATGAATTGGGCCAAGAAAAATACAACACAAAAATTGGGCCCAAAGAGGTGAAGTGGCCGGCCATGACATGGTCTAAGCCCATTTTAAATGGTCATGTGATTATCACATGACCTATATTGTGGATATATATCAATTAATACTTAGTAATTATCAAGATCAAAGAACAAAAAGCAAAGAACACCAAAGAAAGAAGGGTTCGGCCATAGCTAGAGAGAAAAAGAAAGAAAAATTTCCAAGCTTGATTGTTGATCCAAAAATCCTAGTTTCTACATAGTTGTGAAGTGCTCAAGACCCTCTTCAACGGGGTATAATTAGTTTGGCGCAAGAACTACGTTTACAACAAGTCGGGTTTTCAAGAAAAGGTAAGAATTTTGCCCCTTTAATGTTATAGAATTGTTATGAATGTGTTAAGGATTGAGAATAGACGGGAATCCCGTAACTTTGATGCATATAGAAAGCCGTGTGTGTGTGTGTATATGGTGTGTTGGCCGTGAGTTATATGTAGTGCAAAGGCATGGGAATTTTATCTTGTTTAGTTGGGTTGTGGCGTCGTTATAACATTTATGTCGTAAATAATTGATTGATGAATTAAATTGGCGTTGGAAAATGATTTTGGACGTTATCGGAAAGTGTATACCTTTGGTATAATTGTGTATATCATTGTATATTTAGGGTGCTAAATACTTTAAATATGAGTTATAGTTGATGTTAATGAATTCGGAATGAAACGACGCAAGTTAGAACCTTCGTTATAAGTTTTGATGTACTTGAAGGAATTAGGGAAAGTAATGAATTTTGGACGATTTTGTATATAGTTTGGAATATGTTTGGGATGTGTTTGAATAATCGCGAATGAGTAAATGAATATAATGATGTGGATATAGATTTGGAGTTTTGGAAGTTTGAATGAAAATTTGCCAACTTAGGTAATAAGGTAGGACTTTGAAGGTAGAGTGGTTTGATTGTGATTTGTGTTGTTTGTTGATGTTTGGGCTGCTGTTGTTGTTGTATTTTGAGCCGAGCTAAGTCTCGGGGATGTTAGATTTATAGGGGAAGTGCTGCCGAAATTTCGGTAGGCAAAAATTAAGTTAATGGCATTTTTCAGCCTAAGAATCTCAATTGGTAACTTTGACCATTTGCAGATTTTAGACGGAACGGGACTTGACTTTTGGGAGAGCATACGACGTCTGTAAGGTATGTAAAGCTTCCCACTCCTTCGTTTGGCAAATCTTAGTATGATAGGCGCATATGAGAACTTCCGGAGCATTTCTGCTCCTCGAAACCCGATCCACAGAAAGGTTACTATTCATTCAATTCAATTGAAGCCTAAGGGCTCTATTTTGGCTAGAATGCCACCACTCGTCCGAAACCTATCGAAATGTGGTCGGGTAACTTAGAAATGATTATGTATGACCCTTTGGCCTATAAATGTTCGGAAAATATGTTCGCCACCTCAATTTGGCTCGAGGTGGGCCCGCTGCCCCGAAACGCCCTAATTGTCTTATTGGGCTATCTTTGTGAATAAAGTTTGACATGCTACTTTCGAGTTTGGAACTTCCTCCTACGGGATATGTTTTGAATATTACGATGCGCTAAGTTACGTTTTGAGCTATACGTACTATTTTGGAAACGTTTTGTGAAATGAAACCTTATATCGACTAAGTATTCGATTACTTTGTATTATGAAATGACTTACGGGATTACTCTGTTCTGAGAGGCTATTTTGAAGTATGATTTGCATTTGTTTGCTCACGACTCCGCTCGTGCCTTATTATGACTTCGTTCACCGGTTCCCGGGCCGGATTTTGATTCGTGCGCCTTATGATAATTCGGCCGTATGCTGTGTTACGGTTCCCGAGGCTTCGCCATAGGGCCGGGTTCCGTTTGGAGTTATGCTGTGATATGGCTCGTGATGCGATACGCTCACCTATGATTATGCTTGTGTTCGGGGATGTACGGAGATTTGAAACCTTCTGGTGTTATGCTGTGTGTGGCGCCAGCGTCGGAGTGGCGACCACGTTCCTAAGCGTTTGCATGATTTCATTTGCATTATGTATACGTATATGATTTCGATATAGATTTTGACCTACCCATTTGTACTCCACTTTGACATTTGATTTGCTATCGGTTTTGATCCATATTTCTGTACTCCGTGCTTTACATACTCAGTACATATTTCGTACTGACCCCCTTTCTTCAGGGGCTGCGTTTTATGCCCGCAGGTGCAGATATCGGTGATCCTCCGCAGTAGGCTTCACTTCTTGCTATTCCGGAGTACTCCTATTTGATCCGGAGTCCACTTTTGGTACAGACTCTTTTTGCTTTGTATATATTCGGTATATTTGACTATTTGGGTACGGCGGGGCCCTGTCTCGCCATATGTCTTTGTTTTGAGTTCGTAGAGGCCTATAGTCATATATGTGGGGTGAGGGTCCTATGTATGTTTGTCTGATTTTGTTTTCTGGTCTTAAAGCGGTCCGTTTGTTATGATGGCCCCAAATGGCCCTTATGCTTATGTTTGCACTTTTGGCCGGCGATGTCTACTCCGCCGCTTCGTTTGTATTCGATATGATATTTTGATTTGGCACGACCGCTTAAGACATATTTTGATATAAATTATGTTCGATATGATTTCGAAAAATTATGAAATAAGTTTGGATTTGAAAATGAATGTGCGATTCGGTCTGGGTACCCAGGTAGGGTGCCAGTCGCGGCCCACGGGGCTGGGTCGTGACATCAACTAAATAACGGACCAGCCCTATCACGTACCGGTGCATCCGGTCAGCCATGTCAGCCACTATAGCAGGCGCATATCGAGCCAAAGAATCAAACTCCAAATTATACTCACGAACACTCCGACCCCTCTGCTGCAGCTTTAAATATCTATAAACCCGCGCCCGTCGTAACTCCGGGGGCAAAAGGTGGCGGAGAAAAGCGGCCACAAACTCATCCCAAGTAGCTGGGGGAGCATCCTCACCTCTGGACAGCTCCCATGACTCATACCAATTTGCCGCAATATCTCGTAATCTGTGCGAGGCTAACTCAGCGGACTCGGTCTCTGAAGCCCTGACCAGTCCCAATGAGCGCCTCATCCCCCGAATAAAGTCATGGGGGTCCTCCTCGGGCTTAGACCCGAAAAACTCTGGGGGACCGCATGTCAGAAAATCACGAACCCTCAGGCTATCACGCCTGTCATCATCATCATCACCTCTCAGCCCGCGTCCGCGAGCCTGTCCCGCTACCAAAGTCGTCAGTAACTGTACGGCCTCCCTCAACGTCCTATCCTCCGCCCCTGGCTGAGGAGCTGGAGGCTCGGGCGCTGGAGCCTATGGAGCTAATGGTGGAGCGGCTCCATGCTCCTCGGGTGGGGGTGTAGCGTAACCCTTTGACTGAGGCACAACGTCGGGCAAATCCTGAGCACGAGCCCGGGTAATTCGCTGCACCTGACTAGTCTATCCCCCTACCGCCTTGCCCTTCTAGGCGGCTGTCGCCTTCTTCGGAGGCATCTCTGAAAAACACAACAACTGATCAGAACAGAATCATCCTAATAGCACAGCTCTAGCGCACAATCTAAGATTCAATGAAAGGAAACACCCTAAATGTCCTGTAGCCTGCTGTCTATAGATGTGGTGCACAACACACCGATAAACAAGACTCTACGAGACACGGCCTGTAGACATTCCGAGGACAAACTGCTTTGATACCACTTCTGTCACGACCCAACCCCGTAGGCCGTGACTAGTGCCCGAACTGGGCACCCGAACTCACTCATCAAATCCGAATCACATACAGATAGCGTATACGGGCACAAATATCACACGCTGCCTCAAATTATATCAAACTGTCTCAGACACATTTCAAACACAACCTTATATGTACATATATATCAGAAGCCGACAAGGCTATCAAATGGCGCAACGGCCCAAAACATATACAAACGCACGCCGACAAGGCTGCCATGGCAAGTGGGATCATACAAACACACCCGTGCAGAAGTAGGCACAAAACCCACATATATGTCTACAGACCTCTAAACATACAGACCGAATCATATGGCGGGATAGGGCCACACCGTACCCCTGAACAAATACATACATATGCAACGAACGAAGATATATACCAAAATGTAGGCTCCGGAATAAGAGGAGCACTCCAAACAGCAGAAGAGGGTATCCTAAACGGCTGGATCACCAAACTGTGCGTCCGCACCTGCGGGCATGAAACGCAGCTCCCCGAAGAAAGGGGGTCAGTACGAAATATGTAGTGAGTATGCAAAGCAGAAGATACAGAAAACAAATCTGAGGCATAAACGAAATAGAAGTACAGAACATAAGTGCAAACCCAAAATATCAAAATGTTTACTCTCAAAATATAAGTCATGCATAGGGCACAGAGAATATGGTCGCCCGCCCGTCGATGGCGCCATAACACAGCATAACACCAGAAGGTTCAAATCTCCGTATCCCCGTCACACAGCATAACGCCATACGTCCATAACATCATATATAAGTGGAACCCGACCCTCTTTGGCGAGTAGCTCGGTGAACCATAAGCACAGCATAACTCTGTAGTATATCAAAGTGCGCACGACAACAGAACCGGCCCGGGAACCGGCGAAAGATATAAAAGAATGCACAAGCAGAGTCATGAGTAACCATATGCATAAAATCATTTTCATGGACTCAATCATATGTAAAATGACCGTACTTTGAAAATCGAGATAATAGTCATACTACATTCTTTCAAAAGTCCTCCGAATTACATAAAGGAAAGTCGCGGGACCCACGGACGGGTATCGACCCGAGCCGGGCCCGCCTATGGAAAACATACTTATCATACGCCATGCAAACTCCTACGAAGATATCGAAGCAATCCGAGCCTTTCGGTGAAAGTTACGGCGTTCATAGTTACGGAATTCTTTAAAACAAAACTTTTAGTGCAACATTGGAAATCAATTATTTCTAAAACATAAGGGTTCATATTTCATCATATCAAACATACGAATGCCAAGGAATATATATAGAGATCATAACATACTCGGATTGCGGATTTAGAATTTCCTCGAGGCTCGTGACATAGCCTATTTATAACTAAGACATGCCAAAAGAAAGAAGGTTGAGCTTTACATACCTCGTACGCACTCCAAGCTAACTCAACTCAAGCTAATCCAACCTACGCCTCGGGCTCCCCAAGGTCTACAAATACGTCAACGAGTATTACACATTAGCCATCGGCACTAGGCAATTTATTCCAAACTAACACTTAATTCTACAGTAATTTGGGCACCATTTCCCCTGTAAATAGGCCAACCCTGAGAATTTAACTCGGCCAGAATCAACAACCACAACAACAACAATAACCAACCTAGCAACCCCAATGACCAATCCGAAGGATAATATAACATTAACAACTTTCTTTCACATCATTCGACAACATTCATAATATCCAATTCGACGGCTTACATTCAAGCCATATTATCGCTCATCCATTCAATTTCCTACCCGAACCCTTACAAACGATATTCAAGGACATGTTAAACAATTTACATAATATTTCCAACAACCCAACAATTGTTCCAATTTACCCGAAAACAGTCCCCAAACCCGAGAACCTCACTATAACACACTCCTCATTTTCAAATCATGATTTGTATAAACAATGCACACTAAAACGATAGCATTCTCATAAATGTACAACTTACATCAAATGCACAATAACCCTCAAACCAGCCCATACAATTTCAACATCAATCTTGAGTCATTAAACGCTCATTTCCAAACTAGAATTCATAACGACAACAACTAAAACACTAAGCGATATTAATTAATCCTTTGCCACACATGGGAGACTACACACGACCACATACCCACATACACATTTAAATGGTTCTCATTTATTTCTTCACCCTACAACAATCAAACATGCTACATAGCATTAATTCATCACCTCAACACCACACAACATCCACTCACCTCATACGGCTAACACACCAAGCACACAACCCACTTCCAACATACCCTATCTCATGATTTTCATTCATTTTAGCCTACTACAACATGCATACAACATTCACAACACATAAACAAGACCAAATCTTACCTTTCTTCTTCAACGCCACACTTTGCCTAGGGTTTGCGATCTACAAAACGGATGGCTTGATCGCTCCAACAACACTTCCACGTTACTTAGGGACCTTCAATTAGTGGATTTGCACCAAAGAAATATTTTTGGAATGGATCAAATTGGATTTAGTTTTCTCTTGGCTTGGCCGAAAGTTTGGTGTCGAAGTTCTTCAACTTCTTGATTTTCTTGCTAAGTATGGAATGAGAGAAGATGACTTAGAAGTCATCTTTTAAGTTCCCATACTAGCTCTCCAAGTGTCCATGGCCCACACAAGTGTTGGACCATTTACAATTGGCCACAAAGTGTGGGACTTCTTGCATGATTTTCAACTTCCAAATTTGTGACTTTTGGTCCCAACTTTTCCTAATTGTTCCATGCCAACAATTTCATGTTCATCTTATGTCTCCAAATAGAATCGAGGGTCAAGAATCCCGACTTCAAGTCCCGGAATGGTCTTGGCCATAACTTATCATCGTTAATCCGGGTTGTCCTAATGTATAAAGATACGGGATATAACATCCTCCCCCCTTTAGAACATTCGTCCTCGCATGTTAGATTAATTCTATAGGTCTTACTAACAACTCGGGGGAGTTTCTTTTATAGCCACACATACAAGTCATTCACAAATCAACATAGTCAAAAAATGGATTTGGATTACCTATAACAACATTTGGCGAAGCCTCCTGACCCTAGCGGCTAGCCAGTGCATATATGCGGTTCGATGGACCGCTAGAATCTAAAACACCACCACGGCCTCGACCGCGGCCCGCCGGTGCCGGCATACCCCGCCCTGCAGGGCGCATAGCTGAGGGAGTAGAAGATGAACCAGCGGCTGACCCCGTCGGCTGAACTGTATCACCAGAACTACTCGCCATCGGACAATCTCGCATAACATGGCCCTGACGGCCGCAAGTAAAACAGGCTCCGGTGGCTCGGTAGCACTCCCCGGGATGCGATTTCCCACAATAAGAACAACGGGGCCTGGGTGGTCCGGACTGTCTGGGACCCCTGGTCGTCTGCGAAACTGATGCTCTGGAACCCTTACCTGCTCCTGAAGATGAACCAGCGGCTGACCCCGTCGGCTGAGAATATGGTCGTCCGCCTGTCGATGGCGCCATAAAACAGCATAACACCAGAAGGTTCAAATCTCCGTATCCCCGTCACACATCATAACACAGTATAACGCCATACACACCATAACATCATATATAAGTGGAACCCGACCCTCTTTGGCGAGTAGCTCGGTGAACCATAAGCACAGCATAACTCCGGAGTATATCAAAGTGCGCACGAGAACAGAACCGGCGAAAGATATAACAGAACGCACGAGCAGAGTCATGAGTAACTATATGCATAAAATCATTATCATGGAGTCAATCATATGTAAAATGACCGTACTTTGAAAATCGAGATAATAGTCATACTACATTCTTTCAAAAGTCCTCCGAATTACATAAAGGAAAGTCGCGGGACCCATGTACGGGTATCGACCCGAGCCGGGCCCGCCTATGGAAAACATACTTATCATACGCCATGCAAACTCCTACGAAGATATCGAAGCAATCCGAGCCTTTCTGTGAAAGTTACGGAATTCTTTAAAACAAAACTTTTAGTGCAACATTGGAAATCAATTATTTCGAAAACATAAGGGTTCATATTTCATCACATCAAACATACGAATGCCAAGGAATATATATAGAGATCATAACATACTCGGATTGCGGATTTAGAATTTCCTCGAGGCTCGTGACATAGCCTATTTATAACTAAGACATGCCAAAAGAAAGAAGGTTGAGCTTTACATACCTCGTACGCACTCCAAGCTAACTCAACTCAAGCTAATCCAACCTACGCCTCGGGCTCCCCAAGGTCTACAAATACGTCAACGAGTATTACACATTAGCCATCGGCACTAGGCAATTTATTCCAAACTAACACTTAATTCTACAATAATTTGGGCAGCATTTCCCCTGTAAATAGGCCAACCCCGAGAATTTAACTCGGCCAGAATCAACAACAACAACAACAACAACAACAATAACAAACCTAGCAACCCCAATGACCAATCCGAAGGATAATATAACATTAACAACTTTCTTTCACATCATTCGACAACATTCATAATATCCAATTCGACGGCTTACATTCAAGCCATATTATCGCTCATCCATTCAATTTCCAACCCGAACCCTTACCAACGATATTCAAGGACATGTTAAACAATTTACATAATATTTCCAACAACCCAACAATTGTTCCAATTTACCCGAAAACAGTCCCCAAACCCGAGCACCTCACTATAACACACTGCTTATTTTCAAATCATGATTTGTATCAACAATGCACACTATAACAATAGCATTCTCATAAATGTACAACTTACATCAAATGCACAATAACCCTCAAACCAGCCCATACAATTTCAACATCAATCTTGAGTCATTAAACGCTCATTTCCAAACTAGAATTCATAACGACAACAACTAAAACACTAAGCGATATTAATTAATCCTTTGCCACACATGGGAGACTACACACGACCACATACCCACATACACATTTAAATGGTTCTCATTTATTTCTTCACCCTACAACAATCAAACATGCTACATAGAATTAATTCATCACCTCAACACCACACAACATACGCTCACCTCATACGGCTAACACACCAAGCACACAACCCACTTCCAACATACCCTATCTCATGATTTTCATTCATTTTAGCATACTACAACATGCATACAACATTCACAACACATAAACAAGACCAAATCTTACCTTTCTTCTTCAACGCCACACTTTGCCTAGGGTTTGCGATCTACAAAACGGATGGCTTGATCGCTCCAACAACACTTCCACGTTACTTAGGGACCTTCAATTAGTGGATTTGCACCAAAGAAATATTTTTGGAATGGATCAAATTGGATTTAGTTTTCTCTTGGCTTGGCCGAAAGTTTGGTGTCGAAGTTCTTCAACTTCTTGATTTTCTTGCTAAGTATGGAATGAGAGAAGATGACTTAGAAGTCATCTTTTAAGTTCCCATACTAGCTCTCCAAGTGTCCATGGCCCACACAAGTGTTGGACCATTTACAATTGGCCACAAAGTGTGGGACTTCTTGCATGATTTTCAACTTCCAAATTTGTGACTTTTGGTCCCAACTTTTCCTAATTGTTCCATGCCAACAATTTCATGTTCATCTTATGTCTCCAAATAGAATCGAGGGTCAAGAATCCCGACTTCAAGTCCCGGAATGGTCTTGGCCATAACTTATCATCGTTAATCCGGGTTGTCCTAATGTATAAAGATACGGGATATAACATCCTCCCCCCTTTAGAACATTCGTCCTCGCATGTTAGATTAATTTTATAGGTCTTACTAACAACTCGGGGGAGTTTCTTTTATAGCCACACATACAAGTCATTCACAAATCGACATAGTCAAAAAATGGATTTGGATTACCTATAACAACATTTGGCGAAGCCTCCTGACCCTAGCGGCTAGCCAGTGCATATATGCGGTTCGATGGACCGCTAGAATCTAAAACACCACCACGGCCTCGACCGCGGCCCGCCGGTGCCGGCATACCCCGCCCTGCAGGGCGCATAGCTGAGGGAGTAGAAGATGAACCAGCGGCTGACCCCGTCGGCTGAACTGTATCACCAGAACTACTCGCCATCGGACAATCTCGCATAACATGGCCCTGACGGCCGCAAGTAAAACAGGCTCCGGTGGCTCGGTAGCACTCCCCGGGATGCGATTTCCCACAATAAGAACAACGGGGCCTGGGTGGTCCGGACTGTCTGGGACCCCTGGTCGTCTGCGAACCTGATGCTCTGGAACCCTTACCTGCTCCTGAAGATGAACCAGCGGCTGACCCCGTCGGCTGAGAATATGGTCGTCCGCCTGTCGATGGCGCCATAAAACAGCATAACACCAGAAGGTTCAAATCTCCGTATCCCCGTCACACATCATAACACAGTATAACGCCATACACACCATAACATCATATATAAGTGGAACCCGACCCTCTTTGGCGAGTAGCTCGGTGAACCATAAGCACAGCATAACTCCGGAGTATATCAAAGTGTGCACGAGAACAGAACCGGCGAAAGATATAACAGAACGCACGAGCAGAGTCATGAGTAACTATATGCATAAAATCATTATCATGGAGTCAATCATATGTAAAATGACCGTACTTTGAAAATCGAGATAATAGTCATACTACATTCTTTCAAAAGTCCTCCGAATTACATAAAGGAAAGTCGCGGGACCCATGGACGGGTATCGACCCGAGCCGGGCCCGCCTATGGAAAACATACTTATCATACGCCATGCAAACTCCTACGAAGATATCGAAGCAATCCGAGCCTTTCTGTGAAAGTTACGGAATTCTTTAAAACAAAACTTTTAGTGCAACATTGGAAATCAATTATTTCGAAAACATAAGGGTTCATATTTCATCACATCAAACATACGAATGCCAAGGAATATATATAGAGATCATAACATACTCGGATTGCGGATTTAGAATTTCCTCGAGGCTCGTGACATAGCCTATTTATAACTAAGACATGCCAAAAGAAAGAAGGTTGAGCTTTACATACCTCGTACGCACTCCAAGCTAACTCAACTCAAGCTAATCCAACCTACGCCTCGGGCTCCCCAAGGTCTACAAATACGTCAACGAGTATTACACGTTAGCCATCGGCACTAGGCAATTTATTCCAAACTAACACTTAATTCTACAATAATTTGGGCAGCATTTCCCCTGTAAATAGGCCAACCCCGAGAATTTAACTCGGCCAGAATCAACAACAACAACAACAACAACAACAATAACAAACCTAGCAACCCCAATGACCAATCCGAAGGATAATATAACATTAACAACTTTCTTTCACATCATTCGACAACATTCATAATATCCAATTCGACGGCTTACATTCAAGCCATATTATCGCTCATCCATTCAATTTCCAACCCGAACCCTTACCAACGATATTCAAGGACATGTTAAACAATTTACATAATATTTCCAACAACCCAACAATTGTTCCAATTTACCCGAAAACAGTCCCCAAACCCGAGCACCTCACTATAACACACTGCTTATTTTCAAATCATGATTTGTATCAACAATGCACACTATAACAATAGCATTCTCATAAATGTACAACTTACATCAAATGCACAATAACCCTCAAACCAGCCCATACAATTTCAACATCAATCTTGAGTCATTAAACGCTCATTTCCAAACTAGAATTCATAACGACAACAACTAAAACACTAAGCGATATTAATTAATCCTTTGCCACACATGGGAGACTACACACGACCACATACCCACATACACATTTAAATGGTTCTCATTTATTTCTTCACCCTACAACAATCAAACATGCTACATAGAATTAATTCATCACCTCAACACCACACAACATACGCTCACCTCATACGGCTAACACACCAAGCACACAACCCACTTCCAACATACCCTATCTCATGATTTTCATTCATTTTAGCATACTACAACATGCATACAACATTCACAACACATAAACAAGACCAAATCTTACCTTTCTTCTTTAACGCCACACTTTGCCTAGGGTTTGCGATCTACTAAACGGATGGCTTGATCGCTCCAACAACACTTCCACGTTACTTAGGGACCTTCAATTAGTGGATTTCCACCAAAGAAATATTTTTGGAATGGATCAAATTAGATTTGGTTTTCTCTTGGCTTGGCCGAAAGTTTGGTGTTGAAGTTCTTCAACTTCTTGATTTTCTTGCTAAGTATGGAATGAGAGAAGATGACTTAGAAGTCATCTTTTAAGTTCCCATACTAGCTCTCCAAGTATCCATGGCCCACACAAGTGTTGGACCATTTAAAATTGGCCACAAAGTTTGGGACTTCTTGCATGATTTTCAACTTCCAAATTTGTGACTTTTGGTCCCAACTTTTCCTAATTGTTCCATGCCAAAAATTTCATGTACATCTTATGTCTCCAAATAGAATCGAGGGTCAAGAATGCCGACTTCAAGTCCCGGAATGGTCTTGGCCCTAACTTATCATAGTTAATCCGGGTTGTCCCAATGTATAAAGATACGGGACATAACATCCTCCCCCCCCCCCCCCCCCCCCCCCCCCTTTAGAACATTCATCCTCGAATGTTAGATTAATTCTACGGGTCTTACTAACAACTCGGGGGAGTTTCTTTTATAGCCACACATACAAGTCATTCACAAATCAACATAGTCAAACAAAGGATTTGGATTACCTGTAACAACATTTGGCGAAGCCTCCTGACCCTAGCGGCTAGCCAATGCATATATGCGGTTCGATGGACCGCTAGAATCTAAAACACCGCCACGGCCTCGACCGCGGCCCGCCGGTGCTGGCATACCCCGCCCTGCAGGGCGCATAGCTGAGGGAGTAGAAGATGAACCAGCGGCTGACCCCGTCGGCTGAACTGTATCACCAGAACTACTCTTCATCGGACAATCTCGCATAACATGGCCCTGACGGCCGCAAGTAAAACAGGCTCCGGTGGCTCGGTAGCACTCCCCGGGATGCGATTTCCCACAATAAGAACAACGGGGCCTGGGTGGTCCGGACTGTCTGGGACCCCTGGCCGTCTGCGAACTTGATGCTCTGGAACCCTGACCTGCTCCTGAGTATCTGATACTATCAAATCCCTCCCCGATAGACTGCGGGAGTGCACTCTGCGCCGGCTGAGTAGACTGTCTAACATACTGTTGACGTTGCCCGCTTTGGAACTCCCCAGAATACCCAGCTGACCTGGCCTGCATGGGCGATCTCCTATCACGATCTCTGCCCGACTGATCCTCTCTGTGCCGGTCCTCCATACCCTGCGCGTAAGCTGTAACCGGGCGATGTCCATATCAGTCTGCGATGCCACCGCCATGCAGCCGTCAACTGTTATGTCCCGTGTTTTCGTATAATTGGAAATCGAGAAAATAATTACGACTTGTGTGTTATAAGGACATAATTTGATTTTAGTGAATATGACTATGTTGGTTATGGAATTATTAATGTTAAGACCTCGGGGAAGGCCGAGAATAAATTTGGAATTTCGGAAATTAGTTTCGGGAATTACAAAACGGGACGTTTTATGAATTGGGCCAAGAAAAATACAACACAAAAATTGGGCCCAAAGAGGTGAAGTGGCCGGCCATGACATGGTCTAAGCCCACTTTAAATGGTCATGTGATTATCACATGACCTATATTGTGGATATATATCAATTAATACTTAGTAATTATCAAGATCAAAGAACAAAAAGCAAAGAACACCAAAGAAAGAAGGGTTCGGCCGTAGCTAGAGAGAAAAAGAAAGAAAAATTTCCAAGCTTGATTGTTGATCCAAAAATCCTAGTTTCTACATAGTTGTGAAGTGCTCAAGACCCTCTTCAACGGGGTATAATTAGTTTGGCGCAAGAACTACGTTTACAACAAGTCGGTTTTCAAGAAAAGGTAAGAATTTTTCCCCTTTAATGTTATAGAATTGTTATGAATGTGTTAAGGATTGAGAATAGACGGGAATCCCGTAACTTTGATGCATATAGAAAGCCGTGTGTGTGTGTGTATATGGTGTGTTGGCCGTGAGTTATATGTAGTGCAAAGGCATGGGAATTTTATCTTGTTTAGTTGGTTTGTGGCGTCGTTATAACATTTATGTCGTAAATAATTGATTTATAGTTGATGTTAATGAATTCGGAATGAAACGACGCAAGTTAGAACCTTCGTTATAAGTTTTGATGTACTTCAAGGAATTTGGGAAAGTAATGAATTTTGGACGATTTTGTATATAGTTTGGAATATGTTTGGGATGTGTTTGAATAATCGCGAATGAGTAAATGAATATAATGATGTGGATATAGATTTGGAGTTTTGGATGTTTGAATGAAAAGTTGCCAACTTAGGTAATAAGGTAGGACTTTGAAGGTAGAGTGGTTTGATTGTGATTTGTATTGTTTGTTGATGTGTGGGCTGCTGTTGTTGTTGTATTTTGAGCTGAGCTAAGTCTCGGGGATGTTAGATTTATAGGGGAAGTGCTGCCGAAATTTCGGTAGGCAAAAATTAAGTTAATGGCATTTTTCAGCCTAAGAATCTCAATTGGTAACTTTGACCATTTGCAGATTTTAGACGGAACGGGACTTGACTTTTGGGAGAGCATACGACGTCTGTAAGGTATGTAAAGCTTCCCACTCCTTCGTTTGGCATATCTTAGTATGATAGGCGAATATGAGAACTTCCGGAGCATTTCTGCTCCTCGAAACCCGAACCACAGAAAGGTTACTATTCATTCAATTCAATTGAAGCCTAAGGGCTCTATTTTGGCTAGAATGCCACCACTCATCCGAAACCTATCGAAATGTGGTCGGGTAACTTAGAAATGATTATGTATGACCCTTTGGCCTATAAATGTTCGGAAAATATGTTCGCCACCTCAATTTGGCTCGAGGTGGGCCCGCTGCCCCAAAATGCCCTAATTGTCTTATTGGGCTATCTTTGTGAATAAAGTTTGACATGCTACTTTCGAGTTTGGAACTTCCTCCTACGGGATATGTTTTGAATATTACGATGCGCTAAGTTACGTTTTGAGCTATACGTACTATTTTGGAAACGTTTTGTGAAATGAAACCTTATATCGACTAAGTATTCGATTACTTTGTATTATGAAATGACTTACGGGATTACTCTGTTTTGAGAGGCTATTTTGAAGTATGATTTGCATTTGTTTGCTCACGACTCCGCTCGTGCCTTATTATGACTTCGTTCACCGGTTCCCGGGCCGGATTTTGATTCGTGCGCCTTATGATAATTCGGCCGTATGCTGTGTTAGGTTCCCGAGGCTTCGCCGTAGGGCCGGGTTCCGTTTGGAGTTATGCTGTGATATGGCTCGTGATGCGATACGCTCACCTATGATTATGCTTGTGTTCGGGGATGTACGGAGATTTGAAACCTTCTGGTGTTATGCTGTGTGTGGCGCCAGCGTCGGAGTGGCGACCACGTTCCTAAGCGTTTGCATGATTTCATTTGCATTATGTATACGTATATGATTTCGATATAGATTTTGACCTACCCATTTGTACTCCACTTTGACATTTGATTTGCTATCGGTTTTGATCCATATTTCTGTACTCCGTGCTTTACATACTCAGTACATATTTCGTACTGACCCCCTTTCTTCGGGGGCTGCGTTTTATGCCCGCAGGTGCAGATATCGGTGATCCTCCGCAGTAGGCTTCACTTCTTGCTATTCCGGAGTACTCCTATTTGATCCGGAGTCCACTTTTGGTACAGACTCTTTTTGCTTTGTATATATTCGGTATATTTGACTATTTGGGTACGGCGGGGCCCTGTCTCGCCATATGTCTTTGTTTTGAGTTCGCAGAGGCCTGTAGTCATATATGTGGGGCGAGGGTCCTATGTATGTTTGTCTGATTTTGTTTTCTGGTCTTAAAGCGGTCCGTTTGTTATGATGGCCCCAAATGGCCCTTATGCTTATGTTTGCACTTTTGGCCGGCGATGTCTACTCCGCCGCTTCGTTTGTATTTGATATGATATTTTGATTTGGCACGACCGCTTAAGACATATTTTGATATAAATTATGTTCGATATGATTTCGAAAAATTATGAAATAAGTTTGGATTTGAAAATGAATGTGCGATTCGGTCTGGGTACCTAGGTAGGGTGCCAGTCGCGGCCCACGGGGCTGGGTCGTGACAAAAGTGGTATCAGAGCGGTTTGTCCTCGGAATGTCTACAGGCCGTGTCTCGTAGAGTCTTGTTTATCGATGTGTTGTGCACCACATCTATAAACATGGAGCTACAGGGCATTTAGGATGTTACTTTCTTTGGAATCTTAGATCGTGCGATAGAGCTGTGCTATTAGGATGATTTTGACCTGACTCGCCTTTGTGTTTGCAGTGATGCCTCCGAAGAAGGCAACGGCGGCCCAGAAGGGCAAAGCGAGGATGGGAGAGGCTAGCCAGGCACAGCGAGCTACCCGGGCTCGTGTTTATGATTTGCCTGAGGATGTGCCTCATTCTGAGCGGTCTGCTACACCCCCACTAGTACAGCCTGGAGCAGGACCTTCAGCAGCTCCAGAGGTCCGTGTACCCGCACCTGAGACTCCAGCTCCTCAGCCAGGGGCGGAGGATAGGACCCTGAGAGAGGCTGTACAGTTGCTGACTACATTGGTGGCAGGACAGGCTCGCAGACGCGGGCGGAGGGACGACGATGACGATGACAGGCGGGACAGCCTGAGAGTTCGGGAGTTTTTGTTATGTGGCCCTCCAGAGTTCTTCGGGTCTAAGCCCGACGAGGACCCCCATGACTTTATTCGGGGGATGCGACGCTCACTGAACTTGGTTAGGGCTTCAGAGACCGAGTCGGTTGAGCTGGCTTCGCACAGGCTTCGAGATATGGCTACCCACTGGTACGAGACTTGGGAGCTGTCTAGAGGAGAGGGTGCCCCTCCAGCCACTTGGGATCAGTTTGTGACAGCATTCACCCGCCACTTTTTGCCCCCAGAGTTACGGCGGGCGCGGGCTGATCGATTCTTACGTCTGCAGTAGAGGGGTCGGAGTGTTCGCGAGTATAACCTTGAGTTTGATTCTCTGGCCCGATATGCGCCGGCCGTGGTAGCAGATATGTCCGATCGGATGCAAAGATATGTTATGGGATTGGACCGGTATTTGGTTGATAGCTGTATGGCAGTGTCATTGCAGGCAGACATGGACATTGCCCGACTTCAGGCCTATGCGATGGGTATGGAGGACCGTCGCAGGTCTGATCCTGCTGGCAGAGATCGAGATAGGAGGCCGCCCAAGAGGGCTAGGTCCGCAGGTTATTCTGGAGATTCTCGAGGCGGACAGCCTCAGCAGCAGCAGTCAGATAGGCATTTTCCTTCGTCCGGCCGGAGTACTCAGTCAGGCAGCCGGAGATTCGATAGTACAGGACCGTCTGGGGCCGGTCAGAGCTCCAGAGTGGCAGGTTCGCAGGTATCCAGGGGCCCCATCCAGGCCAGACCACCCAGGCCCCGTTGTCCTCATTGCGGGAAGTCTCATCCCGGGGAGTGTTACCGAGTGACTGGAGCATGCTTTTCGTGTGGTGGTCAGGGCCACTTTATGAGAGACTGTCCATTGGCTAGCGGTTCTGGTAGTGCTGCTCAGCAGACAGGGTCAGCCGCCGGTTCTTCTTCTGCTCCATCAGTTGCACGCCCTGGAGGGCGAGGTATGCCAGCACCGGCAGGACGCGGTCGAGGCCGCGGTGGCGCTTCAGGTTCTAGCGGTCCCTCGAACCGCATATATGCTTTGGCCAGCCGCCAGGATCAGGAGGCTTCGCCAAACGTCGTCACCGGTATATTACTAGTTTTCTCCAGATCTGTATATGCATTGATTGACCCTGGCTCTACCTTATCATATATTTCCCCGCTCGTTGCTAGTAAGATTGGGATAGTGTCTGAGCCTATAGAGCCATTTGAGGTAGCTACGCCAGTTGGGGATTTTATTGTAGCGAGACAGATCTATAGAGATTGTTCTGTGACCATTTATGATCGTAGCACTAAGGCTGATTTGATAGAGTTAGACATGCTTGAGTTTGACGTCATTATGGGCATGGACTGGTTGTCTTCCTGTTATGCTAATGTCGACTGCCAGAAAAAGGTAGTCCGTTTTCAGTTTCCAGGAGAACCAGTCATAGAGTGGTTCGGATCTACAGCATCGCCGAGGGGTAAGTTTATTTCATACCTCAAGGCTAAGAAGATGATCCAGAAGGGGTATATCTATCATTTGGTTCGTGTGCACGATACTGCCGCGGAGGTACCTACCTTTCAGTCTGTTCCGGTCGTCAGTGAGTTTCCGGATGTATTTCCTGACGAGCTTCCTGGCCTTCCGCCTGAGCGGGAGATTGATTTCACTATAGAGTTGATGCCGGATACGCAGCCTATATCTATTTCTCCGTACAGGATGGCACCAGCTGAGTTGAAGGAGTTGAAAGAGCAGCTGAAAGATTTGTTGGATAAGGGCTTTATCAGACCCAGCACATCACCCTGGGGAGCGCCGGTATTGTTTGTCAGAAAGAAAGATGGGTCATTGCGGATGTGTATCGATTACCGACAGCTTAATAAGGTGACTATAAAGAATAAATATCCCCTCCCCAGGATTGATGATTTGTTTGATCAGCTGCAGGGTGCTAGACACTTTTCAAAGATAGATCTGCGCTCAGGTTATCATCAGGTGCGAGTACGGGAGTCAGATATCCCGAAGACTGCTTTCAGGACCCGGTACGGGCATTATGAGTTCAGAGTTATGTCTTTCGGGCTGACTAATGCTCCAGCAGTATTTATGGATCTGATGAACCGGGTATTTCGGCCTTTTTTGGATATGTTTGTTATTGTGTTTATTGATGATATCTTGATTTACTCGCGATCAGCCGAGGAGCATTCAGATCATTTGAGGACGGTACTTGGCATTCTCCGTCAGCAGAAGTTATATGCTAAATTCTCTAAATGTGAGTTCTGGTTGACTTCTGTGGCATTCTTGGGCCATATTGTCGGCGCAGATGGTATTCGGGTCGACACGCAGAAGATTGAGGCTGTGCAGAATTGGCCCAGGCCTACTACACCGACAGAGGTGCGCAGTTTTCTGGGATTGGCTGGGTATTATCGCAGGTTTGTGGAGGAGTTTTCTTCTATTGTAGCACCACTGACGAGGCTTACCCAGAAAGCAGCAAAATTCCAGTGGACGGATGCCTGCGAGCGCAACTTTCAGATGCTGAAGGAGAGATTGATTACAGCACCAGTTTTGGCTCTTCCAGAGGGATCTGACGGGTATGTTGTCTATTCTGACGCCTCTGGTATTGGGATAGGATGTGTATTGATGCAGCACGGTCGAGTCATAGCCTATGCTTCCCGGCAGCTCAGACCGCACGAGAAGAACTATCCCACTCATGATCTTGAGTTGGCCGCGGTGATTCATGCTTTGAAGATTTGACGGCATTATTTATATGGGGTCCATGTTGATATCTATACGGACCATAAGAGTCTCCACTATATTTTTAGGCAGAAGGAACTAAATTTGCGGCAGCGGAGATGGCTTGAGCTACTAAAGGACTACGACGTTGATATTCTGTACCATCCGGGGAAAGCCAATGTGGTAGCTGACGCGCTTAGCCGCAAGTCCGTGGGCAGTCTGGCTGACGTTCCATCTGATAAGAGAGATTTGGTTCGTGATATTCATCAGCTGGCCAGCCTCGGAGTCCGTTTGGTGGATTCTGGAGATTCTGGGATTTCTGTTCGTCCAGTTGCTGAGTCATCTATTATTCAGGAGGTAAAGCAGCGCCAGTTTGAGGATCGTCTTTTGATTCAGTACAGAGATGTGGCCCTTAATAAAGCAAAGACTCAGTTTGAGATCTCGCCTGACGGAGTATTATTATATGACGACAGATTCTGTGTACTGGACGTTGCGGGCTTACGGCGGTAGATTATGGGCGAGGCCCATAATGCACGGTATTCTGTTCATCCTGGTTCCACTAAAATGTATCGGGACCTCAGGTGTTTGTATTGGTGGGACGGCATGAAGAAAGATATTGCTGAGTTTGTTAGTCAATGCCCAAACTGCCAGCAAGTTAAGATCGAGCATCAGAAGCCCGGTGGATTACTACAGGAGATGGAAATTCCAGCCTGGAAATGGGAGATGATTAATATGGATTTCGTTGTTGGATTACCGAGCACTCCACGCAGGTACGACTCTATCTGGGTTGTTGTTGACAGGCTGACGAAATCAGCCCATTTCCTTCCGGTTCGGACTACCTATTCGGCGGAGGACTATGCCAGATTGTATATCAGAGAGATAGTCAGACTTCAAGGAGTCCCTATATCTATTATTACTGACCGAGGTACCCAGTTTACAGCAAATTTCTGGAGGTCATTTCAGGAGGGATTAGGGACTCAGGTGAGTCTCAGTACAGCTTTTCACCCTTAGTCCGACGGGCAGGCCGAGCGCACTATTCAGACGCTCGAAGATATGTTGCGGGCTTGCGTTATTGATTTCAGGGGCAGCTGGGATGATCATTTGCCGCTTATTGAGTTTGCCTATAATAATAGTTATCACTCCAGCATTCAGATGGCACCGTATCAAGCCCTGTATGGCAGGAAATGCAGATCTCCTATTGGTTGGTTTGACGTGGGCGAGACTAAGCTGATTGGGCCAGATGTGATCCAGGAAGCCGTAGATAACGTAAAGCTTATTCGAGAGCGGTTATTGGCTGCTCAGAGTCGACAGAAAGCTTATGCAGATAGACGACGTCGACCGTTAGAGTTCCAGATTGGCGACTGGGTATTCCTGAAGGTGTCGCCCATGAAGGGTGTCATGAGATTCGGTAGAAAGGGTAAGTTGAGCCCCCGGTAGATTGGGCCGTATCAGATCGTTCGAAAGATAGGCGAGGTCGCCTATGAGCTAGACTTACCATCCGACTTGGAGGCCGTACACCCGGTGTTTCATGTGTCTATGTTGCGGAAATGTATTGGTGATCCTTCCAGGATATTCCCAGTAGATGATCTTCAGGTGACGGAGCAGTTGTCTTATGACGAGCAGCCTGTATCTATTCTGGATCGTCAGGTGAGGAGGTTGCGCACTAAGGAGGTGCCTTCTGTCAAAGTCCTGTGGCGCAATAATAACCGAGAAGAGATGACTTGGGAGGCGGAGGATGAGATGAAGAAGAGATACCCCCATTTATTCCCTACGCCTCTTGTAATCTAGACTTTTGTATTTGTTGTACCAGTGAACGGATGGACCATGTGTGCTATATATAAAATGGTTTTCCCGTTATGTTTGTGAGCCTTCATAAGATTTATTTAACATTCGGGGACGAATGTTCTTAAGGGGGGGAGAATGTTATGTCCCGTGTTTTCGTATAATTGGAAATCGAGAAAATAATTACGACTTGTGTGTTATAAGGACATAATTTGATTTTAGTGAATATGACTATGTTGGTTATGGAATTATTAATGTTAAGACCTCGGGGAAGGCCGAGAATAAATTTGGAATTTCGGAAATTAGTTTCGGGAATTACAAAACGGGACGTTTTATGAATTGGGCCAAGAAAAATACAACACAAAAATTGGGCCCAAAGAGGTGAAGTGGCCGGCCATGACATGGTCTAAGCCCACTTTAAATGGTCATGTGATTATCGCATGACCTATATTGTGGATATATATCAATTAATACTTAGTAATTATCAAGATCAAAGAACAAAAAGCAAAGAACACCAAAGAAAGAAGGGTTCGGCCGTAGCTAGAGAGAAAAAGAAAGAAAAATTTCCAAGCTTGATTGTTGATCCAAAAATCCTAGTTTCTACATAGTTGTGAAGTGCTCAAGACCCTCTTCAACGGGGTATAATTAGTTTGGCGCAAGAACTACGTTTACAACAAGTCGGGTTTTCAAGAAAAGGTAAGAATTTTGCGCCTTTAATGTTATAGAATTGTTATGAATGTGTTAAGGATTGAGAATAGACGGGAATCCCGTAACTTTGATGCATATAGAAAGCCGTGTGTGTGTGTGTATATGGTGTGTTGGCCGTGAGTTATATGTAGTGCAAAGGCATGGGGATTTTATCTTGTTTAGTTGGTTTGTGGCGTCGTTATAACATTTATGTCGTAAATAATTGATTGATGAATTAAATTGGCGTTGGAAAATGATTTTGGACGTTATCGGAAAGTGTATACCTTTGGTATAATTGTGTATATCATTGTATATATAGGGTGCTAAATACTTTAAATATGAGTTATAGTTGATGTTAATGAATTCGGAATGAAACGACGCAAGTTAGAACCTTCGTTATAAGTTTTGATGTACTTGAAGAAATTAGGGAAAATAATGAATTTTGGACGATTTTGTATATAGTTTGGAATATGTTTGGGATGTGTTTGAATAATCGCGAATGAGTAAATGAATATAATGATGTGGATATAGATTTGGAGTTTTGGAAGTTTGAATGAAAATTTGCCAACTTAGGTAATAAGGTAGGACATTGAAGGTAGAGTGGTTTGATTGTGATTTGTGTTGTTTGTTGATGTGTGGGCTGCTGTTGTTGTTGTATTTTGAGCCGAGCTAAGTCTCGGGGATGTTAGATTTATAGGGGAAGTGCTGCCGAAATTTCGGTAGGCAAAAATTAAGTTAATGGCATTTTTCAGCCTAAGAATCTCAATTGGTAACTTTGACCATTTGCAGATTTTAGACGGAACGGGACTTGACTTTTGGGAGAGCATACGACGTCTGTAAGGTATGTAAAGCTTCCCACTCCTTCGTTTGGCATATCTTAGTATGATAGGCGCATATGAGAACTTCCGGATCATTTCTGCTCCTCGAAACCCGATCCACAGAAAGGTTACTATTCATTCAATTCAATTGAAGCCTAAGGGCTCTATTTTGGCTAGAATGCCACCACTCGTCCGAAACCTATCGAAATGTGGTCGGGTAACTTAGAAATGATTATGTATGACCCTTTGGCCTATAAATGTTCGGAAAATATGTTCGCCACCTCAATTTGGCTCGAGGTGGGCCCGCTGCCCCGAAACGCCCTAATTGTCTTATTGGGCTATCTTTGTGAATAAAGTTTGACATGCTACTTTCGAGTTTGGAACTTCCTCCTACGGGATATGTTTTGAATATTACGATGCGCTAAGTTACGTTTTGAGCTATACGTACTATTTTGGAAACGTTTTGTGAAATGAAACCTTATATCGACTAAGTATTCGATTACTTATTATTATGAAATGACTTATGGGATTACTCTGTTCTGAGAGGCTATTTTGAAGTATGATTTGCATTTGTTTGCTCACGACTCCGCTCGTGCCTTATTATGACTTCGTTCACCGGTTCCCGGGCCGGATTTTGATTCGTGCGCCTTATGATAATTCGGCCGTATGCTGTGTTACGGTTCCCGAGGCTTCGCCATAGGGCCGGGTTCCGTTTGGAGTTATGCTGTGATATGGCTCGTGATGCGATACGCTCACCTATGATTATGCTTGTGTTCGGGGATGTACGGAGATTTGAAACCTTCTGGTGTTATGCTGTGTGTGGCGCCAGCGTCGGAGTGGCGACCACGTTCCTAAGCGTTTGCATGATTTCATTTGCATTATGTATACGTATATGATTTCGATATAGATTTTGACCTACCCATTTGTACTCCACTTTGACATTTTAATTTGCTATCGGTTTTGATCCATATTTCTGTACTCCGTGCTTTACATACTCAGTACATATTTCGTACTGACCCCCTTTCTTCAGGGGCTGCGTTTTATGCCCGCAGGTGCAGATATCGGTGATCCTCCGCAGTAGGCTTCACTTCTTGCTATTCCGGAGTACTCCTATTTGATCCGGAGTCCACTTTTGGTACAGACTCTTTTTGCTTTGTATATATTCGGTATATTTGACTATTTGGGTACGGCGGGGCCCTGTCTCGCCATATGTCTTTGTTTTGAGTTCGTAGAGGCCTATAGTCATATATGTGGGGCGAGGGTCCTATGTATGTTTGTCTGATTTTGTTTTCTGGTCTTAAAGCGGTCCGTTTGTTATGATGGCCCCAAATGGCCCTTATGCTTATGTTTGCACTTTTGGCCGGCGATGTCTACTCCGCCGCTTCGTTTGTATTTGATATGATATTTTGATTTGGCACGACCGCTTAACACATATTTTGATATAAATTATGTTCGATATGATTTCGAAAAATTATGAAATAAGTTTGGATTTGAAAATGAATGTGCGATTCGGTCTGGGTACCTAGGTAGGGTGCCAGTCGCGGCCCACGGGGCTGGGTCGTGACATCAACTAAATAACGGACCAGCCCTATCACGTACCGGTGCATCCGGTCAGCCATGTCAGCCACTATAGCAGGCGCATATCGATCCAAAGAATCAAACTCCAAATTATACTCACGAACACTCCGACCCCTCTGCTGCAGCTTCAAATATCTATAAACCCGCGCCCGTCGTAACTCCGGGGGCAAAAGGTGGCGGAGAAAAGCGGCCACAAACTCATCCCAAGTAGCTGGGGGAGCATCCTCACCTCTGGACAGCTCCTATGACTCATACCAATTTGCCGCAATATCTCGTAATCTGTGCGAGGCTAACTCAACGAACTCGGTCTCTGAAGCCCTGACCAGTCCCAATGAGCGCCTCATCCCCCGAATAAAGTCATGGGATTCCTCCTCGGGCTTAGACCAGAAAAACTCTGGGGGACCGCGTGTCATAAAATCAAGAACCCTCAGGCTATCACGCCTGTCATCATCATCATCACCTCTCAGCCCGCGTCTGCGAGCCTGTCCCGCTACCAAAGTCGTCAGTAACTGTATGGCCTCCCTCAACGTCCTATCCTCCGCCCCTGGCTGAGGAGCTGGAGGCTCGGGCGCTGGAGCCTCTAAAGCTAATGGTGGAGCGGCTCCATGCTCCTCGGGTGGGGGTGTAGCAGAACCCTCTGACTGGGGCACAACGTCGGGCAAATCCTTAGCACGAGCCCGGGTAATTCGCTGCACCTGACTAGTCTATCCCCCTACCGCCTTGCCCTTCTGGGCGGCTGTCGCCTTCTTCGGAGGCATCTCTGAAAAACACAACAACTGATCAGAAGAGAATCATCCTAATAGCACAGCTCTAGCGCACAATCTAAGATTCAAAGAAAGGAAACACCCTAAATGTCCTGTAGCCTGCTGTTTATAGATGTGGTGCACAACACACCGATAAACAAGACTCTACGAGACACGGCCTGTAGACATTCCGAGGACAAACCGCTCTAATACCACTTCTGTCACGACCCAACCCCGTAGGCCGTGACTAGTGCCTCAAATTATATCAAACTGTCTCAGAGACATTTCAAATATAACCTTATATGTACATATATATCAGAAGCCGATAAGGCTATCAAATGGCGCAACGGCCCAAAACATATACAAACGCACGCCGACAAGGCTGCCATGGCAAGTGGGATCATACAAACACACCCGTGCAGAAGTAGGCACAAAACCCACATATACGTCTACAGACCTCTAAACATACAGACCGAATCATATGGCGGGACAGGGCCACGCCGTACCCCTAAACAAATACATACATATGCAACGAACGAAGATTTATACCAAAATGTAGGCTCCGGAATAAGAGGAGCACTCCAAACAGCAGAAGAGGGTATCCTAAACGGCTGGATCACCAAACCGTTCGTCTGCACCTGCGGGCATGAAACGCAGCCCCCCGAAGAAAGGGGGTCAGTACGAAATATGTACTGAGTATGCAAAGCAGAAGATACAGAAAACAAATCTGAGACATAAACGAAATAGAAGTACAGAACATAAGTGCAAACCCAAAATATAAGTCATGCATAGGGCACAGAGAATATGGTCGCCCGCCCGTCGATGGCGCCATAACACAGCATAACACCAGAAGGTTCAAATCTCCGTATCCCCGTCACACATTATAACACAGCATAACGCCATACACACCATAACATCATATATAAGTGGAACCCGACCCTCTTTGGCGAGTAGCTCGGTGAACCATAAGCACAGCATAACTCCGGAGTATATCAAAGTGCGCACGACAACAGAACCGGCCCGGGAACCGGCGAAATATATAACAGAACGCACGAGCAGAGTCATGAGTAACCATATGCATAAAATCATTATCATGGACTCAATCATATGTAAAATGACCGTACTTTGAAAATAGAGATAATAGTCATACTACATTCTTTCAAAAGTCCTCCGAATTACATAAAGGAAAGTCGCGGGACCCACAGACAGGTATCGACCCGAGCCGGGCCCGCCTATGGAAAACATACTTATCATACGCCATGCAAACTCCTACGAAGATATCGAAGCAATCCGAGCCTTTTTGTGAAAGTTATGGCGTTCATAGTTACGGAATTCTTTAAAACTAAACTTTTAGTGCAACATTGGAAATCAATTATTTCGAAAACATAAGGTTTCATATTTCATCACATCAAACATACGAATGCCAAGGAATATATATGGAGATCATAACATACTCGGATTGCGGATTTAGAATTTCCTCGAGGCTCGTAACATAGCCTATTTATACCTAAGACATGCCAAAAGAAAGAAGGTTGAGATTTACATACCTCGTACGCACTCCAAGCTAACTCAACTCAAGCTAATCCAACCTACGCCTCGGGCTCCCCAAGGTCTACAAATACGTCAACGAGTATTACACATTAGCCATCGGCACTAGGCAATTTATTCCAAACTAACACTTAATTCTACAGTAATTTGGGCAGCATTTCTCCTGTAAATAGGCCATCCCCGAGAATTTAACTCGGCCAGAATCAACAACAACAACAACAACAACAACAACAACAATAACCAACCTAGCAACCCCAATGACCAATCCAAAGGATAATATAACATTAACAACTTTCTTTCACATCATTCGACAACATTCATAATATCCAATTTGACGGCTTACATTCAAGCCATATTATCGCTCATCCATTCAATTTCCAACCCGAACCCTTACCAACGATATTCAAGGACATGTTAAACAATTTACATAATATTTCCAACGACCCAACAATTGTTCCAATTTACCCGAAAACAGTCCCCAAACCCGAGAACCTCACTATAACACACTCCTTATTTTCAAATCATGATTTGTATCAACAATGCACACTATAACGATAGCATTCTCATAAATGTACAACTTACATCAAATGCACAATAACCCTCAAACCAGCCCATACAATTTCAACATCAATCTTGAGTCATTAAACGCTCATTTCCAAACTAGAATTCATAACGACAACAACTAAAACACTAAGCGATATTAATTAATCCTTTGCCACGCATGGGAGACTACACACGACCACATACCCACATACACATTTAAATGGTTCTCATTTATTTCTTCACCCTACAACAATCAAACATGCTACATAGAATTAATTCATCACCTCAACACCACACAACATACACTCACCTCATACGGCTAACACACCAAGCATACAACCCACTTCCAACATACCCTATCTCATGATTTTCATTCATTTTAGCATACTACAACATGCATACAACATTCACAACACATAAACAAGACCAAATCTTACCTTTCTTCTTCAACTCCACACTTTGCCTAGGGTTTGCGATCTACTAAACGGATGGCTTGATCGCTCCAACAACACTTCCACGTTACCTAGGGACCTTCAATTTGTGGATTTGCACCAAAGAAATATTTTTGGAATGGATCAAATTGGATTTGGTTTTCTCTTGGCTTGGCCGAATGTTTGGTGTTGAAGTTCTTCAACTTCTTGATTTTCTTGCTAAGTATGGAATGAGAGAAGATGACTTAGAAGTCATCTTTTAAGTTCCCATACTAGCTCTCCAAGTGTCCATGGCCCACACAAGTGTTGGACCATTTAAAATTGGCCACAAAGTGTGGGACGTCTTGCATGATTTTCAACTTCCAAATTTGTGACTTTTGGTCCCAACTTTTCCTAAGTGTTCCATGCCAACAATTTCATGTACATCTTATGTCTCCAAATAGAATCGAGGGTCAAGAATCCCGACTTCAAGTCCCGGAATGGTCTTGGCCCTAACTTATCATAGTTAATCCGGGTTGTTCCAATGTATAAAGATACGGGACATAACATCCTCCCACCCTTTAGAACATTCGTCCTCGAATGTTAGATTAATTCTACGGGTTTTACTAACAACTCGGGGGAGTTTCTTTTATAGCCACACATACAAGTCATTCACAAATCAACATAGTCAAACAAAGGATTTGGATTACCTGTAACAACATTTGGCGAAGCCTCCTGACCCTAGCGGCTAGCCAATGCATATATGCGGTTCGATGGACCGCTAGAATCTAAAACACCGCCACGGCCTCGACCGCGGCCCGCCGGTGCCGGCATACCCCGCCCTGCAGGGCGCATAGCTGAGGGAGTAGAAGATGAACCAGCGGCTGACCCCGTCGGCTGAACTGTATCACCAGAACTACTCGCCATCGGACAATCTCGCATAACATGGCCCTGGCGGCCGCAAGTAAAACAGGCTCCGGTGGCTCGGTAGCACTCCCCCGGATGCGATTTCCCACAATAAGAACAACGGGGCCTAGGTGGTCTGGACTGGCTGGGACCCCTGGTCGTCTGCGAACCTGATGCTCTGGAACCCTGACCTGCTCCTGAGTATCTGATACTATCAAATCCCTCCCCGATAGACTGCGGGACTGCACTCTGCGCCGGCTGAGAAGACTGTCTAACATACTGTTGAGGCTGCCCACTTTGGAACTCCCCAGAATACCCAGCTCACCTGGCTCGCTTGGGCGGTCTCCTATCACGATCTCTGCCCGACTGATCCTCTCTGTGCCGGTCCTCCATACCCTGCGCGTAAGCCTGTAACCGGGCGATGTCCATATCAGTCTGCGATGCCACCGCCATGCAGTCGTCAACTAAATAACGGTCCAGCCCTATCACGTACCGGTGCATCCGGTCAGCCATGTCAGCCACTATAGCAGGCGCATATCGAGCCAAAGAATCAAACTACAAATTATACTCACGAACACTCCGACCCCTCTGCTGCAGCTGTAAAAATCTATCAACCCGCGCCCGTCGTAACTCCGGGGGCAAAAGGTGGCTGAGAAAAGCGGCCACAAACTCATCCCAAGTAGCTGGGGGAGCATCCTCACCTCTGGACAGCTCCCATGACTCATACCAATTTGCCGCAATAGCTCGTAATCTGTACGAGGCTAACTCAACGGACTCGGTCTATGAAGCCCTGACCAGTCCCAATGAGCGCCTCATCCCCCGAATAAAGTCATGGGGGTCCTCCCCGGGCTTAGACCCGAAAAACTCTGGGGGGACCGCATGTCAAAAAATCACGAACCCTCAGGCTATCACGTCTGTCATCATCATCATCAACTCTCAGCCCGCGTCTGCGAGCCTGTCCCACTACCAAAGTCGTCAGTAACTGTACGGCCTCCCTCAACGTCCTATCCTCCGCCCCTGGCTGAGGAGCTGGAGGCTCGGGCGCTGGAGCCTCTGGAGCTAATGGTGGAACGACTCCATGCTCCTCGGGTGGGGGTGTAGCAGAACCCTTTGACTGGGGCACAACGTCGGGAAAATCCTGAGCACGAGCCCGGGTAATTCGCTGCACCTGACTAGTCTCTCCCCCTACCGTCTTGCCCTTCTGGGCGGCTGTCGCCTTCTTCGGAGGCATCCCTGAAAAACACAACAACTGATCAGAACAGAATCATCCTAATAGCACAGCTCTAGCGCACAATCTAAGATTCAAAGAAAGGAAACACCCTAAATGTCCTGTAGCCTGCTGTTTATAGATGTGGTGCACAACACACCGATAAACAAGACTCTACGAGACACGGCCTGTAGACATTCCGAGGACAAACCGCTTTGATACCACTTCTGTCACGACCCAACCCCGTAGGCCGTGACTAGTGCCCGAACTGGGCACCCGAACACACTCATCAAATCCGAATCACATACAGATAGCGTATACGGGCACAAATATCACACGCTGCCTCAAATTATATCAAACTGTCTCAGACACATTTCAAACACAACCTTATATGTACATATATATCAGAAGCCGACAAGGCTATCAAATGGCGCAACGGCCCAAAACATATAAAAACGCACGCCGACAAGGCTGCCATGGCAAGTGGGATCATACAAACACACCCGTGCAGAAGTAGGCACAAAACCCACATATACGTCTGCAGACCTCTAAACATACAGACCAAATCATATTGCGGGACAGGGCCACACCGTACCCCTGAACAAATACATACATATGCAACGAACGAAGATATATACCAAAATGTAGGCTCCGGAATAAGAGGAGCACTCCAAACAGCAGAAGAGGGTATCCTAAACGGCTGGATCACCAAACTGTGCGTCTGCACCTGCGGGCATGAAACGCAGGCCCCCGAAGAAAGGGGGTCAGTACGAAATATGTACTGAGTATGCAAAGCAGAAGATACAGAAAACATATCTGAGGCATAAACGAAATAGAAGTACAGAACATAAGTGCAAACCCAAAATATCAAAATGTTTACTCTCAAAATATAAGTCATGCATAGGGCACAGAGAATATGGTCGCCCGCCCGTCGATGGCGCCATAACACAGCATAACACCAGAAGGTTCAAATCTCCGTATCCCCATCACACATCATAACACAGTATAACGCCATACACACCATAACATCATATATAAGTGGAACCCGACCCTCTTTGGCGAGTAGCTCGGTGAACCATAAGCACAGCATAACTCCGGAGTATATCAAAGTGCGCACGATAACAGAACCGGCCCAGGAACCGGCGAAAGATATAACAGAACGCACGAGCAGAGTCATGAGTAACCATATGCATAAAATCATTATCATGGACTCAATCATATGTAAAATGACCGTACTTTGAAAATCGAGATAATAGTCATACTACATTCTTTCAAAAGTCCTCCGAATTACATAAAGGAAAGTCGTGGGACCCACGGACGGGTATCGACCCGAGCCGGGCCCGCCTATGGAAAACATACTTATCATACGCCATGCAAACTCCTACGAAGATATCGAAGCAATCCGAGCCTTTCTGTGAAAGTTACGGCGTTCATAGTTACGGAATTCTTTAAAACAAAACTTTTAGTGCAACATTGGAAATCAATTATTTCGAAAACAGAAGGGTTCATATTTCATCACATCAAACATACGAATGCCAAGGAATATATATAGAGATCATAACATGCTCGGATTGCGGATTTAGAATTTCCTCGAGGCTCGTGACATAGCCTATTTATAACTAAGACATGCCAAAAGAAAGAAGGTTGAGCTTTACATACCTCGTACGCACTCCAAGCTAACTCAACTCAAGCTAATCCAACCTACAACTCGGGCTCCCCAAGGTTTACAAATACGTCAACGAGTATTACACATTAGCCATCGGCACTAGGCAATTTATTCCAAACTAACACTTAATTCTACAGTAATTTGGGCAGCATTTCCCCTATAAATAGGCCAACCCCGAGAATTTATCTCGGCCAGAATCAACAACAACAACAACAACAACAATAACCAACCTAGCAACCCCAATGACCAATCCGAAGGATAATATAACATTAACAACTTTCTTTCACATCATTCGACAACATTCATAATATCCAATTCGACGGCTTACATTCAAGCCATATTATCGCTAATCCATTCAATTTCCAACCCGAAACCTTACCAACGATATTCAAGGACATGTTAAACAATTTACATAATATTTCCAACAACCCAACAATTGTTCCAATTTACCCGAAAACAGTCCCCAAACCCGAGAACCTCACTATAACACACTCCTCATTTTCAAATCATGATTTGTATCAACAATGCACACTATAACGATAGCATTCTCATAAATGTACAACTTACATCAAACGCACAATAACCCTCAAACCAGCCTATACAATTTCAACATCAATCTTGAGTCATTAAACGCTCATTTCCAAACTAGAATTCATAACGACAACAACTAAAACACTAAGCGATATTAATTAATCCTTTGCCACACATGGGAGGCTACACACGGCCACATACCCACATACACATTTAAATGGTTCTCATTTATTTCTTCACCCTATAACAATCAAACATGCTACATAGAATTAATTCATCACCTCAACACCACACAACATACACTCACCTCATACGGCTAACACACCAAGCACACAACCCACTTCCAACATACCCTATCTCATGATTTTCATTCATTTTAGCATACTACAACATGCATACAACATTCACAACACATAAACAAGACCAAATCTTACCTTTCTTCTTCAACTCCACACTTTGCCTAGGGTTTGCGATCTACTAAACGGATGGCTTGATCGCTCCAACAACATTTCCACGTTACTTAGGGACCTTCAATTAGTGCATTTTCACCAAAGAAATATTTTTGGAATGGCTCAAATTGGATTTGGTTTTCTCTTGGCTTGGCCGAAAGTTTGGTGTTGAAGTTCTTCAACTTCTTGATTTTCTTGCTAAGTATGGAATGAGAGAAGATGACTTAGAAGTCATTTTTTAAGTTCCCATACTAGCTCCCCAAGTGTCCATGGCCCACACAAGTGTTGGACCATTTAAAATTGGCCACAAAGTGTGGGACTTCTTGCATGATTTTCAACTTCCAAATTTGTGACTTTTGGTCCCAACTATTCCTAATTGTTCCATGCCAACAATTTCATGTACATCTTATGTCTCCAAATAGAATTGAGGGTCAAGAATCCCGACTTCATGTCCTGGAATGTTCTTGGCCCTAACTTATCATAGTTAATCCGGGTTGTCCCAATGTATAAAGATACGGGACATAACAGGTTCGCCTTTCTTAATGAACTTTCCTCTCTTGCTTCAAACGTCTTTGAAATCTTAATTAGAATCGTTAAGTACTACCTCTTACTTATAGAAACGTTATATACTTCTCACACTCCGTTAGTCTAGCTACCATACGACGACATGAAATTCTCTGAGGTTTAACAATTAAAGGAGCAAGAGAGATGATCAGCTTAGACCATTTTAAATGCCCAAATTTATTATTTCTTATTCATTAACTCTCCTCTCTCTCTAATTTTGAACGAGAGGTCTATATCTCACTCTCATTTCCTCTATCTTCAAGGTAAGTAATCCCTAAGATTAACCATTTTTATTCCTTTGTCGACTACATCAACTTTTCATCGGATTATAGTGAACCAAAATATTTTGTCCATGAGTTCAAGTTTAGAAATTCTAGGGTTTTATCAATAAGGTGAGAATTATCTTCTTTTTCATATTTATAGGTTAACTTGAGTTCTGGATGTGTTTAGTTGATGTGGAAGTATAAATTCGTGTTTATATGTTCAAGTTGGGTTAAGGGGTGTTGCTGTGCAAAGTTGTGGGCCGTTCTTGTCATGCTTTAGATGCTGTAGGTATTAAGATGTTGTGAATGAGTTAGCTTGGTATTCTGGAGGTACTTAGTTGCTAAAGGTTCGAAGTTGTTGGTTAAATGACGTAGTTAAGTGTTAATGATGTTGTATAATATGTGGGTCAGATTTTATGATATTGTGGGGTTGTCCTTGATATGATTTAGATGCTGGAGATATTACCGTATTGTGTATGAGCTGGTTTGATGTTTTAAGAAGTACTCAGTTACCACAAATTGTGAGTCGATATTGGAGTGACGTAGTTCAGTTGTTGATTGTATTGTATAGCATATTGGGACTGTTGTAGGTGCTAGAGGTGTAGTAGTAGAAGTTGTTGTTGTTGTTTTTAACTTGAGGAAATTAAATGAATCAGGGCAAGTGCTGCCCGATTTATCGTAGATTGCGCTTTGTCGCTCACTAGCTAGTTGGTAAGTTGAAGATTGACTGATGTAATTGAGTTACTAGTCATGTTGTATGGCCTGTTGAAGGGCTTTTATTGTTTTCTAATGAGGCTGTATATGTCAATATGTTAGTGTTCACATGTAACAAATGGTGATATGAGGATTAGAAGGGGACTAGGCGAAGACAAAAGCCATAAAATCTCGTATATAGTGAGATGCCATTGTTGGCCAGTTGTTATGTTTCCCTTTGTTGAAAGTAATGTTGTTTCTTGCTGTGGCTTGACTTATGAAGGAGGCTGGTCTTGGCATCTCAGTGGAAGGGTAGATATAAAGGTACGTACGGCTATTCCTTGACTCGCCACTACGACGCGACATATGTTATTGTTGCTTATATGAACCATGAAGCCTACAACTTATAAGTGTTTGATTCCATGTTCTAAGTGTTAGAAGTTTCCTAAGAAATGTTCTATGTCCAAAATCAGTTGCCACTCAGGTGTATAGCCCTTAAAAGTTGAGTTCTGAGTTATCAGGATGGCAGTAGAGTTTCCCCTTAGGTGGAATGATATTGCTAGCTTGAAGCTCCCGTTAGTGTTCCTTTACATGCATTAAGAAGTACAGAGTTACAAATTGAAAGTGCATTGTTTCCACATTATACGTCTCATAAGCTGAATAAGGATATGTCATATGTTTTGATATCGGTACTAGGTTCGGATGGTTCTCTCCTAAAGTTGAGTTTCCAGGGTATCTGTAACACCTCGTAAAATCCGTACTAAACCATGTCCATGACTCAGGAGGTTAGAAACCCAAGAAAGAGAGTGTTAGAATCGAAAATATGTTTTAGTTTAAAAAACCATGTATTACGCTCCAAGGGACTGCCCGTAACATGTGCTATAGCCCGTCTCTCACACCGTAACAGCAACTCTTGGAAAATCACCGTCTCGTAACTTTTGGACCAAAGGACGGTTAATCATTACGGACCATAACACGTGTTACAGCGCGTAACGTGGCAGCGTATCATAACCTCAGAAATCAGAATCACTAGAATTTTGCACTCATGTTATGGTCCAGTGTTACGGACCATCACACGTGTTACGGCCCATAACAGGTGAGTAGCCTGACCTCCAAACTAAGTTGTTCACTATAATTTTTTCCCATGTTACGGTCCAGTGTTACAGACCGTAACATGCGTTACGGACCATAACGGTGCCGCGACCGGAACATTAAAAGAACGGGAATTTCAGTTTTCATTTCATTATTTCCATTCCTCTCAAGCACTAACATGAAAACCCCCTCCTCTCAACTTCTCCGAGCATCAAGGTAAGCCTCTTAACACTATCCTAAGTGAATTCCATTAATTTTCCTTGAACCCTAAGTGGAATCTCATGCTCTTAACATAGGGTTTTCAAGAAAACCCAATTATAGGAGTTCAAGACCAAGGGTTACGATTTTCCTTCCAAGATCAGATTTGTGTTGCAAATTGGAACATTTCCAGGTATGTAGATGCTATCCATATGTAAGGACATCCTGCTTCTTCCCCATGTTTCAGTATTCCATGATTATACACTAGGTTTTAGGATTCTAGGTATATTCCTGATAAACCATAGACACTTGAACCATGATATATATTATATTTTCAGTGACAATTCCGTTGATTAGTATTAATTTACTGTTTTGTTGATTGAGACCTAGTCTGTAATCTAGGAAAATACCCATAACTTGCATCCCATGGGTTCTATAACACAAAATTTGAGATATTATGCTTATTATTATGAAAAACTTGTATATGTGTGTCTATTTTCATGTCTTTATGTATCCATGTTCATGTTAAGAGTCAAAAATCATGTTTCAGTCATTTTCATGTTCGGGAGTTGTATTAATACCGAGAAGGCTCAGATAGCCTGAAACTACGTATGCCAACGTAGGATAAGGATCGCTCAGCCCCGTTAGGATGATTTCTTCATGTTTTCCCCATTGAGAGATTTTGGATCTATTCATGTCTTGTTCATGTCTTGTACCATGGCAAGGTATACGATGGCTTAGCTGATCGGGCCGAGATCAGACTCCACGTTTCTCCCCGCGGTGGTTCATGCCGGTGTTACAGTTATTATCATGTTTTCATCTCAGTTACAGATTATTTCATGTTTTCAGTATTCATGTTCATGATCAGTTTCTGTAATCAGTTTTAGCATTCATGTTCAGTTTCAGTATTCATGTTCAGTTTCAGTTTCATGTCTATACATTATATGCCTACTTAGTTCTATCATGTGTTCACATGCCAATACTTTCAAAGTACTGACGTCCCCTTTTATTGCCTTTGGGGCCTGCATTTCACGATGCAGGTACTGATTTATAGGACGATGCCTCTGCTCATTAGGGTCTGCACGTACCAGCTTATTGGTGAGCCCCATCTCATCCGGGGTTTAGATATTGTCCTTCCTTATTAGATTTTGCATCTAAAGGTATGCTGGGGGCATTGTCCCAGCAAGTATGTTTCATGTTCAGACTCGTGTTATATGTTTCATAGACTAGACAAGCTAGTATGTCATGTCAGACTTCCAGAGTCGGGTAGCCATTTTGACTCAGTTGTGATATTATTCGTGTTTATGTTTTAAACTTGTATTTTACGGATTATTATGACTTCATGTATTTTCTTCAAGCCCATCATGTTTCATGTTATATTTCCGCTCATGTATGCCTCGTGATGATTCAGCAAGCCATGTGGTTCGTCGGTCAAATGCATTCAGGAACCGAGTGTTATGTTATGCCCAGGACATGGTTCGGGGTATGACAAAACTTGGTATCAGAGCCTAGGTTCAGTTGTCCCTAGGAATTCTATGAAACCGTATCCAGCGAGGTCATTTTTATACGTTTGAGAGCCCACACATATAAACAGTTGACCACCAGGAAATTTAGGATTGTCTCGCTTCTTTCAAACTCTAGATCGGGCAGTTAGAGCTGTCCTCTCAAGATGTTTTTCTAATTCATGTGTGTACGTAGTTTCAGAAAATGCCTATGAAAAGGAAATACACTAGAAAGGCCACGGCCACAGCCACCAGCCAGAGGGCTACCGCGAAAGTATCTCACGAAGAGACCGTTCTAACTTAGACAATAACTCCAACTGCCCCTACAGTTACACCTCCTAGCGCTTCAGATGGGGATGTTAGGAGTGCTATCAACATGCTCGCACAACTGGTAGCAGCTCAGGCCCAACGTCAGGAATCTGTATCTAGTTCAGGGAATAATGGAGAGTCTTCTAAGACCAAAGATTTCCTCAGAATGTATCCCAGTCTTCACGGGGATAAAGAAGGATGAAGACCCTCAGGACTACATTGATGCTCTTCAAAAGTTGTTTAGGATTATGTCAGTTACGGGAACTGAAGCAGCTGCTTTTGGAGCACATTAGCTGCAGAGCATTGCTAACATTTGGTATGAATCTTGGGAATTATCCGGAGGTGAGGATGCACCTGATGCTACATGGGATGAATTTATGCACCTGATGCTACATGGGATGAATTTACAAGCGCATTCCTAGACCGCTTTATGCTAATAGAAGTCAGAGAGGCCAAGGCTGAGCAGTTCTTGAAGCTTAAGCAGAACGGCAGGTCAGTTCAGGACTACTACTTGGAGTTCGTTAGTTTGGCTAAACAAGCTCCACATATGCTACCTGACAGGAGGGCAAGGGTGAGAAATTTTGTTGGAGGTATTGATTCCCATTTGTATGATGGGGCCAACATTGCTACACAGAATGGGGGATGACTATCTCCAATATGGTTGCTTTCGTATAAGGGAATGAGACAAGGCTGAAGGAAGTGGAAGCCTCGCAGAAAGAGAAAGACAAGGAGTTCAACAAGAGGGTCAAGTATATCGGGCAATTCAGCGGTAATAGAAGCAGAAAGTTCTTTAAGAACAAGTCAGCAAGACCTTCCCAATCCACAGCAAGTGCCCCAGTTCCCAAGTTCCGTAATGACAAAAAGCAAAATTTCAGGCCGTCAAGTTCTTACTCTCAGGCAAGTGTGAGTCAATCGAATTATACCAACCCGTTATGCAGCAAGTGTAATAAGAGACACCCAGGTGAGTGTCGTATGGGTTCGGTTATATGCTATAGTTGTGGCTAGAGAGGTCATTTTCGGAGAGATTGTCCGTCAGCTAGGCAAGGTATCAGAGGTAACGTGGCACAATCCGCGAATCCAGCAATCCCTCAAAATAATCAGGCCCAGCAGGGGAAAATTGCAGCTAAGTCCGGAAACACAAGCAGTGGGAAAAACCGTTTGTATGCATTGACAGGTCGTCAGGATACAGAAGCTTGTGCAGATGTCGTCACAGGTACACTCACAGTCTTCACTTTTGACGTATATGCCCTTATTGACTCAGGATCCACCTTATCATATGTAACCCCTTTTGTTGCTAAGAAATTTGGGTTTGAACTATAAAAGTTGCATGAACCCTTTGAGGTGTCCACCCTAGTGGGTGAGTCAGTCATAGCTAGGCATATTTATAAGGGTTGCGCAGTGTTAGTCCATCACCGTAGGACCATAGCTGACTTAGCAGAGTTAGAGATGGTAGATTTTGATGTGATGATGGGTATGGACTGGTTAGCTTCATGTTATGCCACAGTATGTTGTAGAACCAAGGTTGTAAAGTTCGAGTTTCCTAATGAGCCAGTCATAGAATGAGAGGAAAATTCAGTATAAACCAAGGGTAGATTTATCTCCTATCTTAAAGCCAGAAAAATAATTTCCAAGGGTTATATCTACCACTTAGTTCGAGTTCAGATGCCCAGACTCCAACTCTTCATTTTGTCCCAGTTATATATGACTTTCCTAAGGTCTTTCCCGAAGATCTTCCAGGAATCCCTCCTGACAGGGAGATTGAATTTGGAATTGATCTACTTCCCGACACTCAGCCGATATCTTTTCCGCCGTACAGAATGGCTCCAGTAGAGTTAAAAAAGTTAAAGGCCCATTTGAAGGACCTTCTTGACAAGGGATTTATTAGGCCCAGTGTTTCACCTTAGGGTGCACCAGTCTTGTTTGTACGGAAGAAGGATGGTACCTTACGCATATGCATCAACTACCGCCAGTTGAACAAAGTCACCATTAAGAACAGGTATCCTCTTCCCAGAATAGATTACATATTTGATCAAGTTCAGGGTGCTCAATGTTATTCCAAGATTGACCTCAGATTAGGATGCTATCAGTTAAAGGTTAAGGAAGTCGATATTTCGAAGACCACTTTCAGAACCCGTTATGGTCACTTTGAATTTCTTGCTATGTCATTTGGGTTGACAAATACGCCAGCTGCTTTCATAAATATTATTAATAGAGTCTTCAAGCCTTATCTCAAGCTACTCGCTATTGTCTTCATTGATGACATTTTGGTGTATTCCCGCAGTGAGGCTGAACATGCAGAGCGTCTCAGAATAGTGTTGCAAACACTTCAGGATCGTGAACTTTTTGCAAAATTCTCAAAGTGTGAGTTTTGGCTTAAGTCAGTGGTATTCTTAGGCCATATGATCTCAGGTGAAAGCGTTAAGGTTGATTCTCAGAAGATTGATGCCGTAAGGAGTTGGCCCAGACCCACTTCAGTTTCTGATATAAGAAGTTTCTTGGGTCTAGCAGGCTATTGTAAGCGTTTTGTAGAAGGATTTTCCTCTATTTCTGCTCCGTTGACTAAGTTGACTCAGAAAAAGGTTAAGCTTCAATGGTCAGAGGCTTGTGAGCAAAACTTTGAAGAGTTGAAAAAGAGACTAACTTCTGCTCCAGTTTTGACGTTACCCGAAGGAACCAAAGGGTTCGTGGTCTATTGTGATGCTTCGGGAGTTGGTCTTGGACGTGTCTTAATGCAGCATGGTAAGGATGTAGCTTATGCATCTCGTCAGCTCAAGGTTCACGAAAAGAATTACCCGACTCATGATTTAGAGTTGGCAGCCGTGATTTTTGCATTTAATATATGGCGTCATTATTTTTATGGAGTGCATGTTCAGATTTTTACAGACCACAAAAGTCTGCAGTATATCTTCAAGCAAAGGGAGCTGAATCTTAGGCAGAAGAGATGGCTCAAATTGCTTAAGGATTATGATGTGGATATCCTTTACCATTCGGGGAAAGCAAATGTCATGGCTGATACCCTTAGGCAGCGTTCCATGGGGAGTTTGGCCCACGTTGATGAAGATAAGAAAGTTATGACCAAGGAAGTTCACCGTTTGGCCAGTCTTGGAGTTCGACTTTTGGACTCCAGGGATGGTGGTGTGGTTGGTCAAAATAGAGCTCTTTCCTCTTTAGTAGTTGAAGTCAAGGAGAAACAGTTTAGTGATCTCTATTTGTCGTAGCTAAAGGAGGGGATTCACAAGCATAAGACGACGGCTTTTGAACAAGGGGGAGATGATGGTACCGAGGCAGGTTATGTGTTCCAGATATGGATGGACTAAGAGAGCTAATCATGTCAGAAGCGCACAACTCTAGGTATTCCATTCACCCAGGTTCCACTAAGATGTACCATGCTCTTAAAGAGATTTATTGGTGGAATGATATCAAGAAGAATGTGGCAGATTTTGTAGCTAAGTGTCCAAATTGTTAGCAAGTAAAAACTGAACACCAAAGGCCTGGTGGCTTGGCTCAGAATATTGATATTCCTGTCTAGAAATGGGAAATGATTAATATGGAATTTCTATCCGGACTACCTCGTTCAGCAAGAAGGCATGACTCTATATGGGTAATCGTTGACCGGTTTACTAAGTCGGCGCACTTTCTGCCAGTCAAGACCACAGATTCAGCAGAGGATTACGCCAACTTATATGTTAAGAAAATTGTCAGATTGCATGGGACCCCAGTGTCTATTATTTCAGATCGTGGTGCTCAGTTAACAGCGAACTTCTGGAAATCCTTTCAGAAAGGATTGGGTACCAAGGTAAATCTTAGCACAGCTTTCCATCCGCAGACAGATGGCCAGGCAGAGCGCACTATTCACACTTTTGAGGACATGTTGAGAGCATGTGTCCTAGATTTCAAAGGTAATTGGGACAACCACTTACGTTTCATCGAGTTCTCCTATAATAACTGTTATCATGCTAAAATTGGAATGGAACCATTCGAAGCTCTGTATGGGCGAAGGTGTAGGTCACTAATTGGTTGGTTTGAAGTTGGTGAAATAGAATTGTTAAGACTCGATTTGGTTTACCAAGCTATGGAAAAAGTCAAGTTGATTCAAGCGCGTTTGAAAACGTCTCAGAGTCGCCACAAATCTTACCCAGATATGACGCGAAAGGATTTGAATTTTCAAGTTAACGATTGGGTGTTTCTTAAAGTTTCACCTATGAAGGGTTTTATGAGATTTGGAAAGAAAGGGAAGCTCAGCCCCCGATATATTGGACCTTACAGAATACTGCGGAAAGTCGGTCTGGTAGCTTATGAACTTGAGTTGCCATAAGAGTTGGTTGTTGTACATCCAGTGTTTCATGTGTCCATGTTGAGGAAGAGTGTAGGAGACCCTTCGTTGGTTATATCTGCTAATACTATAACAGTTAAGGACGGTTTGACTTATGAGAAGATTCCCTTAGCCATTCTGGTCCGTCAGGTTCTCAAGTTAAGAACTAAGGAAGTAGCTTCAGTAAAAGTCCTGTGGAGGAGTTAGAAAGTTCAAAAAGCTACATGGGAAGCAGAGGAGGATATGAAATCCAGATACCCTTACTTGTTCGAATATGTTACGACCCAGCCCCGTGGGCCGTGGCTAGTGCCGTAACTGGACACCCATACAGACTTGATTACCAGATCAACATATCAAAGACTTATTCAAATTTAACATACGTTATTTATACGTATACTGAGAAACAGACGTCATCTTAAGCGGTAACCTATAACAGAAATATCATACCAAAAGCCGGCAAGCTGGCGGAATACACATCGCCCGAATATACATACATATACAAACATATGGGCCGTTTTGGCCATAATAGCAAACGGGACCGCTTAAGGCACAAATCACATACATAATCGAACAAACACGACCCATGACCCACATATATGTCTACAGGCCTCTACAAACCATAACAGAAACATATGAGGGGACAGGGCCCCGCCGTACCCCAAATAGTCATATACATATATACGTACAGAAATATGTACAATGGAAGATATGTACCAAAAATATGGGCTCCGGATCAAAGGGAGCACTCCGAATAGCAGAATAAGTGTCCTACACTGGCGGGTCACCAAAACGAACGTCTGTACCTGCGGGCATGAAACGCAGCCCCCGAAGAAAGGGGGTCAGTACGAAATATGTACTGAGTATGTAAAGCATGAAATACAGTAATCCGAATCATAATGAAGTGAGAAGTACAAAAAATGGATACAGAATTAGTATATCAAAACCTGTGCTGAAAATATAAATAATGCAAATAAAAATCATGCATAGGGCTCAGGAACGTGGTCGCCACTCCGACGCTGGCGCCACAACACATCATATTCCAGAAGGTTTCAAATCTCCGTACAATCCCCGAACATATCGTATCATCATAACATATCACAACATCAGAACACATCATATGCCATATCACATCATAACGCCGTATATAAGCGGTACCCGGCGCTATGGCGAGGTCTCGGGAACCGTAACACATCATACTGCCGAATATAACATAGTGCGCACAATCACAAAACCGGCCCGGGATCCGGCGAACGATATCATAGTAGTATGCACGAGCGGAGTAGTGAGAAAACCATATGCATATAAGTACATAAATAAATTTCAAAACTCGATGGACAAATATATTTACCGATATCTGAAGGCTCAAAAATAAGATTCGGGTCAATCGGAATTAGTATAAGAAAGTTACCAGCTTTTGAAGTACAGAACCTTCTAAAAACATTTCATAAGCCATACTTCGAAATTCAAGTATCATTCATATTAGAAAACTTTCGAACATCATTATGGATCAAATATTCATATTAGGAAACTTTCGAATAACATTATGGATCAAATCACATGGAGACTTTTGGACCATATTTACGTACCAAAATATTCTTCAAAGACTTTAGCCATCTAGATTTTCTTTCGAACAACATTCAGAAACATAACAACTAGAGTCTTCGAATATCACAATTATGTATCAAGCCATATGAAATAGCTTATGGAAGTCAAAGATGTTAGCCATCCTAGTGGCTCTAAGAGTAGGATTTTCTTTATAAGCATACATATACATTTTTGTTCATTTCAAAAGGATCATGCCAAAAGAAGGAAAGGTAGGCTTTACATACCTCGATCGCTCGCTAACCAAATCCCGACTCAAGTCTCGGGCTCTCCAATATCTACAATAACGTTATCAATTACCAAACATTAGCTACAAGTACTTAGAAATTTAATTCTAACTAGTACTTGTCTACAGAAATTTCGGCAGCATCTCCCCTGTAAATTCAACATCCCCGAGAATTTAACTCGGCTAAATTTATCAACAACCATACCAACAATATCAACAACCATACTAATAATCATCAAGAATCAATTTAAACGCAGTCTAACATTAGTAACTTTCTTCTCTACGTAGCTTATCACATTCAATTCAACTACGTAATCTTCAAGCCAATATCAACGCTCACATATTCATTACAAATCTGAGATCATTCAAACACAATTCAAGAACACTTTGAACAATCTATTCAATATTCAAACAATCCCACCACTACCATATTCCACCCGAAATCTGCACAAATGCAACAAGACTAGAAAGTCGCATTGTCTTCTTCCAAATTCATCAACAACAACAACAACTCACACTTTAGCAACTCCATTTCCATAATTACATAAAAACCATATTAAAATCACATAATTTCCTACAACAACCTACAACCAATTTCCATGCCAACTTGAACCATTAGTCTTCCATTTACATCACAAAGGCCACAACAACACAATTAATATACTAAATAAATTTAATTCATCTTCCTTCACCAATATAAACCACACGGCCACACACACACAACACACCCACACGGCCCACATACAACACACGACATTTCCATGATTTTCATTCAACTGTACTCACTACAACATATATATAAACCCTTCATAACATAAAAAGAGGATAAAATGTTTTACCTTTTCTTCAATTTTCCACTTGCCACTAAAGTAGTTTTCTTGCTTAAATAATTATACCACGTTGGAGAAGGTCTTGAACTTAGTAGGAATTCAAGAAGAAATAAATTTTTGGATCAATGATTGGAAACTTAAATTTTTTTTTCCTCTCCTCTTGGCCGAATACCCTTAGCTCTTGCTCTAAATTTTTTTTTGTCTTGAAGGTTCTAAATGTGTTGACTAAGTAGTGGACCTTTCTATTTATTTGCCTTGGATTTAATTTCCCATGGGCCTTGGGCCATGCCCTATGCCCGGCCACACCCTTGGGCCTCTTGTTTTTTTTTCTTCTAGCCCAATTAATTTTGGTTCATATTTTGTAATTCACGAAACAAATTTTCAAAATTCTAATTTTGTCCTTAGCCTTCCTCAATATTTCCGCATCAATATTTTTCATGAACAACGTATACATTAAATAAAATCAAAATATTTCCTTATCTCTCACTAGTCACAATTATTTCAAATTTTCCGAATATGCAAAATACGGGATATAACAGAATTGTGAGCAGAGGACGCTCAAGGTAAATTCCCATAGCCCATGTTTTGCCATGTGTCATGTTTCACGCTCGTGTCATGTGTCCAGCACTCATATTTCATGTATCATGCTTCAGTATCCATGTTTTCATGTAATTCCGTCATTTCATGTCCCATGTTTCATGTCATGTTCCCTTAAGGCTCATCTATTCAAGCCATGTGCAGTCCCAATATTAACCACGACCCATCATTCGAGGATGAATGATCCCAATGGGGAGATACTGTAACATCTTGTAAAATCTGTACTAAACCATATCCATGACTCAGAAGGTTAGAAACCCAAGAAGGAGAGTGTTAGAATCGAAAATATGTTTCAATTCAGAAAACTATATGTTAGGCTCAAAGGGACGGCTCGTAACATGTGTCACGGCCAGCCCCTCATACCGAAACAGGAACCCTTGGAAAATCATCGTCTCGTAACTTTTGGACCAAAGGATGGTTCATTATTACGGACCATAACACGTGTTACGACCCGTAACGTGGCAGCGTATCATAACCTCATAAATCAAAATCACTAGAATTTTGCACTCATGTTACGGTCCAATGTTACGGACCGTAACACGTGTTATGCCCCGTAACAGGTGACCATAGCTTGACCTCCAAACTAAGTTGTTCACTGGAATTTTGGCCCATGCTACGGTCCAGTGTTACGGATTGTAACACGTGTTACGGACCGTAACACGGTCCGTAACGGTACCACGACTGAAACATTAAAAGAACGGGAATTTGAGTTTTTGTTTCATTATTTCCATTCCTCTCAAGCCCTAACACGAAAACCCTCTCCTCTCAACTTCTCCGAGTATCAAGGTAAGCCTCTTAACACTATCCTAAGTGAATTCCATTAATCTTCCTTGAACCCTAAGTAGAATATCATGCTCTTAACATAGGGTTTTCAACAAAACCCAATTATAGGAGTTCAAGACCAAGGGTTAGGATTCCCCTTCCAAGATCAAATTTTTGTTGCAAATTGGAACATTGCTAGGTATGTAGATGCTATGCACATGTGGAACATCCTTGTTCTTCCGCATGTTTCAGTATTCCATGATTACACACCAGGTTTTAGGATTCTTGCTATATTTATGATAAACCCTAGACACTTGAACCATGATATATTTTATATTGTCAGTGACAATTTCGTTGATTAGTTTTAATTTACTGTTTTGGTGATTGAGCCTCAGGTGTATAGCTCTTACAAGTTGAGTTATGAATTATCAGGATGGAAGTAGAGTTTCCCCTTAGGTGGAATAATAATGCTAGCTTGAAGATCCCTTTAGTGTTCCCTTACATGCATTAAGAAGTCCAGAGTTCCAAAAATAAAGTGCATTGTTTCCACATTATACGTCTCATAAGCTGAATAAGGATATGTCATATGTTTTGATATCGGTACTCGGTTCGAATGGTTCTCTACCAAAGTTGAGTTTCCAGGGCATTTGTAACACCTCATAAAATCCGTACTAAACCATGTCCATGACTCAGGAGGTTAGAAACCCAAGAAGGAGAGTGTTAGAATGAAAAATATGTTTCAGTTTAGAAAACCATGTATTACACTCCAAGGGATGGCCTGTAACTTGTGTCACGCCCCGTCCCTCATACCGAAATAGGCACGCTTGGAAAATCACTATCTCGTAACTTTTAGACCAAAGGACGGTTCATGGTTACGGACTGTAACACGTGTTACAGCCCGTAACGTGGCAGCGTATCATAACCTCAGAAATCATAATCACTGGAATTTTGCGCTCATGTTACGGTCCAGTGTTACGGACCATAACTCGTGTTACGGCCCGTAACATGTGAGTAGCCTGACCTCCAAACTAAGTTGTTCACTGGAATTTTGCCCATGTTACGGTCCAGTGTTACAGACCGTAACATGCGTTACGGACCGTAACAGTGCCGCGACCGGAACATTAAAAGAACGGGAATTGAAGTATCCGTTTCATTATTTCCATTCCTCTCAAGCCCTAACACGAAAACCCCCTCCTCTCAACTTCTCCGAGCATCAGAGTAAGCCTCCTAACACTATCCTAAGTGAATTCCATTAATTTCCCTTGAACCCTAAGTAGAATCTCATGCTCTTAACATAGGGTTTTCAAGAAAACCCAATTATAGGAGTTCAAGACCAAGGGTTAGGATTCTCCTTCCAAGATCAGATATTTGTTGCAAATTGGTACATTGCCAGGTATGTAGATGCTATCCACGTGTGGGAACATCCTTGTTCTTCCCCATGTTTCAGTATTCCATGATTACACACCAGGTTTTAGGATTCTAGGTATATTCATGATAAACCGTAAACCATGATATATATTATATTGTCAGTGACAATTCCGTTGATTAGTCTTAATTTACTGTTTTGGTGATTGAGACTCGGTCTGTAATCTATGAAAAACCCATAACTTGCATCCCATAGGTTCTATAACACAAGATATGAGATATTATGCTTATTCTCATGAAAATCTTGTATATGTGTATCTATTTTCATGTCTTCATGTATCCTATCACGACCCAACCCCGTGGGCCATGACTAGTGCCTGAGCTGGACACTCATATACGTACCTGTTAGATATAGCCAAATTAAAACTATGAACAATATGGAAACTTGCAAAAGAACTTCGAAGGTTCATAACGTCATCATATATATATGTCCAGATAACTCTCTCCTGAAGAGTCACAACTGATCAAATCATAAAATAATATGCAAGCCGACAAGGCTGCCACTACAAATCAATATCATATGCAAGCCAACAAGGCTGCCACTACATACGAACATATCCATAGCACATCGTATATACACAGTTGAACAAACTTATACACAACCCACACATATGTCTACAGACCTCTAAGAGTATCGATAGCGAAATATGACGGGACAGGGCCCCGCCGTACCCCTGGGTAAACATATACGTACATCATAAGATTTGTACCAAAAGTATAGGCTCCGGAACAACAGAGCTCTCCAAGACAGCTGAGTGGAAGTCCTATGCTGAAGGGTCACCAAACCGATTATCTGTACCCGTGGGCATGAAATGCAGCCCCCCGAAGAAAGGGGGTCAGTTCGAAATATGTACTGAGTATATATAGCATGAAATACAATAAAGAGGATCATAACTAAAATAGAGATTACCAGAAACAAGTATGACTTTTAAAATATCAATACACTTGCCTTTTGAAACATAAATCATGCATGTCAATATCATATATCATACCCGACCCATTATGGGACTCGGTGAATAAAGTCATCATATGCCATCCTGGCCGCCATAAACATATCATCATATCATATATATATATACCGTATCCGACCCTCTAGTGAGGGACTCGGTGAACAATGCAGCGAAACTGTGCACGATAACATACCCGGCCCGGGACTCGGTGAAAGACATATTGAGGCATGCACGAGTAGAGTAGTGAGCAACCATATGCAAACTAAATCACATCTGAGACTCGATAGAATTATCAAAATGAACCATCATTTGAAAACCAGGGCAATAGTCATATTAAGTATCCTTCGAGTGTCACTAGGGAACATATCAAATAGAACTTCAGAAATCATAGATACATATCAAAGCATAATAAAGTAAGTTGTGGAAATCAAGAACATTAGCCATCCTAGTGGCTCTAAGAATAGGAATATCTTTGGAACCATATACACGTCGTCTGTTCATTTCATAACGATCATGCCAAAAAGAAAGAAAGGATAACTTTACATACCTGTTATAGGTTAACCGTAACCAAGTTAGCTTCGTCGTCCCTTTAGCCTATTCGATATGAAAGTAACGCTATCGTTAGCAAACTATACTTTCTAACTTATAAATCTGTAACCAATCACTTATAGGAATCATTCTTTAATTCATGATTTCTTGATTAGGATTTTCATTAGTTAGGAATTTAACGGAAATCGGGCAGCATTTCCCCTATATACTCGCCTAACCCGAACTTCCAATTAACCTCCTGTTATCACAGCAATACCAACAATGACAGTAATAGAGATATGCATATAAAACCCTTACAATTCTGCCCATAAACAACTCAAACAATCCAACAACCCTTCTTAATCCTTTTCCAATCAAAATCATTAACGTTTTAAGATTTTACACCAATTAAACCAACATACGCTTTGTATACGATACGTTATACACTTCTTTCTTCCAAATTTAGAATCCACATCAACGACAACACGACCACAACACGAACAACAACATATGAACATAATCATACTTTTAATCCTTTCAACTCAACAATTCCATATAACAACGATTTTATGCAATTTCTTACTTCCAATTTCATCCAATCCAATTTTAATCCTTCCATTACAACACCATTAATACAATTATACCACAAAATAAGAAAATCTTACCTTAATTTACTTGGAGGAATTTCTACACTTATTTGCTCCAATTTCACTATTTCTTCTTCCTCAATTCAATATCCAATGTTGCTATCACATCCTTGAACTTGAAAATCACTTGGAACTTAATCAAAATAAGCAACAAAAATATTTTTTTCCTTCAACCGTGGCTGCCGAGAGCAGCCATGGAAATGTTTCTTTTTTTCTCTAAGTTTGATTTTATGAAATGAAAGTGAACTAGCAAATTTGTTCATTATCTATGCTATATATATAATTGCCCTCTAATGGACACGTGCCCCCCCCCCCCCCCCCTTATGACTCACAAATTTTATTTCTTGATTTATATTTTTTTTATTTAATTACGGGTGGGGCCTACAAAGAATAATTAAATTAATTAATTTTAATTAATCACTAATCCCTACTTAATAATCTAATCATAATTAATTAGTCCCTAATCTCCAATAATATTTCTACACTAAATAAAATTTATAAGCAACTTGTGTACTAATTACAATTGAGAATTAAGAGTCCCATTTCGTATCCAAAAATAATCCCGTCCTTAACTTAAGTTGTTTAGCTTGCGAATAATTCGACGTATAAAAATACGGGATATAACACATCCATGTTCATGTTAAGAGTCAGAAATCATGTTTTTAGCCATTTTCATGTTCGGGAGTTGTATTAATACCGAGAAGGTTGAGATAGCCTGAAACTACGTATGTCAAAGTACGATAAGGATCGCTCCGCCCAGTTAGGATGATTCTTTCATGTCTCCCTCATTGATGGATTTTGGATCCATTCATGTCTTGTACCCCGGCAAGGTACAAGATGGCTTAGCTGATCAAGCCGAGATCAGACTCCACATTTCTCCCCATGGTGGTTCGTGTAAGTGTTACAGTTATTATCATGTTTTCATCTTAGTTACAGATTATTTCATGTTTTCAGTATTCATGTTCATGATCAGTTTTAATATTCAGTTTCAGTTTCACGTCTATACATTATGTGCCTGCTTAGTTCTCTTATGTGTTCACATGTCAGTAAATTCAAAGTACTGACATCCCCTTTTATTGCCTTAGGGGCTTGCATTTCACGATGCAGGTACTAATTTACAGGACAGCGCCTCTGCTCATTAGGATCTGCACGTACCAGCTTATTGGTGAGCCCCATCCCATCCGGGGTTTAGATATTGTCCTTCTTTATTTGATTTTGCATCTAAAGGTATGTTGGGGGCCTTGTCCCAGCAAGTATGTTTCATGTTCAGACTCGTGTTAGAGGTTTCATAGACTAGACAAGCTAGTGTGTCATGTCAGACTTCCAGAGCCTGGTAGCCATTTTGACTCAGTTATGATATTATCCGTGTTTATGTTTTAAACTTGTATTTTATAGATTATTATGACTTAATGTATTTTATTCAAGCCCATCAAGTTTCATGTTATATTTCCACTCATGTATGCCTCGTGATGATTCAACAAGGTATGTGGTTCGCTTGGTCACATGCAGTCAGGCACCGAGTGTCGTGTTACACCCAGGCCATGGTTCGGGGTGTGACAACATCATCCAAAAAGGGGCATAGAACACATTTAGGATCCTTGTGTTGAGAGTTCTTAGAGCATCATTAAAAGGGGCTATAGAATTGTCACGCCCCAAAACCCACCCTAGGCGTAACAGGCATCCGATGTTATGAACAACACCGGAAGCACCTTATAAAATCAATAAACATCTAATCTCTTCTTAAAATCTTTTAATAAATACGAAAACCAGTCATTAATAAATTGGATTAAAGAACAATCATACTTTGAGATAATCTGGCGGAAGTCAAATCAGAGACTTAGTAAACAAACGTGGCAAAATGCCCAACGAGTGACACAAGACTCCAGCACACTACCCACAATCCAACAACTGTCTATGGAGCTTCTAAGATAATAAAGAGTGTCTAAAAATGGCAGGATGCAGCCCAAAACAAAAATATGAAAAGTAAAGATACAATGGTGCCCCACGAACAATCATGTGGGCTCACCAAATAGTCTCGAAAGCAGCAAGTTCTCTTAAGTCATAGGCGTATCACGAACCTGCTCCTCAACGATACCTAACATACCATAAAAAACAACAATGGTATACCTTAGTACTGGTACTCACTGAATGTCTAAGGGGCAATAGTTAACAAAATAAGATATGATGAATAAAATCAATAAAATGATATCAAAAGAAACTCTTCAAACTCCAGAGAATAAGCAAGACAGTAAACTAGGGAAATCACCAATAAGAGTCAACATACATGAATATATCAAGTTCCACTTATGTTACCATTCACATCATTCTGTGTTTTATTTATGAATTCAAGGTTTCCACAAACCAATCACAGGCAACAAAGATACAAAACTAGCCACTCACAGGAAACCTGAATATGAAACAAGCCACTCACAGGCAAATCAATCTGTCGATACTCCGAGCTAGGAAACCACGGAGGCTAATCATCCTCTGGACTAGCACAGCAATAGATACTCCGGGCTACGAAGCAACGGAGGTCAATCATCCTCTGGACTGACACGGCAATAGATGCTCTGGGCTAGGATGCAATGGAGGTCAATCATACTTTGGACTAGCACAGCTTGCCCATACAGGCCCAATCACGAACAAAATACAAATCACGACATATTACTGAATCATCAATCTAGAATATAGGCATTATCTCAACTTAGAGCCGAATCTCACTTCTCAAGTCATTATCTCAAAATATAGGCATTTCAAGTCATAACCGATTTAGAATCATATTCAAAATCTTATTCAATTTTCAAGTTCAAGAAATCCATTCAATAGCAAAGCAAGTTTAAGGTCCAACCTTTAGAAAAATGAGTTCAATCATCCAATAATGGGAAAAATGAGTTTCAAAAAGTAGTATAGTTTGTATAAGGTTCGATGCGGGCTTGGCCCTACACACACATGACCTTGTCTAAAAGAAATCATCTTTAATTCCAAAAGAACTTCCACCAAACAAGAATTTATCACGACCCAGTCCCGTGGGCCGCGACTGGTGCCCGAGATGGACACCCATACACGCTTACTTACCAAATCAGCATATCAATGACTTGTCCATATCCAACATATATTAATTATTACAGATATTAAGGGCAGGTGTTGTCTTAAGCAGTCGCATATATCAGACACATCATACAGGAGCCACCAAGGCTGTCGTAGAACCTATCGTCCCAAAGAATTTACATGAGCATATAGACATACAAGCCGTTAAGGCTATCATAGCAAATAGGACTGCGTAGACGTAAATCACAGACATAACAGAACCATGACGACCCATGACCCACATACATGTCTACAGGCCTCTAACAAAGATAACAGAATCATATGACGGGACAGGGCCCCGCCGTAACCCTGAATAGTCATATATACATAAATATGTACAACGGAAAGATCTGTACCAAAAGTGTGGGCTCCGGATCAAAAGGGCATTCCCAAGTAGCAGAATGGGTACCCTAGACTGGCAGATCACCACAATAAGCGTCCGTACCTGCGGGCATGAAACGCAGCCCCCGAAGAAAGAGGGTCAGTACGGAACATGTACTGATTATGTAAGACATGAAATACAGAAAACAGAATCATCACCGGAATAACTGTACAGAACTAGGTACACCATTCCAGACACAAATCATGTATACCGATGTCGTATATCAGAAAAAGTACAGAAATAAGTGAATCTTCCAGAGTGCCAAAAGAGCTCTCTTCCCAGACACGGATCATGCATGACAGATTCATATATCATATATGCATATAACATGCCCCGGCCCTCCCGTGAGGGACGAGGTAAATCATATATCATGTAAACATATAACGTGCCCCGGCCCTCAGTGAGGGACGCGGTGAATCATATATCATGTATGTCAATATCATGTATCATATATGCATGTAACATGCCCCGACCCTCTTTTGCGGAACGCGGTGAATAGAGTCATCATATGCCATCCTGGCCACCACCCCGTCATCATATCATCATGTCAACATATTATATATAACGTGCCCCGATCCGCAAGTGAGAGGGACGCGGTGAACAATGCAGAGGAGTACGCAACAGAACATATCCTGGCCCGGGCTCAGTGAATTCCAAACTGAGGATTGCACGAACAGAATAATGCGAAACCATATGCACATAAATCAAGACTCGATAGACAAGTATACTTACCGACTCCTGAAGGCTCAGAAACAAGTTTCGGGTCAATCCGACTTAGTATGAGAAAGTTACGAACGTTTGAAGTACAGAACCTTCTACGAGCATTTCAGAAGCCATTTTTAGAAAGCTGAAGCAATAATCGTATCAAGTATCCTTCGGATATCGTATAGGTCAAATCAAATATAACTTTTAGAGTCATATGTACATATCAAGTAAATCAAAGACTCGATGGAATAGTCGGACGTGCTAGCATTTGAAGAATCAAGACTTTAGTCATATAAATTATCTTTCGAATATCGTTATGGATCAAATCAATATACCGACGCCATATATCATATATACATATAACAGATTCATGCATGCATACTCATAAAACATCATACGGTGTATTGCTGTGGAACGTGCAGCCCGATCCGCAAATATAGTATATTACTCCCGAGGAACGTTCGGCCCGATCCAAGACTGTATGTAGAAGTTAGAAACATTAATACTTACAGAATCAATTTAAGAATATGAACTCTTATACTTGGCTCATTATCCAATTATGCAATAATCTCAACCATGCTAAGTATACTCATCTCGGTAGGCCAATAAGAATCGTAGACAAACTCGGAATGTTATCAATAGAGCTTCGGAATCTTGGATACGTATCGAAACCATATGAAGTGACTTATGGAGATCAAAATATTAGCCATCCTAGTGGCTCTAAGATTAGGAATATCTTTGGAAACATACATATACATCATTTACTTGTTTCATAAAGATCATGCCAGAAGAAAGAAAGGGAAAGACTTACATACCTTGCCCGCTTTCTACGCTAATCCAAATTTGAGTCTTTGGCTCGCAAGATCTACAACAATATTCGTACATACCAAAAATTAGCCATAAACACTTAGGAGTCCAATTCCAAACCAAGACTTTATTTATAGAAATTTCGGCAGCATTTCCCGTGTAAATGCAACATCGTCGAGAATTCAACTCGGCCAAACATACAACAATAAATCCGAGAATTTAACTCGACCAAATTATCAACAACAATACCAACAGTCATTCTAACAATATCAACAATCAATTCAAAATGTGTTCCAACGTTAGCAACGTTCTTTCTACAAACTTCAACGACATTTCACTTATGTTCAATTCATATTTACTCACATATTCAAGTACTACCCCGAAACCATTCAAACAATATTCAAGAACACTTCAAACAATCCGCTCGACATTTCAAACGGCCAAACCAACATACTACCCGGAATCTTCCAAACTCAACAAGAACAATGACAACACATTTCTTTCTTTCAACTTCATGAATTACACCAACAATTCACACTAACAACGTTATCTTCCATAAATACAAGAATACTATATTAATTTCACATTAACTTCTAAAACAAGTCTCCAACCATTACAACTTCACTAGGATCATTAAACTTTCATTATCAACATGGAATCCATAACAACAACAACCAAAATACTAAGCAAAATTGGTCCCTAAATCCTACACAACACACACGGCCACAATACCATATACACACGACCACAACTATATGTCCATATTTTCATGAATTTCACCCATTTGTACATACTACAACATACAGAACCATCCATAACATATAAAGAATAGAAATTCTTACCTTTTTCTTCAATTTTTCCACTTGACTAGAATTTGGACTAGCTACAAAGAGTGGCTTTCTTGCTTTAACAATTATACCACGTTGAAGAGGACCTTTGAATTAGTCGAAATACAAGGAGAATATATTTTTTTGAACCAAGATGAAAGGCTTCAATTTTTTTTCTCTTTTTTCTTTCTTGGCCGTGAGGCCCCTTTTTTTCTTTGCTCTCAATTTCTTTCACTTTAATGTTCTTGAAGATGAGATGAATAATAGCCCCTTCCTCTATTTATTCACTTAATTTAAATTCTTACATGGGCCTTGGCCCCTTTTCCTTATGGCCGGCCACCCTTGGCCATTTTTCAAGCCCAAAATTTATTTTTCCAAGCCCAATTATTTGTGGCTAATTTTTTTTGTAATTAATGAAACTATTTTCCAAATTTCCAATTTTGCCCTTATCCTTCCTCAATATTTCCGCATCAATATTTTCATGAACAACTTATGTATTAAATAAGATCAAAATATTGCCTTAGCTCTTACTAGTCACAATTATTTCAATTTATCCAAATGTGAAAATTATGGGATATAACATCCTCCCCCATTTAGAACATTCGTCCTCGAATGTTAAACTGACCTTATGAGGTCTCATCATACTTCGGGGAGGTCTCTTTATTTCTTTCAAAATTTTCCAAAAGTTACCACTGCTATCTCCTTTTACGTACTCGCTTTCTTTCCATTCCCGAACATCCGTTGTACTAGGACTTTCCAGCCTTAACTAGTGGTGGAACCAGTGTCATTCTACTTTGTAACATTTGTACCATATGTTTCGCGTTGCCTATTAAATTCCGTTCGGCTAATGTCATTCATATATCGCAACACTGGCTGTTGGGGCCCACCTACCGATCGGTACAGTCATAAACGGGATATCATACACATTCTTATGCACTTACTACCATTTTACTTACAAAATATTTCCAAACGCTGTTCAAACTTACTCTGATTCCAGAGCCGCGTTGCGTTTTCTTCCCTTTCACCGATCTAGTCCGCCTTAGCTTACGCGGCCTTTCTAAGATTGAAGCTTTGGAGGTCTAACCGAAGCTTTGGAGGTCTAACCGGCTCCTGAATACCCTGTGCTGTCAAACCTTCTACCTGTGAACTGTGGAGGTGCACTCTGTGCTGGCTGGGATGGATATCTAATATGCTGCTGAGGCTGCCCGCCTCGAAACTCGCCAGGTTAGCCAGCTGATCTAGCCCTCTTATGCTGGCCTCTATCATAATCTCTATCTGGCTGGCGTCCTCCGTGTCGATCCTCTACCCCCTGTGCATATGCCTATACCTGAGCAATATCCATACCTGGCTGAAGAGCCACTGCCATACAACCATCAGCCAAATAACGATCTAACCCCATCACACAGCGATGCACTCTATCAGCCATATCAGCAAACATAATAGGTGCATATCTAGCCAACGAGTCAAACTCAAGGCTATACTTTCGAACACTCCTACCCCTCTGCCTCAACTATAAGAATCTATCAACTCTAGCTCGCCGCATCTCTGGAGGCAGAAAGTGGCCAAGGAAGGCCTACAAAAACTCATCCCATACTGCTGGAGGAGCATCCTCGCCCCTAGACAACTCCCATGACTCATACCAATTAACAGCTACATCCCGCAATTGATACGAAGCCAACTCCTACGGGTCATCCTCGGGCTTTGACCCGAAAAACTCTGGAGGATTACAACATAAGAAGTCACGGGCTCTCAAACCTGTCATGTCTATCCGCCTGGTCAACCCTAGTCCATGCCTACGAGCCTGTCCTGCCACTATTCTGGTGAGCAACTGAACTGCATCTCCCATGGCTCTGTCCTCCGCCCCTGGCTGAGGAGCTGGAGGCTCAGGTGCTAAAACCTCGGGAGCTGGCGGTGGAGCCGCCCCTGACCTGGAGTTGTCGCTGCCCTAGGTTCCTCTGGAAGTGGCGGTGTAGCAAAACGCGTAGACTGGAACACAATCTCAGGCATAAACTGGGCACGGGCCCTAGTAACTCTCCGATTCTGGCTAGTATTCCCTGCTACCGATTTACCTTTCTAGGCAGCTGTCGCTTTCTTTGGAGGCATAGCTGTAAACATAATAGTCTGTTAGGAAGGGATTATCCTGATAATATTGCTCTATCACACGATCTAAGATAAGACCGAAAGATAACAATGTAAATGTCCTGTAGCCTCCTGTTTTTAGATGTGGTGCACAACACACCGATAAACAAGACTCTACTAGACACGGTCTGTAGACACTCCTTGGATGAACTGCTCTGACACCACTTTTGTCACGATCCAGCCCCGTGGGCCATGACTAGTGCCCGAGCTGGACACCCATATGTACCTGTTAGACATAATCAGACTGACACTATAGACAACATGGGAATCGGCATAGACCCAAAGGTTCCCAATCAATCATAACGTAATAAATACGCAAGCCAACGATGCTTCCACTATATATCATTATAATACGCAAGCCGACAAGGCTGCTACTACATGTCAATATACTATGCAAGCCGACAAGGCTGCCACTACGTATCGATAACATATGCGAGCCGGCAAGGCTGGTACATCAAATAGAAACATCAACAACAACTATATAGACACAGCTGATCATAATCTATATACAACCCACACACATGTCTACAGACCTCTAAGAGTATCAACAGTGAAATATGACGGGACAGGGCCCCGTCGTACCCCTGGACAATCAGAAGGTCTGTAACAAAAATCTAGGCTCCGAAACAACGGAGCTCTCCAAGACAGCTGGATGAAATTCCTAAGCTGGGGGATCACCGAATCGAGCGTCTGTACCTGCAGGTATGAAACGCAGCCCCCCAAAGAAAGGGGGTCAGTACGGAATATGTACTGAGTATATAAAGCATGAAATACAGTAAAAGGGATCATAACTGAAATAGGGGGTATAGGAGACAAGTATAATATCCAGAATACCAAAACACTTGCCTTTTGAAACATAAATCATACATGTCAATATCATGTATCATACCCGGCCCATTATGGGACTCGGTGAATAAGGTCGCCACATGCCATCCTTGGCGCCATAAACACATCATAACACCATCATATATATATATCATATCCTGGCCCTCTAGTGAGGGACTCGGTGAACAATGCAGTGAAACTGTGCACGAAAACATATCTTGGCGCGGGACTCAGTGAAAGACATATTGAGGCATGCACGAGCAGAGTAGTGAACAACCATATGCAAGTTAAAACACATTTGAGACTCGATAGAATAATCAAAATGAGCTATCATTTTAAAATCAAGACAATAATCATATCAAATACCTTTCGAATGTCACTATGGATTATATTAAAATAGAATTTCCGGAATCATATACACATATCCAGACATAATGAAATAGCTTCTAGAAATTAATAACATTGGCCATCCTAGTGGCTCTAAGAATAGGAACTTCTTTGGAGTCATATATATATACGTCGTCTGTTCATTTCACAAAGATCATGCCCAAAAAATAAAGAAAGGATAACTTTACATACCTGTTAAAGGTTAGTCGTTTTCACGTTCGCTTCGTCGCCCCTTTAGCCTATTTAATACGATAGTAACGCTATCGTTAGTAAACTATACTTCCTAGCTCATAAATCTGTAACCAATCACTTACAGGATTTGTTCTTTAATTCAAACTTTCTTAATTAGAATTTTCATTAGTTAAGAACTTAACGGAAATCGAGCAGCATTTCCCTTATATACTCGCCTAACCCGAACTTCCAATTAACCTCCTGTCATTACAACAATACCAACACAACATATGAACATAATCATACTTTCAATCCTTTCAATTCAAAAAGGATAACAACATGCCTACAAAACAACACAACTTCAACTTTAACCATTTAATTCCTTCATTTTTACCATCTAATCCATGATAACAACAACCATAATGCTACTTAAAATCAATTCACCATTCCGAAGTAAAAACAGCCCCCTACACGGCTCAATTTACACCTCAACATCAACATACATAACTCCTTATATTCAACACACATCTACCAAATTATACAAGTTTAAACTACCTCCAAAACATGTAGAAAAGGATTGAATCTTACCTTAACAATTTTGGTTCCTTAACGTTGTCGCCCACAACGATTCAATTCACGTTGCAATCCCCTTGAACACTTAGAATTCTTGAACAAACCAAGCTTCCAAGCTCTATTCAATAAAGCTCATTCTCGGCCAAAGTAGGCATGGCCGAGAGCTCCTCCTTTCCTCCCCATCTCTTTTTTTTTGTTCAATTATAATGTTGAAGTGATGATTAATGAGTCATATTTTGACTAATATATCAATTCCCTAAGCCTTACACGTGCCCACCTAATGAGTCATCCACTATTTTTTTATTTTTTTAATTAAAACGGGTGGGGCCCACAAGTAGTAATTAACTTAATTAATTTTAATTAATCATTAATCCCTACTTAATAATCTAATCATAATTAATTTTTCCCTAATCTCCAATAATATTTCTACACTAAATACAATTTATAAACAATTTGTGTACTAATTAAAATTGAAAATTAAAAGTTCCTATTTCATATCCGAAAATAATCCCGTCTTTACTTAAGTCGATTAGCTTGCGAATAACTCGACGTATAAAAATACGGGATATAACAGGTTGAATGCAGAGGTCATCCAGTGGAGGAGGCGACTTAGGTGATCGAGTTAAATATGAGGGCGAGATATCCTCAGCTTTTGATGCCCCACGTGCGTCTTTTATATTTTTATGTTCGAGGACGAACATGTGTTTTAGTGGTAGATGATGTAACGACCCGTTAGGTCATTTTGGTTGTTTTCATATTTTTGCCTATTTTACCCCTGTGAGCCTACCCCTTTGCTTGCTTTGGTTTGTTGCGTAGCGGGCATGGGTGGCATAATTCCCAAGGTGGTAGAAATATCCTAATTTGGAAATTAGCTAAGTTGAAGAATCTTTTAGTGTTGGATTGACTTTAGGCATCAGCGGGGGAATTTTGTCATTTTGGGTGTTTCATCGGTTTCATTAACTTTGGAACATCGAATATAGGTTGGTTGTGTATTTGAATTGATTCCCAAGGGACTCGGGGGCATTTTAGTCATTTGGTTAGAAAGTTGGTTCTTGAACATTCGAGATTGACTTCGACAACGAGACCTCTTTTTGGAATTCTGAGTGCGTGAGTGAGTTCGTAGCGCATTTTTACATATGTCTGCATATTCGTTTCTATTGGGGAGGTTCCGAGAGAGTCTCGGGATTTCGGGGTATGAGAGTCAAAACCAGTTTTTGCTTGTTTTGGTGTTTTAGCTTCGGCGAAAGGAGTTCCTCCCCTGTAGGACCGTTCCTGGGAGAGGAGGCTCGTATGAGTGAGGGTTAGGTGATTCGGTCTATCCCCACTTCTGCGAAGGTTATTCCGCACAAGCGATGCCACTGCTGTGAGGATTTTTTTGCCGAAGTGGAACCGCAGTGTTTGATGAATTTATGCCTCGGCGAGGTTTCTTCCGCCGAAATGAGTGCGCAGGTGAGATAATAAGGGCGCTGGAGTGAGAAATCGCTGAACAGAATACTATTTAGTATCCCTTTACACTTAGACCTATCATTCAAAACCCTTAAGTCTTGAGAGCGTTTCGGGAGGTGATTAAGGCGATTTAAAGGAAAACCTCTTGGGTAAGTCTTTAAACTTGATATTATGATTCTTCTCATTATTTTGACTAATAATGTTATACCCCGTATATTTATACGTCGAATCATTCGCAAGAAAATCGACTCAAGTTAAAGGCGAAATTATTTTCGGACATGAAATAGGAACCTTTAATTTTCAATTTTAAATTAGTACATAAATTGTATATAAATTCTATTTAGTGTAGAAATATAATTGGAGATTAGGAACTAATTAATTATGATTAAATTATTAAGTAGATATTATTGACTAATTAAAATTAATTAACTTAATTATTATTGTGGGCCCCACCCGATTTAAATAAATAAAAAAAGATGAGTCATAAGGGGCGAGGGCACGTGTCCAAGGGGTAGGAACCATATATAGCCTTAAGTTAAAGGCTAATCAAGATATCACTTTCATTTTTTTCAAATTAGAAAGCTTAAAAAAAGAAGGAAACATTATTGCCATGGCTGCCAACCTCTCGGCCAGCCATGGTTGAGGAGAAAAAAATATTTTTTTCTTGATTTGATTTAAGTTTCAAGTGCATTACAAGTCCAAGGGATTGATAGCAACATTGGATATTAAGTTGGAGAAGAGAAATTGTAAAATTGGAGCAATTGAGCGTAGAAATTCCTCCGAGAAAAATTTGGTAAGATTTTCTTATTTGAAGGTGTAATTGTGTTAATAGCGTTGTAATGGAATTATTAAAATTGGATTGGACAAAATTGGAAGTAAGAAAATGCATGAAATCGTTGTTATATAAAATTGTGGGTTGAAATGGATTCAGAAAGGTTGTTGGGTTGTTAGAATTGTTATGGGCTGAATTGTAAGAATTATGTACGTATATCTCTATTGTTGGTATTTCTGTGTTAACAGGGAAATAATTGGAAATTCGGGATAGGCGAATATATAAGGGAAATGCTGCCCGATTTTCGTTAAGTCCCTAACTAATGAAAAATCCTAAACGAGAATGTATAAGTTAAAGAATAAGTTCTATGAGAAATGGGCTACGGATTTACGAACTGGAAAGTATAGTTACTGCCAATAACGTTACTTTTATATTACCTAGGCTAGAGGGGCGACGAAGCGAACGGGTTTGCGATTAATCGTTAACAGGTATGTAAAGTTGTCCCTTCTTTCTTTTGGCATGTCTTAGATTTAAGTGATGAATGATATGTTATGGCGGCCAGGAGGGCATGTGATGACTTTATTCACCGAGTCCCATAATGGGCTGGGTATGACATATGATATTGACATGCATGATTTATGTTTCAAAAGGAAAGTGGTTTGGTATTCTGGATGTTATGCTTGTCTCCTGCACTCCCTATTTCAGTTATGATCCTCTTTACTGTATTCCATTCTTTACATACTCAGTACATATCTCGTACTGACCCCCTTTCTTGGGGGGGGGGGGGGCTGCGTTTCATGCCCGCAGGTACAGACGCTCGATTCGGTGATCCCCAGCTTAGGATTTCCATTCAGCTGTCTTGGAGAGCCCCGTTGTTCTGGAGCCTAGATTTTGGTACAGACCTTCTGATGTTTATATATATGGTTGTCCAGGGGTACGACGGGGCCCTGACCCGTCAGATTTCACTGTTGATACTCTTAGAGGTCTGTAGACATGTGTGTGGGTTGTATACAGATTTGATCAGCTGTGTCGATATAGTTTTATTGTGGATGTTCTGTCGTTGTAGCAGCCTTGCCAGCTTGCATATACTATCGTTTCGTAGTGGCAGCCTTGTCGGCTTGCGTAATATACCTATATGTAGTGGCAGCCTTGTCGGCATGCGTGGTATTATGATATATACAGTGGCAGCCTTGTCGGCTTACGTATGTTATTACGATGTGATTGATTGAGGAACTATGGTACCAGTCCGATTATGTTTGACAGGTACTTATGGGTGTCCAGCTCGGGCACTAGTCATGGCCCACAGGGTTGGGTCGTGACAAAAGTGGTATCAGAACAGTTCATCCTCGGAGTGTCTACAGACCGTGTCTAGTAGAGTCTTGTTTATCGGTGTGTTGTGCACCACATCTATAAACAGGAAGCTATAGGACATTTAGGATGTTACCTTTCTTTCATATCTAAGATCGTGCGATAGAGCCTAGCCATAGAAAATGAAATTCCTTATTGTTACATCCCGTGTTTTCATTTTGGAAAGCGTGCGAGTTAGATGACACAAGTAATGGTAACGAGGTTATCCCCCAAGCTTATAGGTGGTTAGAGTGAGTGCAGATGTATCATAAGGATTAGAAGTTAAACAAATCGAAGAAAATAAGTTTTGTCAAGGTTCGAAATTTATCTGAATGAAATACGGTCCAAGCCATAACATCCCGTATTTTTGGACCAGGAAATTGAACCGTCCAACATGAGCAATTTTATCGAGGCCGTAGGATTTGGTCATATTCAAGCATAAAAATCAAGAACTCGGTGTATACGAGGAATAAAGTCCCGAAATGATTTTAGACAAAAAAATGTGACAGCAATGATTGAAAATAATATTTTTATGTGTGGCAAATGAGCTGTGGACTAATGCTATATTACATGAGTATAATAATGAGTATACAAGGACTGTTTAAGTGGATTGAGATCAAGAAATTAAATATGTGTGTAATTATTTAAATGAAAAATTATAGTGAAATAGATAAATTAATTAAAATTGTTGGATAATATTTTTGGACATAATCCACATGGGTAGTGATGAGTGGCATTCAAAAGTTGTGGATATGCACGCATAAGGTGTAGGTGAATCATCTCTTAATTATCCTATAAGAGCTACACGTGTAAGTGAAGGTGTCATCCTATATCTAAAGCCTATGATTTCAATTCTTGACTTTCCATAGATGAAAAGTACACAGCAACTTTTCTACATTCTTGTTGATGTTTTCCAAAAGAGATAAGTAAGCAGCATATATATTTGTAGCAACTAAAACGTGAAACTATATTTCATAGCAGTACGTATCGCAACGAAGTATTTCCATTGTTGGAAAAATGGAGAAATTAACGTGACAAAAATAATGAGCAGCAAGTCATTAGCGAGCAGCAACAATACACACACATATATGTTTCTAATCGCCGGTAACGTGATTCTAACATCGTGTTCCTTCGGATTCTAGCAAATCGGAGATTTCTTCAAAGTGAAGTAGTGTGAAAGAAGAGTAGTTCTTGACATACAAGGTAACAACTCCTCTCTTCTAGATGTATTTGATTTATCCAAGTCGTATCTACATTTCTAGATAAAAGAAATACGAAAATTATACCGAAAATCGGATAAATTTGTGTTGTAATTCGGTGGACTGTTTTGGGAGGTCGTTCTTACGAAATTATATGACTGTAAATTAATTGAATATCCTGGAGGTGTTGTTGTTATTGATGACATTGTTGAGAAATTTCGGAATGAAGATGGGGTTTAAAACTATTGTTTAATTCACAAGCCGAGTTTGCCGCTCGTCACATTATTGTTTGAATTATTGAAATAATTTTTATGTGGTTGAGAGGATGGATCGATGGGATAAATTGTTGATGTTGTTAATATGGTTATTGGTATTATTTTTGATGATTTGGTCGAGTTGAATTCTCGGGGATGTTGAATTTACAGAGGAGATGCTGCCGAAATTTCTGTAGACAAGTACTAATTAGAACTGAATCTCTAAGTACTTGTATCTAATTTTTGGTAATTGATAATATTATTGTAGATATTGGAGAATCCGAGACTTGAGTCGGGATTTGTCTAGCGAGTGATCGGGATTTGTTAGCGAGCGATTGAGGTATGTAAGGCTACCCACTCCTTCTTTTGGCATGTCTTAGGTATGCTAGGTTGATATCGGAGCCCCGGGGGCAATTTTGTTCCTCGAAATCCGAATTAGAAATCGAGCACTATTCATTCAATTGAATTGAACCTTAAAGCTCTCATTTTGGTTGGAAAGTAATCAAATGTTCGAAACTTATGCAAATATAATCGAATCGCTTCGCAACCTTCATGTATGATCCCATAGACCCCAAATGTCTATGATTCATGTCCGCCACCTCGACTTGATCCGAGGTGGGCCCGCTAACCCCGAGATGCCTTTGTTTGCTCTATTAGGCTCTCTTTTTGAAAATTTTTGATAAGGGATCTTTGTTTATGAAATTGTCTATTACAAAAAAAATGTTTTGATTGCCACAATATGCTAAACTATATTTTGGGCCATAAACACCATTTCGGGAACACTTTTGTGAAATGAACTCCGTACTAACTAATTGCTCGACTACTTTGACTACGGAGTTGACTTATGATTTTATCAAGTTTCAAATAATATTTTGACATACAAATTACATTGTTTGCTCACGACTCCGCTCGTGCCCTCATTATGATTTCATTCACCGGTTCCTGGGCCGGTTATGATTCGTGCGCACTATGATAAATTTGGCCGTATGCTGTGTTACGGTTCCCGAGACCTCTCCATAGGGCCGGGTTCCGTTTGGAGTTATGCTGTGATATGGCTGGGGATATGCTATGATGATATGTTTGTTCGGGGATGTACGGAGATTTGAATCTTCTGGTGTTATGCTGTGTGTGGCACCAGTGTCGGAGTGGTGACCACGTTCCTGAGCTTTGCATGATTTTGTTTGCATTATGTACATATGATTTTGATACTGATTTTGATATACCGTTCGGTACTTCCCCTTTTTGCATCTTGGTTGCTTTCAGTTGTGGCCTATATTTCTGTACTCTATTCTTTGCATACTCAGTACATCTTTCGTACTGACCCCCTTTCTTCGGGGGGCTGCGTTTCATGCCCGCAGGTACAGACGCCGGTGATCCACCACTGTAGGCCCCACTCACTGCTATTTTGGAGTGCTCCCTTTCATCCGGAGCCCACGTTTTGGTATATACGACTTTTGCTGTACATATACTTCTGTATGTCTGACTATTTGGGTATGGCGGGGCCCTGTCCCGCCATATGTCTTCATTTTGGATTTGTAGAGGCCTGTAGTCATATATGTGGGTCGAGGGTCCTGTATGTGTTTGTTTTGATTACGATGTGTGGTCTTAATGCGGTCCGTTTGTTATGGTGGCCAGAATGGCCCTTATGTTTATATTTGTACATATGACCGGCGATGTATATTCCGCCGCTCCTTTCTGTTCTGATATGATATTTTGATACGTGCGACCGCTTAAGACAGGTTTTGATTTAAATTAGGCTTAAAATGGCTAATATGAAATTTGAGTTAAGTTTGGATTTGATAATTGGATGTGTGAATCGGTCTGGGTGCCCAAGTAGGGTGGTAGTCGCGGCCCACGGGGCTGGGTCGTGACAGAAGTGGTATCAGAGCGGTTCGTCCTCGGAATGTCTACAGGCCGTGTCTAGTAGAGTCTTGTTTATCGGTGTGTTGTGCACCACATCTATAAACAGGAAGCTACAGGACATTTAGGGTGTTACCTTTCTTTCATATCTCAGATCGTGCGATAGAGCCCAGCCATAGGAAATGAAATTCCTTGTACTAACCTTTGATTTCAGTTGAAGAACGACATCGACAGAAGAAAGCGACTCACGATATTGGAAGTTACAAAGTACACAGGTAAGAATATTGAAATATGATTGAAATGTAATGTTGAAGATTTAATGGGAAGGTAAACAGGAAAGTGTAACAGATGCAGTTTGAGTTGGACTTACGAGGTAAGTTTATCATTTTCATACTGTTGTTGATATTGGGAGCCATGTGTGGCTATTATACGATATGATATATGTGTATATATGCTGGCCCTGTGAGGCATTGTTGGTATTTCCTGCGTGCAGGTTCTGGGGTAGTAAGAAGTACAGAGGAAACTCTGCCCAAATTTTCCCAGAAATGGGAAAAAGAAGAGAATGGGATATAAGTTCATAATATGTCTTGAAAGTTGATACCGATAGGGAAATTCATTATGTTGGATTAAAGCTCTAAGACATACCCTCCATGTCATCCGTAAGGGGCACCATTCTTACTTGGGAAATTTTATTTCGAAAAAGCATATGCGGGCAACAAAGTTTGGAATTCATTTGGACGGATCAGAATACTTTCCAACCACGTTTTGCCATAGAAAAGCTCATGTTGAAGGGTAAAAATGTCCAGCGATTAAGTTTCACTTTATTGAAAAGTACAAATCATACAACAAGTAGTTTATGAACTAAATAATTCATTCACGACTCAAGAATAAACCTGGAGGTAAACCATGTGAATCAAGCACTAGAAGTCTTGTGGTGCTTGTCAGATTCTAGTTTCCTTTCGGTGATGGTTGGAGAATGCTTCATGGTGACATTTTATTGGTTCTTAATCAACTAATTGGAGATGGAATTTGTGGCAGGAAAACATAAACTTATGGGCTGTCTAGGATCATGTATTTCATATGTTGTCGATGAAATGCTAGGATGATTCGGAAGGGCTTGTGATACTAAGGGATGATTTAGGAAAAGGTGACAACTCTTAACAAAACATTTTATTGGGGTATCGAGTTAACCGATAAGTAGGGATAAATTGCAACGAGTTTACAGTTAAAAGGAGTAGTAGTATGATTGAGATAAAAGTACAGAGGAAGAAGAATTATGACGAATATGAATGTCTTGATAAGACAGCTTGTGAGGTATTAAGGATAAGATTGACCATAAAGGGGTAAAAGATTAAGAAGTGTTACACTATAGGATTGATTACGAACAGGATATAATGTGAATATAATAAGGATTGTTATGAAAATGAGTAAAGCCTAGCGAGGAAGTGATTAAAAGATATGACGTGATCTAGATGACTAAAGTATAAGGGTAATGTGAAATGTTAAGGCAAGGTATGGAACGGATGAGAAAGACTTAAAAAGTCCTATAGGGAAAGTTCAGAATAGAGATTATGTGATAATGAAAATGAAAGCGAGCACAAGAAAAGAAGAAGTTAATTAAAAGAAGAAAATAAGAAGGAAGCGAGCGAGATAACCGTGCAGTAATAGGTTACGACATGTATATCCGAGAACACGAGTAATATAAGTGACAGAGCTATGAAAGACCAAACCACAAAAAGATGAGCAATGAAGCAGAATGAGTGCCAGAAAATGACTGGTATGATAAGAACAATTAGGGATGAACAGAATACGTTTTGGAAAATGAGAAAAGGGGGTTGTGCAGAAGTAGTGTTTTCCGAAGGATATAGAGGTAGCATAAGATTCCTCATGTACAGAATAAAAGATGGACATAGACTGGAGATGTGGTAAGAGAATTCTAAAGGAAACTACTAAGATAGGCATGATTAATTGAGTATGAGTATAAAACAAAAGGGAAATATATAGCTATGAACTTAAAGGTATAGTATGACGACAAGGTGATAAGATAAGACAGTCATTAAGATGAACTTGATATGATTTTAAGTAAGTTAGAAGGCAGTGTTGGGTACACAACAAGGGTAAAAGAGCGTAAGGCATAAAGAAGTACTACGTGTATATGACTTCACCTTGGAAATAGTGAAATCCTTAAAAGACAAGGATTGTAGATTTGAGAAACAAATGATGTATTGTAAATTTATTAGAGGAAACAAATGATATCCGTTGGGATAAAGATACTATTACAAGAGAACTTTGGACACTTATCATCGGAATATAAGCGCTACTTAATTGAGAATTTGGAACGACTATAAGGACTATCTAATTATCGATAGGAGTGAGTGGAATGTGGCCTTGGATGAGTTGCTACATTGGTTGGATTATTCGATTACAGATTATCAGATGAGATTTTGTACTATACATAGAACGGTTCTCGTCACTCCATGGTTCTGTTAAGGTTTTGTACGTGGATAATTAAAGTTATAGATTATAAAGAAAGATATGGGTATGGTACAGTATACCAAGTAAATTGGAAAAAGGATCGGACAAACTTGAGATTGGAAATAGGGACATAGAGCAGAATATAAAACTTTAAGTGAGATCCCTCGCTGGGACAAGTTAGTAAGGTCTGAAAGCCAGCAATGAATGGATAGAAGTCAGGATGGTATTTGAGATGGTGCGGAGAAGCATCTGTAAAAATCTTGAATGATATAGCATTACAAAGTGGGTGCTTATGAAAAGAAAGAATACGACAAGGGCATGAAAACGTGTAATTTAAGAGATATTATAAATGATAATAATGCTATAGAGGCTAAGATGTTGGCAATAGTGTTGTTTGCTGATGATATTGTAAATTACAAGTAGCAAAGAAGAAGGGATAGAAAATTCTCCTACAGTAGGGTATGAGAGAATCAAAGGGTGAATGAACGAAGGGAAAGGACTATGACAAGAAATAACATGATACAATATGCTTAAAGTGTTATAAGTTGGATTAAAGGAAATTGTGAAGTTGTTTAAGCGAGACGATCAAAACGAACTGGTTACTAGAAGACAGTGGGTTTAAAGAGAACAAACAAAAAGACGGGCACCTTAAATTTGGGTTGTAACAGAAGGATTAGTTATGAACTATATTACTAAAAAGGGCTAATGCGTAAAATGACCTATGGGTCTCAATGAACTTGTGGCAAGGAACACTATGACGAAGGCATCTATCCTATGATAAGATAGTTATAGACATTGGACAACGAAGAGAAATTGACTTTCGACATTATGAGGTGATACGACAAGCATAGACGTAGGAATAAAGGTAAGAGGTATGTAGTCGGAAATCTCAAGATAGTACTTCGTAAAGTGATGCAAAATGTGAAACAAATTTAAAACAAAGGGGCATATGATAGAAGAGAGATATTACCTCAATATGATGATAGGGGTGCTATAAGGAAAATTACCTATATAAGTGTTTACTCAAGATGTGATGCGAGTATTTGCCTCAAAAGAGTGCTTCGGGAAATTCATTATGGGACAGGATTAACATGGGATTTAAAATCCCTTGCGATCATCATGTATTTTAACCTTTGACCAGATGTATGTGAAACGAGAAGAGATACCCGAAGAGGATTCTAAAGATAAGAAGAAGGTTCCTGATTATTACGTAATCGCGAAAGGTTAAAAGATGACATGGTATCAGTATGTAACAAATGATTTATATGGGTGATTTAATAATGTAGGTATGGAGGTAATGACTATACGATGGACGAAAGGGTTCTAGACTAGTTGAGGCAAAAAGAAAAGGGGATCGACGAGTTTAAGTATCAAGGAGAATTATATCAGGAAAGTGACTCACTTATATCTCTTGAAAAGATATTCCTGAGATGTCAAGGGAATATTGCAGCTAAGATTCATTACTAAGAAGGAAACTCATTTTCGACTATTCAAAGGGAATGTTATATATTGTGCATGTCAGAGGATTAAAATGATGACTCCAAGAAGGATGTATGTTGCGGACTATGCAACCTAAATGAAGAGTGGAAGTAGACCTATAAGAATTTGAAGAGAGAACAAGAGGAAATAATATGCGATGGTAAACCTACCCAAGGGAAAGACAGCTCCTATTCCACAGTGTTACTTGAAGGATAACTCTAAATCAAGAAAAACTCGTCTTAAGCCTCAACCGTAGATGGATATAGTAAGTTGCAGTCAATTACGGAAGTAACTAAATTATGACCACTTTCCTTGGAAATTCAATAATAATTGATGTCAGGTGGAGAATGGTATTAAGTTAAACAAGATGAGGCACAACATGATGGAAGAGTAATTGATTCGTTATGAGATCACCGTAACCAGTACACTTATATAGGACTATTTTAACATTCGAGGACGAATGTTCTAAAGGGGGGAAGGATGTTACATCCCGTGTTTTCATTTTGGAAAGCGTGCGAGTTAGATGACACAAGTAATGGTAACGAGGTTATCCCCCGAGCTTATAGGTGGTTAGAGTGAGTGCAGATGTATCATAAGGATTAGAAGTTAAACAAATCGAAGAAAATAAGTTTTGTCAAGGTTCGAAATTTATCTGAATGAAATACGGTCCAAGCCATAACATCCCGTATTTTTGGACCAGGAAATTGAACCGTCCAACATGAGCAATTTTATCGAGGCCGTAGGATTTGGTCATATTCAAGCATAAAAATCAAGAACTCGGTGTATACGAGGAATAAAGTCCCGAAATGATTTTAGACAAAAAAATGTGACAGCAATGATTGAAAATAATATTTTTATGTGTGGCAAATGAGCTGTGGACTAATGCTATATTACATGAGTATAATAATGAGTATACAAGGACTGTTTAAGTGGATTGAGATCAAGAAATTAAATATGTGTGTAATTATTTAAATGAAAAATTATAGTGAAATAGATAAATTAATTAAAATTGTTGGATAATATTTTTGGACATAATCCACATGGGTAGTGATGAGTGGCATTCAAAAGTTGTGGATATGCACGCATAAGGTGTAGGTGAATCATCTCTTAATTATCCTATAAGAGCTACACGTGTAAGTGAAGGTGTCATCCTATATCTAAAGCCTATGATTTCAATTCTTGACTTTCCATAGATGAAAAGTACACAGCAACTTTTCTACATTCTTGTTGATGTTTTCCAAAAGAGATAAGTAAGCAGCATATATATTTGTAGCAACTAAAACGTGAAACTATATTTCATAGCAGTACGTATCGCAACGAAGTATTTCCATTGTTGGAAAAATGGAGAAATTAACGTGACAAAAATAATGAGCAGCAAGTCATTAGCGAGCAGCAACAATACACACACATATATGTTTCTAATCGCCGGTAACGTGATTCTAACATCGTGTTCCTTCGGATTCTAGCAAATCGGAGATTTCTTCAAAGTGAAGTAGTGTGAAAGAAGAGTAGTTCTTGACATACAAGGTAACAACTCCTCTCTTCTAGATGTATTTGATTTATCCAAGTCGTATCTACATTTCTAGATAAAAGAAATACGAAAATTATACCGAAAATCGGATAAATTTGTGTTGTAATTCGGTGGACTGTTTTGGGAGGTCGTTCTTACGAAATTATATGACTGTAAATTAATTGAATATCCTGGAGGTGTTGTTGTTATTGATGACATTGTTGAGAAATTTCGGAATGAAGATGGGGTTTAAAACTATTGTTTAATTCACAAGCCGAGTTTGCCGCTCGTCACATTATTGTTTGAATTATTGAAATAATTTTTATGTGGTTGAGAGGATGGATCGATGGGATAAATTGTTGATGTTGTTAATATGGTTATTGGTATTATTTTTGATGATTTGGTCGAGTTGAATTCTCGGGGATGTTGAATTTACAGAGGAGATGCTGCCGAAATTTCTGTAGACAAGTACTAATTAGAACTGAATCTCTAAGTACTTGTATCTAATTTTTGGTAATTGATAATATTATTGTAGATATTGGAGAATCCGAGACTTGAGTCGGGATTTGTCTAGCGAGTGATCGGGATTTGTTAGCGAGCGATTGAGGTATGTAAGGCTACCCACTCCTTCTTTTGGCATGTCTTAGGTATGCTAGGTTGATATCGGAGCCCCGGGGGCAATTTTGTTCCTCGAAATCCGAATTAGAAATCGAGCACTATTCATTCAATTGAATTGAACCTTAAAGCTCTCATTTTGGTTGGAAAGTAATCAAATGTTCGAAACTTATGCAAATATAATCGAATCGCTTCGCAACCTTCATGTATGATCCCATAGACCCCAAATGTCTATGATTCATGTCCGCCACCTCGACTTGATCCGAGGTGGGCCCGCTAACCCCGAGATGCCTTTGTTTGCTCTATTAGGCTCTCTTTTTGAAAATTTTTGATAAGGGATCTTTGTTTATGAAATTGTCTATTACAAAAAAATGTTTTGATTGCAACAATATGCTAAACTATATTTTGGGCCATAAACACCATTTCGGGAACACTTTTGTGAAATGAACTCCGTACTAACTAATTGCTCGACTACTTTGACTAAGGAGTTGACTTATGATTTTATCAAGTTTCAAATAATATTTTGACATACAAATTACATTGTTTGCTCACGACTCCGCTCGTGCCCTCATTATGATTTCATTCACCGGTTCCCGGGCCGGTTATGATTCGTGCGCACTATGATAAATTTGGCCGTATGCTGTGTTACGGTTCCCGAGACCTCTCCATAGGGCCGGGTTCCGTTTGGAGTTATGCTGTGATATGGCTGGGGATATGCTATGATGATATGTTTGTTCGGGGATGTACGGAGATTTGAATCTTCTGGTGTTATGCTGTGTGTGGCACCAGTGTCGGAGTGGTGACCACGTTCCTGAGCTTTGCATGATTTTGTTTGCATTATGTACATATGATTTTGATATTGATTTTGATATACCGTTCGGTACTTCCCCTTTTTGCATCTTGGTTGCTTTCAGTTGTGGCCTATATTTCTGTACTCTATTCTTTGCATACTCAGTACATCTTTCGTACTGACCCCCTTTCTTCGGGGGGCTGCGTTTCATGCCCGCAGGTACAGACGCCGGTGATCCACCACTGTAGGCCCCACTCACTGCTATTTTGGAGTGCTCCCTTTCATCCGGAGCCCACGTTTTGGTATATACGACTTTTGCTGTACATATACTTCTGTATGTCTGACTATTTGGGTATGGCGGGGCCCTGTCCCGCCATATGTCTTCATTTTGGATTTGTAGAGGCCTGTAGTCATATATGTGGGTCGAGGGTCCTGTATGTGTTTGTTTTGATTACGATGTGTGGTCTTAATGCGGTCCGTTTGTTATGGTGGCCAGAATGGCCCTTATGTTTATATTTGTACATATGACCGGCGATGTATATTCCGCCGCTCCTTTCTGTTCTGATATGATATTTTGATACGTGCGACCGCTTAAGACAGGTTTTGATTTAAATTAGGCTTAAAATGGCTAATATGAAATTTGAGTTAAGTTTGGATTTGATAATTGGATGTGTGAATCGGTCTGGGTGCCCAAGTAGGGTGCTAGTCGCGGCCCACGGGGCTGGGTCGTGACACTTATACTAACCTTTGATTTCAGCTGAAGAACGACATCGATAGAAGAAAGCGACTGATGATATTGGAAGCTACACAGTATACAAGTAAGCAATGGTGCAAAAGAGGCATGTTGGATAAGGTAAGAATATTGAAATATGATTAAAATGTAAAGGTGAAGAATGAAAGAGAAGGTGGATAGGAAAGCATAACAGAACAGACCGTTAAAGGATCAGGTACGTCTCGAGGTGCGGTATGTGAGGTAAGTCCCGACACCTTTGTACTTTTTCTGGAAATTTGGAGTCCTGTGTGGCTATGATACGATATGATATATACGTATATATGTTGGCCCTGTGAGGCATTGTTGGTATTTCCTGCGTGCAGGTTTTGGGATAGTAAGAAGTACAGAGGAAACGCTGCCTAAATTTTCCCAGAAATAGGAAAAGGAGAGAATGAGATATAAGTTCATAATATGTCTTGAAAGTCGATACCGATAGGGGAAGATTTATTATGTCGGACTAAAGCTTTAAGGGATACCACCCCATGTCATCCATAAGAGGCACCATTGTTATTTGAAATTTTTTATTTCGAAGAAACGTATATGAGCAGCAAATTCGCAGTTCATTTGGACGGACCAGAATATTTTCCAACCACATTTTGCCTTAGAAAAATCTCATGTTGAAGAGCAAAAACGTCTAGCAATTAAGTTTCACTTTATTGGAAGAGTACAAAGCATACAACAAGTAGTTTGTGAACTAAACAGTTCATTCATAACCCCAAAAAAAAAGAATCTGAGGGTGAACTATGTGAATTAGGCGATAGAAGTCTCGTGGTGCTTGTTGGATTCTAGTTCTTCTTGTGTGGTTTCGGAGGACGCTTCATGGTGACGTAACCTTGGAGTGGGAGTGTTCTTGTGTTCTTTGAGTTTATTAGTTTTAATCAACTAATTGGAGATGGAATTCGTGGTAGGAAAACTCAAACTTTTGAACTATCATGGATCCTGTGTTCCACGTGTTACTGATGAAATGCTAGGATGATTCGGAAGGGCTGGTCATACTAAGGGATGATTTAGAAAAAGGTGGCAACTCTTAACAAAACATTTTATTGAGGTATCGAGTGAACCGATAAGTAGGGATAAATTACGACGAGTTTACAGTTAAAAGGAGTAGTAGTATGATTGAGATAAAAGTACGGAGGAGGAAGAGTTATGACAAATGATGAAGGTATTGATAAGGCAGATTATGAGAAATTAAGGATAAGATTGATCAAAAAGGGTGAATAAGGTTAAGAAGTGTTACGTTATAGGATGGATTACGAACAGGATGTAATATGAATACCATATGGATTGTTATAGAAATGAGTAAAGCCTAGCATGGAAGTAACTAAAGAATATGATGTGATTAGTGTGAAGCGGAAAAGCAAATGTAGAATGAATAAAAAAAGACTTACAAAAGTCCTATAGGGAAAGCTCAGAATAGAGATCAAGTGGTAACGAAAGTGAAAGCGAGCGCAGGAAGAGAAGGAGTTGATAAAAGGAGGAATATAAGAGGGAAGTGAGTGGGATTACAGTGTAGCGATGTGTTATGACGCGTATAGCTAAGAAAACGAGTAATATAAGCGACAGAATTGTGAAAGACCAACCTAAAGGAAGATGAGCTACGAGATAGAATGAATGCCAGAAATGACTGGTATGATAAAAACAAATAGGGATGAACAGAGTATGTTTTGAAAATGAGAAAGGGTTAAGTAGAAGTAGTGTTTACCGAAGGATACAGGAGTAGCATGAAATTTCTCGTGCATAAGATAAGAGATAGACATAGACTGGAAAAATGAAAGGAATACTAAAGGAAGCACTCAAGACAGACGTAGTTAATTGAGTATGAGTATAGGATAAAAGGGAAATATATAGCTACAAACTTAAGGTGTAGTACGACGAAAAAAGTGATAAGACAAGACCACTATTAAGACGAATTTGATATGATTTTGAGCAATTTAGAAGTTAGCGTTGGGTATACAACAAGAATGAATGATCATGAGGCATAAAGGAGTACTGCGTGTATATGACTTCACCTCGGAAAATAGTGAAATCCTTAAAGGACAAGAATTGTAGATTTGCGAAACAACTGATGTATTGTGAGGTTATTAGAGGAAACAGGTGATATCCGTTGGGATAAAGATAGTATTGCAAGAAAGCTTGGGACACTCATCATCAGAATATAAGTGCTACCTAATTGAGAATTTGAAATGACTATAAGCACTAGCAAATTACTAATTGGAATGAATGGAATGTGGCTTCGGATAAATTGCTACATTAATTACATTACTCGAGTACCAACCATCAGATAAGATTTTGTACTATATATCGAGAGTTCTCATCGCCTCGTGATTGTGTTGGGGTTTCATACATGGGTAATCTAAATTATAGATGATATAAAGGAAGACATGGATAAGGTACAGTATACCAAATGTATTGGAAAAGAGAATTTGAAAATTTCAAATGGGGACATAGAGCAGAATATAAATAGATAATGATGTTGGTACACCCTAAAGGGGGGAAGCGGATGAGAGAAATGCAAGTGTAAGATGAAATCAACGGACACTGCAACACATTTAATGTGGATACTTAAACTTTAAGTGAGATCCCTTACTGAAACAAGTTAGTGAGATTTGAAGGCCAACAATAAACGGATAGAATCCAAGACGGTATTTGAGACAGTGCTGAGCATTATTGGTAAAGATCTTGGGTAATATGACATCAGAAAGTGGATGCTTATAAAAAGAAAGAGTACGACAACAGAATGGTAACGAATAACTTAAGAGATGTTATGAAGGATAGCAATGCTATATTGGATTAGAGATTAAGATATTGGAAATAGAGTTATTAGCTAATGACATGGTGACACATAAGTAGCAAAGAAGAAGGGAAAGGAAGGGAGTATGACAAGAAAGACTACAAACGAGTTTTAGTACGGATATGTAAAGCAGAATGAACCAGGAAAGGAGAAGACTCTGATAAAGATTAGATATATTTTATACAAGTTGTACAAGAATAGTTATGCAACCTACGAATATTTGTGTGTTGAGAATGAGACCAAGTAAGTACTTGATAAGAAGGGTAAGAATTCAGTAACAACAACGCGGTTGCGATATTTTGGATACATCAAAGAAAGGTGTAAGATAGTTTGAGGCAAAACTACAGAGATATAATTAGTACTGAGGGCAAAAGCCATAATTGGGCCCCGATACCATTGAAAGGTACAAGGGAAGAATGTAAGGTAAAGCACAAAGACTAGTGAAATGATGTTAAGGTATTTTCTGGGCTGATTTGAACACCTACACATACTCGTGTAAAGATTGCAATAAGATGCGTGATAGGAGGAATAAGAGCAAATTTGAGTAAGGGGGCAATAGAAGCGTTTGAGTCAAAAATAGAGAAACGACACGAGGTAATAGGCCTAAAGTAATTCCAGTTAGGGTAAAGGAAATTACGAAATGATTTAACCGAGAAAATCAGAACAAGCGGGTTACTAGTTACTGGATGACAGTGAAGTTATAATATGAGGGAACCCTAGCATTATTTGATAGCCAGCCCTAAAGATCGAGATGAAGAAGTAAAAACAAGTGATAGTTAAAGACCTTTAAAAGAAAGTCAGAAGGTAACACATGATGTTGAGGATTTCAGAATACGGACTGTAACAGCGGAGTAAAACAAAGATATTGGAGTGAAAAAGTGTTACCCTCTGGGAAATTTCATTCTACTCATAGAACCTGCAAAGGGTCTATAGGTTACTAGAGGCATGCAATACTCCAGGGATATTAAAGTCTAATGGACCGACGAGGGATGTCGGCACGTTACAAAATCTTATTTAAAAATTAGGAGGTAAGATGAAGGGAACGATATCTTAAGGGAGTAACTATAGAAAAATAAGGAGTCGCGTTAGGACTAAGCGCACAAGCAAGATAGTAAGATTTCAGTGGAAGAGCCCGCAATACAACTGACAACTGACTGCGAAGTAAAGAGGAGAGTAAAGCCAATGACATGGAATAATTACCTTGAGAAGCAACAGAGGGAGGAAATATTACAGGGATGGTTACGTAGAGACCTGGAATGCGTTATAATAAACTATAGCAAATGGACCAATGGAAGATGTATGTGAAGGGCATAATTAAATAAGAGAATACTTGAGAAAGTATTAGGAGTTCAGGATCAGTTTAACATTCGATGACGAATGTTCTAAAGGGGGGAAGGATGTTATACCCTGTATATTTATACGTCGAATCATTCGCAAGCAAATCGACTCAAGTTAAAGGCGGAATTATTTTCGGATATGTAATAGGAACCTTTAATTTTCAATTTTAAATTAGTACATATATTGTTTATAAATTCTATTTAGTGTAGAAATATTATTGGAGATTAGGAACTAATTAATTATGATTAAATTATTAAGTAGAGATTATTGACTAATTAAAATTAATTAACTTAATTATTATTGTGGGCCCCACCCGATTTAAATAAATAAAAAAAGATGAGTCATAAGGGGTGAGGGCACGTGTCCAAGGGGTAGGAACCATATATAGCCTTAAGTTAAAGGCTAATCAAGATATCACTTTCATTTTTTTCAAATTAGAAAGCTTAAAAAAAGAAGGAAAAATTATTGCCATGGCTGCCAACCTCCCGGCCAGCCATGGTTGAGGAGAAAAAAATATTTTTTTTCTTGATTTGATTTAAGTTTCAAGTGCATTACAAGTCCAAGGGATTGATCGCAACATTGGATATTAAGTTGGAGAAGAAGAAATTGTAAAATTGGAGCCATTGAGCGTAGAAATTCCTCCGAGAAAAATTTGGTAAGATTTTCTTATTTGATGGTGTAATTGTGTTAATAGCGTTGTAATGGTATTATTAAAATTGGATTGGACAAAATTGGAAGTAAGAAAATGCATGAAATCGTTGTTATATAAAATTGTGGGTTGAAATGGATTCAGAAAGGTTGTTGGGTTGTTAGAATTGTTATGGGCTGAATTGTAAGAATTATGTACGTATATCTCTATTGTTGGTATTTCTGTGTTAACAGGGAAATAATTGGAAATTCGGGATAGGCGAATATATAAGGGAAATGCTGCCCGATTTTCGTTAAGTCCCTAACTAATGAAAAATCCTAAACGAGAATGTACAAGTTAAAGAATAAGTTCTATGAGCGATAGGCTACGGATTTACGAATTGGAAAGTATAGTTACTGACGATAACGTTACTTTTATATTAACTAGGCTACAGGGGCGACGAAGCAAACGGGTTTGCGATTAATCGTTAACAGGTATGTAAAGCTGTCCCTTATTTCTTTTGGCTTGTCTTAGATTTAAGTGATGAATGATATAGCTTCGGGGTAATCCTATTCATAAGTCTTTAGTGTGATTCATGATTCTCATTCACTTCTTGATATTAGTGAGCATCCCTCTTCAGTTTCCTATACGTTGGATAATAGTCGATATATATATAAGTTCCTATTCCTAGAATCTCTACGATAACTGACGTCCTTGACTTCTATAAGCTATTTCATTCTATATTGACATATGTCTATGGTTCCTAAGGCTCTTTTGATATTGTTTATGATGACGTTCGAGGAATATTTGATATGATTGTCGCTATTGATACTCAAGTGTAAATCCCTTCTTCTTATTATGTTTGAGTCTTGATAATGTTTTAAATTGCATATGGTTGCTCACTACTCTGCTCGTGCATGCCTCAATATGTCTTTCACCGAGTCCTCGGCCGGGTTTGTTATCGTGCACAGTTTCACTGCATTGTTCACCGAGTCCCTCACTAGAGGGTCGGGTACGGTATATATATATATATGATGATATGATGATATGTTATGGCGGCCAGGAGGGCATGTGATGACTTTATTCACCGAGTCCCATAATGGGCCGGGTATGACATATGATATTGACATGCATGATTTATGTTTCAAAGGCAAGTTTTTTAGTATTCTGGATGTTATACTTGTCTCTTGCACTCCCTATTTCAGTTATGATCCTCTTTACTGTATTTCATGCTTTACATACTCAGTACATATCTCGTACTGACCCCCTTTCTTGGGGGGGGGGGGGGGGGCTGCGTTTCATGCCCGCAGGTACAGACGCTCGATTCGGTGATCCCCCAGCTTAGGATTTCCATTCAACTGTCTTGGAGAGCCCCGTTGTTCCGGTGCCTAGATTTTGGTACAGATCTTCTGATGTTTATATATATGTTTGTCCAGGGGTACGACGAGGCCCTGTCCCGTCATATTTCACCGTTGATACTCTTAGAGGTTTGTAGACATGTATGTGGGTTGTATACAGATTTGATCTGTTGTGTCTATATAGTTTTATTGTGGATGTTCTGTCGTTGTATCAACCCTGCCGGCTTGCATATACTATCATTTCGTAGTGGCAGCCTTGTCGGCTTGCGTAATATAATGATATGTAGTGGCAGCCTTGTCGGCTTGCGTGGTATAATGATATATACAGTGGTAGTCTCGTCGGCTTGCATATGTTATTACGATGTGATTGATTGAAGAACTATGGTACCAGTCCGATTATGTTTGACAGGTACATATGGGTGTCCAGCTCGGGCACTAGTCATGGCCCACGGGGCTGGGTCGTGACAAATAATTCATGCTTAGAATGCTAGAATTAAAGAGGAAATTAAGGGGTTTTCGAACCTAACCTAAGAATTGGGGGGTTTTGGTATTTGATCATGATTTAGTGATTATTAATGGATGATTGTTGGCTTATGAGTTTTATTAAGCATGAGGAACATGATTCTAGGGTAGGTTTAATTCACATTTTTTCCTTTTTGGGTTCGGAATACTAATTTTAGGGTTTAATTTTGGGATTTGGATTGACGTAGCAATATGGGTGTTAATGGATTCGTATTCTAATGTATAATCCATATTTGACTAGACTTTGATCATTCGGAGAACATTCAAAATGGCAAGTGGGCATTGTGATTCGAGATTCTAGGAAAGTTGAGACCTCGCACTCTTTCTTGAATGCGAGGTTAGCTAAAAATTAATCTAATAAGAGGATTATGGGTTAAATAACGGGGTTCTGATACTTGTGAGGTGGCAAGCACCAGTATCGGATACCGGTCTACATGTTAAGGGTATTTGCGCACATTCAATTGTATAGTTGGTCTGGATGCCATGCTTTGGGCATTGGGTGATAGATTTGTGTGATCCTTTGGATCTGTGTTAGGGGTACGGTGCCCGTAGTTTATGTCTCTCATTTTTTCCTGTCTTATTTATTTGTGTGCATATCATTCATATATCCTCGTTCAGAAAGAAAAAGAAACTAAAAGGTGAAGCCTTTATGAGAATGATAACCTAAGAACAGATTTGATGCGTATATATTTTCCCTTGATGCCATATTCATACTTTTTATGTATTTCAAGCATACTATTTTAGGATATGATTGTGAGTCCGAGGGAATCTAGTTCCAGATGAGCGGTGATACTTTAGCGCGTTCCGTTGACAAATGGGTCCAGTCGGCTAAGTGATAGGTTCTTGAGACATGATATGTTGAAAATCGTGATTTGAGGCTGCTACCAGAGCGGTCTGTGATCCGAAGACTTTCCGGAGCGGTGATATATAGGCCGCATGAGCCCCCCATGGGTCACGATTTGTTAACATTCGAACGTGTGTATATCGAGAAGTGGTGTAAAGGCCTTGCATAGCATCCATTCATTCCTTATGTTTTTTGTTATGAATATTCACATGGACTTGTCTTATCTTGATATGTACCTGCTTCGTGAGTTTAACTGTTGGAATATGATTATCCTGTATCCAAGACTAATGGCAGACTAGTGTGATTGTGGTATCGTAAACCAACGTTCGTCTTCATTCTGGACTGGGTCTGTCAATGGTGTTTTTGCTGAGTACCTGTTGATTATTGTACTCACGTTACACTTGTTGCACCTTTTTGTGTGCAGATTCCGTCCCCAGTACTAGTGGAGTTCGTGACTACCAAGCTGCCTGTTAGGAGGTTCTCTGAGAGATCAGGGTGACCACCCTGATTTTGGACAGCTCTAGACTCTCTTCTATTTATTACATTCTATGTTTCCTTATTTCAGATAGTTCCATTGATATATTTAATACTATTTTTACTTTTTAGTAGTCCTTGTATGCGGGTGACATCAGATTTTGGGATAAGTGTGACAACTTTCTAAGTATTTTATTTAAGATTGTTTAAGACTTAAAAATTGGCTTGTATGATTTATTTTCGAATTTCGTTTTCCGCTTAAAAAGGGTACGTTAGTGGCTTTTGTTTGCTTACTAGCCCAGTGAGGCTAGTACCATCACGACTTGAGATTTTGGGTCGTGAAAAATTGGTATCAGAGCACTAGGTTAATCGATTTCATCGATACAAGGACAATGTCCAGTAGAGACTCGCGCATGGGTACGAAGAGCTCCGTATCTATCTTCGAGAAGCTATAAGGCATTTAGGAAACTTCCATTCTTTCACTCCTCATCGTGCGTGTTTTATTCGGTTAAGGTCTAAACTTCATTGCCCAAATCTCTCACTGATGGTAAGGGCACATTCACGAGTTCGCAGGTGTTATATCCCGCATTTTGTACATTCGGATAATTCAAGACAATTGCAAGAAGTTAAGGACAAGGCTATATTTTGATCTTGTTTAATACACAAGTTGTTTATGAAAATTTTTGAAGTGGAAATATTAAGAAAGGCTAGGGGTAAAAAGTGAAATTCACAAGGTGGCTCATGGAAACATTAAGGAAAGTTTGGGGTTAAGAGTGATTTATCGAAACTTGAAATTCTTGAAATAATAGGCCAAGTGGGCAGTGTAAATGGAGTGGGCTTAGGCCCACATGGATGCTTAATAAATAAGACAAAAGATGACTAATTCATCATTTTTTTTATCATCTTCACTTAGAAATTTCAAGAAGCTTGGAGAAAACAAAAGGGAGGCTATTTGGCCAAGGGCCTAGCCGAGCAAGACCTTGGAAAAAAAATGGATCAAAAATTATTTTCTTCTAGCTAAACAACCAATGGGAAGGTCCCTAGCAAAGTGAAGTAATCATTGGAACAAGTAAAACATCTATTCTTGCAAGCTACAAATCCTAGCCAAGCGAGAAGTTAAGGGAAAAAGGTAAGGTTTAATCCTCTTCTCATGTGTTATGGATGGTTTGTACATGTTGTAGTATGTAGAAATGGATGGAATTTATGAAAATATGGATGTTGTGTTGTGGCCGAGCATGTCTAGTTGTTGTGTAGAAGTGACGAATTAATTTTACTTAGTATTTTGGTTATTGTTGTCATGAATTCAATGATGAAAATGAGAGTTTAATGATTCAAGTTGAAGTTGAAATTGTGGTGGGCTGTTTTAGAAGCCAATGTGATTTGAATGTAGTTTATTGTATTTATGGAAAATAATGTTGTTAGTGTGTGAAGTGTTGGTGTAGTTCATGAGTTTGAAAGAAGGAAATGTGTTGTTATTGTTCTTGTTGCATTTGGAAGGTTTCGGGTGGAGTGGCATATTGGTTAGATTGTTTTGGATATTGTGCAGATTGTTTGAAGTGTTCTTGAATAGTGTTTGAATGGTTTCGGATTAATACTTGAATATGTGAGCAGTTATGAATTGAACATAAGTGAAACGCCGTCGAAGTTTGTAGAAAGAATTTACTAACGTTAGTATGCGTGTTGAATTGATTGTTGATATCGTTAGAATAACTGTTGGTATTGTTGTTGATAATTTGGCCGAGTTGAATTCTCGGATTTGTTATTGATGATTTGGCCGAGTTGGATTCTCGGGGTTAGTTGTATTTACAGGGGAAATGCTGCCGAAATTTCTGTAAATAGAGTGTTGGTTGAGGATTGGACTTCTAAGTAGCTATAGCTAATGTTTGGTATATATTAATATTGTTGTAGATCTTGCGAAGCCAAGGATTTAAATTCGGGTTAGCTTAGGAAGCGGGTAAGGTATGTGAGGCTTACCCTTTCTTTCTTTTGGCATTATCTTTATGAAACAAACATACGACGTATATGTATGATTTCAAAGGAGCTCCTATTCTTAGAGCCACTAGGATGGCTAATATTCTTAACTTCCATAAGTTATTTCATATGGTTTTGATATGTATCCATGATTCTTGAAGCTCTATTTGATATGTTTCCGAGTTTTTCTATGATTCTTATTCACTTTTTGACATGAGTATGCTCGGTATAGTGGAGCTTATTGTATGGTTGAATAACGAGTAAAGCATAAAGAGTTCATATCCCAAAAAGGGTTCTGTAAGTATTAATGTCTCTAACTTTTGTATACAGTTTTGGATTGCTTTGGAAACGTTCGTAGAGGTTCTGTGGTAAAGGTGTCCATAAATTTCTCATACTAAACCAGATTGACTTGTAACGTGTTTACGATCCTCAAGTGTCAGCTTGTATACTTATCTTTCGAGTCTTGATTTATGTGCATATAGTTTCTCACTACTCTGCTCGTGCATGCCCCAATGTATCCTTCACTGAGTTCCGGGCCAGGACACGTTCTCATGCTACTCCTCTGCATTGTTCACCAAGTCCGTCACTAGAGGGCCGGGACACGTTTTATGTATATATATGATGATATGATGATGTGATGATATGATTATACGGGAGCGGTGGCCAGGATGGCATATGATGACTCTATTCACCGAGTCCCTCACTAGAGGGCTGGGACACGTTATATGTATACATGATATATGATGTTGACATGCATGACTTTATTCACCGAGTCCCTCACTAGAGGGTCGGGACACGTTATATGTATACATGATATATGATGTTGACATGCATGACTTTATTCACCGAGTCCCTCACTAGAGGGTCGGGACACGTTATATATATACATGATATATGAGGTTGACATGCATAACCTTATTCACCGAGTCCCTCACTAGAGGGTCGGGACACGTTATATATATGTGTATGATTCATGATCTTGAAATGCACGACTTTCATTTTATAAGGAAAATGTATTGATGATTTTAACAATCATACTGGTTCTGGTGAGTTTCTATTTTGGTTATGATCCCCTGTACTGTACTTCATGCCTTACATACTCGGTACATATTCCGTACTGACCCCCTTTCTTCGGGGGCTGCGTTTCATGCCCGCAGGTACAGACGTTCACGTGAGTGACCCGACAGCTTAGGCGATCCATTCTGCTGCTTTGGAGTGCTCCCTTGTTCTGGAGCCTACATTTTGGTACAGACTCTTCCATTGTACATATGTATGTATATATTCAGGGGTATGGCGGGGCCCTATCCCGTCATATGATTCTGTTGTCTTTGTTAGAGGCTTGTACACATGTATGTGGGTCATGGGTCGTTATGGTTCAGTTATATCTGTATGACTTGGTGTCTTAACCAGTCCCCTTTGTCGTGACAGCCTTAACGACTTGTATGTATGTATACGTATGTATATGTTTTGGGTGATGTGTTTTACGACAGCCTTACAGGGTTCTTTGTGATACATTTGTTATATGTGACAGCTTAAGACGACATCTGACCTTTGTATCTGTACAAGTCAGTGTACGCTGAATATGGATAAGCCATTGGTATGCCGATTTTGGTAAATAAGTGTGTACGGGTGCCCAGTTCGGGCACTAGTCATGGCCTACGGGGTTGGGTCGTGACAGCAGGCGAACAACTAGATGTGATGTTGCGAAGTATGATACGAGGTGTGTCACCGTGATAATGACTCATGACAAACTTTAGATTTTAGCTATGACATGAAGACTCGATTAAGTGGAATTATAATTCAGATTCTCTAGTTCGATGATATCCCTAGGGAAAGGGAGAGATGGTTCGAACGATTACATGCTAGCCAAGTTTTAGCGATTAGTGGAATAACCATGTGATAAGCATTGCGGCTTTGAAGACTACGCTTGATTTAAGATTATTTACTATTTAAAATTGGTTGTATGATTTATTTCCACCTTTAGTTTTTCGTTTAAAAAGGGTACATTAATGGTTTGTGTTGGCTTACTAGCACGTTGGGGCTAGTGCCATCACGACTTGAGATTTTGGGTCGTCACACCCTTCCGTCTCGGCTTTCATTTCGGGGAAAAGCACGGTGAAGTTCAAGTGGACTTTCGCGACACCTGCTCGGCCTCGAGGTAGGTTACGGCTTACTTGAGTTAGAATCTGATTAGGATTTCATATATGAATAGTAGAGACTGATGGAGAAATCATGCTTAGGTCTTCGGACATGGTGTTGGGATGGATAGTTCTAGGTTGGTACTGTTATGTGTGGCTTGTCGCCTTTGTGTTGTTGAACTTGATGCTTTCAATTGACTGTGTGAACTAGTAGATTGTTCGTATGATTGGGCTAACACCATGTGATATATGTTGTGCTTGTTTCCCTAATTACCTTTTAGTTAGACCTGGTTAGCAAACCATATGTAGAGTTAGTTATTGACGAAAAAAACATGTTATGCCGTCGGGTATGAAGTTAGGATAGATTACTTGGGTTGGAATTGTTGTTGATTTTGTGGGCCGGTTGCCTCTTTGTTGTGTTCTGGCTTCATGCCATGTGTATGGTATTGGACTTGTTACTTAGTTGAGGTATTGTGGTTGTGATACAGATATCTCTTACTTAGCTTGACATTATCATAGTTAAAGGCAAGAACTTGATTCAGTGTTGATTTGTGATATGTGTCCATGTAGAGGCATGATTGAGATTTGGTATGATTACACTTGAGATTATTATTATGCATTGTATTCATACTCATTTTCATGATACTTCGGTATGAACTGTGATTGGTACTGATGATGATAAGTGAGAAGGAAACATCTGAGACTTGGACAGACTTGATATAGTAGCCATCTCCGGGCTGTGTGCGGAATGGCTAGCGATATGGAAGCCACCTCTAGGCTATGTGTGAAGTGGCTGGTGTTGTGGAAGTCATCTCTGGGCTATGTGCGGAGTGACTATTACATTGACTTTGCGGGTCCTCCATCGGTCATGACTATCGAGGCGTAAAGGATATCCGTTTGTAGCATATGTGTACAATTTAGTTGTACTGGCCATTGCATTGCATACATTTTCATGCATAAGAATTGCATTTATATCTTGGTGATTTTATTATTGTCTATTCCTTAGTTGTGGTTTGCTCATTAAAACATTGTCTAGTAACGTAGTTGTCAGATCCCAACCTTGGTGAGGCGTGATTGGCACTCGGCACCCTACTGGGGCCGAGCGAACCAAATTGTAACTTACACTCACTATGTCTCAAATGGCAAAATAATGCCAAGAAGACCAACTATGAATATAATGTCATGCATAGGTATAAGTACAACAGGCCTACGACGTCAACATATTCACTAACAAAACATAACTAAGCTGTTTACAGGAATCTGTCTGCAAAGCCTCTATGTACATGACTGAAGTACATAAGTCGGGATAGGGCCCCTGACATACCCTTAACACAAAATACATATACAACCCAGACTCGAAAATTCTCCAGGAAAAGTGGAGTTGTTGCACCTCGTAGTTTCGTCCGTTGAGATTCGTTACATTTTAGTTGTCCTGATCGTGGAAACTTTGGTTCCTATATCATGGTTATGGGGGTTTAAGCTCATGAAATAAGAAATGGAAGGATTTGAGAACAAGAAAATTAAGGAATTTAGTTTGTCGGAACTTTGGCAAAACTTGGCAAAATATTTTGATAGGATTTTGGTCCATATTGGGAGAGGTATATCTCCTAGAATATGAGGAATTTTGGTGTGTTTTTTTTTTTGAAAAATTAAAGTTCATCGAGTCTAGTTTCCAACGCAACAAACCGTTCGTCAATGTGATATTGGAGTAAAAGGTTATGGGTGTTTTAAGACAGACTGTTCTAGCAGAACTTTTTGACGGATCAGTTTGATGGACTGCAGAAATCTCTGCGGCCCGTCAAATTGCACCTTCCCAGCGTAAAATTGTCACAGTGAACCATGTTTGGCTGGGCAGCTTGACGGAGCATTTTGATGGCCCGTCAAAGTTGGCGCAGGATTGCCCGACGGGATTTTAAGTTACGCTTTATATATTTCATTTCACTTCATTTGGGCATTTTATTTTCTCAAATCAGATCCAAGAGCTCTCCAAAAAACCCTCTCCTCAACTCAATAAACTAATCTAAACCAAATCCAAGAGAATTAAGAAATTCAAGTGCTAAGAAGCTTGCTAGGGCTTGTGGAACTCATGTTTTCCTTGGGTATTGTTGTTAGGGTTTTCACTTTGGTGGAGTAAGTTTATCCGAGACTTGTTCTTGTGTGATTAAGGTAAGATTTCACATCTTTTACATGTGGTTAAGGTTGTTTGATTGTTATGCCATGTGGGTAAAGGAAAAAAAGTGGAAATAGAGTTCAAGTATGAACTTGGAGATATTCTAAGCCATAGGTTAACTGGAATTGAAATTCTTTGCATGTTAGGAGTATAATCTTGTTGTGGATGTTATAGATGATGTTGAGGAAATATTGTATGTAAGCATATATTGTGTTGTGTTGTAGCCATTGCAATGAATGATCATTAAAAGGAGAGTTGGGATTGGATGATGCTTAACTTGAATGAAATCTCTTGATTTTGGTATTGTCGATAATCCCATTGTTGATTGGGAGTTATTTTGGAATTTGGTAGAAGTAGATGAAATAAGGGAAATGCTGCCCAATTTTCGCTAGCTTATCAATTATACTCGTTTGAACTTAAGGGTGCCTTTGAAGTCTAACCATGGAATGAACCCTCTTAAATGTAGATTTCTCGAGCTTTGAAGGTGAACGTTAAGTAGTTAAGATGACATAAAGGTATGAAAGGCTAACCCTTATTTCTTAAGGGATGATCCCATTAATGTATACCTTCATGTGAAATCCATAGTATCTTCCATGATGATTTCATTCCTAGAATTACTAAAGCTCATGATCTTGATATTCTCACGATACCATTTGTCCCATCCTATGATAGTTGATCATTTAAGGAAGGATATAATGAAAATTATTGTGATTATGATGATGTTGAGGACATGTATGTACTCCTATGTATATATATATACATATTCATTTATTAAAGTATGACTACTAAGAACCCCGAGCTTGCATGGCCGGATATGATATCTATCGCGCGCACACCACTGCAGTTGGGTACGGATGACACTGAGCCTTAGTAGGGCCAGGTATGTATAACACCGAACCTTTATGGTCGGGTATGATGCTACTATATGTATAAATGTATGCAATGGAAGTTTCTCATTAGAAAGAGGGTAAGTAAATATGATGAACGTCACTAGAGGTATAATGGTTCTTTCATTCCATGACTTTTCTATCTTATGTTATTTCTTATGCTTCCATTATGTATTGGATTATGCTTTACACACTCAGTACATTATTCGTACTGACGTCCTTTTATTTGTGGACGCTGCGTTATGCCCGCAGGTGGACAGGGAGATAGACTTGACCCATAGACTGCTTGTTCAGAGGCTGCATAAAGGAGCTCCATTTTATTCGGAGCTGCAACTATTGGTACTATTATTTTGTGTATATGTATCGGCATGGCGAGGCCCTGTCCCATCCTTATGATGATATTCATACTCTTCTTGGAGACTCGTAGACAGTCATGTATAGTAGATATCTTTTGCCTTGTCAGCTCACGTTTCGGTATACTATTTTTTTAGCCTTATCGGCTTGTGTATATGTGTAAGGGCTTAGTTGTTGACGTTGATATACAAAGGTGTTTTAGCCGTTGAAAATGGCATTTTTGAGGCACAAAATGGTTAACAGGCCATATAGCTCATCTATAGATGAATGTGAATGCACGATGAGAGGTGCCCGGTGGGTTAGCTCCAGCTGCCCATCATGACCCACCGGTTAGGTCGTGACAGGAGCCCACCAACGAAAACTAGTACATGAAAGCAGCCTACTGTGAAAGATTCTCGTCCCGTCTGTCTACACCTGCGGGCATGAGCGCAGCGTCCACAAGAAAGGACATCAGTAAGAATAATGTACCGAGTATGTAAGGAGGAAATGTCATACAATAAATATATACTGCAAGAAGAAGGATAAGAGTCAACCTTGGCACTTCTGACTTACTAATGAGAATCTAGTATGCATGTCCCTTAATTCTCTTATCTCTTTAACTACATCTATGTTTGATACTGTGTCTCTCACTTACATATCTTCCTGGTGCTAATTGCCCAATTGATCAGTGGTAACAACCCGACCGGCAGTAGAATGGTTGTAACAGCCCGTTCGATTATCGCCTGACGATTGAGCGCAACTGCATGACTGATCAGTGGGTAACTGCTCGACCAGTCGTATCCTGGTGGTAATAATTGCCCAACCAGCCGTAGCATGGTGGTAAACGCATAACTGCCCAACCAGCCATAGCATCATTCTGACCACCGCCAAAGCTTGATGTTCCACCTCTACCTCCGCCTCTGCTAACTAAAGTCTGAGGGCCTCGTTCTGGGAAGCGTCCAGAGGAAGCTGAAGCTGCTACTTGTCACACCCTCATCTTGATAGGGCATGATGGGCACCCGACCCTCATCAGAGTCGAGCAAACCCTTAAACATTCTCTTTACGAAAATCTGTCATTTCAAAAACTTTTAAAACATGGAACTTTTACAAATAGAGATCATTGTCGTTATACAGATGATGAAAACTTTCAATCAATTACGTACTTTAAACCAACTGAAATCATCTGAAAATACATACTCTTTTAACATCTACAAATGATTCGCACTTCTCGACGCCCTATCCACAAGACACTGTCTGCAAAGTCTCTAACATATACAAAATACCATGACATAAGTACTTTTACCCGGCAATACTCCGAACTGAGATGGAGCTCGCCAATCCCGCTGGAACACCTTTAGCAAGGTCTTCTACTCATCTGGGTGTACCTGCGTGGCATGAAACGCAGCCCCCGAAGAAAGGTGGTCAGTACGGAATATGTACTGAATATATAAAGTATCACTGAATCATAAAGAAGGAGAGGTGTAACAGTAAACCATTTTAGAGGCAACCCGGAGTAACCTGCAAACAACATTTTGAACCGTGCCATGTAGTGCCTTACACAAATTCTAGCATACACAATATAAGTACATCATGCCCAAATTTTAGAATACACAATGTGAATATAGTATCATAATAGTCCCTTCGGACGGCCGCTTCCGGCATAGTAACAATGATGGCCCCTTCGGGCATGCCGCCGGCATAATAATGCTAGTGCTGGCCCCTTCGGGCATGCCGGTTCTGACATAATAATAATAACGATGGCCCCTTCGGGCATGCCGCCGACATAATAATGCTAGTCCTGGCCCCTTCGGGCATGCCGGTTCCGACATAATAATAATGATGACGGCCCCTTCGGGCATGCCGCGTCCGACATTATAATAATGATGGCCCCTTCGGGCATGCCGCTTGCGACATAATAATACTAATCCTGGCCCCTTCGGGCATGCCGCTTGCGACATAATAATAGTAGTCCTGGCCCATTCGGGCATGCCGCTTCCGGCATTAATACTAATGATGTCGTGCATGTATGTAAATATGCAGATGCATGAAAATCTTTATAAACCATCTAAAGACTCCCTTCGGAGAAACTTTAGTTTCAAAACGGGAACTTCTTCCCTTTCTCTTAAAAATGGGGACTTCTTCCTTTTTATTTCTCAAAACTATCATGTATCACCTTGAATGATCCATAACATAAACTGAGGCCATGTGTTATATAGCACACTTAGTCACATCATGAAATCATCTAATAGCTTAGGCTCGAAAATCTCACACCCCCTTCGGAGTGGTTTTTGAAAATCAAGTTTATGTTTCCTTTAGTACAAAACTAATTTTCTTGAAATCATTACTAAACCACAAACACGTTTCAAGTGAATCCGAGTTAGTATAAGAAAGTTAACAACCGTATGCACGAGCAGAGTAGTAGGAAACTAAATGCACATAAATCAACTTTTAGGGCTCGATGTATAATTATACTTACCGACGCCTGAAGACTCAGAAACAAGTTTCGGGTCAATCCGGCTTAGTTTAAGAAAGTTATGAGCGTTTGAAGTACAGAACCTTCTACGAACGTTTCAGAAGCTATTTTTGGAAAATTAAAGTAACAATCATACCAAGTACCTTTCAAATATCGTTATGGACATCGTTCATTATAGAAACCTCTACGAGCATTTCCAAAACAATCCGAGTTAGCGCATGAACGTTATTCATTATAGGAACCTCTACAACCATTTTCAAGCAATCCGAGACCGTCTACGAAAGTTAGGGACATTACCACTTACAGAACTCTTTAGACTTTTCTTGTTATTCAATCATACAATAAGCTCGGCTATACTAAGTATACTCGCATCAAGAAGTGAATAATAATCATTAACAAGCTCGGAATCAAGAATAGAGTTACCCCAAGATACGTATAATAGCTTACTTAGCTCTAGGACATGCCAAAAGGAAGAAAAGGTAAGCTTTACATACCTGTCCCACGTCCAATTAGTTACGCTTATTCGTCCAAACGTGCTAGTCTACATTCAGAGAATCGACATAATCATTAGACTCATCGACACATGCTTGTCTTAGTCCTTCAAATGAATTTATTTATATTCTGCCGAAATTTCGGCAGCATTTCCCCTGTAAATACACCATCCCCGAGAATCTAACTCGGCCAATTTATCAACAACAAATCCGAGAATTCAACTCGGCCAAATTATCAACAACAATACCAACAATCATAACTCCAACTTCAACAATTATTCCAAAATACATTCTAACATGATTCAAGAATACTTCAAACAATTCACATAATATTCACGACAACCCAACCAACATACTACTTCACCCGAAACCTTCCAAATTCCACAAGAACACTAGCAACACATTTCCTTTCTTCTAAATTCATAAACTACATCAACAATCTATACTTTAGCAATATTATTCATACAAATGTAAGAAACCATACTAGTGTCACATTAACTTCTTCACTAATCCCACAATGATCACAACTCAATTTCAATTCATCAAACCTTAATTTTTGTCATGGAATCCACAACAACAACAATCAAACACTAGATAAAATAATTGGTTCATCATTTCTACATAGCACCCATATACACGGCCACAACTTATATTCGTATTTTCATAAATTTCACCCATTTTCTACATACTACAACATACACAACCATCCATAACATATAAAGGAAGATTAATTCTTACCTTTTTCCCTTCACTTCTCACTTGGCTATGATTGTGAACTTGCAACAAGGAGAGGTCTTCTTTCTCCAACAATTATACCACGTTAAAAGGACCTTCAAATTAGTAGGAATACTAGAAGAAAATATTTTTTTGATCAACATTTTTCAAGGTTCTAATTTGGTTGCTATGGCCGAATGACCCTTGTTCCCCTTCTGCAAGTTTCTTGAAATTTCTAAGGTTGAAGATGAATAATATGACTAATAAGTCATCTTTTGGACTATTTATTCTATGCATCCATGTGGGCCTTGGCCCACACCATCATGGCCGACCACTATGGCCCATAACTTAAGCCCACTTTTTTTTTTTTTTTTTGTGATTCATGAAAATTTATTTCTCCAATTTCCAAATTCGCCCTTAGCCTTCCTCCATATTTTCTATGAGCCATCTTGCGAATTTCCCTTTTTGCCCCTAGCCTTTCTTAATATTTCCACTTCAAAACTTTCATGAACAACTTGTGTGCTAAATAAGGTCAAAAATATAGCCTTGCCCTTAACTTCCCGCAATTATCTTGAATTATCCAAATACGCAAAATACGGGGTATAACACTACTGATCCAGTGGGCCAAGCCATAATACCTCAATCATTCGTCGGGCAATCCCTCATATAGTGACCTGAAACCCCACATTTATAACATACACCAGAGCTCTGACGACATCGTCCAGAATGGGCTCTACCAAACTTACTGCATGGTGGAGTGGGCATCCTCATCTGTGCCGATTCACTCCGGTGTTGAATCTGAAGCCCTCGAATTCCAACCTAACTCATAATAAGCCCACCCCATATAACGCGACCTCCGTGATGGTGAAGGAATACTAGTAGCTAAAAGTGGGGACCCAAAACTACCCCCGATATCCTCTAACTGACTAGAAGATCTAGCTCTCTGAAACCGACCCTCATTCAAATCCTCAGACTGTCGTCTCTTCTGATCTTCTAGATTATGTGCATATGTCTGGATACGGAAAATGTCCATACCATCAAGTAAAGAAGTTGTGGAACATTCATTAATTAAATGTGGCTCGAGTCCCTCCACAAACCAGTGCACTCGATCCTACATTTCTCCAACAATAGTGGAAGCATACCTCGCACACTTTTGTTCCCTTGCCTAAGAGTCAAGAATCTGTCTTTTCTCGCCCGACGGACCTCTGGTGGCAAATAATGCCAAAGAAAGGCATTTACAAACTTCTGCCACACGGTTGGAGGTGCATTAACCCCTCTGGAAGACATCCAAGCATTATACCAATACACAACCACATCCCCTAATCTGTAGCAAGTTAACTCTACTGACTCGGTGTCAGAAGAATGCATCACTCGCAACATTCTCGGCATTTCATCGATAAAATGTTGTGGGCCCTCCTCTGGTTTTGACCCAAAAAACTCTGGAGGGGCCAAATTAAGAAAGTCTTGGACTCTGGTACTAACGGCTCTGTCTCCGTAACCTGTACCCTGCCGCTGGGCCTAAGCGGCTACTATCTGAGTCAACAACTGAATAGCCTCTCGTACCTCCTGACCCGAGGCATCAGGTTGGGGAATTAGGGGTGTTGGAGTTCCTGTATGCCCCTCCAGAGGGTTGAGGTGTAAGAGATCTGGGATGGAACTTCATATTGGGACCCGCCTTCCTCTATATCTACCGGTGGCTCTCGCTCAATACTTCGTCCGGCCACCGCCTTGCCCTTCTGGGCCGCTGTTGCTTTTCTCTTCATAGACATTACTGAAATCATAACATATGGTCAGGAAAAAGAGAATCCACATAGCATGGTTCTATCGCACGATCTAAGATAGGAAAGAAAGGAAATCTTCCTAAATTCCTTGCAGCCTTCTATTTATAAGTGTGGTGCACTGCGCACCATAAACAAGACTCTGCTAGACACGGCTTACAGAAAACCTTAGGACAGACATGCTCTGATGCCACTTTGTCACACCCCAACCTTGGTAAGGCGTGATTGGCACCAGACACCCTACTGGGGCCGTGGGAACCAAACTGTAACTTACACTCACTATGTCTCAAATGACAAAATAAGGCAAAGAAGGACAACTATGAATATAATTTCATGCATACCTATAAGTACACTAGGCCTACGGCGTCAACATATCCACTAAAAAACATAACTAAGCTGTATACAGAAATCTGTCTGCAAAGCCTCTATGAACATGATTGAAGTACATAAGTTGGAACAAGGCCCCGACATAACCTTAACACAAAATACATATACAACCCAGACTCCGCAATGCTCCTAGAATATGTGGAGCCCACCAATAAAAACTAGTACCTAAAAGCAGCCTACTGCGGAAGATTCTCGTCCCGTTTGTCTACACCTGCGGGCATGAATACAGCGTCCACAAGAAAGGATGATAGTATGAATAATGTACAGAGTATGTAAGGATGAAATGTAATATAATAAATATATACTGCAAGAAGAAGGATAAGAGTCAACCTGGCACTTCTAACTTGCCAATGAGAATCTAGTATGCATGTCTCTTAATACTCTCATCTCTTTAACTACATCTATGTTTGATACCGTGTCTCTAACTTACTTATCGTCCTGGTGCTAACTTCCCAACTGATCAGTGGTAACTGCTCGACCGGCAGTAGCACGATTGTAACTACCCGTCCGATTATCGCCAGACGGTAGAGCGCAACTACCCGACTGATCAGTGGTAACTGCCCGATCGGCCGTAGCTCGGTAGTAATAACTGCCCAACCAGCCATAACATGGTGGTAATTGCATAGCTTCCCAACCAGCCATATCATTATGATAAATACATATCTGCCCAACCTGCCGTAGCCCGGTGGTAACATCTGCCCGACTAGTCGTAGACCAGTGGTAATTATAATTGACATCACAACCAAACTGCTACAAGTAATCTCTATGCACTTCCCATGGTCATCACTTAACCCATAAGGTCTACATAATCACATAAGCCTTATAAGCACAACTCATGCCATTATTACTTCCTCCCGCTTGACTAAACATTCACCAAGTCCTAAAATACAACATAAACCTCTCTTCGAACATTAAATACCTCATTAGGGATCCTCTAATAACACTCTATTCATGTTCTATGAAACATTCTGTAAGAACCTGCCCCTAGATTCGTTGGATTATTATTATGAAAACATCATCATGAACACATCTCACCTTGAATGAACAAAATCATAAGGTGAGATCAACATCAATGAATAACATCAATAGCCATGAAACAAGCTCAATGATATCACAGGAACATCGGGAACTGTAAGCTTTGGTATTTTAGAAATAGTGTTATTGAGGATATCATATATAGGTTCACAACAAGGGATCATGCCTTAAGAAAGAAGGGGGTTTAGCCTTAACATACCTGGAAGCTTACTTTCCGACTTTCCAACCTACCTCTTACCTTGCTATCTATTTACGATCGCTCATAGTCTCGTAATCTACATAGAAAATCATTCATACTATTGTTCGGCTCACCATCATACAATTATCTCAAGCCTTAAATTAAAATCCATTTAGAATCTGCCGAAATTCGGGCAGCATCTCCCCTGTTTATATGCCTAGCCTGAAATCACAATCCAGCAACTAACAACAACAACAACAATACCAACATCAACAACAATATTATCAATACCAATATATTTGATAAACATCTGGCATGGTGTTTTATCCAATTCCTCAACCCATAAATTCATGATACGATCATTTAATAACTCTTCCTCCGTAATTAAGCTTAATTCAATATTAATAAGGAAAGATTCATAGCTTTTACCCACTAGAACTGCAATATCTTCAATTATCACCTTGAATCCAAGCCAAGTTTCACCGTAATACGATTTTATAATCATAACTATACGTAGTCCAGACATAAATCCGGAGATTTCACTTGATTCGCAGTAAAATTTGATAATTAGAAGTTGGGGGAACTCTCCAGAATATTTGGGAACTTTTAGGGAGAATTTGGTCTGAAAATAAGGGGGTAAACCACCTTTTATATTTGGCTAGAGTCGGTTAGCACCGACTCAAAAATTGCTCAGCACGATCGCACTTCCTTATGGCTTGTTCACGCTGAGTTGCTGGGTTTTCCTCTGCACTTTTGCGCCACCTTCTGGCGTGTTCGCGCAAGGTTAATTCCCTGCTATGATAGTCCATATTAAAATGCTCATAATTCTCTGTTCCGACGTCGGATCAACGCGCGGTTTGTTGTGTTGGGAACTTCACATTAGGCCTTTGTTGTGCTTCAAAAATTCACATATACTAAAAGATATTCTTTCTCCAAGTTGGGCCAAAATTGCCCTTCATATTTTCTCCAAAGTTCCACCAAATTTAAGTTCCTTAAATCACTTGTCCTCCAATCCTTCCATAGCCTGTTATATGAACTTAAACCCTCACAATCATAAGATAAGCGCATATAATCTCACATACCTCCTAAAATATAGCTCAAATCTCAACATATGAAACTACGGAGTGTAACATCCTCCCCCCTTTAAAAACATTCGTCCTCGAATGGCAAACTCTAAGGGATCTCAATGGAAATTTTTGCATGGTTTCCAAGTAACTATAATACTACCAACCTTTGGCACAGCAAGCTAAAATGCACAATACCACACCGGCCACCATAAGTAATAATAACTTTTTAACCACACATAACTAGTAAATATGCCTGTATTATCATAGGGTAGCTGCTCCTGATTTTGATGTCTAGTCAAAGCATATATGCGGTTCTAACCACTGCCAGAGCTAGACGCTCCACCTTTACCTCTTACTTTGCTAACTGAAGTGTGAGGGCCTCTTTCTGGGAAGCGTACTGAGAAAGCTGAAGCTGCTATTGATCCAGTGGGCCGAGCCATAATACCTCTATCATTCATCGAGAAATCCCTCATATAGTGACCTGAACCCCCACATATATAACATACACCAGAGCCCAGACAACATCGTCCAGAATGGGCTCTACCACACTGACTGCATCAGAGAGGGGCATCCTCATCTGTGCCGATTCTCTCCGGTGCTGAATCTGAAGCCCTCGAATTCTGACATAACTCAGAATAAGACGACCTCACATAACGCGGCCTCCGTGATGATGAAGGAATACTAGTAGCTGAAAGTGGGGACCTAAAACTACCCCTGACATCCTCTAACTGACTAGGAGATCTAGCTCTCTGAAACTGACCATCATTCAAATCCTCAGACTGCCGTCTCTTTTGATCTTCTAGATTATGAGCATATGTCTTCATATGGGAAATTTCCATACCATCAAGTAAAGCAGTTGTGGAACATTCATTAATTAAATGCGTCTCGAGTCCTGCCATAAACTGGTGCACTCGATCTTCCATTTCATCTATAATAGTGGAAGCACACCTAGCTAAAGAGTTAAACTGGAGAGACTATACTCTCGCACACTTTTGTTCCCTTGCCTAAGAGTCAAGAATCTGTCTTCTCTCGCCTGACGGACTGTTACACCTCGGAAAAGTTCCCGTTGGTACGCAAGTAAATGAACTAATGATGTGTGCGAGGAGTGCGAATGTATAATGTTTCATGGGAAATGTATGTAAAGGGATGTGGATGATTAGAATGAAAATTCGAGAAATGAGAAAAATTGAAAGTTGGAAAAACTGCCCAGTGGTCGTATATTGCAAAATACGGACCATAAAGTGCAATACGGTCCGTAAACTGCTATGCAAAAGCTTCAGCTTTCTACCAGTGGTCGTAAAGTGAAATACGGACCGTAAACTGCCAGGTCATAAACTGGCATGCCAAACTTCAACTTTTTGCCAGCCGTGGAAATGGTTAAATACGACCTGGTAGACCGACCGTAAAGTGATTTACGGCCCGTAAACCATGGTCGTAAACCACCATGAAGGCAGCCCAGCTTCTAGTTCTGGAAATGGCTAAATACGCCCATGGAGGACGAGCCGTATACGAATATAAGCACAAGTATGGTACTAGTATTATTATGGGATACGAACGACGATGTATGCAAGTAAGCGACATGATGATGATGATGATATTACTGTCTCCCCTCCTATGCTATTTTCATATGATATCTATTATGCTTCTATATTGATGTTGATCATGCTTTACATACTCAGTACATTTTTCGTACTGACGTCCTTTTGTTTGTGGACGCTGCATCATGCCCGCAGGTGCACAGGGAGACAGACTTGATCCATAGCTGCTTATTCAGAGATTGCATAGCAGAGCTCCATTTCTTTCGGAGCCGTAGCTTTTGGGTACTTATTCTTTTGTGTATCTAATTATGGGCATAGCGGGGTCCTGTCCCGCTCATACGATATGTCATACTCTTAGAGGCTCATAGTAATGTGTATGTGGGTAGAGATGTTCGGCCATGTCGGCCCATGTTTTGTATAGCTTTTGTTAGCCACGTCGGCCTTGTACTTATGATGTGGCACAGATGCCTATGATATGTTAAATGATGATGGTCGTCTAGTGGGATCAATATGATTAACGATAAGAAAAGCAAGATTTGACTTATGGTTCACCTAGAGGTTATGTTATGTACGATAAGGGGGTGCTCGGGTGGGGTAGCACCGGGTGCTCATCGCGGCCCCCTTGTCGGGTCGTGACAAAAGTGGTATCAGAGCAGTTCAGTCCTAGGATGTGTCTACGAGCCGTGTGTAGTAGAGTCTTGGTTATGGGTGTGTTGCGCGCCACACTTATAAACAAGAAGTTGCAGACATTTTAGGAATATATGACCTTCTTTCTTCATAAGAATCGTGTGATAGAGCTATGATGTAAGAAATTCTTGTTCCTAAATCGTGTGTTGTGTATTTCAGAGATGCCTAAAAAGAAAAAGGCTACAGTAGCCCAAAAGGGCAAGACGGTGGCAGAAAAGCAGGCTGAAAGAGTACCGCCACCGGTAGTAGAGGAAGAAGAGTCCCAGAGTGCGGCTCAATCTCAGTCTTCCCAGACAGTGCCTATTACTGAGGAACGTGAGGGAGCCTCAGCCCCAGCTCCAGCTCCTCCACCGAACGTTTCGGGCCAAGACATGAGAGAAGCCATTAATTTGTTGACTCAGTTGGTTGCGGCCCAGACTAAGAAGCCAAGCGCAGGGCAAGGTGACAGGGCTGTTAGTGCAAGGGCCCGTGACTTCATTGCTTTGAAACCCCCAGAATTCTTTGGGTCGAAACTGGAGGAGGATCCCCAGGACTTTATTGATGGTATGCTAAGGACGCTCCGGTTGATACATGCTTCAGACACCGAATCGGTGGAGCTAGCGTCATATAGATTGAGGGATGTCTCAATCCAATGGTATACGGTTTGGATGGCTTCGCGGGGATCCAATGCACCTCCACCGGTATGGCAAGAGTTTGTTGACGCTTTTCTCCGTCATTATATGCCCCCAGAAGTTCGGCGAGCTAGGGCCGATAAATTCTTGAATCTGAGGCAAGGTAGCATGAATGCTACAGAGTAAAGTCTCCGCTTCAATTCCTTGGCTAGGTATGCTTCGGCCATGGTAGCGGATATGGGTGATCGGGTGCACCGGTTTGTGAAAGGCCTAGGGCCACACTTGATGGATAAATGCTTAACTGCGTCCCTTCAGGATGGCATGGATATTGCACGCATTCAGGCACATGCTCAGGAATTAGAGGAACACCTACAGCAGCGGAGAAATGAACGTGAGCAAGATAGGGGACATAGCAAGAGAGCTAGACCTTCAGGTTCGAGGAGCGAGTCAAGGGGTGGACACAGACAGCAGCTTCCCAGCCATTCAGGCTATTCTATGACCAGTCCACCTCCACGGTTTTCAGGCCAGGGCCTTGATAGATCAGCTCGTCCAGGGCCGAGTCCGAGTTATACAGGACCTAAGTTCAGAAGTGATTTAGGCCAGTCAAGGCCACCCGTACCACCGTGTTCCCAGTGTGTGAAAATGCATTGGGGTCGATGCCGATTTGGTTCAGATGATTGCTATTCATGTGGTCGGTCAGGCCATATTATGCGTGATTGCCCCTCAGTAAATGGTAGAGGTAGGACCCAGCCATCAGGGTCGGTAGCCGGATCTTCGGCATCTGTACGCCCTACGGGGCTAGGTTCACATGCGCCAGCTGGCCATGGTAGAGGTAGAGGGAGAGCTCCCAGTACTAGCGGTTCTCAGCACCGTATTTATGCTTTGGCTGGATGCCAAGATCTTGAGTTGTCTCCTAACGTAGTCACAGGTATATTATCGGTATTCTCTCATGATGTATATCCTTTGATTGACCCGGGCTCCACATTGTCTTATGTTACTCCATATATTGCGGGTCGATTTATAATCGAGCTGGAGTCGATCAAACCTTTTGAGGTGTCTACGCCCGTTGGCGAATCTGTGATAGCTAGCCGAGTGTATAGAGATTGTGTAGTCGTGATATGTGACCACCGTACTATAGCTGACTTGCATGAACTAAATATGGTAGATTTTGATGTCATTATGGGCATGGATTGGTTGGCTTCTTGCTACGCCAATGTTTATTGTAGAATAAAAATGGTTCGCTTCCAGTTTTCGGGAGAACCAGTCTTAGAATGCAAAGGAAATACGGCGTCACCAAAAGGTAGGTTTATTTCCTATCTAATGGCAAGGAAGATGATCACGAAAGGGTGCATTTATCACCTAGTACGAGTTCATGATGTAGAAGTTGAGTCGCCGACTCTTCAGTCAGTTCCGGTAGTGAACGAATTTCCGGATGTGTTCCCGGAAGAGCTTCCAGGCCTTCCTCCCGAGTGAGAGATAGATTTTGCGATTGATGTGTTGCCAGACACTAATCCCATATCTATTCCTCCCTATAGGATGGCACCCGCAGAGTTGAAAGAGTTGAAGGAGCAATTAAAAGACTTGCTTGAAAAAGGCTTCATTAGGCCTAGTTCATCCCCGTGGGGAGCACCCGTATTGTTCGTCCGGAAGAAGGATGGCTCCTTGAGAATGTGCATTGATTATCGACAATTGAATAAAGTGACAATTAAGAACAAGTATCCCCTCCCGAGGATTGATTATTTATTTGATCAATTGCAAGGTGCCAAATGGTTTTCAAAGATTGATTTGAGGTTCGGGTATCACCAAGTAAGCGTTAGGGACAAAGATATCCCTAAGACAACTTTCAGAATAAGATATGGCCATTTCGAGTTCCGAGTAATGTCGTTTGGGCTAACTAATGCACCGGCAGTGTTTATGGACTTAATGAACAATGTATTCAGGCCTTTTCTGGATCTATTCGTGATTGTATTCATCGATGATATCCTAGTGTATTCTAGATCCGAGGCAGAACATGCGGATCACTTGCGTATTGTCCTTGGAGTTCTTCGAACCCGAGAGTTATTCGCGAAGTTTTCCAAATGCGAGTTTTGGTTGAACTCAGTGGCATTTCTGGGCCACATTGTTGCAGCTGACGGTATTCGAGTGGATAGCCAAAAGATTGAGGCAGTGAAGACTTGGCCAAGGCCCACGACCCCTACGGAGGTTCGTAGCTTTTTGGGCTTAGCAGGTTATTAGAGAAGATTTGTTGAGGATTTCTCTTCTATTTCTGCACCGCTCACCAAGTTGACTCAGAAGTCAGCTAATTTTCAATGGACAGATGCTTGCGAGCGTAGTTTCCAAGAGTTGAAAGACCGACTGACTTCAGCCCCAGTCATTGTGATGCTTCAAGCGTCGGGCTAGGATGTGTATTGATGCAAAATGGTAAGGTGATTGCGTATGTTTCTAGACAATTACGGAAACATGAGCAGAATTATCCGACCCATGACTTAGAATTGGCCGCGGTGGTCCATGCTTTAAAGATATGGAGACATTACTTATGTGGTGTCCACGTGGATATTTATACAGATCATAAGAGTCTCCAGTACATCTTCAAGCAGAAAGAGTTGAATTTGCGGCAACGACGATGGCTAGAGTTGCTAAAAGACTATGATGTTGAAATCCTGTACCACCCCGGAAAGGCAAATGTTGTGGCTGATGCTCTTAGCCGTAGGTAGATGGGAAGTCTAAGTGATGTACGACCAGAAAAGAAAGCGATGGCCCGTGATCTTCACCAGTTAGATAGCCTAGGAGTCCGAGTGGTGGACTCAAGTAGCAGCGGAGCTACTATTCAGAATTTAGCAGTTTCATTGTTAGTAGCGGAAGTAAAAGAGCGACAATATGAGGATCCCATGCTAATGCAGTACAGAGATACACTCCCTCAGAAGGAGGAGGAGTCATTTGACATTTCGGAAGACGGAGTTCTCCGATGTCGAGGCAGGTTATGTGTTCCCGATGTGGCAGGTCTACGCCATCAGATTTTGAGAGAAGCTCATTGGTCCCGTTACTCCGTTCACCCCGGAGCGACGAAAATGTATCATGATCTTAAGACTATATATTGGTGGAATGGGATGAAGAAAGACGTAGCGGAATTCGTAGCTCAGTGTCCTAATTGCCAACAAGTGAAGATAGAACACCAAAAGCCGGGTGGCTTATTGCAAGCTATAGAAATCCCAACTTGGAAGTGGGAAGTGATTAATATGGATTTCATTACAGGGTTACCCTATTCTCGACGTAAGTATGATTCCATATGGGTGATTGTGGATAGACTCACAAAGTCAGCTCATTTCTTACCGGTCAGGACGACCTATGTGGCAGAAGATTATGCAGAGCTTTATCTTAAAGAGATAGTGAGACTCGATGGCGTTCCGGTATCTATTATCTCCGATAGAGGAACTCAGTTTACAGCCAAGTTTTGGGGGTCTTTCCAAGAAGGTTTAGGGACCCAAGTGCGCCTAAGCACGGCGTTTCACCCACAGACCGATGGGCAAGCTGAACGTACTATTCAGACTCTTGAAGATATGTTACGGGCATGTATGATAGATTTTGGAGGAAATTGGGATGACCATTTGCCACTCATTGAATTTGCTTACAATAACAGTTATCATTCTAGCATTCAAATGGCACCGTATGAGGCTCTATATGGGCGAAAGTGTAGATCCCCAATTGGGTGGTTTGAAACCGGAGAAGCTAAGTTGATAGGGCCAGACTTGGTCCAGCAAGCAATAGAGAAAGATAAGCTCATACAAGATCGGTTGCTAGCGGCTCAAAGTCGTCAGAAGTCCTATGCGGATAATCGTCGAAGAGACTTAGAGTTCGAAGTGAAAGATTGGGTATTCTTGAAAGTGTTGCCGATGAAGGGTGTGATGAGATTTGGCAAAAAGGGGAAGCTCAGTCCCCGGTATATTGGGCCATACGAAATTGTGCGCAAAATAGGCAAAGTGGCCTATGAGCTAGCTCTACCTCCAGATTTGGAGTCAGTCCATCCAGTATTTCATGTCTCGATGCTTCGGAAGTGTGTTGGAGATCCTACGAGGATTTTCCCAGTGAATGATATTCAAGTGACAGAAAAGTTAACTTATGATGAAATACCCATTGCCATATTAGATAGGCAAGTACGGAGGCTTAGAAATAAAGAAGTGGCCTCAATTAAAGTTCTGTGGAGAAATAACAATCGAGAGGAAATGACATGGGAAGTGGAAGAGAATATGCGATCCAAATACCCACATTTATTTCAGCCCTTGGAAGAAGTCCAAGATGAGACGTCAAAATCATAAGGTATGCATGTTTTCCCTTTTATACATTCAGGTCGTGTGTGGCCAAATTTCTAGTGCTGTTGTATTATTGCCCTGTGAGGAATTGTTATTGTGGGTTGTTGTGGCAGGGTGGTAGTGCCATATTACAGAGGAAACTCTGGCGAAATTTTTATAGAATTACCCAAGCCTTTAACATTCTAGAACGAATGTTCCTAAGGGGGGGGGGGGGGGGGGGGGGGGGGGGTTGAATGTTACACCTCTGATGATGTGTGCGAGGAGTGCGAGTGTATAATGTTTCATGGGAAATGTATGTAAAGGGATGTGGATGATTAGAATGAAAAGTCGAGAAATGAGAAAAATTGAAAGTTGGAAAAACTGCCCAGTGGTCGTATATTGCAAAATACGGACCTTAAAGTGCAATACGGTCCGTAAACTGGCAGTCGTAAACTGCCATGCAAAAGCTTCAGCTTTCTGCCAGTGGTCGTAAAGTGCAAATACGGACCGTAAACTGGTATACGGTTTGTAAACTGCCAGGTCGTAAACTGGCATGCCAAACTTCAACTTTCTGCCAGCCGAGGAAATGGTTAAATACGACCTGGTGGACGGACTGTAAAGTGATTTACAGCCCGTAAACCATGGTCGTAAACCACCATGAAGGCAGCCCAGCTTCTGGTTCTAGAAATGGCTAAATACGCCCATGGAGGATGAGCCGTATAGTGGAATACGGTCCGTAAACCTCCATGGACGACCATTGTTCACCCAGCACAGATTTTCCAATTCATTAAATATGAGGATCAAGACTTATTTTATTTCATTACAACATTACACCACTTCGCTCTAAAACTTCTCTCTACATTTATTATATGAGTTTTCAAGGATTATAAGCCATCAATAACATTAAGACAAGTGAATCAAGGATAAGGGAATCATCAAGGATCATCCAAGTCAAGAAATCCAAATGGAGAAAAACTAGGGTTTTGGTCAAAGAGGAGTATTATCAACCAAAGCTTGTTCCTACAACTTCTAAGGTAAGATTCATGATTTTTACAAGATGTTTAAGGTATTGGAGAATTAAAATACATGGATTGTAGAAAATGTGGTCAACTAGGTCATGAATGATGAATAGTGACATTTTGAGAAATAGTTTGAATTGAGTTATGAATGTTGTTGTGTTGTGATATGAATATGTTATAAATGGTATTAAGATCATGAACTAAACACTTTAGACGAACGGACGAAGATGGGTGTTATGACCATTAATGTGGGTGAATTAGAGGCAAATTGAGGAATCTAGATAATGCGGATAATGTGAATGACTAATGGCCATTGTTATGATATTAATGAAGGTATAAACGCTAGCATTGGAAGGGAACGTGCAAGTGTAGAATAGTTCAATGAAAAGGTATGTAAGGCTAACCCTTCTTTCATAAGGCATGGTTCTTGGGAAAATTCTTAATTCCTCTACATGAGTATGTTGTCTTCATATGGTTGACATTCCGAGCTCATAAGCTCACGACCCTTGATATGTACTATGATTATACTATGTTCCCCGTATGACGAGTAAGTCTATAATGTAGATGTAACGATAATGATGAGGATAGTAATTATGATGAGAGTAAAATGAGATTATAGATGTTTACGAGCTATGATATATGTCTATGTATGCCTATGAAGGGCTATGATAAGACCCCGAGCTTATGATGCCGGGTAAGACTATATGTATATGACTATGTATAAAGTATGTATATGATTACGAAACGCGCGCACACCTCTGCAGATGGTACTGATAACCCTGATGCCTTGGTAGGGCCAGGTATGTATGACCTTGAGCCTTGGTTGGCCAAGCATGTATAATACACCGATCCTATGAGGTCGGGTATGCTATGTAAATGCTATGTATATGAAATGACTATGTATATGATATGAATATGAATGTGATAAGACTATGTATAAGAATACGAATAAGAACATGTATATGAATATGAGCACAAGTATGGTACGAGTATTATTATGGGATACGAACGACGATGTATGCAAGTAAGCGACATGATGATGATGATGATATTACTGTCTTCCCTCCTATGCTATTTTCATATGATATCTATTATGCTTCTATATTGATGTTGATCATGCTTTACATACTCAGTACATTCTTCGTACTGATGTCCTTTTGTTTGTGGACGCTGCGTCATGCCCGCAGATGCACAGGGAGACAGACTTGATCCATAGCTGCTTATTCAGAGATTGCATAGCAGAGCTCCATTTCTTTCGGAGCCGTAGCTTTTGGGTACTTATTCTTTTGTGTATATAATTATGGGCATAGCGGGGTCATGTCCCGCTCATACGATATGTCATACTCTTAGAAGCTCGTAGTCATGTGTATGTGGGTAGAGATGTTCAGCCATGTCGGCCCATGTTTTGTATATCTTTTGTTAGCCACGTCGGCCTTGTACTTATGATATGGCACAGATGCCTATGATACGTTAAATGATGATGGTCGTCTAATGGGATCAATATGATTAACAATAAGAAAAGCACGAATTGACTTATGGTTCACCTAGAGGTTATGTTATGTACGATAAGGGGGTGCTCGGGCGGGGTAGCACCGGGTACTCGTCGCGGCCCCGTTGCCGGATCGTGACACGGACCTCTGGTGGCAAATAATGCCAAAGAAAGGCATGTACAAACTCCTGCCACACGGTTGGAGGTGTATTAGCCCCTATGGAAGACATCTACGCATTATACCAATACACAAACACATCCCCTAATCTGTAGCAAGCTAACTATACTGACTCGGTGTCTGAGGAATGGATCACTCGGAACGTTCTCGGCATTTCATCTATAAAATTTTGTCGGTCCTCCTCTTGTTTCGACCCAAAAAACTATGGATGGGCCAAATTAAGAAAGTCTTGGACTCTGGCACTAACGGCTCTGTCTCTGTAACCTGTACCCTGCCGCTGGGCCTGAGCGGCAACTATCTGAGTCAACAACTGAATAGCCGCTCATACCTCCTGACCCGAGGCATTAGGTGGGGGAACTAGGGGTGCTGGAGTTCATGTATAACCCTCTAGAGCGGTTGAGGTGTAAGAGGTCCCGGATGGAACTTCATACTGGGACCCGCCTTTCTCTATATCTACCGGTGGCTCTCGCTCAATCCCTCTTCTGGCCACTGCCTTGCCCTTCTGGCCTACTGTTGCTTTTCGCTTCATAGGCATTACTGAAATCATAACATATGGTCAGCAAAAAGAGAATCCGCATAGCATGGTTCTGTCGCACGATCTAATATAGGAAAGAAAGGAAATCTTCCTAAATGCCTTGCAGCCTCCTGTTTCTAAGTGTGGTGCACTGCACACCATAAATAAGACTCTGCAAGACACGGCTTGGAGACAACCCTAGGACAGACCTGCTCGGATACCACTTTTTCACACCCCAACCTTGGTAAGGCGTGATTGGCACCCGACACCCTACTGGGGCCGAGCGTACCAAACTGTAACTTTCGCTCACTATGTCTCAAATTACAAAATAACGCCAAGAAGGCTAACTATGAATATAATTTCATGCATACGTATAAGGAAAATAGGCCTACGACGTCAACATATCCACTAACAAAACATAACTAAGCTGTATACAGGAACCTACCGGCAAAGCCTTTATGAACAGGACTGAAGTACATAAGTCGGGACAGGGCCCCGACATACCCTTAACAAAAAGTACATATACAACCCCGACTCCGCAATACTCCTGGAAGAAGTGGAGCCCCCCAATAAAAACTAGTACCTGAAAGTATCCTGCTGCGGAAGATTATCGTCCCGTCTGTCTACACCTGCGGGCATGAATGCAGCGTCCACAAGAATGGACGTCAATACAAATAATGTACTGAGTATGTAAGTAGGAAATGCAAAAACACGTTGTAAACTCATAATTCCGTATATCAAAATGAACCTGTCTCCTGAGGAGATACAGTTAACCAAATTAAACAAAATATGCATGCCGACAAGGCTGCCACTATACGCGGTAATATCCAAAACGAACTACATCCGTACAGCTGACCAAACCATATATACAACTCGCATATGTCTACACACCTCTATGAGTATAACAAAGTCTATGTCAAAAGGATCTGTACCAAAATGAGTCAAGCTCAAGAACAATGGAGCCGTCTAAGCAGCTGAGCAGAAGTCCTAAACCGGAGGATCACCAAACTGAAAATCTGTACCTGTGGGCATGAAGTACAGCCTCCGAAAAAAGGGGTCAGTACGAATAATGTACTGAGTATGTAAGGCATAAATAACAACATATATAAATATGAAAGGTAACATGTAATAGGAAGGAAAACTTGTACATCTTAAAATCATATAGACACAAGTACACATATATGTACACATATAATATAAGTATTAGTGTTGCGGAACGTGCGACCCGATACCAAAAGTATATGAGATGTTAGTGTTGAGGAACGTACGGCCCGATCCATATAAGTTAGTTCTGAGGAACGTACGGCCCGATCCATATAGGTTAGTGCCGAGGAACGTACGGCCCGATCCATATAGGTTAGTGCCGAGGAACGTACGGCCTGATCCATATAAGTTAGTGCCGAGGAATGGACGGTACAATCCATATAAGTTAGTCTCGAGGAGCGTACGACCCGATCCATATAAGTTAGTGCCGAGGAACATACGACCTGATCCATAAATGTCGTATGTACACATACATAATGTAAATAGCATGCATGAAAGCTCATATGAAGGGTACAACTTTATCAGAGTGACGTAAGGTCGGTAACCTTTGATTATATTATGGAACAACCATTATCGCTATATCTCACCTCGAAGGAACAATTCGTAAGGTGAGACCAACAACAATGAACAAAATCGAGAAAATCATGGAATACCTCAACATTCTCATATCATCGTTGAAATCATAACTTGAGACTTTTAAACATAAAATCATCGTCATCGTAATCCTCATAAAAACATTCTCATCGTTAATATCATGAAAAGCTTTAAGAGTCATAAACTTCGAGCTCTTGGAAACAAGGTGGTTATGGGAACATGTATGGGATCATAACATAAGAATCTTGCCTTTGAAAGAAAGGGACGAGCCTTAACATACCTTGAAGCTTATCTATTCGGCCAACTTCTACTTCTCAAACTCACAATCTACAATCAAGGGAATTCATACTATTGTTAGGCTCGTTATCAAGTGCTTATCTTAAGCCTTTAAATTAACTCTTCCTAGAATCTGCCGAAATTTTGGCATCACCTCCCCTGTTTATATCCCAAGCCTGAAATTGCAATACCAACAACAAAGAACAACAACAACAATACTAACATCATCAGCACCATCATCAATATCAAAATATTCCATGAAACATCCTATACGATGTTTACCCAAATTCTTGACCAACAACTTTATTATACGATAATTTAATCACTATATCTTCGTAGATAAACCAAAGGTAATAGCAATAGGAAGAGATTCATACCTTTTTCCTATTAAAACAGCAATATATTCAGTGTTCGCCTAGAATTCAAACCGAAGTCCACCGCAAAACGATACTACAATCACAGCTACACGCTATTCGAACCTAAACCAACACTTCACAACTTAAAATCCACTCAATGTAGTGGTATCCTCACCCCTCAACAGTTTTCTAGATTTTTCTTGGACCAAATCTAATAAAAAAAAGGGGTTTTACCCCTTTATATAGGTAGCCAAAGTCGGTGAAACCGACTAAAAAAGTGGTCTTCGCGAATGCGAGGGACCCTTGTGAATGCGATGGTCTAGAATATTCATGGACATTGTGAATGCAAGACCCTATCGCGAACGCGTAGGGCAATTCTGCCCAGTTCTACTAGATTTTCGTTCTTCAACCGATTGGTCTCCAATCCTTTCCACACTTCTTATACATGATATTAAACCCTCATAACCATAATATAGGTGCATACAATGTCATATATCACTTTATCCATAAATATGCTTAATACTTGTGCGATCCTTAAATCTGAAGGTTACCTTTCTTGATCAAAATTCCACGTGCTTGTACTTAGACTTGGCGAACGTTCCCCTGAAAATACGAGGTGTAAAATCCTCCCCCCCCCCCCTTAGGAATATTCGTCCTCGAATTTCAGCTTAACTCAAGTCCTTACCCACAATTCAGGTACTGGGTTTTAATGTGAACTCCAACGAACTTACCTTCCTTAGTTCTTTTCGGTTATCCTTTTTCTCTTATAGCTTGCATATTAGAACACTTAGTCATAACTCGACTCTTTCTTCTTCCGTTCACTTCGTCTTACCCCTAGACGTTTACATATGACTTTATAATTCACTTATGTCCCTCGTCAATTTATTAGAGACCTTACAACCCTTGGAGCGTTTTATGCCTCTCAATAACCTGCAAGACATTCGTAGACTCTACAAATCACATGAAATTTTTTTCGTCAATAGCTTTACATAGTCCTACCGTTCCAGTACGTATTTTTTTCGTCAATAGCTTTACATAGTCCTACCGTTCGTCACTCTTCGACTTCTTTAAAGGACTTCAACTTTACTTCCACGTTCTTAATCTCAATCCTTGGAGTTAGCCATTAAGCACAGTGCTGGAGTTTTCCTATACCATAACTGTACATAGCTACTCTATAATCTGGCTATCATTGACTGGTACGATCTTGAAAGAATTTCTGGTTTGACATACAAATACTAAGCACTTACTTGTAACGTATCCTCAAGTATCTAATGTCATGCTCGACTCAAAAAAGACTTATCTGAGTCTTTAAATCTTTCTTGGGTGAGCTATAACCTGCGTTCCCCTGGTTTGAGTGATAGACATAAGCAATGGAAATCTCATACCATTACTCCTGATATATGATTTATGTAGTCCCCTACTGTACACGTAGTCCTAATGGGCAGCACATAGGCTAATTCCATAGGCCTGCTGGTAGTCTCCCTAACTGAATTAAACCTCTACGGTAACACGGCCATCTATATTAGTGGTTTCTCATCTCTGAATTGGAATCCCAGTGACTTGTTATGACTTACTGCACTCCTGATAACTAACTTCCATTGTACCATGAAGTTTGTTATGTCTTTCCTCATAACAGTGTCAATGCATGTCCTTGTTGTTCTAACTGCCTAGCATAGAGAGGGCACTAAGCCTTTCCTTTCACCAGCATCTTTCCATCATTCTATTTGTTAGCCTTGTCGTAAACTTAGCCATCTTTGTTTAAGGGTGCGCTACAACCTCTTAGGGAACTTATATATAAACTATCGACGCTACCCCAATATATCCTTTCCTGTGCACATAACTATAACTAGCTTAAGAGCACAAGTTGAATGACTCTTGCTGTACCTCTTACCACTATCCTGAGGCATAGGCTATAACCTCATCACGTTGCATTAATCCTTGATTTACCTATGCTATTACTACAAATTAGCCGGTACCCTTCTCTCTAATTACTCGCCGCGCTCTTTTTCTGTCGGTACTTTCAAATCTCATCTACTCGTATCTTCTACACCTTCTAACATTGGTGCCTTATTCCTTTACTTGACTCCTTTCAGGTGTAGTTACCCCAAATTGTTCTCTCAACTCAGGTTCTATTCCGTTTCTACTAGCAATGAAGGGGGATATGTATGATTAGGCGAAACCTAGATCTATTACTGCATATACGTCCCGGGAGAAAATCAATAAGTTACCTGTAATCACATTCGGTGACGCCTCCTGATCTTGCCTACTAGCCAAAGCATATATATTGTTCGAACGGCTGCTAGAACTAGAAGCTCCTCCACCACGGCCAGCTAGTGTCATGACCCGACTAGGGGCCGTGACGAGTACCCGATACTTGTACCGAGCACCCCTTACCTATCATTTCACTTTCATCCCTTAGCGGCCGTATGAACCGTGCCATATTTTTATTTTTATTTTATTACTGAACATTAACGTTAGTAGCATCATCATAAACATAGACTAGTAAACTTTGTTATCATATTATACAGAGACACGAACAATTCAAAATACAAGACATCTAACTATACATATCTGTCTACGAGCCTCTAGACATAGTACACATATACATAGAAAGGGCTGAGTACTGTCGTGCCAGAATATACATATACACAAAATAGTACCAAGGGAGTTAGGCTCCGGAACAACTGGAGCGCTGTCAAGTGCGGCTGGTAGAGCTCCTAAGGATCAAGTCCACCTGTATGCTGATCTGCGCGGCATGAAATGCAGCGTCCACAAGAAGAGACGTCAGTACGAATAGTGTACCGAGTATGTAAGGCATGGAAGATAATACAAGCAGTAACATAGAGTGCGATTGATAATATCATGGAGTCATAGGACATATAATGAGGCAAGAAAGTAACCTGTACATAGGAAGGCCCCTTTTTGGGCGGCTATCATGCATGGCTTGTCTTTCCATTTTAAAAACGTTTCCCCTCCATGAACGTAGAAAATAGAACTTATATTATGTCGTATCTTATCGTATCATATCCTATCGTGCACTACCGTATCTTATCGTGGCGTGTCAGGTCGTGTCCTATCGTATCTTATCATGGCATATTGTATCGTGTAATATCATGTCTTATTACAGCATGTCGTATCGTGTTATATAATGTCAATGTCATAGCATAGCATGTCATAGCGTATCACGTCATAGCATAACTTGTCATATCATAGCATAGCTTATCATATCATAGTATAGCTTGTCATAGTATGTCATGTCATGGCATATCATAGCATATCATGTCATAGCATATCGTATCATAGCATGTCTGGTCATGACAAGGTAGGTCATATCATAGCGCCGAACAATGTCGGCTTGCCCACATAGCGCCGAAATATATCGGCTCACCCATATATCCCGCGTCCGGGCACCCCGCATCCGGGATGATAAACCAGCTGATCAGGTGGCAATGAAACATGTTTCCCTTCCCATTCCCCCATATATCCCTTCCCCCCATCCCAGGTTCATATACATATCTTATATGCATGTACATATCTTATATACATATACATGGTTTATATATATAGATATCATATAAGCACGCAAGGGAGCCAAAAGAAAAATCATGTATCTATCGGAGTGACGTAAGGTCGGTGACCTCGGATTACATTATGGAATACTTGTGATCGCTTTGTCTCTCCTTGAAGGAACAAATATTTTAAGGCGAGACTACCAACAGAGAACAGAATTAGAAGTAAACATAGAATACAATTATGGACATCATAGATGTCAACTCATAGGCTTTGGAATCCTTAGAAAATAGGGTCACAGCTAGGAGATAGAGGTAAGATCCAAAAACTAGTTTATCAATTTCATATTCACATTGAATCCTTAGCTTAGGAATCTTAGTCATAGAATCGTTCCGGTCGTACTTATCGTAGGCATATCCTCTTGTCTAACATTATTGTTATCATTATCATCATAGAAGTATCCCCGTTGGAGTAATTATAGTACTCATCATTTGGTAGTGAGATCGGGATCAAAGGTTCCCTTTGGATTCAACTTCAAGTACGTCAATCAAGCCTATAAGGAAAATCCGAGAGTAACGGGCCCACCTCGGGCCGAATGAGGTGGCGTATACGATTTGTATGTGTTACACGTCATGGCGTTACTTGTAATGGTTATAGGGTAATCGGGTCCCATTTATGCATGTTCTAGGGGTTAGGAGGTCTTTCCAACATTTTGCACATTTTCTTATTCAATTCTACTGAAGGAAAAAGGAGAAACTTTAGGTGCGGATTCCGGGGAATAGAGTTGTCCCCGAGGCTCGTACCCAACTTATTACGTCTAAGACATGCCATAGAAAGAAGGGTGACGCCTTACATACCTCTTTCCTCTCCTTTTGCTATTCCGAATTCAAGCTGCAAATCCGCCAAAATATGCAATTTGGTCACATTTACCCAAACTTTCATTAAGGTATTTAGAGTTGAAATCTTAAGGTAATACTTGGCTACCGAAATTTCGGCAGCACTTCCTCTGTAAATATACCATCCTCAACATTCAACTTAGTCAAATTCTCATCAATCACAATCCGGGAATTCAAACCCGGCCAAACTATCAATATAAATTCAACAACCACACTAGCGATTCATATATTCAATTCAAGATACATGATAACAATTTACTACTTTCTTCAAAACCTCTGAAATCCAATGAACACAATCTCAACCTTATAATATATATTCCGACAACACCATACTAATATCATTACATGCCATTCATGCAAGAACATTATTTTTAATTTACACAATCTTCCAACTACCAACACTTTACCAAGGTTATCAAATCTTTACTTGCAATATAAAATCCACAATATAACGACTAAAATGCTAAATAAACTTGCTCACTATCCCTTCACAACTCAACACACATGCACGGCAACATACACACTACACACTACACGGTCAACCTCAATAACATCATCCAATTTCCATCTTTAACATAGCATTCACCACAATAATAACCAAACACTAAATAAAATAATTGAAGCATGCTTACTACACATGCATACATGTGCACGGCCACATACCATATTCCTTTCCTTCATGAATTTCATCCATTTTAGCATACTACAACACATATAAACCATTTATAACACATAAAACAAGATCAAAACTCACCTTTCTTCTTCAACTTCTCACTTGACTACAACTTGGCAACTTGTATGATTATGAATTTTTCTTGCTTCAACAACAACTCCACCTTGTTAAGGACCCTTTAATTAGTTGGAAATAATTTTTGGAGGGATTTTGTCAATTTTTGCTAGGGCCGAATGGCCTAATTGTTTTTCTCCTTCTTTTCTTTTCTCTCAAAGTCTTGAAATTTCTAGAGAACTTTAGGGAAAATATGACTTAGTCATCTCTTATTTAATGAATTAAACCCCCTTCACGGGCTAAGCCCACACCATGGCCGGTTGGGCCTCCCTTTCCTCTTAAAAAAAATTCAAGCCCAATTATATTTTGGTTAGTTCTTGTAATTTATGAAAATAATTTTTTTCCGAATTCCAAATTTACCCTTCGTCTTCTTCCATATTCCCAAGAGTCATATTGCAACTTCCCTTTATGCTCTTGACCTTTCTCATTATCTTCACTTCTAGATTTTTCACAAACAACTCATGTGCCAAACAAAATAACATGTGGCCTTGCTTGTTGTCTTCCTGCGATTGTTTTGAATTATCCGATTGCATAAAATGCGGGATATAACATCCTCCCCCCCTTTAGAACATTCGTCCTCGAATGTTAAACTGGCCCCATAGCATGGTATAATACTTCGGGGAGGTCTCCTCCATAGATACCTCACATGTCGCTATATCCATCTTAGGAGCTTAAGTTACCTTTTACACCGCAGCTTCGGTAGCCGGGGCATCCACGCCACTGATACCATCGTATGTGGGTGTCATACGCGTTCATATACACACATATATTTTTATCAACTATCCCACCAGAGACCTCCAGGCACTATTCAAGCCTATCCTAGTTCCCGAGCTGTAATGAACTTTCTGCCTCTCCACCAATCTAGTCTGCTTCATCTTGCGCGACTTCTCGTAGTCTCTAACCATACCATATACTATAGTTCCCCTTAAGTTACTCTAATTACTCATCTGCCTGTCATGTCTCAATTTATAGATTCTTTGCATACTTCCCAGGGGGTCACCTATCCTGAAATTGCTCCCACCTGAGCACGCTTAACCTTGAAACTTTAATGCATTTTAGTGTCTTAGTGTTAGTATTTTTACCTCCGCTTCCCCACACTGCCTATATCACATAATATGGGGCAAGTTGGGGTCTTGACAATGTTCAAAACACCCTTGTAACGCATCCTTCCTTTTTAATTACTATTTTAGCCTCCGTGATCACTAACATTCACTTTTTACCCGTGTGTATGGCTACTTTTGTCCTAAATTTCCCGAATTCTTTATATGTCCCGTAATACATGGGACGGTGCAAGGTAAAGTAAAATCCAGTTCAATTTAACATCCATATATTATAGAAAAGATGCTGAAAGTGTACCTGCGGCCGCATCGGTGGAAGGTCCAGCATCCTGCCGTCCTGTCAATGCATATATACGGTGTGGAGGGCCGGCCGAACTGGGTGTCCCTCCTCTGCCTCGGCCACGGCCTGCTGGAGCCTGGGAGGCCTGTCCCGGAGGGCGCACAGACGGTGATGAACTCACTACTGACCCGGCGGGCTGAGCTCTGCTTCTCTCATTCCTTAGCGGACAATCTCGCATCAAATGGTCAGTCCGTCTGCAAGCATAACACGCACCTGTATCCCGGTAACACTGTCCCGAGTGTGTCCTGCCACACAGGGTACACCGTGGCGGGGGTGGCATCATCCTGCTGGATTCAGCTCTATACTGGGACCCCGAAGCTCTAGTGTCCTGACCTGTTCCCGAATAAGTAGAACGATCAAATCCCCTATCCACAAATCGAGGAGGTGCACTGGCCGCCGATTGGTCTGAATACCTAAATTGCTCCAGTGCCTGTCCCCCTCTGTACTCGCTTCTAGTCCTGGAAAACCTGCCTTTTTTTCTAGAACCCCTATCTGGATAACGCTCATCTCTCCGTGACTGATATTGTTCCTCCAGATTTTGGGCGTGGGCCTGGATGCGAGTAATAGTCATCCCATCCTGGAGTGAAGCCGTCAAGCACTCCTTAACCAAGTGTGGCCCTAGCCCGCTCACAAATCGGTGTACATGATCTCCCCTATCCGCTATCATGGCTGGGGCATACCTGGCTAACGAATTAAAACGGAGGCTGTATTCTCGAACGCTCATATTTCCCTGTCTCAGGTTCAAGAACATATCACCTCGAGCTCGCCGAACCTCTAGCGGTAGGAAATGTCGTAGAAATGCCTCAGTAAACTCCTGCCAAACCGGAGGGGGTGCATTTGCTCCCCTCGAAGCTATCCAGCTGCTATACCACAGAACTGCCACATCCCGCAGCCTGTATGAAGCCAACTCTACGGATTCCTTATCTGAAGCATGTATGATCCTCAAAGTCCTCAGCATCTCATCAATAAAATTCTGCGGGTCTTCCTCTGGTTTCGATCCATAAAACTCTGGCGGCTTCAGGGTAATAAAGTCACGGGCCCTTGCACTTACCGCCCTGTCTCCCAGGTCCACATCATGCCACTAAGCCTGTGCGACAACTAACTGGGTCAATAACTGGATGGCCTCTGCCATCTGCTGGCGGTGGAACTGGAGGAGCGGGGGCTGGAGCTGGAACTCTTTCCTGCTCTGCTGGTGCAGGGGGAGCAGGAAAGGTTTGAGGGGGAGCTTCATTATGAGATTCTCTTTCTTCTAGCTCCCGTTCAACTCTCCTTCCAGCCGCTGTCTCGCCCTTCTGGGCTGCCCTAGCTTTCTTCTTCGGCGGCATTACTGAAACCATAACATATGATTAAGAAAGGAGTATGGAAACCTGGTAGCATAGCTCTACCGCACAATCTTAGAATACAAAGAAGGTCATATTTCCTAAATACCCTGTAGCCTCCTGTTTATAAGTGTGGCGCGCTACACACCCATAAACAAGACTCTACTGGACACGGCTCGTAGACAAACCCCTAGGACCGAACTACTCTGATACCACTTCTGTCACGACCCGACTAGGGGCCGTGACGAGTACCCGATACTTGTACCGAGCACCCCTTACCTATCATTTCACTTTCATCCCTTAGCGGCCGTATGAACCGTGCCATATATATATATATATATATATATATATATTTATTTATTTATTTTTATTACTGAACATTAACGTTAGTAGCATCATCATAAACATAGACTAGTAAACTTTGTTATCATATTATACAGAGACGCGAACAATTCAAAATACAAGACATCTAACTATACATATCTGTCTACGAACCTCTAGACATAGTACACATATACATAGAAAGGGCTGAGTACTGCCGTGCCCGAATATAGATATACACAAAATAGTACCAAGGGAGTGAGGCTCCGGAACAACTGGAGCGCTGTCAAGTGCGGCTGGTAGAGCTCCTAAGGATCAAGTCCACCTGTTTGCTGATCTGCGCGGCATGAAACGCAGCGTCCACAAGAAGAGACGTTAGTACGAATAGTGTACCGAGTATGTAATGCATGGAAGATAATACAAGCAGTAACATAGAGTGCGATTGATAATATCATGGAGTCATGGGACATATAATGAGGCAAGAAAGTAACCTGTACATAGGAAGGCCCCTTGTTGGGCGGCTATCATGCATGGCCTGTCTTTCCCTTTTAAAAACGTTTTCCCTCCATGAACGTAGAAAATAGAAATTATATTATGTCGTATCTTATCGTATCATATCTTATCGTGCACTACCGTATCTTATCGTGGAGTGTCAGGTCGTGTCCTATCGTATCTTATCATGGCATATTGTATCGTGTAATATCATGTCTTATTACAACATGTCGTATCGTGTTATATCATGTCAATGTCATAGCATAGCATGTCATAGCGTATCACGTCATAGCATAACTTGTCATATCATAGCTGTCACGACCCAATCCTGTGGGCCGCGACTGGTATCCTAACTGTATACCCATACGTACCTACCTGACAGAATCGGCATGCCAGACAGAAAATTTAAAATAAGCGTTCTCAGATTCAAACTAATACAAATGCAGCGCGCTCAGAATTATATATGTACATAAGCATACTGAAACTTTCACATAAGCCGATGAGGCTAACATAACGGACAGAGTCGCAAAATCGTACACGCCTACCTGAACAGATGTAACCCGTAACCCACACACATATCTATAGGCCTCTAACAGACATACAGAGTCATATGACGGGACAGGGCCCCGCCGTACCCAGAATTTCCATACATGCAAAATATACAGAGGACAGAAGATATATACCAAAAGTACTTGCTCCGGATCAAAGGAGCTCTCCAAAATAGCAGAATCTGTGCCCTAGACTGGCGGCGTATCACCGGGTGCGTATGTACCTGCGGGCATGTAACGCAGCCCCCGAAGAACCGGGGGTCAGTACGAAAAATGTACCGAGTATGTAAAGCGAAAATATAACAAACATAATCATAGTCTGAATCAGAAGCACATAAATATAGCGAACGGAATTATAACCCAACAGACAGACGGAAGTATACCGGACGGAAGCATAGTCCAGACGGACAGATAGAGGTATACCGGACAGAATCATAACTCAGTCGGATGGACTGAAATATGGTCCAGACGGACGGGCAGAATCACAATCCATACGGACAGACGGAATCATAATCTATCTGGAGAGACAGAATAATAATCCATACGGACAGACAGCATCAAAATCCATACGGACAGACAGAATCAGAATCCATACGGACAGACAGAACCAGAATCCATACGGACAGACAAAACTAGAATCCATACGGACAGACAGAATCAGAATCCAATCAGATAGACAGAATCATAATAGGGCACAGGAACGTGGTCGCCACTCCTGCCTTTGGCGCCACAACATATCATATTTCAGAAGATTTCATATCTTCGAACATCTCCGTCACATAACACATCGTATCATAACCACGGTAACCCCGGGGACAGATCACACGCCGGGAAACCGGACACATCATACTTCGTAACATATACACGGTAACCGGGGACGGACATATACCACAGTACCCCGGAACCGGACACATCATACTTCGGAATTCATACATTGGGATCCGGCCCCCGACAAGGGTGTTATGTCCCGTGTTTTCGTATAATTGGAAATTGAGAAATAATTACGATTTATGTGTTATAAGGAAATATTTTGATTTTGGTGAATATGACTATGTTGGTTATGGAATCTTTTATGTTAAGACATCGGGAAAGGCCGAGGCTAAATTTGGAGTTTCGAAAATTAGTTTCGGGAATTACAAAACGGACTTTTAAGGAATTGGGCCAAGGAATTAGAACACAAGAAATTGAGGCCCAAAGTAGTGGGGTGGCCGGCCAAAGGCCAAGGCCCAAACCCATTTTAATGTCATGTGTTGAGCACATGACCTCTACAATTGGATATATATCATGTTAGTCTTTAGAATTATCAAGAACAAAAGAAAAATCCAAGAACACCACATAAAAAGGGCTCTCGGCCGAGAATAGGAAAGAGAGAAAAAAATATTGTGCTAGCTTGTGTTGTGATCCAAAAATCTTAGTTTCTACATAGTTATGAAGTGCTCAAGACCCTCTTCAACGGGGTATAATTAGTTTGGCACAAGAACTACGTTTGCGACAAGTCGGGGTTTCAAGAAAAGGTGAGAATTCTTACACTTTTGTGTTATAGAATTGATATGAATGTGTTAAGGATTGAGAATAGACGAGAACCCCGTAACTTTGATGTGTGAATGAAGCCGTGGGTGTGTGTATATTTTGCAAGGTGGCCGTGTGCCCTTAGGAAGGAGAAATAAATGTGAATTGATCTTGTTTATTTTGTTTAATGCGTCGTTGTGACCTTTATGTCGTAAGTGAATGATTAATGAATTGAAATGGCGTTGGAAAATGATTTCGGAACGTTATCGGAAAGTATATACCTTTGGTATATTTGCGTATATCATTGTATATCTTTGATGCTAAAGACTTTAAATATGATTTATGGTTGATATTAATGAATTCGGAATGAAATGACGCAAGTTAGAACGTTCGTTGTAAGTTTTGATGTTTTGAAAGAATTATGGAAAGTAATGAATCTTGGGCAATTTCGTATATGGCTTGGAATGTATTTGGAATGTGATTGAATAATCTTGAATGAGTGAATGAATACAATAATATAGATATAGATTTGGAGTTTTGGAAGTTTGAATGAAAAGTTGCCAACTTAGGTAATAAGGTAGAACTTTGAAGCTAGAGTGGTTTGATTATGATTTGTGTTGTTGTTGATGTGTGGGCTGTTGTTGTTGATGTATTTTGAGCCGAGCTAAGTCTCGGGGGTGTTAGATTTATAGGGGAAATGCTGCCGAAATTTCGGTAGGCAAAAATGAAGTTAATGGCATTTTTAAGCCTAGGAATCTCAATTGGTAACTTTGACCATTTGCAGATTTTAGACGAAACGGGACTTGACTTTTGGGAGAGCATACGACGTCTGTAAGGTATGTAAAGCTTCCCACTTCTTCGTTTGGCATGTCTTAGTGTGCTAGGTGAATATTGGAACTTCCGGAGCATTTCTGCTCCTCGAAACCCGATTCACAGAAAAGTTACTATTCATTCAATTCAATTGAAGCCTAAGGGCTCTATTTTGGCTAGAATGCCACCAATCGTCCGAAACCTATCGAAATGTGATCGGGTCACCTGATAATGATTAGGTATGACCTTTTGGCCTATTAATGTTCGTGAATTATGTTCGCCACCTCAATTTGACTCGAGGTGGGCCCGCTAACCCCGAGACGTCCTATTTGTCCTATCGGGCTCTCCTTTGGAATAAGATTTGATATGAACCCTTTGATTTTGAAACGTTCTACTATGGGCTATGTTTTGAATATTATGATATGCTAAGTTACGTTTTGAGCCATACGTAATATTTTGGAAACGTTTTGTGAAATGAAACTTTGTATCGACTAAGTATTCGATTATTTTGTACTATGAAATGACTTATGAGACTACTAAGGTTTGAAAGGCTATTTTGAAATATGGATTGCATTTGCTTGCTCACGACTCCGCTCGTGCCTTATGATGACTTCGTTCACCGGTTCCCGGGCCGGTTATGATTCGTGCGCCTTATAATAATTCGGCCGTATGCTGTGTTACGGTTCCCGAGGCTTCGCCATAGGGCCAGGTTCCGTTTGGAGTTATGCTGTGATATGGCTCGTGATACGATACGCTCACCTATGATTATGCTTGTGTTCGGGGATGTACGGAGATTTGAAACCTTCTGGTGTTATGCTGTGTGTGGCGCCAGCGTCGGAGTGGCGACCACGTTCCTAAGCGTTTGCATGATTTCATTTGCATTATTTATACGTATATGATTTCGATATAGATTTTGACCTACCCATTTGTACTCCACTTTGACATTTGATTTGTTATCGGTTTTGATCCATATTTTTGTACTCCGTGCTTTACATACTCAGCACATATTTCATACTGACCCCCTTTCTTCGGGGGCTGCGTTTTATGCCCGCAGGTGCAGATATCGGTGATCCACCGCAGTAGGCTTCACTTCTTGCTATTCCGGAGTACTCCTATTTGATCCGGAGTCCACTTTTGGTACAGACTCTTTTTGCTTCACTTCTTGCTATTCCGGTGTACTCCTATTTGATCCGGAGTCCACTTTTGGTACAGACTCTTTTTGCTTTGTATATATTCGGTATGCTTGACTATTTGGGTACGACGGGGCCCTGTCTCGCCATATGTCTTTGTTTTGAGTTTTTAGAGGCCTGTAGTCATATATGTGGGGCGAGGGTCCTATGTATGTTTGTCTGATTTTGTTTTCTGGTCTTAAAGCGGTCCGTTCGTTATGATGGCCCCAAATGGCCCTTATGCTTATGTTTGCACTTTTGGCCGGCGATGTCTACTCCGCCGCTTCGTTTGTATTTGATATGATATTTTGATATGGCACGACCGCTTAAGACATATTTTGATATAAATTATGTTCGGTATGATTTCGAAAAATTATGAAATAAGTTTAGATTTGAAAATGAATGTGCGATTCGGTCTGGGCACCCAGGTAGGGTGCCAGTCGCGGCCCACGGGGCTGGGTCGTGACAAAAGTGGTATCAAAGTGGTTTGTCCTCGGAATGTCTACAGGCCGTGTCTCGTAGAGTCTTGTTTATCGATGTGTTGTGCACCACATCTATAAACAGGAAGCTACAGGGCATTTAGGATGTTACTTTCTTTGGAATCTTAGATCGTGCGATAGAGCTGTGCTATTAGGATGATTTTGATCTGACTTGCCTTTGTGTTTGCAGTGATGCCTCCAAAGAAGGCAACGGCGGCCCAGAAGGGAAAAGCGAGGATGGGAGAGACTAGCCAGGCACAGCGAGCTACCCGGGCTCGTGTTTATGATTTGCCTGAGGATGTGCCGCATTCCGAGGGGTCTGCTACACCCCCACTAGTACAGCCTGGAGCAGGACCTTCAGCAGCTCCAGAGGTCCGTGTACCCGCACCTGAGACTCCAGCTCCTCAGCCAGGGGCGGAGGATAGGACCCTGAGAGAGGCTGTACAGTTGCTGACTACATTGGTGGCAGGACAGGCTCGCAGACGCGGGCGGAGGGATGATGATGACGATGACAGGCGGGACAGCCTGAGAGTTCAAGAGTTTTTGTTATGTGGCCCTCCAGAGTTCTTCGGGTCTAAGCCCGATGAGGACCCCCATGACTTTATTCGGGGGATGCGACGCTCACTGGACCTGGTCAGGGCTTCAGAGACCGAGTCGGTTGAGCTGGCTTCGCACAGGCTTCGAGATGTGGCTACCCACTGGTACGAGACTTGGGAGCTGTCTAGAGGAGAGGGTGCCCCTCCAGCCACTTGGGATCAGTTTGTGACAGCATTCACCCGCCACTTTTTGCCCCCAGAGTTACGGCGGGCGCGGGATGATCGATTCTTATGTCTGCAGCAGAGGGGTCGGAGTGTTCGCGAGTATAACCTTGAGTTTGATTCTCTGGCCCGATATGCACCGGCCGTGGTAGCAGATATGTCCGATCGGATGCACAGATATGTTATGGGATTGGACCGGTATTTGGTTGATAGCTGTATGGCAGTGTCATTGCAGGCAGACATGGACATTGCCCGACTTCAGGCCTATGCGATGGGTATGGAGGACCGTCGCAGGTCTGATCCTGCTGGCAGAGATCGAGATAGGAGGCCGCCCAAGAGGGCTAGGTCCGCAGGTTATTCTGGAGATTCTCGAGGCAGACAGCCTCAGCAGCAGCAGTCAGATAGGCATTTTCCTTCGTCCGGCCGGATTACTCAGTCAGGCAGCCGGAGATTCGATAGTACAGGACCGTCTGGGGCCGGTCAGAGCTCCAGAGTGGCAGGTTCACAGGTACCCAGGGGTCCCAGCCAGGCCAGACCACCCAGACCCCGTTGTCCTCATTGCGGGAAGTCTCATCCCGGGGAGTGTTACCGAGCGACTGGAGCTTGCTTTTCGTGTGGTGGTCAGGGCCACTTTATGAGAGACTGTCCTTTGACTAGCGGTTCTGGTAGTGCTGCTCAGCAGACAGGGTTAGCCGCCGGTTCTTCTTCTGCTCCATCAGTTGCACGCCCTGGAGGGCGAGGTATTTCAGCACCGGCAGGATGCAGTCGAGGCCGCGGTGGCGCTTCAGGTTCTAGCGGTCCCTCGAACCGCATATATGCTTTGGCCAGCCACCAGGATCAGGAGGCTTCGCCAAATGTCGTCACAGGTACATTGCTGGTTTTCTCCAGATCTGTATATGCATTGATTGACCCTGGCTCTACTTTATCATATATCTCCCCGCTTGTTGCTAGTAAAATTGGGATAGTGTCTGAGCCTATAGAGCCATTTGAGGTAGCTACGCCAGTTGGGGATTTTGTTATAGCAAGACAGATCTATAGAGATTGTTCTGTGACCATTTATGATCGTAGCACTAAGGCTGATCTGATAGAGTTAGATATGCTTGAGTTTGACGTCATTATGGGCATGGACTGGTTGTCTTCCCGTTATGCTAATGTCGACTGCCAGAAAAAGGTAGTCCGTTTTCAGTTTCCAGGGGAACCAGTCATAGAGTGGTTCGGATCTACAGCATCGCCGAGGGGTAAGTTTATTTCATACCTCAAGGCTAAGAAGATGATCCAGAAGGGGTATATCTATCATTTGGTTCGTGTGCACGATACTGTCGCGGAGGTACCTACCCTTCAGTCCGTTCCGGTCGTCAGTGAGTTTCCAGATGTTTTTCCTGACGAGCTTCCTGGCCTTCCGCCTGAGCGGGAGATTGATTTTACTATCGAGTTGATGCCGGATACGCAGCCTATATCTATTCCTCCGTACAGAATGGCACCAGCTGAGTTGAAGGAGTTGAAAGAGCAGCTGAAAGATTTGTTGGATAAGGGCTTTATCAGACCCAGCACATCACCCTGGGGAGCGTCGGTATTGTTTGTCAGAAAGAAAGAAGGGTCATTGCGGATGTGTATCGATTACCGACAGCTTAATAAGGTGACTATAAAGAATAAATATCCCCTCCCCCGGATTGATGATTTGTTTGATCAGCTGCAGGGTGCTAGACACTTTTCAAAGATAGATCTGCGCTCAGGTTATCATCAGGTGCGAGTACGGGAGTCAGATATCCCGAAGACTGCTTTCAGGACCCGGTACAGGCATTATGAGTTCAGAGTTATGTCTTTCGGGCTGACTAATGCTCCAGCAGTATTTATGGATCTGATGAACCGGGTATTTCGGCCTTTTCTGGATATGTTTGTTATTGTGTTTATTGATGATATCTTGATTTACTCGCGATCAGCCGAGGAGCATTCAGATCATTTGAGGACGGTACTTGGCATTCTCCGTCAGCAGAAGTTATATGCTAAATTCTCTAAATGTGAGTTCTGGTTGACTTCTGTGGCATTCTTGGGCCATATTGTCGGCGCAGATGGTATTCGGGTCGACACGCAGAAGATTGAGGCTGTGCAGAATTGGCCCAGGCCTACTACACCGACAGAGGTACGCAGTTTTCTGGGATTGGCTGGGTATTATCGCAGGTTTGTGGAGGATGTTTCTTCTATTGCAGCACCACTGACGAGGCTTACCCAGAAAGCAGCAAAATTCCAGTGGACAGATGCCTGCGAGCGCAGCTTTCAGATGCTGAAGGAGAGATTGATTACAGCACCAGTTTTGGCTCTTCCAGAGGGATCTGACGGGTATGTTGTCTATTGTGACGCCTCTGGTATTGGGATAGGATGTGTATTGATGCAGCACGGTCGAGTCATAGCCTATGCTTCCCGGCAGCTCATACCGCACGAGAAGAACTATCCCACTCATGATCTTGAGTTGGCCGCGGTGATTCATGCTTTGAAGATTTGGCGGCATTATTTATATGGGGTCCATGTTGATATCTATACGGACCATAAGAGTCTCCAGTATATTTTTAGGTAGAAGGAACTAAATTTGCGGCAGCGGAGATGGCTTGAGCTACTAAAGGACTACGACGTTGATATTCTGTACCATCCGGGGAAAGCCAATGTGGTAGCTGACGCGCTTAGCCGCAAGTCCGTGGGCAGTCTGGCTGATGTTCCATCTGATAAGAGAGATTTGGTTCGTGATATTCATCAGCTGGCCAGCCTCGGAGTCCGTTTGGTGGATTCTAGAGATTCTGGGATTTCTATTCGTCCAGTTGCTGAGTCATCTATTATTTAGGAGGTAAAGCAGCGCCAGTTTGAGGATCCTCTTTTGATTCAGTACAGAGATGTGGCCCTTAATAAAGCAAAGACTCAGTTTGAGATCTCGCCTGACGGAGTATTATTATATGACGGCAGATTCTGTGTACCGGACGTTGCGGGCTTACGGCGGCAGATTATGGGCGAGGCCCATAATGCACGGTATTCTATTCATCCTGGTTCCACTAAAATGTATCGGGACCTCAGGTGTTTGTATTGGTGGGACGGCATGAAGAAAGATATTGCTGAGTTTGTTAGTCAGTGCCCGAACTGCCAGCAAGTTAAGATCGAGCATCAGAAGCCCAGTGGATTATTACAGGAGATGGAAATTCCAGCCTGGAAATGGGAGATGATTAATATGGATTTCGTTTTTGGATTACCGCGCACTCCACGCAGGTACGACTCTATCTGGGTTGTTGTTGACAGGCTGACGAAATCAGCCCATTTCCTTCCGGTTCGGACTACTTATTCGGCTGAGGACTATGCCAGATTGTATATCAGAGAGATAGTCAGACTTCACGGAGTCCCTATATCTATTATTACTAACCGAGGTACCCAGTTTATAGCAAATTTCTGGAGGTTATTTCAGGAGGGATTAGGGACTCAGGTGAGTCTCAGTACAGCTTTTCACCCTCAGTCCGACGGGCAGGCCGAGCGCACTATTCAGACGCTCGAAGATATGTTGCGGGCCTGCGTTATTGATTTCAGGGGCAGCTGGGATGATCATTTGCCGCTTATTGAGTTTGCCTATAATAACAGTTATCACTCCATCATCTAGATGGCACCGTATGAAGCCCTGTATGGCAGGAAATGCAGATCTCCTATTGGTTGGTTTGACGTGGGCGAGACTAAGCTGATTGGGCCAGATGTGATCTAGGAAGCTGTAGATAAGGTAAAGCTTATTCGAGAACGATTATTGGCTGCTCAGAGTCGACAGAAAGCTTATGCAGATAGACGACGTCGACCGTTAGAGTTCCGGATTGGCGACTGGGTATTCCTGAAGGTGTCGCCCATGAAGGGTGTCATGAGATTCGGTAGAAAGGGTAAGTTGAGCCCCCGGTACATTGGGCCGTATCAGATCGTGCGAAAGATAGGCGAGGTCGCCTATGAGCTAGACTTACCATCCGACTTGGAGGCCGTACACCCTGTGTTTCATGTGTCTATGTTGCGGAAATGCATTGGTGATCCTTCCAGGATATTCCCAGTTGATGACATTCAGGTGACGGAGCAGTTATCTTATGACGAGCAGCCTGTATCTATTCTGGATCGACAGGTGCGGAGACTACGCACTAAAGAAGTGCCCTCCGTCAAAGTCCTGTGGCGCAACAATAATCGGGAGGAGATGACTTGGGAGGCGGAGGACGAGATGAAGAAGAAATATCCCCAGTTGTTTCCGACGTCCATAGGTAATCTAATTTTTTTTCAGTTTGTTGTGTTGATTGATAAAATGAATTATGTATGTCATTATTAAAAAGGGACACTCCTGCCTTGATCATAAGACCTTATAAGATTAATCTAACATTCGGGGACGAATATTCTTAAGGGGGGGAGAATGTTATGTTCCGTGTTTTCGTATAATTGGAAATTGAGAAATAATTACGATTTATGTGTTATAAGGAAATATTTTGATTTTGGTGAATATGACTATGTTGGTTATGGAATCTTTAATGTTAAGACATCGGGAAAGGCCGAGGGTAAATTTGGAGTTTCGGAAATTAGTTTCGGGAATTACAAAACGGACTTTTAAGGAATTGGGCCAAGGAATTAGAACACAAGAAATTGAGGCCCAAAGTAGTGGGGTGGCCGGCCAAAGGCCAAGGCCCAAACCCATTTTAATGTCATGTGTTGAGCACATGACCTCTACAATTGGATATATATCATGTTAGTCTTTAGAATTATCAAGAACAAAAGAAAAATCCAAGAACACCACATAAAAAGGGCTCTCGGCCGAGAATAGGAAAGAGAGAAACAAAAATTGTGCTAGCTTGTGTTGTGATCCAAAAATCTTAGTTTCTACATAGTTGTGAAATGCTCAAGACCCTCTTCAACGGGGTATAATTAGTTTGGCACAAGAACTACGTTTGCGACAAGTCGGGGTTTCAAGAAAAGGTGAGAATTCTTACACTTTTGTGTTATAGAATTGATATGAATGTGTTAAGGATTGAGAATAGACGAGAACCCCGTAACTTTGATGTGTGAATGAAGCCGTGGGTGTGTGTATATTTTGCAAGGTGGCCGTGTGCCCTTAGGAAGGAGAAATAAATGTGAATTGATCTTGTTTAGTTTGTTTAATGCGTCGTTGTGACCTTTATGTCGTAAGTGAATGATTAATGAATTGAAATGGCGTTGGAAAATGATTTCGGAACGTTATCGGAAAGTATATACCTTTGGTATATTTGCGTATATCATTGTATATCTTTGATGCTAAAGACTTTAAATATGATTTATGGTTGATATTAATGAATTCGGAATGAAATGACGCAAGTTAGAACGTTCGTTGTAAGTTTTGATGTTTTGAAAGAATTATGGAAAGTAATGAATCTTGGGCAATTTCGTATATGGCTTGGAATGTATTTGGAATGTGATTGAATAATCTTGAATGAGTGAATGAATACAATAATATGGATATAGATTTGGAGTTTTGGAAGTTTGAATGAAAAGTTGCCAACTTAGGTAATAAGGTAGAACTTTGAAGCTAGAGTGGTTTGATTATGATTTGTGTTGTTGTTGATGTGTGGGCTGTTGTTGTTGATGTATTTTGAGCCGAGCTAAGTCTCGGGGGTGTTAGATTTATAGGGGAAATGCTGCCGAAATTTCGGTAGGCAAAAATGAAGTTAATGGCATTTTTAAGCCTAAGAATCTCAATTGGTAACTTTGACCATTTGCAGATTTTAGACGAAACGGGACTTGACTTTTGGGAGAGCATACGACGTCTGTAAGGTATGTAAAGCTTCCCACTTCTTCGTTTGGCATGTCTTAGTGTGCTAGGTGAATATTGGAACTTCCGGAGCATTTCTGCTCCTCGAAACCCGATTCACAGAAAAGTTACTATTCATTCAATTCAATTGAAGCCTAAGGGCTCTATTTTGGCTAGAATGCCACCAATCGTCCGAAACCTATCGAAATGTGATCGGGTCACCTGATAATGATTAGGTATGACCTTTTGGCCTATTAATGTTCGTGAATTATGTTCGCCACCTCAATTTGACTCGAGGTGGGCCCGCTAACCCCGAGACGTCCTATTTGTCCTATCGGGCTCTCCTTTGGAATAAGATTTGATATGAACCCTTTGATTTTGAAACGTTCTGCTATGGGCTATGTTTTGAATATTATGATATGCTAAGTTACGTTTTGAGCCATACGTAATATTTTGGAAACGTTTTGTGAAATGAAACTTTGTATCGACTAAGTATTCGATTATTTTGTACTATGAAATGACTTATGAGACTACTAAGGTTTGAAAGGCTATTTTGAAATATGGATTGCATTTGCTTGCTCACGACTCCGCTCGTGCCTTATGATGACTTCGTTCACCGGTTCCCGGGCCGGTTATGATTCGTGCGCCTTATAATAATTCGGCCGTATGCTGTGTTACGGTTCCTGAGGCTTCGCCATAGGGCCGGGTTCCGTTTGGAGTTATGCTGTGATATGGCTCGTGATACGATACGCTCACCTATGATTATGCTTGTGTTCGGGGATGTACGGAGATTTGAAACCTTCTGGTGTTATGCTGTGTGTGGCGCCAGCGTCGGAGTGGCGACCACGTTCCTAAGCGTTTGCATGATTTCATTTGCATTATGTATACGTATATGATTTCGATATAGATTTTGACCTACCCATTTGTACTCCACTTTGACATTTGATTTGCTATCGGTTTTGATCCATATTTTTGTACTCCGTACTTTACATACTCAGTACATATTTCGTACTGACCCCCTTTCTTCGGGGGCTGCGTTTTATGCCCGCAGGTGCAGATATCGGTGATCCTCCGCAGTAGGCTTCACTTCTTGCTATTCCGGAGTACTCCTATTTGATCCGGAGTCGACTTTTGGTACAGACTCTTTTTGCTTCACTTCTTGCTATTCCGGAGTACTCCTATTTGATCCGGAGTCCACTTTTGGTACAGACTCTTTTTGCTTTGTATATATTCGGTATGCTTGACTATTTGGGTACGGCGGGGCCCTGTCTCGCCATATGTCTTTGTTTTGAGTTTGTAGAGGCCTGTAGTCATATATGTGGGGCGAGGGTCCTATGTATGTTTGTCTGATTTTGTTTTCTGGTCTTAAAGCGGTTCGTTCGTTATGATGGCCCCAAATGGCCCTTATGCTTATGTTTGCACTTTTGGCCGGCGATGTCTACTCCGCCGCTTCGTTTGTATTTGATATGATATTTTGATTTGGCACGACCGCTTAAGACATATTTTGATATAAATTATGTTCGGTATGATTTCGAAAAATTATGAAATAAGTTTGGATTTGAAAATGAATGTGCGATTCGGTCTGGGTACTCAGGTAGGGTGCCAGTCGCGGCCCACGGGGCTGGGTCGTGACAAAGGGACTCGGCGGCCCATCCGCACGATATAAACCGGCCCGGGATCCGGTGAAAGGAATCATAGCACATGCACGAACTGATTAATGAGAAACCATATACATACAGATCATTATACAGACCCAATCAAATTGAGGTAGGCCATATGGCGAGTCAAATCAGAGTATTCGGATAGTGTTCATTATACGTGCCTATATCCTACTTGGGAAGGCACGACAGATTATCACCGAAATCAGATTTCCAGATATCAAAACCATTTTGTAGGATTTATATAAAAATAGTCATATCATGATCAGAATAATAGTCCAGATGTTACTTTTGAAAAACGGACAGCAATAACGCAATTTAGGTCATACAAGAGGTATCGGGGCTCCGTGGGCCCACCTCGGACCAACCCGAGGCGACATACGTAAATTACTGATAATAGACCTTATGAGGTCATCCATAATCATATGGAAGTATTCCGACTCCGTTTAGGAAAGTTTTATACAAAAGTTCACTTTAGGAACAAGTTATAAGAAAAATGATTCAATCTTACTGAAGGAATTGGAGCGGATTTCCATCTCGGATTCCGAGGAACGGAGTCGTATTCAAGGCTCGCGGCCGAACCTATTATGTTCAGAACATGCCTAAGAATGAAGGGGTAGGCTTTACATACCTCGATTGCGTCTTACGCTCGCTTGGCTTCGATTCCAATTTCGTCCAGAATCTACAAATGGTCAAGTTTACCAATTGTCAATTCAAGCCTTTAGGATTCCATACTTAATCACATAATTGCCTACCGAAATTTCGGCAGCATTTCCCCTATATATATAACATCCCCGAGACTTAGCTCGGCTTAATATATCAACACAGCAACCCAACAGTTCAACAACAACATCGCTAACAACATCAAATATCACAAAACACAAAATATGGCATAACTAGCCATGTTTCCGACATAACACAATATCTTTCATTCCGACCTTACACTTCCAAACGAATCTTAATCTTTCCATATTCATCATTAGTCATGATCATTACAACGCAAATAGGAAGCATTTCATATCCTTTCTACAATATATTCACAAGGTATACACGATATACAAACTTTTCACCAAAACCATAATTCATCTAAAATTCCCAATCTTCAACAAAATCGTTCATAATGCATTCTTAACTTCCAATTTCATTGATGAATATCATGATTTGCACCTTTCACTTTTATTTCCATATATACATAAACTACAATAAAGTTGCATATTTCCTACAACAACTTAACAACAAACTTTCCATAACAACAAAAACCATTTTTCTTCCATTCACTTCACAACAACACAATCATCATACTAAGGAAATTTAATTTATCCTCCACCATCAACACAACACCACACGGCTACACTCCATATTTCCAATTTCCGTCGAATTCATTCAACTTTCATTTCCAATACAATTTCTACCATAACCATAACTAGATTACAATACAAAATTCAACACATCTCAACTACACCATCATACACACACACGGCCATACACACACATTCACAACACATAAAATTTTCATGTTTTTCATTCATTCCCACACACTACAACATATATACATATATTCCATGGTTTAAAAATGATAAAATTCTTACCTTTTCTCAACTCTTCCACTTGCCACAAATGGTAGTTTCTTGCCAAAATAATTATATCACCTTGAAGAGAATCTTGAGCTTAGTAGAAATTCCAAAAGAGATGGATTTTTGAACCAAGAATCAAGCTCCAAGAATTTTTTTTTCTTTTTCTCTTTCTCTTTCTCTTTGGCCGTGGCCTTTTTCTCCTCCTCTCTCTCTCAATTTTTCTTGAATGTTCCAAAAGATGAACATTGATCCATGTATATACTTATCCCTTTTGTTAATTTGTCACATGGAATAATATTCCACGGACTTGGGCCATGAAGTGTGGCCTGTTAGGCTCCCTTTGTTGGGCCTCATTTTATTATTTTTTTAGCCCAATTCATCAAGAATTCTTATTTTGTAATTTCCGAAACTAATTTCTAAATTTCCAATTTTGCCCTTGGCCTCCTTTCGTAATTCCACACCAATGTATTGATAGCCGACACATTCATACCAAGTAAGGTCCAAATATGGCCTCATTCATTACAAGTCAAGTTATCTCGAATTTTTCGAATACACAAAAATGCCGGATGTAACATCCTCCCCCCATTTAAAACATTCGTCCTCGAATGTTAAATTGACCTCATGGGGCGTCATACTATTTCGGGAGGGTCCTTTTTATAATCGTCCTTTGTCGACTTTTCGATACGGATTCTTTACCAATATGGCGGAGTGATTCTTCATATTACTGACTCATATGCTCTCATAACGTGTTGTCTCATATCCCATATAATCGCTGGGCCATGAATTGTATTCTCGTAACAGATGAATGCTTTTCGCTCTTTCACAGAAATTGTGTCCCTTCTTCCTTTCCTTCCAAGCTTTTCAGACATCATAATCCATATCCCTTCTTGATACACTCCTCGGTTCCTTCCACATCATAGTATTCCCATGTCTTACCAATCAGATTCACAACTGGGATCGGGCGCATAGAAGCATATCGGACAGATTCGAAATCGGAGGCAGACGTACTAAATTATGGCAGACAGATTCGTAGTCAGAATCAGACGTATGGGAGTATGTCAGACAGATCCGTGTTCAGAGTCAGACGGACAGAAATGTATCAGACAGATTCGTGATCAAAGTCAGACGTACAGAGATGTATCAGACAGATTCGTTATCAGAGTCGGACATACAGAGATGTATCGGACAGACTCGTAATCAGAGTTAGACATACGGAGATATGTCAGACAGATTCATATCCAGAGTCAATCGGACAGAGGTATATCAGACGGAAACGTAATCGGATTCAGAAGTACAGAGGCATAATAGACAGAGCCTTATCAGAATCAGAGGTGTAGAAGTACAACAAACAGAGTTTTGATTAGAATCAGACCACTCCTATTAAGGCTCCAGTGATTCACGAAAATTTCCCTTTGTCGGCATCTCGTTATTCACTCCGACCATTGTGTCACAGATTATCTCATCGGAACCTGTTTACTCATTCATAAACTTGTTCGTCAAATTGTTATATAAATCGTCTTACGTGTCGCTTATCGACTCTTTCGAAAGTTTTGCTTAATCACATCTCTTATCCTTCATCTTTCCTACTATCCATACTCATTTTCTTTTTCAGATATCGTCGCACTAAACCGAGTTGTAAGGTAATCAGGGTTTTTCTATTCTTTGAAAACATTCGTGTCCTCACCTCCACTTCGTTTCGTGTATTCGGTTTAGTAAGACCTTTCGTTTATCACAACGTTAGTCGCCGGGACTCGGCTCTTGATCCATATGGGTATCAGACAAAAATCATACACATACATATACATTTACATCTTATACTACACTTGTAAAAATTTTAGTATCCTTCCCAGGGGGTCACCCATCCCAGAATTGCTCTAGCCTTAGCACGCTTAACCTCGAAACTTTCACGCGTTTTGACGCGTTAAGGCTAGTATAACTTCGTCGACTGCCCCGCACGACCTTTTCCACGTAATTTAGGGAAGATCGGGATCTTAGTAAATTTTCGGAAAATTCTCGTAGTGGGTCCCACCCCGGGCTATACCATACAATTACCATGTTGTCTTTCTGAATCTTCAATATTCACCTTCATCTGGGGTTTCTAGATTCACACTGATAGTGGGGACATCTCAGTCACCCTTGCTTTTAACCACTAGGTCTTTAATCGTTTTAAACTTTCCGTCGTCGTCGTCGAATAATATTTTACAGATATCATACACACATCGGAAATTCTAGGAAACTTATGTACTCATAAATGATCAATCTCGGGTCTAACCTGGGGAGCTGCCGTGGGAACTGTGTCCATCATCATCGTCTTCTGTCTGGCCTCCACTCGCCTGGCCCCCGCTATTACCTGCGTCCGAATCAGAGGAGTATAGGTAGCCCGGCAATTCCTGGTTCACTGATGGCCAGGACAATGGACTGGAGTAGGGCGTAACACTCTCCGGGGAAGCCTGTCTAACATAGTGCTCTATCACAGGAGCTACTGGCACATCCCCGGAAACCTCCTCCTCCGGCGTCCCAGAGGAATGCTCGAGGGGATCTGCATCATGGCTATCCTCCTCCCTGGGAGTAAGAAGCTCTGGAGGTATCGTCGCCGGATCCTCCGAAGGGTCAGTATCATAACTATCTTCCCTGAGATCCTCTGCTCTGGGGATCAGAAACTCTGGAGGAATTGTCTCTGGATCCTCCGTAGGGTCTGTCTCAATCGAGTAGCTGGGGATCTGCCTACTCGGTACTGGTGATATCCTAGGGGCCTTCTTAGCACCCCCATAATCAGAAGCAGTCCTCTTCATTCTTGTCAATCTACAATCACCTGCAGGAAGAGGATCAGAAACATTTTCCCCAAATACTGACACTGATGCTCTTTTGGAGCCTCGCTGTAGATACAACAATTCGTAGGGAAGCAACATCCTAACCATACAGCTTTATCGCACGATCTAAGATCCAAAGAAGGGTAACATCCTAGATGCCCTGTAGCCTCCTGTTTATAGATGTGGTGCACAACACACCGATAAACAAGACTCTACTAGACACGGCCTGTAGACATTCCGAGGACAAACCGCTCTGATACCACTTCTGTCACGACCCAACCCGTGGGCCGCGACTGGTATCCTAACTGGATACCCATACGTACCTACCTGACAGAATCGGCGTGCCAGACAGAAAATTTAAAAAAAGCGTTCTCAGATTCAAACTAATACAAATGCAGCGCGCTCGGAATTATATATGTACATAAGCATACTGAAACTTTCACATAAGCCGATGAGGCTAACATAACGGACAGAGTCGCAAAATTGTACACGCCTACCTGAACAGATGTAACCCGTAACCCACATACATATCTACAGGCCTCTAACAGACATACAAAGTCATATGACGGGACAGGGCCTCGCCGTACCCAGAATTTCCATACATGCAAAATATACAGAGGACAGAAGATATATACCAAAAGTACTTGCTCAGGATCAAAGGAGCTCTCCAAAATAGCAGAATTTGTGCCCTAGACTGGCGGCATATCACCGGGTGCGTCTGTACCTGCGGGCATGTAACGCAGCCCCCGAAGAATCGGGGGTCAGTACGAAAAATGTACCGAGTATGTAAAGCGAAAATATAACAAACATAATCATAGTTTGAATCAGAAGCACAAAAATATAGCGAACGGAATTATAACCCAACAGACAGACGGAAGTATACCGGACGGAAGCATAGTCCAGACGGACAGACAGAGGTATACCGGACAGAATCATAACTCAGTCGGACGGACAGAAATATGGTCCAGACGGACGGGCAGAATCACAATCCATACGGACAGACGGAATCATAATCCATCCGGACAGACAGAATAATAATCCATACGGACAGACAACATCAGAATCCATACGGATAGACAGAATCAGAATCCATACGGATAGACAGAACCAGAATCCATACGGACAGACAGAACTAGAATCCATACGGACAGACAGAATCAGAATCCAATCAGACAGACAGAATCATAATAGGGCACAGGAACGTGGTCGCCACTCCTGCCTTTGGCGCCACAACATATCATATTTCAGAAGATTTCATATCTTCGAACATCTCCGTCACATAACACATCGTATCATAACCACGGTAACCCCGGGGACAGATCACACCCCGGGAAACCGGACACGTCATACTTCGTAACATATACACGGTAACCAGGGACGGACATATACCACAGTACCCCGGAACCGGACACATCATACTTCGGAATTCATACATGGGATCCGGCCCCCGACAAGGGACTCGGCGGCCCATCTGCACGATATAAACCGGCCGGGGATCCGGTGAAAGGAATCATAGCACATGCACGAACTGATTAATGAGAAACCATATACATACAGATCATTATACATACCCAGTCAAATTGAGGTAGGCCATATGGCGAGTCAAATTCGAGTATTCGGATAGTGTTCATTATACGCGCCTATATCCTACTTGGGAAGGCACGACAGATTATCACCGAAATCAGATTTCCAGATATCAAAACCATTTTGTAGGATTTATATAAAAATAGTCATATCATGATCAGAATAATAGTCCAGATGTTACTTTTGAAAAACAGACAGGAATAACGCAATTTAGGTCATACAAGAGGTATCGGAGCTCCGTAGGCCCACCTCGGACCAACCCGAGGCGACATACGTAAATTACTGATAATAGACCTTATGAGGTCATCCATAATCATATGGAAGTATTCCGACTCCGTTTAGGAAATTTTTATACAAAAGTCCACTTTAGGAACAAGTTATAAGAAAAATGATTCAATCTTACTGAAGGAATTGGAGCGGATTTCCATCTCGGATTCCGAGGAACGGAGTCGTATTCAAGGCTCGCGGTCGAACCTATTATGTTCAGAACATGCCTAAGAATGAAGGGGTAGGCTTTACATACCTCGATTGCGTCTTACGCTCGCTTGGCTTCGAATCCAATTTCGTCCAGAATCTACAAATGGTCAAGTTTACCAATTGTCAATTCAAGCCTTTAGGATTCCATACTTAATCACATAATTGCCTACCGAAATTTCGGCAACATTTCCCCTATATATATAACATCCCCGAGACTTAGCTCGGCTTAATATATCAACACAGCAACCCAACAATTCAACAACAACATCGATAACAACATCAAATATCACAAAACACATAATATGGCATAACTAGCCATCTTTCCGACATAACACAATATCTTTCATTCCGACCTTACACTTCCAAACCAATCTTAATCTTTCCATATTCATCATTAGTCATGATCATTACAACGCAAATAGGAAGCATTTCATATCCTTTCTACAATATATTCACAAGGTATACACGATATACAAACTTTTCACCAAAACCATAATTCATCTAAAATTCCCAATCTTCAACATAATCGTTCATAATGCATTCTTAACTTCCAATTTCATTGATGAATATCATGATTTGCACCTTACCACTTTTATTTCCATATATACATAAACTACAATAAAGTTGCATATTTCCTGCAACAACTTAACAACAAACTTTCCATAACAACAAGAACCATTTTTCTTCCATTCACTTCACAACAACACAATCATCATACTAAGGAAATTTAATTTATCCTCCACCATCAACACAACACCACACGGCTACACTCCATATTTCCAATTTCCGTCGAATTCATTCAACTTTCATTTCCAATACAATTTCTACCATAACCATAACTAGATTACAATACAAAATTCAACACATCTCAACTACACCATCATACACACACACGGCCATACACACACATTCACAACACACAAAATTTTCATGCTTTTCATTCATTCCCACACACTACAACATATATACATATATTCCATGGTTTAAAAATGATAAAATTCTTACCTTTTCTCAACTCTTCCACTTGCCACAAATGGTAATTTCTTGCCAAAATAATTATATCACCTTGAAGAGAATTTTGAGCTTAGTAGAAATTCCAAAAGAGATGGATTTTTGAACCAAGAATCAAGCTCCAAGAATTTTTTTTTCTTTTTCTCTTTCTCTTTCTCTTTGGCCGTGGCCTTTTTCTCCTCCTCTCTCTCTCAATTTTTCTTGAATGTTCCAAAAGATGAACATTGATCCATGTATATACTTATCCCTTTTGTTAATTTGTCACATGGAATAATATTCCATGGACTTGGGCCATGAAGTGTGGCCGGTTGGGCTCCCTTTGTTGGGCCTCATTTTATTATTTTTTTGAGCCCAATTCATCAAGAATTCTTATTTTTTAATTTCCGAAACTAATTTCCAAAATTCCAATTTTGCCCTTGGCCTCCTTTCGTAATTCCACACCAATGTATTCATAGCCGACACATTCATACCAAGTAAGGTCCAAATATGGCCTCATTCATTACAATTCAAGTTATCTCGAATTTTTCGAATACACAAAAATGCCGGATGAAACAATAGCATAGCTTATCATATCATAGTATAGCTTGTCATAGTATGTCATGTCATGGCATATCATAGCATATCATGTCATAGCATATCGTATCATAGCATGTCTGGTCATGACATGGTAGATCATATCATAGCGCCGAACAATGTCGGCTCGCCCACATAGCACCGAAATATATCGGCTCACCCATATATCCCGCGTCCGGGCACCCCGCGTCCAGGATGATAAACCAGCTGATCCGGTGGCAATGAAACATGTTTCCCTTCCCATTCCCCCATATATCCCTTCCCCCCATCCCAGGTTTATATACATATCTTATATGCATGTACATATCTTATATACATATACATGGTTTACATATATAGATATCATATAAGCACGCAAGGGAGCCAAAAGAAAAATCATGTATCTATCGGAGTGACGTAAGGTCGGTGACCTCCGATTACATTATGAAATACTTGTGATCGCTTTGTCTCTCCTTGAAGGAACAAATATTTTAAGGCGAGACTACCAACAGAGAACAGAATTAGAAGTAAACATAGAATACAATTATGGACATCATAGATGTCAACTCATAGGCTTTGGAATCCTTAGAAAATAGGGCCACAGCTAGGAGATAGAGGTAAGATCCAAAAACTAGTTTATCAATTTCATATTCACATTGAATCCTTAGCTTAGGAATCTTAGTCATAGAATCGTTCCGGTCGTACTTATCGTAGGCATATCCTCTTGTCTAACATTATTGTTATCATTATCATCATAGAAGTATCCCCGTTGGAGTAATTATAGTACTCATCATTTGGTAGTGAGATCGGGATCAAAGGTTCCCTTTGGATTCAACTTCAAGTAAGTCAATCAAGACTATAAGGAAAATCCGAGAGTAACGGCCCCACCTCGGGCCGAATGAGGTGGCGTATACGATTTGTATGTGTTACACGTCATGGCGTTACTTGTAATGGTCATAGGGTAATCGGGTCCCATTTATGCAAGTTCTAGGGGTTAGGAGGTCTTTCCAACATTTTGCACATTTTCTTATTCAATTCTACTGAAGGAAAAAGAAGAAACTTTAGGTGCGGATTCCGGGGAATAGAGTTGTCCCCGAGGCTCGTACCCAACTTATTACGTCTAAGACATGCCATAGAAAGAAGGGTGAAGCCTTACATACCTCTTTCCACTCCTTTTGCTATTCCGAATTCAAGCTGCAAATCCGCTAAAATCTGCAATTTGGTCACATTTACCCAAACTTTCATTAAGGTATTTAGAGTTGAAATCTTAAGGTAATACTTGGCTACTGAAATTTCGGCAGCACTTCCTCTGTAAATATACCATCCTCAACATTCAACTTAGTCAAATTCTCATCAATCACAATCCGGGAATTCAAACCCGGCCAAACTATCAATATAAATTCAACAACCACACTAGCGATTCAGATATTCAATTCAAGATACATGATATCAATTTACTTCTTTCTTCAAAACCTCCGAAATCCAATGAACACAATCTCAACCTTATAATATATATTCTGACAACACCATACTAATATCATTACATGCCATTCATGCAAGAACATTATTTTTAATTTACACAATCTTCCAACTACCAACACTTTACCAAGGTTATCAAATCTTTACTTGCAATATAAAATCCACAATATAACGACTAAAATGCTAAATAAACTTGCTCACTATCCCTTCACAACTCAACACACATGCACGGCAACATACACACTACACACTACACGGTCAACCTCAATAACATCATCCAATTTCCATCTTTAACATAGCATTCACCACAATAATAACCAAACACTAAATAAAATAATTGAAGCATGCTTACTACACATGCATACATGTGCACGGCCACATACCATATTCCTTTCCTTCATGAATTTCATCCATTTTAGCATACTACAACACATATAAACCATTTATAACACATAAAACAAGATCAAAACTCACCTTTCTTCTTCAACTTCTCACTTGACTACAACTTGGCAACTTGTATGATTATGAATTTTTCTTGCTTCAACAACAACTCCACCTTGTTAAGGACCCTTTAATTAGTTGGAAATAATTTTTGGAGGGATTTTGTCAATTTTTCTTGGCAATGTTTGCTAGGGCCGAATGGCCTAATTGTTTTTCTCCTTCTTTTCTTTTCTCTCAAAGTCTTGAAATTTCTAGAGAACTTTAGGGAAAATATGACTTAGTCATCTCTTATTTAATGAATTAAACCCCCTTCATGGGCTAAGCCCACACCATGGCCGGTTGGGCCTCCCTTTCCTCTTAAAAAAAATTCAAGCCCAATTATATTTTGGTTAGTTCTTGTAATTTATGAAAATAATTTTTTTCCGAATTCCAAATTTACCCTTCGTCTTCTTCCTTATTCTCAAGAGTCATATTACAACTTCCCTTTATGCTCTTGACCTTTCTCATTATCTTCACTTCTAGATTTTTCATAAACAACTCATGTGCCAAACAAAATAAAATGTGGCCTTGCTTGTTGTCTTCCCGCGATTGTTTTGAATTATCCGATTGCATAAAATGCGGGATATAACAGCTGGTGTCTGAATACCCTGCCCTATAGGGCGCATGGCTACAGAAGAAGACGAACCAGCAACCGACCCAGTAGGCGGAGTCATACCACCTGGAACACCTCTATAAGGACACTCTCTCATCATATGGCCTTGACGGCCGCAAGAAAAATAAGCACCTGCATCCAAACATCATTCCCCAAGATGGGGCCTACCACACTGAGAGCACCGAGGCAAATGTGGCCTCGGCTGACTCGAACCCCTGTTCATCTGCGAACCTAAAGCCTGGAGCTCTGACCGGCTCTTGAATACCCTGTGAGGTCAAATCTCATACCCGGGAACCGTAGGGGTGCACTTTGTGCTGGCTGGGAAGGATATCTAAAATACTGCTCAGGCTGCCCGTCTTGAAACTCACCAGAATAACCCGCTGATCTAGCCCTCTCATGCTAGCCTCTTTTATAATCTCCATCTGGCTGACGTCCCCTGTGTCGATCCTCTACCCCCTGGGCGTATGCCTGTACTCGAGCAATATCCATACCTGGCTGAAGAGCCACGTCCATACAACCATCAATCAGATGACGATCTAGTCCTATCACATAACGATCCAGTCTATCTGCCATATCAGCTACAATAGTCGGCGCATACCTAGCCAACGAATCAAACTCAAGGATATACTCTCGAACACTCTTGCCATTCTGCCAAAAATGTAACAATCTATCAACTCTAGCCCGCCTCATTTATGGAGTCAGGAAGTGGCCAAGGAAGGCCTCCATAAACCTATTCCCTACCGCGGGAGGAGCATCCTCGCCCCTAGATAACTCCCAAGATTCATACAAATTTACAGCTACATTCCGCAATCGATACGAAGCCAATTCAAAAGACTCAGTCTCAGAAGCCCTCATTATCCTCAATGTACGCTGCATGTGTCGAATAAACTCTCGTGGATCATCCCCTTGCTTTGAACCAAAAAACACTGGAGGATTACAATTCAAGATGTCACGAACCCTCAAGCTAACAGACCTATCCGCATAGTCAACCCCTGGTCCATGCCTACGAGCCTGCCCTGCCACTAATCTTGTCAGCAACTCAACTACATCTCTCATGGCCCTATCTTCCGCCCCTAGCTGAGGAGCTAGAGGCTCATGTACTGGGGCCTTGGGAGCTGGCGGTGGTGCTGACCCCTGGACTGGAGCTGCTGCTGCGCTAAGCTCCACTGGAGGTGACGGTGTTGCAGAGCTCGCTGACTGGGCAGTTGTCGCTTTCTTTAGAGGCATAGCTGGAACACAACAATTTGTTAGGGAGGGATTATCCTGATAACATAGCTCTATCGCACGATCTAGAGTTTGAAGGAAAGGTAACATACTAAATGTCCTGTAACTTCCTGTTTATAGATGTGCTGCACCACACACCGATAAACAAGACTCTACTAGACACGGTCTATAGACACTCTGAGGATGAACCACTCTGATACCTCTTTTGTCACGACCCAAATTAACGGGCCATTACTAGTGCCCGAGCTGGACACTCGTATACGAACCTGCTAGCTATAATCGGACTGATAATATGTCACGACCTGGCTAGGGGGCCGCGGCGAGCACCCGGTGCTACCCCACCCGGGCACCCCCTTATCGTACATAACATAACATCTAGGTGAACCATAAGTCAATTCGTGCTTTTCTTATCGTTAATCATATTGATCCCATTAGACGACCATCATCATTTAACATATCATAGGCATCTATGCCACATCATAAGTACAAGGCCGACGAGGCCAACAAAAGATATCAAAAACATGGGCCGACATGGCCGAACATCTCTACCCACATACACATGACTACGAGCCTCTAAGAGTATGACATATCACATTAGCGGGACAGGACCCCGCTATGCCCATAATTATATACACAAAAGAATGAGTACCCAAAAGATATGGCTTCGAAGTAAATGGAGCTCTCTATGTAATCTCCGAATAGGCAGCTATGGATCAAGTCTGTCTCCCTGTGCACCTGCGGGCATGACGCAGCGTCCCCAAACAAAAGGACATCAGTACGAAGAATGTACTGAGTATGTAAAGCATGAGCAACATCAATAAGTAAGCAGCATGGACAACATATGAAAAAGCATAGAAGGGGAGACAATATGTCACGACCCGACTAGGGGCCGTGACGAGTACCCGATACTTGTACCGAGCACCCCTTATCTATCATATTACCTTTACTTCATGGCAAGCCGTGTAAACAGAGCCATATATTTTTTTTTTCCTTTCTGAACATTAACATTAGCAGCGTCACCATAAACATAAGTAGTAAGCTTTCCGCTATCGCGTTATACCGGGACGCGAACAATTCAAAATACAACACATCTAACTGTACATAGCTGACTGTGCATATCTGTCTACGAGCCTCTAGACATAGTACACTTATACATAGAAAGGGTCGAGTACTGTCGTGCCCGCATGTACATACACAAAATAGTACCGCTGGAGTGAGGCTCCGAAACAACTGGAGCGTTGTCAAGTGTGGCTGGTAGAGCTTCCAAGGATCACGTCCACCTGTCTGCTGACCTGCGCGGCATGAAACGCAGCATCCACAAGAAGGGACGTCAGTACGAATAGTGTACCGAGTATGTAAGGCATGAATAGTAGCATACGGAAAGTATAAAACGGAAATAACGACATAAGAGAATAATAGCACATGTCCTGAGGTAGAAACATAACCTGTATATATATATACCCTTGGCAGGTGCTATGCGTACTTAGCTTTCCTTTAAGAATCTTTCCTTGTTCATATACATATACATATAAAATAGGACATCTCATATTGCTGAGGCGTCGGCAGCCGATCCATTTAACCATAAATATACACATCCCGCGTCCGGGACGATATCATATCATGTAATGCCAACTGATCAGGTGGATATGCGTTCATAACGCTCTGCCCTTACCTCCATTTCCCCCGTATACATATGCATATATCATGTACATATATCAACGTCTATAGCGCTCTAGCTCTTTTATCATATACATATATGTGTGTCATGTAGGTACATCAGCGTCTATAGCGCTCTGGTGCTTTTATCATATACATATACGTGTATCATGTGCATGTATCAGCATCTATAGCGCTCTAGCTCTTTCGTCATATGCATATTTTAAAAATATATACACATATCTTACATACATTTACATGTCTTATATGCATTTACGTATCCTATATACATATGTCTCATAGGCACGCAGGAAAGCCCAAAGAAGAATCATGTAGTCATCGGAGTGACGTAAGGTCGGGGATCTCCAATTATATTATAGAACACTCGTGATCGCTTTGTCTCACCTTGAAGGAACGAGTATTTTAAGGTGAGACTACCAACGGGGAATAATATTAAAGTAAACGTAGAATGAAATCGGGGCATCATAGATGACAGTTCATAGACTTTGAAATCTTTTAGAAAATAAAGTCATAGCTAGGAAATATAAATAATATTCAAAAATTATTTTATCATTTTCATGTTTACATAAGATACTTAGCTTAGTCATCTTAGTCATAGAGTCGTTCCGGTAGTACGTATCATAGGCATATTCTCTTATCTAACATCATTGTTATCATTATCGTCATGGAAGTGCCCTCTTTAGAGGAGTCATAGTATTTATCATTTGGTAACGAAATCGGGATCAAAGGTTCCCTTTGGATTCACTTCAAGTAAGTCAAGCAAGACTGTAAGGAAATATCCAAGAGTAGCGGGCCCACCTCGGGCCGGATGGGGTGACGTATATGATTTACATATATTACGTGTCATGTCATTACTTGTGAGGGTCCTAGGGTTATCGGGTACCACTTATGCATGTTCTAGGGGTTTAAGAGGTCTTTCCATCATTTGCACACTTTCTAGTTCAATTCTATTGAACAAAAAGTGGAAAACTTTGGATGCGGATTTCGGGGAAGAGAGTTGTCCCCGAGGCGCGTACCCAACTTATTACGTCTAAGACATGCCATAGAAAGAAGGGTGAAACCTTACATACCTCTTTCCGCTTCCTTTGCTATTCCGAATTCACGTTGCAATCTCGTCAAAATCTGCAAATTGGTCATGTTTACCAAAACTCTTATTAGGATACTTAGAGTTGAATTCTTAAGGAAACATTTGGCTACCGAAATTTCGGCAGCACTTCCCCTATAAATACTCCATCCCACCAAGTTCAACTTGGCTAATTTCAATCAACAACAATCCCGGGAATTCAATCCCGGCCAAAATATCAACCACAATTCCAACAACAACAATACTAACAACTTCCATATTCAATCAACTTACTACTTCTTCCAAAAACTTTCTAACTTTAATGAAAACAATCACAACCTCATGATCTATATTCCAACAACATCATACTAACCACATTACCTTCCATGCATGCAAGAACATTACATTCAATTCACATAACTTCTAAAACAAACCTCCACCTACTTCAACTTCACAAGATTATTATGCATCCATTAGCAATCTAGCATCCACAATTCAACTACAACCAAAACATTAAATAGAATTGACCCCTTTTCTTCCATATTACCCTACAACTACACGACCAACATCAAGCATACACACTACAACCTCTCCAAATTTATTCCACTTCCATTTTCCACATATCATTCACAACAATAACAACCAAACACTAGATAAATTAATTAAAACACAATTTCTACACACATATACATGTTCCATACCTCACGGCCACACCCCTATTTTTATCTCTTTCATGAATTTCATCCATTTTAACATACTACAACACATATAAACCATTCATAACACATAAAGAAAGATCAAAACTCACCTTTCTTCTTCAACTTCTCACTTGACTACAACTTGGCAATTTGTATGATTTTGAATCTTTCTTGCTCCAACAACAACTCCACCTTGTTAAGCACCCTTTACTTGGTAGGGATTGATTTTTGAAGAATTTTTATCAATTTTTCCTTGAAAATTTACCCTTGGCCGAAATGGCCTTCAACTTTTCTCCTTCTCTTTCTTGTTCTTCAACTTCTTGAATATTCTAGAGGTTGTGTGATAAAGATGACTTAGTCATCTTATTTATTGACCAAATTTTATTTAATATGGGCTTGGGCCATAACCATGGCCGGTTGGGCCTCACAAAGTTGGGCCTTATTATTATTTTTTGATTTGTTTGGGCCAACTCGATTTGGTCCCGAGTTGGGCCTAGCCCACTGACCTTTCGACCTTAAAACGTTCATATCTCCTTGTACCGACGTCACCTGGGCACCCACGACCTATGGTTGGAAAGCTAATTCAATTATCTACAACTTCTATTTCTTGATACTTTTCCAAATTCCAAACTTATAATACCGGTTTTGCCCCTTGAAGTCAGATCCCCCGAAAACGTTTTCTTAAAAATATTCGTTTGGAGGACTTCCACTTTGATTTGGCCCAAGGGTCCTTCTTGAGTAGTGTTTAACTTCTCATATGTGATTCATATGAATTTTCAGATGTCCCAAAAAAATCTCAATGTGTGGGTCCCACCTCATCAAATAATCTGACGTTCAAAAATACGGGATATAACACAATAATATCATCGTCATAGCGCTTACCTGCCTTTCGTAGGACTTTCCATTTTTTTCATACGTATTTGTACACCTACGTCATCATCCGTATTCCATAATAGTACTCGTACCATACTTGTGCTCATATTCGTATACATGTCCTTATTCGCATTCGTATACCTAGTCTTTTCACATTCATATTCATATTATATACATAGCCATACACTTATATACATACATAGCGTGCCCGACCATAAGGTTCGGTGTTTCATACGTACTTAGCCAACCAAGGCTCAATGTTATTTCTACCTGGCCCTACCAAGGCTTCAGGGTTATCCGTACCATCTGCAGACGTGCGCGCGCGTTACGTAATCATATACATACATACCTATATACATCCATATACATATATTCTACCCGGCATTATAAGCTCGGGGTGTCATTATAGCCCTTCATAGGCACATGTGAATATAATAGCCCGTAGGCACCTTTAGCAACATTATTATTATTATCGTCATCACTATCATCATCGTTTTCGCTACATCTCTATCTTATGCTTACTCGTCAATGGGGTGCGTAGTACATTGGTAGCACGTATCAAGGGTCGTGAGCTTATGAGCTTAGAGTGTCAATCACTTGAATACAACATACTCCTATAGAGGATTTAAGAGTTTGGCCAAGGAACCATGCCTTATGAAAGAAGGGTTAGCCTTACATACCTTTTCGTCGGACTATTCTACACTTGCACGTTTCCTTCCAATGCTAGCGTCTATACCTTCATTAATTTCATAACAATGGCCATTAGTCATTCACATCATCCACATTATCTAGATTTCTCAATTTGCTTCTAATTCTCCCATATTTATGGTCATGACCTCCAACTTCGTCCATTCGTCTAAAGTGTCGAGTTCATGATCTTAGTACCATTTATAATACATTCATATCATAACACAACAACATTCATAATTTAATTCAAACTATTCCTCAAAATGTCAATATTCACCATTCATGACCTAGTTGACCACATTTTCTACAATCCATGCATTTTAATTCTCCAATACCTTAAACATCTTGTAAAAATCATGAATCTTACCTTAGAAGTTGTAGGAACAAGCTTTGGTTGATAATACTCCTCTTTGAGCAAAACCCTCGTTTTTCTCCATTTGGATTTCTTGACTTGGATGATCCTTGATGATTCCCTTATCCTTGATTCACTTGTCTTAATGTTATTGATGGATTACAATCCTTGAAAACTCATATAATAAATGTAGATAGAAGTTTTAGAGAGAAGTGGTGTAATGTGGAAATGAAATAAGACAAGTCTTGATCCTCATATTTAATGAATTGAAAAATCTGTGCTGGGTGAACAGTGGTCGTCCATGGAGGTTTACGGTCCGTATTTCAGTTTACGGACCGTCCCTCGTGGTCGTCTTTAAGCTTAAGCAGAACCAGAAACTTAAGGCTGCATGCATGGTGATTTACGACCATGGTTTACGGGCCGTAAATCACTTTACGGTCCGTCCACCAGGTCGTATTTAACCATTTCCTTGGCTGGCAGAAAGTTGAAGCTTTTGCATGGTAGTTTACGGACCGTATAGCAATTTACGGTCTGTATTTTGCAATACGACCACTGGGCAGTTGCAATTCTGCAACTTCCCATATTTCTTAGACTTCTCATTTTAATCACCCCCGTCCATGCACATGCATTGCTCACCTGGTATCTCATCTTAACTCAGCCAACTTCCTCGTCTCACATCGGATACTTTCGAAATCTCACCTAAGGTCATCAAACGTCGTTTCTCGCTCATAGACATCATGCACTCATATTCATCACTAGTTCATCCACTTGCGTACCAACGGAAAATTTTCCGAGGTGTAACATAATAGGACAATGTGGAAAATTTGTAAAAACATGCTGTAAACTCATAATGCCATATACCAAAATGAACCTGTCTCCTGAGGAGTCACAGTTAAACAAACATAACAAAATATGCAAGCCGACAAGGCTGCCACTGTACGCGGGAATATCCAAAATGAACTACATCTGTATAGCTGACCAAACCATATATAAAACCCACATATGTCTACAAACGACTAAGAGTATAACAAAGTCTACGTCAAAAGGATCTATACCAAAATGACTCAAGCTCCAAAATAATGGAGCTCTCCACGCAACTAACCGGAAGTCCTAAACCGGAGGATCACCAAATTGGAAATTTGTGCCTGCGGGCATGAAATGCAGCCCCCAAAGAAAGGGGGTCAGTACGAATAATGTACTGAGTATGTAAGGCATAAATAACAACATATATAAATATGAAAGGTAACATGGAATAGGAGGGATAACTGGTACCTCTTAAAATCATATAGACACAAGCACACATATATGTACACATATAATATAAGTATTAGTGTTGCGGAACGTGCCACCTGATTCCAAAAGTATATCATATGTTAGTGCCGAAGAACGAACGGCCCGATCCATATAAGTTAGTGCCAAGGAACGTACGATCCGATCCACATAAGTTAGTGCCGAGGAACATATGGCCCGATCGATAAATGTCATATGTACACATACATAATGTAATTAGCATGCATGAAAGCTCATATGAAGGCTACAACTTTATCAGAGTGTCGTATGGTCGGGAACCTCTGTTGTTATATTATGGAACAACGATTATCGCTATATCTCACCTCGAAGGAACGATTCATAAGGTGAGACCAACAACAATGAACAAAATCGAGAAAATCACGAAATAACTCAACATTCTCATAGCATCGTTGAAATCATAACTTGAGACTTTTAAACGTAAAATCATCATCATCGTAATCCTCATAAAAACATTCTCATCTTTAATATCATAAGAAGCTTTAAGAGTCATAAACTTCTAGCGCTTAGAAATAAGTTTGTTATAGGAACATGTATGGGATCATAACATAAGAATCATGCCTTTAAAAGAAATGGGCGAGCCTTAATATACCTTGAAGCTTATCTATTCACCCAACTTCTACTTATCAAACTCGCAATCTATAATCAAGGGAATTCATACTATTGTTAGGCTCGTTATCAAGTGCTTATCTTAAGCCTTTAAATTAACTCTTCCCAGAATCTGCCGAAATTTCGGCAGCACCTCCCCTGTTTATATCCCTAGCCCAAAATTTCAATACCAACAACCAACAACAACAACAACAATACTAATATCATCAACACCATCATCAATATCAAAATATTCCAGGAAACATCCTATACGATGTTTATCCAACTTCTCGACCAACAACATTATTATACGATCATTTAATCACTCTATCTTCATAAATAAACAAAAGGTAATATGAATAGGAAGATATTCATACCTTGTTCCTATTAAAACAACAATATCTTCAGTGTTCGCCAAGAATTCAAACTGAAGTCCATCACAAAATGATACTACAATCACAGCTACGCGCTATTCGAACTTAAACCAACACTTAGCCACTTAAAATTCACTCAATTTAGTGGTATCCCCACCCCTCAACTATTTTCTGGATTTTTCTTGGACCAAATCTGATAAAAATGGGGGTTTTACCGCTTAATATAGGTAGCCAAAGTCGGTGGAACCGACTTTAAAAGTGGCCTTCGCGAAAGCGAGGGACCCTTACGAATGCGATGGTCTAGAATATTCATGGCCATCGCAAATGCGAGACCCTGTCGTGAACGCGAAGGGTAATTCTGCCCAGTTCGACAAGATTTTCGTTCTTCACCCGATTGACCTCCAATCCTTCCGACACTTCTTATCCATGATCTTAAACCCTCATAACCATAATATAGGTCCATACAATCGCATATATCACTGTATCCATATGCTTAATACTTGTGTCGTTCCTTAACTCTGAAGGTTACCCTTCTTGATAAAAATTCCACGTGCTTGTACTTAGGGACGAACGTTCCCCTGAAAATACGAGGTGTAACAAACAACTTCACATCAACCCTTAGCAAATTTTTATACAATTCTTCCTCATCATCATCATTACCTTCCATGACAAGATTATACCCATATTATACTAAGAATCATGACTCAAGTTAGCTTACTTCTCAAAAACATTATAAAAGCTACATTCAGACCTCATTTTCTACTTTCTTCTTCTACCCAAGTTGTTAAACAACCAAGCATTCATGATAACATGAAATAAGCATTAAAACTAACCTTTAGCAAGACTTCTAACACATGGGCATCTTGATTCTTGCCTCTTGATCTTTGTTTCCTCTTGGGTTAGAGTGGGATATGCTTGCAGAAGGGTTTTGGAGCTCTCAAGGCTTTTGTAAATGTAGGAAATGAGATAAAAGAACAAGGGGCATCTATTTATACAAAAAAATAAAAACCTGCCCGATGGACTTATACGGACCACTTATACCATCAGTACAATATTATACGGTCCGTATAAGTGGACCGTATAACACAACCATGAAAATACCCCCCTATGAAAGAGTCATGTTAGACGGACACTCTTATACGAACCGTATAAGTGGTCGTATAACTCACAGTTATCCGAAACTTTCTCTCGTTGATTCGTTTGACTTCCAATCCTTGTGGAACCTTCTTGGCACTTATACAACACTTCATTAACCATACAATGGGCCCTATAGCATCCCCTCAAGAAATTATCAAATAAATATTATCCCAATTATAGCGAAAACCTTTCCGAACACGACTTACCTTTCACTTCCCTCAACAAACTAAATTTCACATATTCATATGACTTTAAAATATTATAGTATGCATCTTAAGCTATCTAATACTTCCTTTAATCTCGCAAGGATTTCATAATCACCTAAAATTCCCGTTAGCCTACTCACAAGGCGACAATCCGAAATTTCCCAGATGTAACATTCTTCCCCCCTTAGGAACATTTGTCCTTAATGTTAGGCTCTTGGGGATTCTATAAAAAATTTGCCAAAGTTTCCCCTGTAATAAGGCACTACCATCCTGCCACAACAACCCAAAATACATCCCCTCACAGGGCTACAACAACCACAATAACCATGGTCATACACGACCAAGAAAGCATCAAGGAAAGAACTACATACTTGAGGACAGCCTGAGTCTCCTCTGGAGGTAGAAATAAATGCGGGTACCCGAACTTCATGTCTTCTTCTGCTTCCCAAGTCATTTCCTCACTATTATTATTTCTACACAAAAATTTAATTGAAGCTACATCTTTTGTTCTGAGTCTCCGTACTTGCCTATCTAGAATGGAAATGGGGACTTCTTTGTAGGATAATTGCTTAGTGACTTGGACGTCATCTATCAGTACAACTCTAGAAGGATCTCCAATGCACTTACGAAGCATCGATACATGGAAAACTAGGTGAACAGACTCCAAATTAGGGGGTAGGTCTAATTAATAAGCCACTTGTCCTACCTTGCGCACAATCTCATAGGGTCCAATATACCGGGGACTAAGCTTGCCCTTCTTGTTGTTACACCTCGAAATTTTTTCTGTTAATGCGCAGTGAATAGACCAACGAAGAGCACGAAGTATACAGTATTGCAATAAGTAAGGAATGACATTTGATGACCCTAATTTAGATTTGAAAGACGTTCGAGGTAAGAGAAGAAAGTTTGCCAAGAGGAGGCAAGACATACGATAGGTATTAGAAAGGATTTACGAGTAGAAAGTTAATGGCGACTTAATGATGTTTTGAAGGAGAGTTATAACGTCCCTTGGATTTTTAGTGAGGTGCTAAACAAGTGTCAAGAAGGTTCCATAAGGATTGGAGATCGAACGAAATGACGGAACCCATTTCAGAGAAGTGGAGTTATACGACCACTTATACGGTCTGTATAACTTTATACGGTCCGTATAAGGGGTCCGTATAAATCCCAGCAGGGAGATGCTTTTCTGGTTGGTGAACCACGGCCACTTATACGTACCTTACAATACTATACAGACCGTATAAGTGTCCGTATAGTACCAGACGCGCTGATTTTTAGTTTTTGTATAAATAGTTGCCTTGGGTTCTTTTACTTCATTTTTCATCTTCTACAAGTATTGAGAACACAAAACCCTTCTCTAAGCACATTCCACTCAAGTTCAAGAGAAAACCAAGATCAAAAGACTAGAATCAAGTGTTTATGTGTTAGAATGCTTCAAAGGGTTAGAGGACGACAAAAGATTCCATTGGATGTGAACAAGGGTTTTTGTTCAAGTGAAGTATTTCCAATCAAGGTTCATTCCTACACCATATAAGGTAAGTTTTATGGTATTTTCATGTTGTTTAAGGTATTAAGACATTGAAAGACTTGGATTGTAGAAGAATATAGAAAATGGGTCTTGAATGTGAGAACAGTGATGTTTGTGAGTAGTAGCTTGGGTTGAGTAATGATTATTGATATGTTATGATTATAATCATGTTATAAATGATATTGAGAACATGGGATAAACATTTTATATGAGCGAATGTAATAGTGTGCTATGACCATGGATATGGATGATTGGAAGTCAATTCAGAAGTAAGGATAATGTGGGTGAATAAAGACTATTGTTATGATGTTGTGAATGTTATTATTGATGTTTGGTAGTTGATATATGATATGGAGGAAGTCGTATAAATAAAGGAGATGTTTTCAAAATTTCTCTAGCTTTAGTCATGTATGCTAAGCTATCGATTTTCTAATGATAGTATAACTCTAATGAAGGTAGAAACGTGAGCATTGAAGGAGAACGTGCATATGATAGATTAGTTGAACGGAAAGGTATGTAAGGCTAACCCTTCTTTCATAAGGCATGGTTCCTTGGCCACATATCTAATCTTCTATAAGCCTATGATGTCCTCCAAATGATGCTATCTTCAAAAGCTACTAAGCTCATGATTCTCGATATGTTACGATTGTACTAAATTCCTTATATGATGAGTAATCCTCTAAGGATAGATGTAATGAACGATGATAGTAATGATGCTGAAGATTCTTATGAGCTTTTATGTATATGTGTCTATGTATGACTATTATGAAACCCCGAGCTTATATGGCCGGGTAGTATATATATATATATATATATATATTGTGCGCGCACCACTGCAGTTGGGTACGGATAACCCTGAGACTTGGTAGAGCCAGGTATGTATAATCACCGAGCCTTGCCATGGCTGGGTATGCGAAACACCGAACCTTCATGGTCGGGTATGCTATGTACATGATATGGATATTTATATGATATAAATATGAGTATAAATAGGATCTCTCTCTCTCTCTCTCTAATGTTTTTGGAGGATATTAGCTGAAAATGATCAGCCCTCAAGTGAATTTGCCATATATATTAACGTTAATGGGCCTCATGGGCCGAAACATTAGTGTTTGGGTCGGGTCCAAACTTGCTGCCCTGCCAGCCCAAATTGCATCGTCCATATGTCCTTATCCAAATATCATTTTGACGAGCGGTTTGATGCGTTGGAAACTAGACGTGATGAACTTCATTTTAGGATTTTGAAACACCTTAAAATTCCTCATATACTAGGAGATATTCCCCCAACAATATGGGCTAAAAATCTGGTCCGAGATTTTACTGAAGTTGTTCCGATTCATTTTGTTTAGATTCGTTTATCTTCTAATCCTCTTCCAACTCTCATGTAACCTCTTATACATACATATACATACCCATATACATACATAACAATCCATACACGTCTCAAAGGGTCCAGAGAATCACCATAACCTTAAACGTAACTGGAGAACTTACGAAGCTTCGACGAAACTCCAATCGCAAAAATATATTCATATCTTTTATCCATCTTCTATATCATTACTAATAATCTCAAATACTTTAAAAGGGCACTCACATTACCTCATATACGCTCATAACGCGATTTCAAATCCTTTAGGTTACGATGTCACCTCGGGATACTTAAGGCAACCATATATATAACGATATTCTTACTAACTCGATTAAATTTCCTTGAACTTTCTTAACTCATTCTTTCTTGTCTTAATTAAAATAGCACAGACTCTTACGGGGTGTAACATCCTCCCCCCCCTTAGGAACATTCGTCCCCGAATGTCAAATTAGTCCTACATAATTATACTGCTTCTGGTGATCTTATAACGATTCACTTGTAACTTGAACTCATCTATCATGTTGTGCCTTTCTTTACTTAGACTAATGCCATTCTCCACCTGACATCTGTTAATATTGATCTTCCAAATATAGTAGACACGATTTAGCTACCTCCGTAATCGACTGCAACTTACCATATCCATCTATACTTGAAGCTTAAGTCGAGTTCTTCTTGCTCGTTCTCTTTAAATTCACTGTCTTCTAGTAACTAGCTCGTTCTGACCATCTCACTTAAACCATTTCGCAATTTTCCTTAATCCTACTTATAACACTTCAAGCATATTATCTCGTGTCGTTTCTCTATTTTTGACTCAACTCTTCTATTGCCCCTTTACTCAGGTTCACCTGGGTCCCCAATCCCTCCTGAAATGATCTCCAGAAATTTGCTGATCATATATGCTTTCCCAAAATAAAATTTCCCAAGTAAGGATGATGCTTCTTACGAATGACATGGAGGGTATCTCTTAGAATTTAACCCAACATAATAGATTTTCCCTATCGGTATCGACTTTCAAAACATGCTAAGAACTTATATCTCATTTTCCTATTCATATTTCTGGAAACATTTGGGCAGAGGTTCCTCTGTATTTCTTACTATCCCAAAACCTGCACGCAGGAAATACCGACTATGCCTCACAGGGCCAACACACATACGTATATACACATCATATCACATCGTATCATAGCCACACAGGGCTAACAATTTCAAATAAAAGAATAAAGGTGTCGGGACTTACCTCACATATGGCACCTCGAGATGTACCTGATCCTTTAACTATCTGTTCTGTTGTACTTTTCTATCCACCTTCTCTTTCATCCTCAAATCTCACATTTCAATCAAATTCCAATATTCTTACCTTACCCGACACGCCTCTTTCGTACCATAACTTACTTGCGTATTGTGTAGCTTCCAATATCATCGGTCACTTTCTTTTGTCGATATCATTCTTCAGCTGAAATCAAAGGTTAGTAAGAGGAATTTCATTTCTTATGGCTGGCTCTATCGCACGATCTAAGATCCAAAGAAAGGTAACACCCTAAATGCCCTGTAGCCTCCTGCTTTTCGATGTGGTGCACAACACACCGATAAACAAGACTCTACTAGACACGGCTTTGCAGACAACCCCTAGGACAGACCTGCTCTGATACCACTTTTTCACACCCTAATTCCGCTAGGGTGTGATGGGCACCCGACCCTTACCTAGGGCCGAGCGAACCCTCAGACTCTTGCTGCACATAAAATCATGTCAAACTTTTCAAATCAAATGAGATGAAATACATCGTAATTTTTTTTTTCCAGAAATATTCTTTCACGTAGCTTCCAAGCATAACGAATCAATAATCATACAAAATTCAGTACATAACACAGACCGACATTTTGGCTGACGGAGCCGCTTACAGACTGACAACCAATACCCACGACGCTGTCTGCAAAGTCTCTAACGTAATCCAGAAAGCATAACATACCAACTCTGACTCAGCAGCACTCCGGGAACGAATGGAGCTTGCCATCTCCACTGGAACATCTTCTATACTGTCTTCAACTCACCTGGGAGTACCTGCGCGGCATGAAACGCAGCCCCCCGAAAAGAGGGGGTTAGTACGAAATATGTACTGAGTATGTAAAGCATACAACACAGAAAGCAAAGTCACAACTGAAATACGATATATAGAAAGCGAGCACAATAGCCAGCATACTAAGGAGTCGTATCCGGCGTACAACAGGCAAAAGAAGTTCCGGAGAAATCAACACGGCAATCGGGATGACAAAATGTTTGCTTTCTTTTGGAAAACATCTTTGTTTCACACACATAGAAGAATCAACGCACAATTTCCGCAGCCATAAGTCTAGCGGTCACAATCACACATACCGCGGTCAAGTATCCAGCGGTTTTCTATCACAAGTTCGACATACCGCGGTCAAGGGTCCAGCGGTCTATGTCGGCATAATCACAAGTGCGGCAGACGCGGTCAAGGGTCCAGCAGTCAATGCCACACGTCCGGCATGACGCGGTCAAGGGTCCAGCAGTCAATGTCGGGCACGCCGCGGTCGAGGGTTCAGCAGCCAATATCACATATGCGCATATTCACATAACCGGCCCGGGACTCGGTAACACAGAAGATAACCGGAAAAAATGCCAAATTATCACTTTCCAAACATAATCACACATGCCAGGATCATGGATCACACATGACTCAGGTATACCAAAATCGTATATCGGAAAATAAAGAAAATAAGTAGTTTGTCCAGAATCTCAGGGTAAGATTTTTAAAAACGCTTTAGATGTCAAAAACATTTTATAATGCTCATGAAGGTGGTCATAACACCTATCATATAGTGAACAGCATAATAACCAGGAGTTACCTGCGAACTCCGGACAAGAGTACATTGGCTAAAGCCGTACATCACATGTCAGGGTTTCGGTCCCCACAATTGGGTCAATAATCATTAAAATCCGTCTCGGGATAGATAAAATATCTCCAGTTTACTAGTCGGAACAATAACCATGAGTTCCCTTGACTTACCGTACGGGAATAAGACGGTCTAACGAGATGCTATTATATGTATATATTATTTTGATGGCCGAGAGGCAAATGTATATAAAAAGTATTTATGTTTCCATATAAAATATGATTTTCCTAAAAATTGAGTATAAAGGTGCTAAAAGACCATTAAATGAGCAAGATGAGTAGTAGCACAAGTGGTGCTTGGTGGCTAGCCCCGGGTACCCGTCGCGGACCCTAGCTGGGTCGTGACACAACTGTCATGTCAGTACCGCTGAGAACTAGAATTCATTGGAGTCATAATGTAAGTGAGACTCATAAAATTATTTCTGAACTCTTTGAATAACCTGGAAGCACCCTCAAATATCACTATGGATTATATCAAAATAGGACTTCAGGAATCATAGACACGTATCAGGACATAACGAAATAGCTTCTGGAAATCAAGAGCATTAGCCATTCTAGTATCTCTAAGAATAGAAGATTCTTTGGAGTTTATACGTTCGTCGTCTGTTTGTTTCATATAGACCATGCCAAAAAAGAAAGAAGGGATAGCCTTAACATACCTGGTCTTAGCTCAACGGCTCAAGAACTCAACTCGTATTTGCTCCACGATCTACATGATATTAATAATAATACTATCGTTAATTATACAACGATTCTCTTAATCGTATAATGAAAATTAAACTTATCCTAAAACAAAATGGGCAGCATCTCCCTCGTTCTTCTCATTTCCTCAAACTCCATACATCAACAACAACAACCAGAACAATCCAGTAAGTGTATACATCAATAACAAGATACCACGTAGCAATAACAAATCATAAACATTACATAACGAGCCACAAGCCCGGATAAGATTATCACACACACTTCTCAATATTTTCTTTCCTTCAAAATACATACCAATGACAACAACAACAATATACTTAAGTTACTCCAATAATTTCCAGCCACAACACAACCCAAAAATATACCTCGAATCAGCCCACATAACAACAACAATAACTTATCCAATTTCCCGCAATTTATTTCGTAGTTCTCATCTCACAATTTTGCTATTACCGGGATAAGCTTAAATATAACAAGAATAATAGAATTCTTACCTTATATGCCAAGAACTACTCTTCCTCAATCCTACTTAACTTCGAAGAAATCTCCAATTTATTATCACTCGGAGGAAAATGACATGGATATAATCTTTATGTCGTCTTTTGAGCTTACCTAAATCGTAGCACTTCATATCTTTCTTTTGTTAAAGGAAACGCAATGTCTCCTTAATAAGACGAGAATAAAATATTGTTGCTTCCTCAAGAGTAAATCATAAGTTGCTCAATACAAAATGTTACACCTCGGAAATTTTTCCGTTAGTGTACAGTGAGTAGGATAGCAAAGGACATAGCGTATGCGGTGTTTTGGAGACGAGTGATAACGTCCTGTAGATTGGTATCGAAGTGTTGACCAATTTTTAAGAAGGTTCCATAAGGATCGGAGATGAAAAGAAGTGGAGAAAATGAGATTCAGTGAACTGGTGGGTTATACGGTCAACTATACGGACCGTAAAAGGGTTTTACGGTCGTATAATGAACCGCAGAAGTGTCACAGAAGAGACTGCTGAAGGGTGAGTTTTACGGTAGGTTATACGGACCGTATAATGGTTTGACGGTCCGTAAAATGAACCGTCAAGTTGACACAGAGAAGAGTGGCCACTGGATCAGTTTTACTGTCAATTATACGGACCGTATAAATTTATACGGACCGTAAAATGGCATCGGGACTGATTTGCATTTTATAAAAATATGATCCAAGTTTCATTTTCTCATTTCCTCTTCTCACTCCACGAACCTCTCTCTCTCTAGAACATTCCATACTCTTCCAAAACAAGACTTCAAGTAGAAATTTAAGATCAATATCATCAATCCACAAAAACCTAGTGTAAGAACACATCAAAAGGATCATTTAAGGCACGAAATTCCATAGAAGGTGGAACTAGGGTTTGGCCAAAGTGAAGCATTCCAACTCAAGACTTGTTAAACTATTATCTAAGGTATTTTTCATGACTTTATCATGTTATTTAAGGTATTAGGAGGCTAGGAAACTTGAATGGCAGAAAGACATGGAAAATGGGTCTTGAATGGATGAATAGTGTCATCATTGGATGATAGTGGGATTGAATCATTAATGTTGAAGTGTTAGGATTACGAATACGATATTAATGATGTTTATATCATGAAACGAGTATTAAAGGTGCGAGAACACAATAATAAGCTATACGGATAAATGTGGGAAAATTAGAGGGAAATGGTGAAATATGGTGAATAGATCTAAATGATGGTTGTTGGTTGTAATATTGTGGATGTTGTGGTGAACATTGGGAATTGATATAGACGATGGGAAAAGTAGTACAAATAAAGGAAGTTCTGCCCAATTTTCTCTAGAAATAGTGACGCATTCTCTTAAGTCGATTAACTAATGTTAGTCCAATTCTCTCGTGAAGGTAACGACGTGACCTTGAAGGAAGACAAGGGATCGATAACGTAGCTAAGCGACAAGGTATGTGAGGCTAGTCCTTTCCTTCTAACGGCATGAATCTTATAACTCGAATCCCTATCTTCTTCATGAGTTCCTATATTCGAAAAGTTAAAAGCCTACTTCTATAAATGCTTATATGAGATAAGAGACACGATATGATGATGCTAGAATGATGATGATGTTATTCATTACCTACACTCACCTTATGTGCTAGTTCTTTCAAGGTGAGGCAAAATGTCCATGATTGCTCCATAATGTAATCGGGGGATCACGACCTTACGTCACCCCGATAGAGTAAAGTTAATCTCGAGTCTTATGCAGGTACTATGATGAGATAAGTATTTTATAATGAGCACATTATTATGATTATTTTATGATAAGAATGGCATGAGCATTTCACAACGGGCCTAGTTGGCCGGGCAGTCATCGCTGAGGCGGGCAGCTATACGGATACACCATGACCTTCTGGCATGGGCAGACACCACTAGTGGGCGGCATGAGATGGTACCCCGGACGCGGGAGGCATGAACGCGGGCTAATGTTATTGATTATCACACCGTTCCGATATGGACGGGCAGCTTGTATATGATGCATACATGTTATGATGATAAGTATGAGTAAGACAACATGCATTATTTCATTTATGAATGTCAGTCGGGTCCAGATGTTTCACATTGATGTTCTCATTATACTATTAGGTCTTTCTTCATTATTTATGCCTCTCATACTCAGTACAATATTCGTACTGACGTCCATTTTCTTTGGACATTGTGTTCATGCCCACAGGTAGAAAAGGAGACGAGCTTGATCCAGATTCTTAGGAGCTGACTGCGGACTGAAAGCACTCCATTGTTCGGATGTGCTTATGATTATTCCTTTGGTGTATATACATCTTGGGCAAGACAGAGTCTTGTTCCGTCTATATGTACAATATGTCTGTAGAGGCTCGTAGATGCGCAGTGTGGGTAGTATGGTCTCACATTTTTCATGTATATGTGTACTCATTATTTTGATATACTAAATATATATATATATATATATATAAGTATTTATGTTTCCCTATATTCTATGACTTTTTCGTGCTTGAGTTAAAAGAAATAAAAAGGGCATTAATCGAGTAAGGTTAGTAGTAGAGCGAACGGTGCTCGGTGGTTAGCCCCGGGCACCCGTCGCGGCCCCGAGCTGGGTCGTGACAAAAGTGGTATCAGAGCAGTTAATCCTAGGAAGTATCTACGAGTCGTGTCTAGTAGAGTCTTGTTTATGGTGTGTTGCGTGCCACGCTAATAAACAAGAGGCTACAGGGCATTTAGGAAAATGACCATCCTTCTTCTCATGAGATCGTGCGATGGAGCCGTGCCTAAGATTACATCCTTCCTAAAAGTGTGTTATGGTTTCAGGAAAATGCCGCCAAAAGGAAAAGCTACCGCCGCCCAGAAGGGCAAGGCTACGACAAAAAGGCGGCCAGAACAAGAGCTTCTGCTTAATGTAGAGGAAGGTGAATCGCAAAATGAGGCCGTGCCCGATGTAGAAGAGCAAGAAGGAGCCTCAGCTCCGATTCCTCCACCGGGTGCTTCGGGTCAACAAGTATCCGAGGCCATACATTTATTGACACAATTGGTTGCCGCTCAGGCACAACGACAGAATGCGGGCCCAAGTGATCGTTCAGCTAGTACGAGAGCCCGTGATTTTATGACCTTAAATCCCCCGGAATTCTTTGGGTCGAAGCCGGATGAAGATCTGCAAAACTTCATTGATGAAATGTTGAGGACCTTAAAGATTATTCATGCCTCCGAGACCGAATCCGTAGAGTTGGCCTCTTATAGACTCCGTGATGTGGTGGTGTTATGGTACAAAAATTGGATGGCATCAAGTGGAGAGAATGCACCACCTCCCGTTTCGCAAGAATTTGTGGATGCCTTTATTCGTCATTACTTGCCACCTGAGGTCCGCCGAGCTAGAGCGGACAAGTTCTTGAATTTAAAGCAAGGAAGCATGAGTGCCTGAGAGTATAGTATGCAGTTCCATTCATTGGCCAGGTACGCTCCAACTATGGTGGCCGACATGGGAGACTGGGTTTATAGATTCGTGAGTGGTCTAGGGCCACATCTGTTCAGAGATTGTTTGACGGCCTCCTTGCAAGACGGGATGGATATTTCCCGGATAGAGGCTCATGCTTAGGATCTTAAGGAACGAGAACAGCAGCAGAGGAGTGATCCCAATAATGATCAGAGACAAGGTAAGAGGGATAGATCTATGGGAACGAGCAGTGAGCATAGAGGGGGACCGAGACAGATGCATTCTAGGCACTCAGGTAAGTCAGCGACCAGTGCGCCTCCCAGATTCTCAAACAGGAGGTTTGACTGTTCTTTCCAGTCGGGACAGGGCCATAGTTCGAGGGCCCCAGATTCTCAGTTTAGGGGAAATTCTAGTAAGAGGAGACCTCCAGTACCGCGGTGCAGCCAGTGCGGCAAATTGCATTCGGGACAGTGTCGTCAGGGTTTGGATGCTTATTATGCCTGCGGGAAAGTTGGTCATATGATGAGAGACTGTCCTTCAGCAAGAGATAGGGTTGGGACTCAGCCTACAGGTTCAGCAGCGGGTTCTTCTTCGGTACGCCCGGCAACACAGCTTCCCCAGACTTCAGCAGGTAGAGGTAGAGGCAGAGGGGGAGCATCTACTTCAGGTGTTGTCCAGCCCCGCGTATATGCTCTAGCTGGGCGGCAGGATCTTGAGTCCTCTCCAGATGTTGTCACAGGTACATTGGCTATATTTTCCCGTGATATATATGCTCTGATTGATCCGGGCTCTACTTTCTCATATATTACTCCGTATATTGCTGATTGTATTGGGGTGAGACCCGAGCCAATTAAACCTTTTGAGGTGTTCACTCCGGTTGGTGATCCCGTGATAGCGAGATAAGTATATAAGAATTGTGTAGTTGTTATATGTGATCGTCAGACAAAAGCTGATCTAATTGAACTCAAGATGATAGATTTTGATGTAATTATCGGTATGGATTGGTTGGCATCGTTCTATGCTAATGTTTGTTGCCGGACTAAAGTAGTTCGATTCCAATTTCCGGGAGAGCCCGTACTTGAATAGAAGGGTAATACAGCTTCTCCAAAGGGTAGGTTTATTTCCTACCTTAAGGCAAGGAAGATGATAGCTAAGGGTTATATTTGTCACTTAGTTCAAGTTCATGATACCAAGGCAAAGTCACTAGCTTTTCAATCAGTTCCAGTAGTGAGCGAATTCCCAGATGTATTTCCAGATGAATTACCAGGTCCTCGTCAAGAAAGGGAAATTGATTTTGCCATCGATGTGTTGCCGGGCACCAAGCCCATTTCTATTCCTCTTTATCGGATGGCCCCAGCAGAATTGAAAGAGCTAAAGGCACAGTTGAAAGACTTACTTGAGAAGGGTTTCATTAGGCCCAGTTCATCACCGTAGGGAGCACCAGTCTTGTTCGTGAGAAAGAAAGATGGGTCCCTACGAATGTGCATTGATTATAGGCAGTTGAACAAGGTGACGATAAAGAAAAAATATCCTCTCCCAAGGATTAATGATTTATTTGATCAACTACAGGGTGCCAAGTGGTTTTCTAAAATTGACTTGAGATCGGGCTATCATCAAGTGAGGGTTAAAGAAGAAGATATCCCTAAAACGGCTTTCCGGACGAGGTATGGGCACTATGAGTTCCGAGTAATGTCATTTGGGTTCACGAATGCCCCGGCGGTGTTCATGAATTTAATGAATAATGTGTTCAGACCATTCTTGGATCTCTTTGTGATAGTATTTATCGATGATAGTCTGGTGTATTCTCGCACAAAATCGGAACATGCAGATCATTTAAGAATTGTTCTTGGCGTTCTTAGAGCTCGGGAATTATATGCAAAGTTTTCAAAGTGCGAGTTTTGGCTTAATTCTGTGGCATTCCTGGGTCATGTTATTTCGGATGACGGCATTCGAGTTGACACTCAGAAAATAGAAGCCGTGAAGACTTGGCCAAGACCTATAATACCTACGGAAGTACGTAGTTTTCTTGGTTTAGCAGGATATTATAGAAGATTTGTAGAGGGCTTCTCATCTATTTCAGCCCCATTGACAAAGCTAACCCAAAAGTCAGCCAAATTCCAATGGAATGATGCTTGTGAGCGCAGCTTCCAAGAGTTAAAGGACAGGTTGACCTCAGCTCCGGTCTTAACTCTTCTAGAAGGATCGGACGGCTATGTTGTGTATTGTGACGCTTCCGGCGTCGGATTAGGATTCGTATTGATGCAGCATGGTAGAGTTATTGCATATGCTTCGAGACAGTTATGGAAGCATGAAAAGAATTATGCAACTCATGATCTCGAATTGGCTGCGGTTATTCATGCCTTGAAGATATGGAGACAATATTTGTGTGGTGTACGTGTTGACATCTACACGGATCACAAAAGTCTTCAATACATTTTCAAACAGGGGGAGTGGAATCTGCGGCAGAGGCGATGGTTAGAGTTATTGAAGGATTACGATGTGAATATTTTATACAACCCCGGAAAGGCAAATGTGGTAGCCTATGCACTTAGCCGTCGGTCGATGGGTAGTTTGTGTGGAGTTCCTTCGGAAAAGCGAGAAATAGTTCGTGAGCTCCATCGACTAGCAAGTCTCGGCGTACGTACAATTGATTTGGGTGATGCAAGTATCGGCATCAATGACCCCACAGTTTCATCTTTTAATATGGAAGTGATGGAACGACAATACGAAGATTCCCAGTTAAGCCACTACCGAGATCTATCTCATGAAAAGGAAAAGTCTCCATTTGAAGTTTCCATAGATGGGATTCTTAGATATCGGGACAGGCTATGTGTACCGGATGTGGCAAATTTGCACCGACGGATTTTAGAGGAAGCACATTATTCCCAGTATTCTATTCATCCAGGTGCAACCAAGATGTACCATGATCTTAAATTGATATATTGGTGGGATGGCATGAAGCGGGACATAGCAGAATTTGTTGCACAATGTCCGAATTGCCAGTAAGTAAAGGCCGAGCATCAAAAGCCAGGAGGTTTATTGCAAGCAATGGAAATTCCTATGTGGAAATGGGAAATCATTAACATGGATTTTGTTGTGGGATTACCCCGTTCACGAGGGAAGTATGATTCTCTATGGGTGATTGTGGATAGATTGACAAAAGCAGCCATTTTCTCCCAGTTAGGATTACCTACTCAGCCGAAGATTATGCGAGGTTATATCTCAAGGAAATTGTGCGACTTCATGGAATTCCTTTGGCCATTATCACAGACAGAGGGGCACAGTTTATAGCCAAGTTTTGGAAGTCTTTTCAAGAAGGTCTAGGCACTCAAGTAAATCTTAGTACGGCATTTCACCCGCAGTCTGATGGACAAGCCGAGCACACTATTCAGACCTTAGAGGATATGCTGCGAGCATGTGTGCTGGATTTCGGTGGAAGCTGGGATGATCACTTACCGCTCTAATTGAATTTGCGTACAACAATAGCTATCATTCCAGCCTTTAAATGGCTCCATACGAGGCCTTATATGGAAGGAAATGTAGATCTCCAATTAGATGGCTTGAAACAGGAGAAGCACAATTGATAGGCCCCAAATTGATTCAGCAAGCGGTAGAAAAAGTTAAGGTGAACCGAGATCGATTGCTAACAGCCGAAAGCCGCCAAAAGTCTTATGCAGACAATCGCCGACGAGACTTGGAATTTCAAGTTGGCGATTGGGTGTTCCTGAAAGTATCTCCAATGAAGGGAGTGATGAGATTTGGCAAGAAAGGAAAGTTGAGCCCAAGGTATATTGGACCTTATAGGGTTGTCCGTAAAGTGGGTCACGTGGCATATGAACTGGACTTACCCTCAGAGCTTGAAGCAGTTCACCCAGTCTTTCATGTTTCTATGCTCCGCAAGTGTATCGGAGACACAACAAGAACATTTCCGGTTGACGATGTGCAAGTGACGGATAAGCTAACATACGAAGAAGTGCCTATTGCTATTTTAGATAGACAAGTACGAAGGCTTCGGAATAAAGAGGTTGCTTCAGTCAAAATTCTATGGCGGAACAACAATCGGGAAGAAATGACTTGGGAAGCAGAGGAGAAGATGAAATCTATGTACCCCCATTTGTTCCAATCCCCGGAAGAGATTCAAGATGAAACGTCGACGAGATAAGGTATGTATGCTTTATTGTTTTTATGTTTTGGTCGTGTGTGGCCATAGATGTATTGATATTGTGATGTATCCCTGTGAGGCAATGATATTTTGGGTTGCTGTGATAGGTTAGTAGTGCCAGATTACAGGGGAAACTCTGGCGAAATTTTTGTAGAATCTCGAGTGTTTAACATTCGAGGTCGAATGTTCCAAAAGGGGGGGAGAATGTTACACCTCGGATTTTTTTTTGTTAGTGTACAGTGAGTAGGCTAGCAAAGGACATAGCGTATATGGTGTTTTGGAGACGAGTGATAACATCCTGTAGATTGGTATCGAAGTGTTGAACAATTGTTAAGAAGGTTCCATAAGGATCGGAGATGAAACGAAGTGGAGAAAATGAGATTCAGTGAACTGGTAGGTTATACGGTCAACTATACAGACCGTAAAAGGGTTTTACGGCCGTATAATGAACCGCAGAAGTGTCATAGAAGAGACTGCTGAAAGGTGAGTTTTACGGTAGGTTATACGGACCGTATAATGGTTTGACGGTCCGTAAAATGAACCGTCAAGTTGACACAGAGAAGAGTGGCCACTGGATCAGTTTTACGGTCAATTATACGGACCGTAAAATGGCATCGGGACTGATTTGCATTTTATAAAAATATGATCCAAGTTTCATTTTCTCATTTCCTCTTCTCACTCCACGACCCTCTCTCTCTCTAGAACATTCCATACTCTTCCAAAACAAGACTTCAAGTAGAAATTTAGGATCAATATCATCAATCCACAAAAACCTAGTGTAAGAACACATCAAAAGGATCATTTAAGGCAAGAAATTCCATAGAAGGTGGAACTAGGGTTTGGCCAAAGTGAAGCATTCCAACTCAAGACATGTTCAACTATTATCTATGGTATGTTTCATGACTTTATCATGTTATTTAAGGTATTAGGAGGCTAGGAAGCCTGAATGGTAGAAAGACATGGAAAATAGGTCTTGAATGGATGAATAGTGTCATCATTGGATGATAGTGGGATTGAATCATTAATGTTGAAGTGTTAGGATTACGAATACGATATTAATGATGTTTATATTATGAAACGAGTATTAAAGGTGCGAGAACACAATAATAAGCTATACGGATAAATGTGGGAAAATTGGAGGGAAATGGTGAAATATGGTGAATAGATATAAATGATGGTTGTTGGTTGTAATATTGTGGATGTTGTGGTGAACATTGGGAATTGATATAGACGATGGGAAATGTAGTACAAATAAAGGAAGTGCTGCCCAATTTTCTCTAGAAATTGTGACGCATTCTCTTAAGTCGATTAACTAATGTTAGTCCAATTCTCTCGTGAAGGTAACGACGTGACCTTGAAGGAAGACAAGGGATCGATAACGTAACTAAGAGACAAGGTATGTGAGTCTAGTCCTTTCCTTCTAACGGCATGAATCTTATAACTCGAATCCCTATCTTCTTCATGAGTTCCTATATTCGAAAAGTTAAAAGCCTACTTCTATAAATGTTTATATGAGATAAGACACACGATATGATGATGCTAGAATGATGATGATGTTATTCATTGCCTACACTCACCTTATGTGCTAGTTCTTTCAAGGTGAGGCAGAATATCCATGATTGCTCCATAATGTAATCGGGGTATCATGACCTTACGTCACCCCGATAGAGTAAAGTTAATCTCGAGTCTTATGCAGGTACTATGATGAGATAAGTATTTTATAATGAGCACATTATTATGATTATCTTATGATAAGCATGGCATGAGCATTTCACACCGGACCTAGTTGGCCGGGCAGTCACCGCTGAGGCGGGCAGCTATACGGATACACCATGACCTTCTGGCATGGGCAGACACCACTAGTGGGTGGCATCAGATGGTACCCCGGACGCGGGCTAATGTTATTGATTATCACACCGTTCCGATATGGACGGGCAGCTTGCATATGATGCATACATGTTATGATGGTAAGTATGAGTAAGACAACATGCATTATTTCATTTATGAATGTCAGTCGGGTCCAGATGTTTCACATTGATGTTCTCATTATACTATTAATGTCTTTCTTCATTATTTATGCCTCTCACACTGACGTCCATTTTCATTGGACGCTGTGTTCATGCCCACAGGTAGACAGGGAGACGAGCTTGATCCAGATTCTTAGGAGCTGACAGCGGACTGAAAGCACTCCATTGTTCGGAGATGCTTATGATTATTCCTTTGGTGTATATACATCTTAGGCACAACGGAGTCTTGTTCCATCTATATGTACAATATGTCAGTAGAGGCTCGTAGATGTGCAGTGTGGGTAGTATGGTCTCACATTTTTCATGTATATGTGTACTTATTATTTTGATATACTAAAGATATATATATATATATACGTATTTATGTTTCCCTATAAACTATGACTTTTTCGTGCTTGAGTTAAAAGAAATAAAAAGGGCTTTAATCGAGTAAGGTGAGTAGTAGAGCGAGCGGTGCTCGGTGGTTAGCCCCGGGCACCCGTCGCGGCCCCCAGCTGGGTCGTGACACAAAATAATGTTATACAAACATATGCTTCAAATGACTTCTTAGTCATATAAGATAATGATTCAAGTTGATGTATATCTTGTGTTCTACACGTGGTTCCCTTTGACGCACACACAAAATTCTCATCAATACATGTTGCCACATCACCTCATATGTATGAGGACCACCCACTTGCTGCAACTCTCCATCATTTACGTGGAAATAATATTTATCCGATTTCCAACATAATTTTTTTCATCTAGCAATGTAGATACGACTTGGATAAATCAAATAGATCTTGGAGAGAGGATTTCTTACCTTATATGCAAAGAAGTACTCTTCTTACACCTTACTTTACTTTGAAGAAAACCCGGATTCAACAACACGACAAAATGGAATAACGAGATTGAAGTGGAGCGCCAAAATCCGTGTATTATTATTGAGGAAATTTATACCACGCTTTCACAATGTTGGAGCTCACGTTGTCATGTATGAAATGTAAATCACGTTATTGTGATTGTTTGGTACCAATTCTTAATAAGAATTAATATGAAATGTAATGGTAAGAATAAGTGCCAAAGTCTTCTTTTGCTATATCCTCTCTTTCACGTGTCATTATGCACTAATAGGTGCATATGACTCATTAAATTCCATTACACCACATAGTGCCACCTCTTTGTTCAACTAAGGCCAAGTGGCAGCCCACCACGAGTACTTGTACACTTTAGTCATAATTAATACCAAAATTAATTCCTTATTCTTCCACGTTATTCCAACATTTAACCAATTACTCATATAATTAATTTCTTTATCAATCCACTTAAATAGTGATCATTTTTAATACACTTCATATACTCATTGTCATGGTCATGTTACATAGCACTAGTCCATACCCCTTTCGGTACACACAAAATATTATTTCCAATCGCTGTCATTCCACTTTCGAGTCTTAAATTATTTCGGAACTTCGTCTTTTATACACCGAGCTCTTGATTTGCATGTTTGAATATGACCAAATCCTCTGGCGCAGGTAAATTTGCTCATGTTGGACGTTTCAATTTCCTAGTCCAAAAATACGAGATATTATAGCTTGGACCGTATTTCATTCAAACAAATGTTGAACCTCGACGAAGCTTATTTTCTTCGATTGGTGTAAGGTCTAATCTTTACAATACATCTGTACAATCACCCTATCTACCTATAAGATTGAGGGATAACCTCGCTTCCGTTACTAATGTTATTTAACTCGTACGCTTTCCAATGCATGAAAACACGGGATATAACGTCCTTCCCCCCTTAGGAACATTCGTCCTCGATTGTTAAGCTAGTCTTGTATATGTATACTGGTTTTGGTGATCTTATAACGAATAAATTCTTACTAGAACTCTCCTATCATACTATGCCTCTCCTTGCTTAATTTAATACCATTCTCCACCTGACATCAGTTATTCTTGAATTTCCAAAGAAAGTGGTCATAATTTATCTACCTCCGTAATTGACTGCAACTTACTATATCCATTTATGTTTGAAGCGTAGCTCGAGTTTTTCGTGTTTTGGAGTCATTCTTCCAGTAATACTGTAGAATAGGAGTTGTCTTTCCCTTCGGTAGATTTGTCATCGCATATTGGTTCCTCTTGTTCTCTCTTCTAATTCTTAGGGGTCTTCTTCCACTCTTTATTTAGGTCGCATAGTCCGCAGCGTACCTCCTTCTTGGAGTCATCATTTTTGTCACGACCCAACCCCGTGGGCCGCGACTGGTACCCTAACTGGGTACCCGTACATACCTACCCGACCGACTTTCGAATCATACGGATTTTTTTTAACAGAAGTTACAGAAGTAGGTCAATACAAATACGGCACGCGCGCAAACATACATATATATACATACATACCTGAACATACAGACATTTACATATAAGCCGATAAGGCTAACATACCGACGAAACCCGTAACCCACACATCTATCTACAGGCCTCTACAGACATACAGAATCATATGACGGGACAGAGCCCCGCCGTACCCAAAATTTCCATACATACAGAACATACGGAAGAACAGAAGATATATACCAAAAGTATATGCTCCGGATCGAAGGAGCTCTTCAAACAGCAGAGTCAGAAACCTACGCTGGCGGCGTATCACCTGGTGCGTCTGTACCTGCGGGCATGTAGCGCAGCCCCCGAAGAGCGGGGGTCAGTACGAAAAATGTACCGAGTATGTAAAGCAGAAACATAGCAGATATAAACATAGTCCGAACCGGAGTCACAGAAATATAACGGACAGACCCATAAATCAGACGGACGGACAGAGTCATGATCCAGACAGACATACAGAGTCGTGGTTCATACAGATAAACAGAATCATGGTTCGGATAGACAGACGGAATCATAATATGGACAGACGAGCAGAATCAGTATCCATACAGACGTACAGAATCGGAGTCCATACAGGCGTACCGAATAAAAATCCATACGGACATACAGAATCAGAATCCCTACGGACATACAGAATCAGAATCCATACGAACATACAGACATAGTCGTAATTCAGTCGGATAGACAGAAGTATGTCGGACAGAATTATGCATGCAGAGTAGTACAGAGTCATACAGAATCATACAGAGGCATGTGCTTAAATAAATACAGATGGCACACGCATACATTCATACAGATCCCGGCCCTGTCTGGGGGCGCGGTAACAGAACCCGACCCTCTTAGTACGGGACGCGGTGGACAGACAGAATCAGATCAGATCATATGCCATCCTGGCCGCCATCCTCATACACAGATCATAATATCATACAGACATACAGATCCCGGCCCGCACGCCGAGGGACGCGGTGAACAATGCAGAGAAATATGCACGATAACAGAACCTGGCCCGGGACGCAATGAAGGAATGCATTGAGACAGACACGAACCGATAAATGAGAAACTACTTACATACAGACTCAACATAAAGACTCAATCAAACTGAAGGGTGCCAAACGGCGAGTCAAAATCAGAGTATCCGGATAGTATGCATAGTACGCGCCTATATCCTACTTGGGAAGGCACGACAGATTATTATTAGAATCAGATTCTCAGATGTTCAGAAAATCATTTTGTAAGAATTTCATAAAAATAGTTGTATCATAATCAAAACAATAGTTCAGATGGTTTCTGAGAAAATCGGACAAAACGGAAGTATTTAAAGTATTACAGAAGATATCGGGCCTTGCGGGCCCGCCTCGGACCAACTCGAGGCAACATATGTAAATTATCGCTAATAGACCTTATGAGGTCATCCATAATCATTTGGAAGTGTTCCGACTCCGTTTAGGGAAGTTTTGTACAAAAACTCACCTTAAAGGCAATTTGTAAGAAAATAGCTTCAATTGAATTAAATGAATTGGAGCGGTTTTCCGTCTCGAATTCCGGGGAACGGAGTCGTACTTAAGGCTCGCGGCCGAGCCTATCACATCCAGAACATGCCTAGGAACAAAGGGAAATGCTTCACATACCTCGATAGCGCCTTACGCTCGCTTGGCGTCGACTTCAATTTCGTCCAAAATCTAGAAATGGTCAAGTTTACCATTTGTTAGTTTCACACTTTTCAATAATTCAACTTAACACAGACTTGCCTACCGAAATTTCGGCAGCATTTCCTCTGTATGTAAGACATCCCCGAGACTTAGCTCGGCCCAATTCATCGTCACAACAACCCAGAAATAGCATCAATAACAACAATATGCATTAAACATACGATATGGCATCACTAGCCATCCTTTTGACATAACGAAACATTTTGCGTTTCAACCTTACATTTCCAACCTAAACTTATTATTCTCATATTCATCATCCATCAAAATCATTACAACATATGTCGGAGGCATATCATACCATTTCCACACAATATACACAAGATATGCAAAACATACCAACTTTCCATTAAGCCACTACTTGTCCAATTTTTCCTAACTTTCAACATACAAGTTAATTATACATTTCCATCTTCCAAATTCATCAACAATAATCATAATTTACCTCTTGATACTTTCATTTCCATTTTTACATAAACCATAACAAAGTTAAATAATTTCCTTCAACAACTTAATAACCATTCTTCCATAACAACAAAAACCATTACTCCTTCATTCATTTCTCAATTAACACAATTAACATACTAACAAAATTTAATTCACTTCCATTTCACTCCTTGCATCTCACGGCCACATACTATTTTTTTCCAACTTTCCCTAGTTCATTCAACTTTCATTTCTAATACAAGTCCTACCATTATCACAACTAGATTTCAACATGAATTCAAGTCACCATAATTATGCAATAAATATGCATATATTCGGCCAACACACATCCAATTCCAACACACAAAATTTTCATTCTTTTCATTCATTTCCACTCACTACATCATACATACACCTCTCACAACATAACAAAAGCACAAAATTCTTACATTTCCTTCAAGTTCTTCACTTGCCACTAAAGTTGTCCTCTTGGCAAGATAATTATACCAAGTTGTAGAGAATCTTGCACTTGGCAATATTGCAACAAAATTAGAATTCTTGAATCAAGATTGAAGCTCCAAGGATTTTTTTCTTTTTTCTTTCTTTCTTTTTCTCTCTAGCCGAATTGGCTTCTTTCTTTTCTTGTTCTTGGTTTTTCTTGTTTATTCTTGAATGTTCTATAGATTAGGATAATTATATAAGGTCACATGGAATTTAATTAATCCATCGGCTTGGATCAATGGTGTGGCCGGTTGGGCCCTTAAATTTGGGCCTCACTTTCTTTTTTTTTTTTTTTGAGTCCAATTGGCTTTATTTTGTAATTCATGAAGCAAGTTTCCAAAATTCCAATTTTGCCCTTGGCCTCCTTCCGTAATTCCACACCAACGTATTTATAACCGACACATTCACACCAAGAAATGTCCAATTGTGGCCTTATTCATTACAAGTCAATTTATCTTGAATTTTCGAATAAGCAAAAACGTCGGATGTAACATCCTCCCCCCCTTTAAAAACATTCGTCCTCGAATGTTAAATTGACCTTATGGGGCGTCATACTACTTCGGGAGGGTTCTCTTTATAGTCGTCCTTTACTGACTTTACGGCATGGCTTCTTTACCAACATCATGGGGTAATTTTTCACATTACTGATTCAAATGCCTTCATAATATATTTTCTCATACCCCACATAATCATCAAACCATAAGCTATATTCTTGTAACAGACAAACGCTTTCCAGACATTATAGTCCATATCATTTCTTGTTACACTCCTGAGATCCCTACCACGTTTTCGTAATCCCACTTCATACTAGACACTTCATACCAACAGATTCAGAACTAGAACCGAACGCGTAGAAGCATATCGGACGGATTCGTAATCGGAGGTAGACGTACTAAACCATGGCGGACGGATTCGTAGTCAAAGTCAGGGGTACGGAGGTATGTCAGACAGATTTGAGATCGGAGTTAATCGTACAGAGATATGTCAGACAAAAACGTATTCAGAATCAATCATACAGAAGTATGTCGACCAGAAACATATTCAGAATCGGATGTACAAAGATTTATCAGGTGGGAACATAATCGAGTTCAGAAGCATAGAGGCGTAATAGACAGAGCCATAGCAGAATCGGAAGTGCAGAAGTTTAACAGATAGAATCTGAAGCCGAATCAGATCACTCTTAGTAAAGCTCCAGTGATTTATGGAAAATTCCCTTATTGGTAACCTGGTTAGCCAAGTTATCATACAAATCGTCTCGCGTGTCGCTTATCGACTCTTTCAAAGATTCCGCTTATTCGCATTTCTTATCTTTCGTCTTTCCTACCATCCATACTCATTTTCCTTTTCAGACATCGTCATACCAGACTGAGTTATAATGGGATAGGGGTTTTTCTAGTCCTTGACAGCATCTGTGCCCTCACCCCCGCTTCGTTTCATGTATTCGGTTTAGTAAAACCTTTCGCCGATCACGATGTTAGTTGCCGGGACTCGGCTTTCAATCCATATGGGTACCAGACGAAAATCATACATACGCACATACACATACACATACACACATACACATATATTTACTACTATCTTATTGGCGAACGTCTCTGACTGTTATTCGAATTCGCTCAATTTCCCGAGCGGGGTTGTACCCTTTTCTTTTTGCCCATTTAATTCCGCGTCGGTCTGTGTGGCTTTTGTAAAGGCACTAATTACTCCACACATTCTCTTTTCCTTTAGATTACCCCAAACTTTTCATTTATATCCATCATACCTACACTTGTGCAAAACTTTGCATTACTTCCCAGGGGGTCACCCATCGCAGAATTGCTCTGGCTTGAGCACGCTTAACTCCAAAACTTTCATGCATTTCGACGCGTTAGGGCTGATATAATTTCGTCGATCGCCCCGCACGACCTTTGTCGCGTAATGTTAGAGCAAATCGGGGTCTTAGCAAATTTTCGGAAAATTTTTGTAGCGGGTCCCACCCCCGGCTAAGTCTTACAATTACCATATTGCCTTTCTGAATCTTGGTACCTACCAAGTTAACATTTACCTTACTATTTCTAATACCCAGAAGTATAAGATCACGTAATGCAACAAAATACAGACTTATCCATACATACATCTCTCAAAAAGAATCGCTGGCGTACCTGGGCGTGCGCTCGCAGACGCTCTCGGGTCCTGCCGGCCGGTTAAAGCAAACACGCGGTTCGAAGGACCGCTGTTACTAGAAGCTGCACCACGTCCTCTGCCACGACCCGCTGGTGCTGGTGCTGGTGTCGGTGCTCCTCGCCCCGTGGGGCGCATGGCCGCCGAAGGAGAAGATGAGCCTGCAACGGACCCAGCAGGTCGGGCTGAACCTGAACTGCCCTTAAGCGGGCACTCTCTGACTCGATGGTCTGGGCTCCCACAAAAATAACAAGCGCCCGTAGCGCGATAACACTCCCCCGGGTGGGGTCTCCCACAGTAAGAACATGGGGGTATGGGTGGCCTCGACTGACCGGGACCTCTGCTCACCTGTGGGCCTGGGACTCTGGAGCTCTGTCCCGTGAACTGTAGGGGTGTACTGTAGGCTGGCTGGGACGAATACCTGTTACCCTGCCGCTGGGAAGCCTCACCCTGAAATCCCTCTGAATATCCAGCCGATCTGGCTCTCTTAGGCCGGCCCCTGTCGTAACCCCTATCAGGCCGACGCTCCCTACGTCGGTCCTCCATGCCCTGGGCGTATGCCGGTACTCGGGCTACATGCATCCCTGGCTGAGAAGCCATGGCCAAGCAACCGTTAATCAGATAAGGGTCTAGCCCCATCACATACCTGTGCACCCTATCGGCCATCTCGGCTACTATGGCGGGCGCATACCTAGCCAGTGAGTCGAACTCTAGGTTGTACTCGCGAACACTTCTACCATTCTGTCTCAGGTTCAAGAACCGATCAACCCTAGCTCTCCGTAGCTCTGGTGGTAGAAAATGATCAAGAAAGGCCTTAGTAAACTCGGCCCATACCGCTGGGGGAGCATCGTCACCCCTGGAGAGCTGCCAAGACTCATACCAATTTGCCGCCACCTCATATAATCGATACGAAGGCAACTCCACAGACTCAATCGGCGAAGCCTTAATCAATAGTATTGTACTCTCCATCTTTCTAATGAACTCCTGGGGGTCCTCCTCAGGTTTTGTCCCGGAGAATTCTGGAGGATCACATGTAAAAAACTCACGAGCCCTGGAGCTCTCATACCTGTCCACACGACCACCCCCAAATCCATTCCTGCGAACCTGCTCCGCCATCAATGTGGTCAATAAATGAACCGGATCTCGCATGGCCCTACCCTCCGCCCCTGCCTGTGGAGCTGGAGGCTCGGGCACTGGAACCTCAGGAGCTTACGGTGGAGCCGTCTCCCGATTAGCAGCTTCTGCTGCTCCGATATCCTCCGGCAAGGGGGGTGTAACAGATCCAGACGACGGGGGCACATCCTCAAGTGCAGGCTGCACACTGGCCCTGGTAACCCTCGGGGCTCGGCTGGTCTCTCCTGCTTCTATCCTCGCCTTGCCCTTCTGGACAGCTGTTGCCTTCTTCGGAGGCATCACTGAAACATAGCAGATCGTTAGGAGAGGATCATCCTACTAATACAGTTCTATCGCACGATCTAAGAATCCAAAGAAGGGTAACATCCTAAATGCCCTGTAGCTTCCTGTTTATAGATGTGGTGCACAACACATCGATAAACAAGACTCTACTAGACACGGCCTGTAGACATACCGAGGACTAACCGCTCTGATACCACTTTTGTCACGACCCAACCCCGTGTGCCGCGACTGGTACCCTAACTGGGTACCCGTACATACCTACCCGACCGACTTTCGAATCATACGGATTTTTTTTATTTTTTTTAACAGAAGTTACAGAAGTAGGTCGATACAAATACGGCACGCGCGCAAACATACATATATATACATACATACCTGAACATACAAACATTTACATATAAGCCGATAAGGCTAACATACCGACGAAACCCGTAACCCACACATCTATCAACAGGCCTCTACAGACATACAGAATCATATGACGGGACAGGGCCCCGCCGTACCCAGAATTTCCATACATACAGAACATACGGAAGAACAGAAGATATATACCAAAAGTATATGCTCTGGATCGAAGGAGCTCTTCAAACAGCAGAGTCAGAAACCTACGCTGGTGGCGTATCACCTGGTGCGTCTGTACCTGCGGGCGTGTAGCGCAGCCCCCGAAGAGCGGGAGTCAGTACGAAAAATGTACCGAGTATGTAAAGCAGAAACATAGCAGATATAAACATAGTCCGAACCGGAGTCACAGAAATATAACGGACAGACCCATAAATCAGACGGACGGACAGAGTCATGATCCAGACAGACATACAGAGCCGTGGTTCATAAAGATAAACAGAATCATGGTTTGGACAGACAGACGGAATCATAATACGGACAGACGAGCAGAATCAGTATCTATACAGACGTACAGAATTGGAGTCCATACGGGCGTACCGAATAAAAATCCATACGGACATACAGAATCAGAATCCCTACGGACATACAGAATCAGAATCCATACGGATATACAGACATAGTCGTAATTCAGTCGGACAGATAGAAGTATGTCGGACAGAATTATGCATGCAGAGTAGTACAGAGTCATACAGAGGCATGTGCTTAAATAAATACAGATGGCACACGCATACATTCATACAGATCCCGGCCCTGTCTGGGGGCGCGGTAACAGAACCCGGCCCTCTTAGTACGGGACGCGGTGGACAGACAGAATCAGATCAGATCATATGCCATCCTGGCCGCCATCCCCATACACAGATCATAATATCATACAGACATACAGATCCCGGCCCGCACGCCGAGGGACGCGGTGAACAATGCAGAGAAATATGCACGATAACAGAACCTGGCTCGGGACGCAGTGAAGGAATGCATTGAGACAGACACGAACCGATAAATGAGAAACTACTTACATACAGACTCAACATACAGACTCAATCAAACTGAAGGGTGCCAAACGGCGAGTCAAAATCAGAGTATCCGGATAGTATGCATAGTACACGCCTATATCCTACTTGGGAAGGCACGACAGATTATTATCAGAATCAGATTCTCAGATGTTCAGAAATCATTTTGTAAGAATTTCATAAAAATAGTTGTATCATAATCAAAACAATAGTTCAGATGGTTTCTGAGAAAATCGGACAAAACGAAAGTATTTAAAGTATTACAGAAGATATCGGGCCTTGCGGGCCCGCCTCGGACCAACTCGAGGCAACATATGTAAATTATCGCTAATAGACCTTATGAGGTCATCCATAATCATTTGGAAGTGTTCCGACTCCGTTTAGGGAAGTTTTGTACAAAAACTCACCTTAAAGGCAATTTGTAAGAAAATAGCTTCAACTGAATTGAAGGAATTGGAGCGGTTTTCCGTCTCGCATTCCGGGGAACGGAGTCGTACTTAAGGCTCGCGGCCGAGCCTATCACATTCAGAACATGCCTAGGAACAAAGGGAAATGCTTCACATACCTCGATAGCGCCTTACGCTCGCTTGGCGTCGACTTCAATTTCGTCCAAAATCTAGAAATGGTCAAGTTTACCATTTGTTAGTTTCAAACTTTTCAATAATTCAACTTAACACAGACTTGCCTACCGAAATTTTGGCAGCATTTCCTCTGTATATAAGACATCCCCGAGACTTAGCTCGGCCCAATTCATCATCACAACAACCCAGAAATAGCATCAATAACAACAATATGCATTAAACATACGATATGGCATCACTAGCCATCCTTTTGACATAACGAAACATTTTGCGTTTCAACCTTACATTTCCATCCTAAACTTATTATTCTCATATTCATCATCCATCAAAATCATTACAACATACGTCGGAGGCATATCATACCATTTCCACACAATATACACAAGATATGCAAAACATACCAACTTTCCATTAAGCCACTACTTGTCCAATTTTTCCTAACTTTCAACATACAAGTTAATTATACATTTCCATCTTCCAAATTCATCAACAATAATCATAATTTACCTCTTGATACTTTCATTTCCATTTTTACATAAACCATAACAAAGTTAAATAATTTCCTTCAACAACTTAATAACCATTCTTCCATAACAACAAAAACCATTACTCCTTCATTCATTTCTCAATTAACACAATTAACATACTAACAAAATTTAATTCACTTCCATTTCACTCCTTGCATCTCACGGCCACATACTATTTTTTTCCAACTTTCCCTAATTCATTCAACTTTCATTTCTAATACAAGTCCTACCATAATCACAACTAGATTTCAACATGAATTCAAGTCACCATAATTATGCAATAAATATGCATATATTCGGCCAACACACATCCAATTCCAACACACAAAATTTTCATGCTTTTCATTCATTTCCACTCACTACATCATACATACACCTCTCACAACATAACAAAAGCACAAAATTCTTACCTTTCCTTCAAGTTCTTCACTTGCCACTAAAGTTGTCCTCTTGGCAAGATAATTATACCAAGTTGTAGAGAATCTTGCACTTGGCAAGATTGCAACAAAATTAGAATTCTTGAATCAAGATTGAAGCTCCAAGGATTTTTTTCTTTTTTCTTTCTTTCTTTTTCTCTCTAGCCGAATTGGCTTCTTTCTTTTCTTGTTCTTGGTTTTTCTTGTTTATTCTTGAATGTTCTATAGATTAGGATAATTATATAAGGTCACATGGAATTTAATTAATCCATGGGCTTGGATCAATGGTGTGGGCGGTTGGGCCCTTAAATTTGGGCCTCACTTTCTTATTATTTTTTTTTGAGTCCAATTGGCTTTATTTTGTAATTCATGAAGCAAGTTTCCAAAATTCAAATTTTGCCCTTGGCCTCCTTCCGTAATTCCACACCAACGTATTTATAACCAACACATTCACACCAAGAAATGTCCAATTGTGGCCTTATTCATTACAAGTCAATTTATCTTGAATTTTCGAATAAGCAAAAACGTCGGATGTAACAATTTTAATCCTCTGACATGCACTATCTATAATATTCCATTTGAATAGTTGAAAACGAGTTTCCTTCTTAGTAATGACTCTCGGTTGCAATACTCCCTTGATTTCTGAGGAATATCATTTCAAGAGATATAAGTGAGTCACTTTCCTAATGTGATCCTCCTGGATACTCGAACTCGTCGATCCTTGTTCTTGCTCAATAATGGTATTAAGTCTCACATGGTTTGCAAATCTCTCCCGCTTCCTTTCTTCCATATGACCATGATAATGGTATTGATTAACATCTGTAGAATTTAGATAAATTCAATCCGAGATATCCTGTCGTAGGTGCCCTCGTCGACTCATTAAAGGCTTCATAATTCTCGAGAATTTCATAACCCTTTGGTAAACTGTTGGAAATTCGCTATAACCAGAATGATACAAAATGAAAGTTCAAAGGCGTACTACTCTTCTGGTAGAACCCCCTTTATTTGATGGTCCCATCGAATTCGTAAGTAATCTAACACACCCGAGGGCTATCGTAGGAAACATATAACATATACTTATATCATATTCAAAGTGATTGTCCTATTTTCCCGTAATGATAATTCCAACTCAACATTTCGACTCAATTTACCATGTATTTTCCCTTAACTGGCCTGAAGTATCACAAACACACACTACAACAAATGTGTGATTTAGCGACGAAATTTTTAGCTACGGTTGAAAATTCGTCACTAATTATGCACTTTCCGTGACAAAAATTACATTTCGTTGTCAAATGCACGAGTCACATACTTTTGGTGATGAATGAAAAATTTCGTGGTTAAAGTTTTGTCTACGAAGCTTTCCCGCCAAAAAAATGAAATGGCGCCAATTATCGAGTAGTTTTAGCTACAAAATTGAGGGCATTGGCGACGATTAGTTTTGTCGCGAAGCTTTTTGACAATTTGTGACAAATCATTATTTGTCTTTAAATTCGCTTAAGTTTGGATACGAAAAGGTTTCATCACTAATAGTATGTAATCAAATTAGCGACATAATAATATTTGTAGTGCAATGGTGTAAACTTTGGCGCCAATTATCGGGTAGTTTTAGCTGCAAAATTGAGGACACTGGCGATGATTAGTTTTGTCGCGAATCTTGTTGACACTTTGTGACAAATCATTATTTGTCTTTAAATTCGCTTAAGTTTGTACATGAAAAGGTTTAGTCACTAATAGTATGTAATCAAATTAGCGACATAACAATATTTGTAGTGAAATAGTGTAAACTTTGGCGCCAATTATCGGGTAATTTTAGCTACAAAATTGAGGACATTGGCGACAATTAGTTTTGTCGTGAATCTTGTTAACAATTTGTGACAAATCATTATTTGTATTTAAATTCGCTTATGTTTGGATACGAAAAGGTTTCATCACTAATAGTATGTAATCAAATTAGCGACATAATAATATTTTTAGTGCAATGGTGTAAACTTTGGCGCCAATTATCGGGTAGTTTTAGTTGCAAAATTGAGGACACTGGCGACGATTAGTTTTGTCGCGAATCTTGTTGACAATTTGTGACAAATCATTATTTGTCTTTAAATTCTCTTAAGTTTGGATACGAAAAGGTTTCGTCACTAATAGAATGTAATCAAATTAGCGACATAATAATATTTGTAGTGAAATAGTGTAAACTTTGGCGCCAATTATCGGGTAATTTTAGCTACAAAATTGAGGACATTGGCGTCAATTAGTTTTGTCGTGAATCTTGTTGACAATTTGTGACAAATCATTATTTGTCTTTAAATTCGATTAAGTTTGGGTACGAAAAGGTTTCGTCACTAATTGTATGTAATCAAATTAGCGACATAATAATATTTGTAATGAATTATTTTTTAGCCACGAATTTGAGTATATTGGTTACGATCAACTTCGTCGCTAATTTTTTTGACAATTTTTGAAAAATCATTATTTGTCTTTAAATTCGATTAAGTTTGGATACGAAAAGGTTTCTTCACTAATTTTATGTAATCGAATTAGCGACATAATAATATTTTTAGTGAAATTGTGTAAACTTTAGCGCCAATTATCATGTAATTTTAGTCTCGAAGTTTGAGGCTATTGGTGATGATAAGTTTCGTCGTTAATTTAGTTGACAATTCGTGACAAATTATTATTTGTCTTTAAATTCGTTTATGTTTGGATACGCAAAGATTTCGTCACCAAAAAGCATCATATAGGATTTTTTTAGCCACAAATTTTGGGTTTTTTTAGCCACAAATTTTGAGATATGGTGATGATAAGCTTCATCGCTAATTTTATTGAGAATTCTTGACACACCATAATTCGTCTAAATTCGTTCAAGTTTGGATACAAAAAGGTTTCGTCACTAAAAAATATGTAATCAAATTAGAGACTTTATAAAATTTATAGTGAAATGGTGTAAACTTTAGCCTTTAACTGTATATTATTTGTTACCTTAGCTTTTGCACTAATTTTACTAATAGTATAGACAATAGTGATAACATAGATGAGACCATTTATGCCCTTATCCTAAAGGATCAGATTATGTCAAACATTTACCGAATGACATAAACATCCGAGGACAGAAACTCCCTCAGGGTGTGTTCGGTATGGATGGAGGAGTATGTTTTCTTGGAAAATAAGTGACTTTCTACTTATTTTCTTATGTTCGGTTGGTTAGAGGAAAATAAGCCATTTTCTTACTTATTTTCTCATGTCTGGTTGGTTAGTAGAAGACATTTTTGGTGGGGTGTTTGGGTCGGGGGGAAGGGGTGTATAAAACTAAAAAAAGAACTATTACATACGTTTTTGTTAAGTTAGTGGGGGTGGGGTGGGTTGAGGGGGGGAGGGTGAAATATTTTTCAAAATTTTTTACTAAAAGAACATGAGAAAATTGGAACTAGTTAAAGACCACCAATTTGGAGGGCAAAAATTAAAGACCACCCCCCAGCGAAGTGCAATCCTGCAAATTGTCCCTCCAAAATTGATATATAGGCCCTCCTAACAAATGTTAGGACTAGTTCTTCGCTAAGTCGTATTAATAGATGAACAACAAATGTTAGAACTAGTTCCAAAATTGATATATAGGCCCTTTTAGAAGTTCTTTTTTTTTTTTTTTGGTTTTTAAAAGTTCTTGATCTTTGTAAATAAAAATTTTTCCCAAAATTGTGTTTTACATGTATTTATACCATGTAGAAACATCCGAGAACAGAAACTCCCTCACAGTGTGTTCGGTATGGATGGAGGAGAATGTTTTCTTGGAAAATATGTGACTTTCTACTTATTTTCTCATGTTCGGTTGGTTAGTGAAAAATAAGTGATTTTCTTACTTATTTTCTCATGTCTGGTTGGTTAGTAGAAGACATTTTTGGTGGGGTGTTTGGGTCGGCGGGAAGGGGGTGTATAAAACTAAAAAAATAACTATTACATACTTTTTTGTTAAGTTGGTGGGTTGTTTTGGGGGGGGGGGGGGGTGAAAATATTTGTCTAATTTTTTTACTAAATGAACATGAGAAAATTAGAACTAGTTGGGTCGCATCAATAAATATGAGTTGAGTAATTTAATTCACATTGAATTAATATCTGGACCAAACATACATTGCCATGTGGCTTTTTATAAAGCCCTATCTAGTCAACTTTTAGTTTTAGGGGCATTTTTAAGCCAAAAGATTTCGATGAAGACAGTTTTGGTCCAAATAGGTAGATGGAGGGGCATTTTTGAACCAATAAGTGGAAGGAAGATATTTTTTTAGCCAAATCCAATAGGTCAGGGATATTTTTGAGACTTTTCTCAAAAGAAAAAAAGGGTAATAACTTATGGGAATGAGCTCTTATGCCTCAATCCGTTTAACTTGCCTTCACCTCTTAAAACACTTCAAAGCAACTTATTTATTTACTTATATTTAAATTAAACTTTTTATATAAACATCTTAACTTGATCCAAGAGGAAAGTACGGTCATACAACTCCTACCACTTCTCTACAACTTCTTCACTTCCTAAATTTTTGGGATAACCTGCACAACTCTTTAAATTGCTTTTTCTAATTCCCACAAAAAACAGAACCATCCGTAAAAATGACAAAAAGAATTGTATTTTGGCGCTTAGTTTCTAGGTTTTTGGTTCCAAATTGGATTTTAGAAGAATATATATATATGGGACAAATGAAAAGGCTAATTGCAGAGAAAAGAAGGATTCCTAAGCTTGAGAAAGATACTAGGTCACTAGGTATGAATGACTCCTCTTTCTTTTTATTTGAACAATGTTAAGCAGATTGTTTGTAATACTCATGTATCGAATAATTAATTCATGGATTTGATCTTGTTTTCTCTTTTTTCTAGAATTATGTATCTAGAAGAAATAAATCTATTGGAGGACTTGATTTAGAGGCTTGTGTATGTTCAGTTTCAGTTGAAATTCTCATTAGGGCGACAGAGAAGATTGAGTTAATAGGAAAAGAATTTAAAGAATGAACTCAAAAAAGCCTTATGGCGCAAAGAGAACTACACTCCAACACTTAAAATTGTGTTGCTAAGGATTTGAAATATGATTTTATAGATTCCAACTGCAGCTATCCTTTTTATGCGCATACTATGATATTTAGCAGGGATAAAAGCAAAGTGCTCATGGCACCAGGAGGACGTGTCTATAAGCAAAAAACACTTACTGGATAAACTATTTCAGTTACTCAATCTGTCGATGAGTCAAATAACCATACTCCTGCTACTACTACAGGTAATATCATTCCTTAGATTAATCAGTACATATTTATTAGTTACTTTTCTGGTTTGAAGTGAAAATTTAAACAATTAAGGCTTTCATTCATGTTAAACATTAACCATAATGTTCTGAATTGTAATATAGAAAATACTATAATGTATACACCACTATTTTGCAATTTAGATATTATTTGAACTGAGCTTTTCTTAATCAGACGATACAACTAGAATTAAGAAAGGTCGAGGAAAAACTAGGGGTAAAGGTCTCGAGAAGTTGAAGTCATATTTGGGGAAAAAGATGGTGTTGAGATCCCAGTTGGTAAAGGGAGGCCAGTTGAGGCAGTTTGTCACACCACAACCTTACTAGGGTGTGATGGGCACCCGACCCCGTACTCGGAGCCGAGCTAACCCGCTGACTCTTATTACATACATAATCTCTTCAGACTCTTACATCAATAAGAAATGAAAAACATAGTAAAGCTTTCAGAATCTTTCTTCTTCGTTGTTCTCAAATCAAACGAAATCTGTAATTATATGGAATTTATAGCATAACTCAGGATGACACATCGGCTGGTGGAGCCCATTACAATACCGACACTCTATACCCACGACTCTGTCTGCAAAGTCTCTAACGCCAATCAAAAATCATAGCACGCATACTCTGACTCGGCAACACTCCAGGGGCAAATGGAGCTTGCCACCTCCGCTGGAACATTTTCTATAATAGCTTCAACTCATCTGGGTGTACCTGCGCGGCATGAAACGCAGCGTCCATAAGAAGGGACGTCAGTACAAACAATGTACTGAGTATGTTAGGCATGAATAGTAACATAGTAAGGGATGTAATTACAAATCATAACAGGCTAGAAATATAGAGCATATCATGAGGTAAAAGAGTAACCTGTACATCTGAGTGCCTCTTAGGGCGGATGCCATGCATGCTTAGCTTTCTTTGAAAAACATTTCTTGTTCATACATATAGAAAATAGAACACATCATGTTGCCGAGGCGTCGGCAGTCGATCCATTTAACTACATATGTCCCGCGTCCGGGATGATATCATGTCATATACAGATACATCTATCGTGTGCATATCCCAGCGTCTATAGCGCTCTGGCCCTTTTTCCCATCTTCCCCATATACATAAAAATATATCATATACATATATCATGTAAGCAGCATGCAGGAGAGCCCAAAGAATGTTATGTCTCTATCGGAGTGACGTAAGGTCGGTAACCTCCGATTATATTATGGGATAATCATCATGGCTTTGTCTCACCTTGAAGGAACAATTATTATAGGATGAGACTAGCAACGAATAACAGCGTTGAGAGAACATGGAGTAAGATCATAAATCTCGTAAGGCGTCGCTTCATATACATATGCACATAGAACAAATTTTTAGGACCCGACGGGTACGTACATAAATCGACACCTGAAGGCTTAGAAACAAGTTTCGGGTCAATCCGACTTAGTATAAGAAAGTTATGAGCGTTTGAAGTACAGAACCTTCTACGAACGTTTTAGAAGCCATTTTTGGAAAATCATTCTTATCATAGTCATCATAGAAATATTCTCATCCTTGACATCATCATTGTCATTGTGAAACATATCCATCGTTATTGTCATAAGAGCTTATAAAATCATAAACCTCTGTTTTGATAGAATACGGACACCTTGGAAAAACATTTACGAGTTATCGGGAAGAGAATCATGCCGTGGAATCATAAACATCTAACTTTTGAACACAACGAAGATATGGAAACAATTATGAAATCATAACATCGGAATCATGCCTTTGAAAGAAAGGGACGAGCCTTAACATACCTGCTCCACATCCTATTAGCTACGCTTAATTGTCCAAGCTCGCTATCGCTAGTCTACATTCAAGAAGATTGACACAATCATTAGACTCGTCATCATATACTTGTCTTAATCCTTCAAATGAATTCATTTATAATCTGCCGAAATTTCGGCAGCATCTCCCCTATAAATACACCATCCCCGAAAATCTAACTCGGCCAAATCATCAATCAACAATCCGAGAATTCAACTCGTCCAAACTATCAACAACAATACCAACAATCATACCAACAACATCAACAATCGATTCAAGACGCATTCTAACATTAACAACCTTTGTCATACAATTCAACGGTATTTCATTTATATTCAATTCAATTCACATAACATTCAAAACGACCCAATCAACATACTACTTCACCCGAGACCTTCCAAACTCAACGAGAACAATAACAACCTATTTCCTTCTTTCAAATTCAACCACAACAACCCAACCTACAATCTTCCAACACATGTCTCACTTCCAAATTCATGAATTATATTTACAACCTACACATTAGCAATATCATTTCTACAAATATAAGAAACCATACTAATGTTACACTAACTTCTTCCATAATCCACAAACAATCACAACTTCATTTCCAACCTTTAAATCCTCATTTTACATCATAGGATCTACCACAACAACAATCAAACTACTAAATAAAATCAATTCATCACATTCTACCAACATGGCCGTACTCGGCCACAACCCATATACACATATTTCATGAATTTCATCCATTTCCACATACTATAACATGCACAAATCACCCCTAACACATGTGAAAGAAGATTGAATACATACCTTCTTCACTTAACTCCTTCATTCGGCTAGGCTTATGAATTGCCCAAATGAATGCTTTGCTTGTTCCAACAACTACTCCATGTTAATAAGGGCCTTCCATTTAGTAGAAAAGATAGAAGAAATAATTTTTCTTGATCAATTTCCATGGCCTCAATTTTTTGAGCCATGGCCGAACACTACTATATCTCTTTTTTTTTTTCCAATGTTCTAGAGTCAAAATGATGAGTTGCCCTTATTTTGGTCATCAATATATATATATATATATATATATATATATACATATATGGCTCTACCAACACAAGGTGGACACATGTCCCCTTCTTCCTTTTTCTTGAACTTTCTTAAAAATAAACAAAGAAGACAACTTATCTTCTCATGTAAGCTTTAGTCCACACATATATATATAATTAGCCCTCGTTAAATAAAAATGTGGACATATACCTATATGCCACACGGCCAACATGGCCCCTTCAAGAATCTTCTTGAATATTTTGTGAAATTCCCATTTTGCCCCTAGCCTTCCACAATATTAGCATGAACCACTTTGTGAATTTCCCTTTCTACCCTTAGCCTTTCTCAATATTTCCATACTAATAAACAACTTGTACATTAAAATAATTTTGGAAAATAGTCTTGCCCTTAACTTACCACGACTTCCTTTAAATATCCGAATGTACGAAATACGGGATATAACACAGTTCAATCAGCAAAACTCTCTAATGAGTTAGGCATCATTGCACGGAATTTTCTTACGCTTCCAAACAAGTGGAAGGAACTCACAGTATAGGAAAAAGATGCTGCACTGATTAGATGCCACGTAAGATTTCTATATTTTTTTGATTTTGTTACGTTGTGATATGTTAGTGTCCAATATTTTAGTATATAATGGGATTTTGACTTTTATCTATGTTCCTTTAAAACTTATTTTTAGGAGAAGTTTGAAATTAATTTGGACGAGCATTAAGTCAAAGATAGTTGTGAGGATATCCTCAAAAATAGAAGTCGGCAGTGGCGCTATAAATTAAAAAGAAAGTTTGAAAGTGCAAACTCCGTGGAAGATGCTCGTAAAATTGAGGTTCCGGAATTGACCCTAGAAAACTGGAATACACTTTGTGACATGTGGTCATGTCCAGAGCATAAGGTGATCGATCCATATTCAAATAAATATACACTTCATTTGTTTCATTGCTATTTAATTTACTTATATTTATATTGTCTTCGTAGAAACGATGTCAGGTAAACAAGGTCAATCGATCAAAACTTTAATATAATCATTTCATGGGGTCAAAAGTATTTGTAGCTGCTCGTGCTGAAATTGTAAGTTATACAATTTTTCATTTTTTTACTGATGGTATTTAAATGCTGAAATTATTATTTGCGCCTTCCTTTTGTGAACAAGTACATTGTATTTGTTGTGTTTGGATAGGCCTGATTTTGTTTCTCCAGCATTTTGTATGATTGTACCCAATGTACAGAAGACTATGCACGCTCCTAGAAAATTGTTACAGTTTATCTACCAATCACTACTCTGCATAGTTGCGTGCTTACTTACTTTCTGCCTATGCAACCAATATGAAGTATATTTTTGTTGACATAAGCTCAACAAATGAAAGCCATAACTTTTGATATCTACACAATAAGTAGGAAAAGGAAACAAATATGTACTCTTTCAGGACATCTGTTGTTATTCTTGGTAATATTGGTGGATAGGCCTATCAGTTGTATCTTTCAGTTTTACCATCAACATGAGGTGATCTTCTTTAATTTGCTTATTCCAGTTGAAAATATCTCCTTGTTTTCATTGACAAAATACAACTTTTCGCTGGAGCTGATTGGACTGCATAATAACACAGTTCTCTTTTCAACTTTGTTGTTTCTTCATTTGTCTGATCAAGCTTGTGAAATTTCTTGTTGCTCCATAAAAGAGCTGAAGAAGGTTCTCAGTATATATATATGTATAAAATAAAAAGTTGAAGAAAGCCCTCTTTGCCTCCCCGTCTATAGGGCAGAGTGCATGAAATGTGCTGTTACTTCTCGGTTAAGTACACAATGATACGATAGTAGCTTTTTCTTTCTGCAACTTATTTGATCAAGTTGGCTGGTATGAATGATAGTGTCCAGAGAGTACCCATGAATAGAACTAGAGAAAACCTTGCACACAACCGGTACTATTTGTTGTCAATACTAATATTCATATTTTTTATTTATTCTGTAGGGTAAAACGGATGAAGGGGTAGAACCGGACAGAATTGAGTTCTACAAAGATACTCATTACTCAAGTGAAAAAGGCTGGTCATCTCAAGAAGCTAAAGATAACTATGTGAGAAAGAAAATATTTTAGTCGCATATTCAATAGGATTTATTTGTTGTTATCATAACTTTTAAATAATACATTATTATTCTGCAGAACGACATGAATGATTCGAAAGCTCTATATAGCGAGGGAGATTCTATTATGACTATTGATGAAATTGTGGATGTTGTACTTGGTAAAAAGTCGGGATATTTAAAAGGTCTCGATTATGGTCCGAAACCTAATAATGCTCGAGCAACACAAAGGAGAACGACAGAGTTAGAAGACTCTCTTAGAAAGGCGAAAGAGGAAGCTGCCAATGCCCACGATGATTTACAAAAACGATTAAATGCAGCTGAAGTTGTGGTAGAAAATCAGCAAACTCAGATACAAGGCCAGCAGTCGCAGATACAATCATTAAATTCACAACTGAATACTCTATTGGCACGCCAAGATGATATTTCAAAACAACTACAACATTTTATGAGCTCTTCTCGATCAAGGTTAGAAGTAGTATAACTTTATATAATAAATCTCATTATAGGTTTTTTTTTTTTTTTTAGAAATAGACCGTACAAATGACATTTAAAGAGAGAACAATGGGCATGAAGAAGAAATCAAAAGAAAAGATTTGCATGTTGAATTTTTATATATAAAGGGTAGATGGTGTCTTAGTTATTTTAGATCAAACATGGCAGAGACATAAATTAAATCCATTATTATAAAAGCATATCCCTGTGTATTACTATCTCTGCATTTGTGTAGTATCTTGCTATTTTGCTGTATGATTTTATTTTAAGCCGAAAGTCTATGGAAACAAACTCTCAACCCGGTCTACTTACATCTTACTCTCCCCAGACCCTACTTATAGAATTACATTGGGTATGTTGTTGTTGTTGTATAAAAGCATATGTCCATAACTTGCGCGATATCAAACTTTTCACCATAAAATTACTATAATACATGAAAAGGTCGAAGGTACCTAAAGAGGGTTGGATCATTGGAAATAGTATTGGATATTTGAGAGATAGAAAAAAAGTTGATATGAAGAAGCAAATGTTCAACTTCTTCATAATCTCCATTGATCCCTATGTTCTTCAAGCCGTAGCCATAGGGATTTTCCAGTCCAGCACGTTATTTTTCTGAAGCTAGTTTAGAGAAAAAACCGTAGCTTTCATCTTCCATTGCTTTGATTACTTGTTGAGGGACACCATGGTTGATGATTTTGAAGAAACCAAAGTTTTCAGAGGCTTTAACAATGAGTTTTATAACAACTTTGTAGCTTTTAGCACCTAACTTTGTCTCATTTTCTTGATGCTGTGATCACTGAATCCTATCAAGTTATCCATTAAGGTACATTTAATAACTTCATATATTTTTTCAAAATTTTATGTTTCAAAATTCTATTGCTTATTTAACCAATTATAACTGCGGCTGGCCATAAATCATTGTAAATAGAATCGAAGTCCTACAATATATTTGAATTGTCTTTTGTTGTTTACTCTGTTTTCATGTTAGTTTGTGCCTGAACTAGTACTTTTCTGTTCGCTCCGTTTTATCTCTTCTTCATTTGTAAAAGATATTACATTTGTATCTACTTTCAATTACCAATTACCGAAACCGAACTTTGAAAATATCGAACCGAATAAGAACGCCCACCCCTAATTAGCTTATACTTTTTACAAGAGTTTTAGTTTGTATGTTAGTTTGTTTATCTCATGATATCAAAGTATGAATTCAAATCTTATATTTCTCTTTCTTCTTTTACACAGGTTGTGGAAGGTGGAAATCAAGAATAGTTCCTAGAGAAGTGTTACTACAATGGTATTTTGAGAAGAAACCTCCACTTTTTTCTTTGTTTTGTTGATGTTTAGTATGTTTTACAGTTACACTTTCAAGTTGGATAACATTACTTAATATTAGTTTTTAGGAGTATTAGTTTTTCTTTTAGGAGTATGTCATGAGATAGCATCTCAATGTCTTTTTGGTAGTTCTTAATTACTATGTGACAGTGTTTAATTTTCTTATTATTTATCTTGCTTCTTTTAGTATGTTGTTCTTTTTAGTTTCTATAAAGCTCATTATAGAATAAACTACTCCATGCAATATATGAAGTTTAAGGTATTTATATACTATTAAATAATTGTAATTTTTTTTTTATAAATTTTCAAATTAACGGAAACCTAGCGAAATACAAATTCTAAACAGTATCATTACAATTAAAACGTCATCATTCTTGTAATTAGTGACAAAACATTTTATCCTTAAAAGCTTAACCTTTAGCGATGACTACATTGTACTTTTTTAGACGATCACATTTTCGTCATAAAAATATGACATTTAATGATGAGAATAATGTTTATCCCCAAAATTGCCTACTTATTACCTACAAATTAACTTTTTATTTTATGACAATTGTGATCGTCACTAATTATGTCATTTTGTAGTGACAATTTTGTTTTGTCGGTAAAAGAAATAATTTTAGTGACGACATGATCGTTTTCAACTACGAAATTGTAAAAAGCAAAGTTGTCACTAATATATACATTTAGGGACAAAAAAATAAAAAGACGAACACATTTTCATCATTAAGTATGACATTTAGTGACGAGAATAATCTCTATCCACAAAATTGCCTACTTATTACCTACAAATTAACTTTGTATTTTATGACAATTGTGATTGTCGCTATAATGCCATTTTGTAGTGACAATTTTGTTTTGTCGGTAAAATAAACAATTTTAGTGACGACATGATCATTTTCAACTGCGAAATTGTAAAAAAGCAAAGTTGTCACTAATTTATACATTTAGGGACAACAAAATAGAATTCGTATGTAAAAGGTAGTCTTTAGTGGCGAAATAATATTTATTTAACTACGAAATACATATAACTTTCGAGACAAATTACGTCGTCACTAATTAAACTAAATAGTTAGTGACATATCAATTTCGTCAGCATTAATAACCTCTTTAGTGACGAAAACATTCTATTACCTACAAAATTTTATAATTTTCATGATGAAGTCGTTCGTCATAAATACTGTGCAATTGGGGACGAAAAATATATTCGTGGTTAATACAACTCTATTTAGCGACGAAACACTAACTTGTCGTTGTATACATTTAGTGACATATGTTTTAGGGACGAATGGTTGACTATTTATTTTTCGTCACGGAAGGTATTTTGTGATGAAATTTGAGTTTTAAGTGACAAAATTATTCGTCGCTGTTAGAGCAATTTGTTGTAGTGACACTATTTTTGCTTACCTCCTACTCCTCTTTTTAAGTATTTAATTGGTTTCATTCTCGACATGTAAATACTTGCAGGTTACATAACTGTTCTTGTGTGATTCGTGTATAGACATCTAATCTTATTCATAAACTTCCCTTCCTTTGGTTCAATCTATTTTACGTATCTCATACATACCAAAACTCTTTTGTCTATCTGTTGTAACTTATCTCGTCATACTCTTTTCTTTCCTTTATTGTCCATTGATTATCACATCTTATATTCTACTATAGAAAACTTTATGTCCCTTCTTATTTGTCACTTATAAATTGCAATATCATTAACAAATGACTCTACTGTTAATTCCTTTGCCTCTGTTCTAGTATAGCATCGCTATCCTTTATAATATTTCTTGAGTTATTTGTTCTCAATGTCATGTTGTTCAAGGTCTTCACGAATGATTTTCACTACACTGTCAGATACCCGCTCAATTCTTGTTCATTTATTTACTAGCTATTAGACTCATTTCTGCATAACTCTCACTTTTAGTTTTAGAGTCTGTATCTGTCACATCTTAGGATTCATCGTTTCAATCTCTACTCTTGCACTTTCCTTAATCGCTTCCCCCCTTAAGGGTCTTACTTATACCATTTTCAAATCCGCTACCTCACTTATAGTCTTGAATTCATGTATCCCTTTCCTCAATTCCCTTATTACACTGCATCATATTCATGCCATTTCCCTTAAGTTATAGCTACGGTAATTCATATGTGAAGTCTTAACATGCTCATCTTGCTGTTTATTTTTTATTATTAAGCAATACAACCAACATAGCAATCCAAACAGGGATGTATTTTACTTAGCTCAACCGTTAGTTATGAGTAAATGTCTACATTCACTCCAATTAATAACTTCTGTCCTATAGGGATACTCGAAATAGTAGTATGTCTAGCTATCTGTAAAAAACAAATGTAATGCCATTTATCCCATTCTTTGATACTCAAAGTTCACTTATAGTGTCTCTTTTCCCTTTTCTTCCCATCTCAAGTAATTCCTCTCTTTCCCGTAATCGACTTATAGTAACCGTAAATGCATTTTCCCTTTCTCATAATACGAATACTTCTTAAGCGCGCGTACTTCGCATATTTCCTTTTCTTTCTATACCTATACTTATTCTTTTACATTCTTTCTTCCTTAATTTATCTTATTACCCCTATTTTATAATCAATCCTTTATTCCTCGCACAAGGAATCTGTCACACCCTAATCTTGATAGGGCATGATGGGCACCCGACTCTCATCAGAGTCGAGCGAACCCTTAAACGTTCGCTTTACCAAAATCTGTCATTTCAAAAACTTTTAAAACATGAAACTTTTCCAAATAGAGATCATTGTCTTTATACAGATTATGAAAACTTTCAATCAATTACGAACTTTAAACCAACTGAAGTCATCTGAAAATACATACTCTTTTAACATCTACAAATGATTCGCACTTCTCGACGCCCTATCCACAGGACACTGTCTGCAAAGTCTCTAACATATACAAAATACCATGACATAAGTACTTTGACCCGGCAACACTCCGAACTGAGATGGAGCTCGCGAATCCCGCTGGAACACCTTTAGCAAAATCTTCTACTCATCTGGGTGTACCTGCGTGGCATGAAACGTAGCCCCCGAAGAAAGGGGGTCAGTACGGAATATGTAAAGCATCACTGAATCATAAACAAGGAAAGGCGTAACAGTAACCAGTTTAGAGACAACCCGGGAGCTACCTGGAACAACATTTTGAACCGTGCCACGTAGTGCCTCACACAAATTCTAGCATACCTAATATAAACACAGCATGCCCAAATTGTAGAATACACTATAAGAAAATAGTATCATAATGGTCCCTTCAGACGGCCGCTTCCGGCATAGTAACAATGATGGCCCCTTCGGGCATGCCGCCAGCATAATAATGCTAGTCCTGGCCCCTTCGGGCATGCCGGTTCCGCCATAATAATAATGATAATGACCCCTTCGGGCATGCCGCCGGCATAATAATGCTAGTCCTGGCCCCTTCGGGCATGCCGGTTCCGACATAATAATAATGATGGTGGCCCCTTCGGGCATGCCGCGTCCGGAATTATAATAATGATGGCCCCTTCGGGCATGCCGCTTGCGACATAATAATACTAATAGTCCTGGCCCCTTCGGGCATGCCGCTTGCGACATAATAATAATAGTCCTGGCCCCTATGGGCATGCCGCTTCCGGCATTAATACTAATGATGTCGTGCATGTATGTAAATATGCAGATGCATGAAAATCTTTATAAACCATCGAAAGACTCCCTTCGGAGCAACTTTAGTTTCAAAACGGGAACTTCTTCCCTTTCTCTTAAAAATGGGGACTTCTTCCTTTTTATTTCTCAAAACTATCATGTATCACCTTGAATGATCCATAACATAAACTGAGGCCATGTGTTATATAGCACACTTAGTCACGTCATGAAATCATCTAATAGCTTAGGCTCGAAAATCTCGCACCCCCTTCGGAGTGGTTTTTGAAAATCAAGTTTATGTTTCCTTTAGTACAAAACTAATTTTCTTGAAATCATTACTAAACCACAAACACGTTTCAAGTGAATCCAAGTTAGTATAAGAATGTTAACAACCGTATGCACGAGCAGAGTAGTAGGAAACTAAATGCACAGAAATCAACTTTTAGGACTCGATGTATAATTATACTTACCGACGCCTGCAGACTCAGAAACAAGTTTCGGGTCAATCCGGCTTAGTATAAGAAAGTTATGAGCGTTTGAAGTACAGAACCTTCTACGAATGTTTCAGAAGCTATTTTTGGAAAATTAAAGCAATAATCATACCAAGTACCTTTCAAATATCGTTATGGACATCGTTCATTATAGAAACCTCTACGAGCATTTCCAAAACAATCCGAGTTAGCGCATGAAAGTTATGAACGTTATTCAGTATAGGAACCTCTACAACCATTTTCATGCAATCCGAGACCGTCTACGAAAGTTAGGGACATTACCACTTACAGAACTCTTTAGACTTTTCTTGTTATTCAATCATACAATAAGCTTGACTATACTAAATATACTCGCATCAAGAAGTGAATAATAATCATTAACAAGCTCGGAATCAAGAATAGAGTTACCCCAAGATACGTATCATAGCTTACTTAGCTCTAGGCATGCCAAAAGGAAGAAAGGTAAGCTTTACATATCTGTCCCATGTCCAATTAGTTACGCTTATTCGTCCAAACTTGCTAGTCTACATTCAGAGAATTGACATAATCATTAGACTCATCGACATATGCTTGTCTTAGTCCTTCAAATGAATTCATTTATATTCTGCCGAAATTTCGGCAGCATTTCCCCTGTAAATACACCATCCCCGAGAATCTAACTCGGCCAATTTATCAACAACAATACCAACAATCATATCTCTAACTTCAACAATTATTTCAAATGCATTCTAACACTAGCAATCCTTTTTACACAATTCGACGGCATTCCTTTTATATTCAATCCAACCACACATAGTCAAGATAATATCAATGATTTCACATTCAAGTATTAATCCGAAATCATTCTAACATGATTCAAGAACACTTCAAACATTCAGCCAACATACCACTTCACCCGAAACCTTCCAAATTCAATAAGAAAAATAACAACATATTTTCTTTCCTTCCAAATTCATGAACTATACCAATAATTCACATAGTAACAACATTATTTCCCATAAATACAAGGGACTACATTCAATCCACTTTGGCTTCCAAAACAGCCCACAACAATTTCAACTTCAATTTGAATCATTAAACTCTCATTTTCATCATAGAATTCATGACAACAACAACCAAAATACTAAGTAAAATTGGTCCCTTATTTCTACACAACACACACGGCCAAGCACCACATATACACGGCCACAACATACATCCATATTTTCATGAATTTCATCCATTTCTACATACCACAACATACACAACCACCCATAACATATAAAAAGAAGATTGATTCTTACCTTTTTCCCTTAACTTCTCACTTGGCTATGGTTGTGAACTTGCAACAAAGAGGGGTCTACTTGCTCCAACAATTACTCCATGTTATAGAGGACCTTCCAATTGGTAGAAAAGATAGAAGAAAATATTTTTTTGGATCAACTTTTACATGGTCTTGTTCGGCCAAGACCATGGCCCTTCTCCCTTTTTCTCCAAGTTTCTCCAAGTTTTCTTTATTTAAAAGATATATATATAATTAGGTCCTACCAATGAAAATATGAACACATGTCCCTTCTCCCTCTTTCTTGAAACTTCTTAAAATAAAACTAGAATAAGTAATATCTTGCTATGTAAGCTTTGGTCCATAAACATAATTAGCTCCGTCAAATAAAAATGTGGACACCTACTCCCACACATGCCACACGACCATAATGACTTCATGACCATTTTTTTAAAATTCCCATTTTGCCCCTAGCCTTTCTTAATATGTACACGTCAATAATTTTTCACAAACAACTTGTGTGCTAAACAAGATCAAAATTTAGCCTTGCCCTTAACTTCTCGAAATTATCTTGGAATATCCGAATGTACGAAATACGGGATATAAAAGAATCCTATTCTTAATTCAGTATCGCTTTGTCCTTTAGAATATATTACTTCCATACAATCCATTCTTCTCTTCCCAAAACTTATTCTGATCATCCCCTCTAATCCTTCATTATGCCGGTCCTTTTCCTAACAATTGTTCTATTTCATTATTCATCCTTCTGTAGTCTTGGTCTTCTACATCCAACCAAAGATATCACTCGTGATCTCGATTATATAAATCACAAACTGTTACTACTTTTCCATATCATTATTCTCTGATTTCTTTTTCAAGTTGGCTTCCTTTTTCCTTTTGCTTACTATCATTTCTGTCATTGTGAAACCTTTATGTTGGACTTTCCCCTATCAATGTCTTATAAGCTTTCTTATCTACTGCCCCATGGCTCGCTTATTGGTTTCCCACTTGTATTCACTACTCATTCATATAGAACATGTCACATCTTTAGTCATTTCCTTACTATACTTTACTTACTTGGTATCACAGTTCTTGCTACGTTCTCAATATATCCTGATCATAACCATCTTTATAAAGTGCCACTTCTTGATCTCATTCACAAGCCTTCTTACAAGATAGAATATACCTCATGAAGTAAGCATACTTAACCTAGTACTCCTTCTGATCAGCCCTATTACACTTACCACATAAGTTGTCTTACCAATGTATTCACAGTCGTTATAACCCTTCATATTTCGTACCCCTGTCTCAGTCATGCTGTTACCTGATCTTGCTAATAGACTTGTCACACTCTATTGGAGTTACCCTTTCTCTTCTATGATATGTTGTAGTACTACCAGTCTCCCTAATTTACTCTAGTATTTTTCTTTACCATATCAATGTCGATCTTATAATTACCGTTACTATCAATTTGACAACATTTACCTCATCTCTTGTAGTTGTCAATAATACTCCTAACTTAATCCTATCCTGCCATTACTATTTACACAACATCCTTTCCCGTTGTGACATATTACAAGCTTATATTTTTATCTCCTTTAAATTCTAGGAAAATTTTGGCAGAGTTTCCTCTATGTTTCTTACTATCCAAAACCTGCACGCAACAAATACCAATAATGCCTCACATGCAAATATATATATACATCATATCTCAGCCACACAGGGCTCCCGATTTCAAGTAAAAGTAAAAAGATGTCGAAACTTACCTCATATATCACACCTCGAGATGTACCTAATCCTTTAGTGATCTGCCATGTTATACCTTCCTATTTACTTTCCCTTTCATTCTTCAGCTTTACATTTCAATCATACCTTAATATTCTTACCTTACCTGACATACATCTTTCCTGCCGTTTCTTACCTTTGTACCGATTCATTCAATTTGTTCTGTCCGCAACTTTATAACTGAACTTATCATCACGAGATACATTTAATCAATTCCTCTATTGTACTTACACTGACTTACCTCTATGACAACCGATCCATTATCACATAAACACATATTCTGATAATGTAGCCTTAACGAAATGACTTACCTCTATAACTCCCAATATCATCACTCACTATCTTCTGTCGATACCGTTCTTTTGCTGAAATCAAGGGTTAGTATAAGGAATCTCATTTCCTAAAGATTGGCTCTATCGCACGATTTTAGATATGAAAGAAGAGTAACCATCCTAAATGCCCTGTAGCCTCTTGTTTATAAATGTGGCGCGCAACAAACCATAAACAAGACTCTACTAGACACGACTTAGCAGATAACCCCTAGGACGAACTGCTCTGCTACCACTTTGTCACACCCCAATTCCGATAGGGCATGATGGGCACCCAACTCTTACTTAGAGTTGAGCGAACCCTTTAGCATTAACATAATGAAACTAGACATAAAAAAAATCAAAAATATAATGAAGTACTTTCCGTCAAACCATAGAAATTTGCGAACGATACTTAATTAATCAAAAACTAAGTAAGTCAAACTAAGTACATGGTCGCTTTACTCAACACATGACATTTTAACATACTAACCACAGGACACTGTCTGCAAAGTCTCTAAGAGTAAACACCTGAACCATATGAGTCGGGACAGGGCCCCGACATGCCCATACACACATATGATAACCATAATGACTCGGCACTGCTCCAGGAAGAAAATGGAGTTTGCCAATCCCAGCTGATAGCCAATCCTCCTAACTGAATTATTTTACCTGGAAAACAATCTGGGACTGTGTGGCATGAACACAGCGCCCCCAGGCAAAGAGACGTCAGTACGAACAATGTACTGAGTATGTAAAGCAGAATTAATCATAAAGAATGAGATATAAGCCATAATGGAAGTATGAGAAACCACCTGTAATATGAATAGCCCCGAAGGCAGAGAATAACCATGTAAGTAGGCTAAAAGGCAATGACTATAAATGTAAATATATACCATACCCGGCTCTTTAGTAAGGGACTCGGTGAAATATAAATATATACCGTACCCAGCCCTCTAGTGAGGGACTTGGTGAAGTAATCATATGTATACCGTACCTGGCCCTCTAGTGAGGGACTCAGTGAAATAATCATATATATACCGTATCCGGCCTCTAGTGAGGGACTCGGTGAACAATGCAATGAAACTGTGCACGAATACATACTCGGCCCGGGACCCGGTAACGACATGCACGAGTAGAATATCATGAGCAACCATATGCAAACTAAAACATCATCTGGGGCTCAATAGAATAATTAGAATGAACCGACACTTGAAAATCAAAGACAACTTGTTACACCTCGAAAATTTCCCCGTGAACGTACAACGAATAGACTAACGAAGAATACGAGTATACGATGTTTTAATGCGAAGGGAACGACGTTTGACGACCTTAAGTAATATTTCAAAGGAAATGGGAATAAGAGATAGGTTATGCTCCACAATGGCTAATTATAGGTTCTAAAGACGTGAAAGTTGCAGATTTTCACTTTGGCCCAGTTGGTCGTAAAGTGAAATATGGACCGTAAAGTGGTATACGGCCCGTAAACCGCCAGGTCGTATTCCAAACTCACAAAATGTCAACTTTCTGCCAAATGTTCAAATGGTTAAATACGACTTAGAATATGGCTCGTAAATTGAAATATGGACCGTAAACTTCAATCGTAAATCGCCATGATCCTCAACTTACCTTTCTGGTCTTGACATGTTTAAATACGACCACGGTATACGGCCCGTAAACTGGTATACGGACCGTAAACTGGGTTTACGACCACTGTGCACTTCAGTCACTGTTCATTTCGGATTAGATTTTAAGTCATTAAAAGGAGACCTCACCTCATTCAATTCATTTCAATTCCACGATATTTCTCTCGAGAAGCCTCTAGAACACTCTCTACTCTTCATCACAAGAAAACCAAAGGGAATTAGTGATCAACTACATGAAACCCACAAAATCAAGTGTAAGAATCACACTAAAGTCCATCTTTCTCAAGAAAACCCAAAGGAAGTAAAGTAGGGTTTTGGTAGTAAAGGAGTAATTCCATTCAAGGCTTGTTCAGCCATCATCTAAGGTAATTTTCATGACTAAAAAATGTTCTTTAAGGTATTGGAAGGTTAAGATACTTGAGTTGTAAAAGACATAGGAAATGGGTCATTTGTGAGTGAATAGTGTCATGGTCGGATAGTAGTTAGGTTGGATTATGAATGATGGAGTGTTGTGATTATGAATACGCTATAAATGACATTTAGGCCATGAAAAAAGCATTATATACGAGGAAACGCGATGGTAAACTCTAACCATAAATCTGGAGAAATTGAAAAGAAATGGTGGATTGTGGTTAACGTGTATAAATGATGATTGTTTATTGCGATATTGTGAATATTGTTGTGAGCGTGTGGGAGTTGATATAGAATATGGGAAAAATAGTATAACCAAAGGAAGTGCTGCCCAATTTTCCCTAGAAATAGCAGCGCGTTCTTATAGTCGATTAACTAACGTAAATGCGAATTCTCTTTTGAAGGTAGAGACGCGATATCGAAGGAGAACAAGAGAACGATAGCTTAGTTAAATGTCAAAGGTATGTGAGGATAGTCCTTTCTTTCCAATGGCATGAATCTCATAGCATATTTTCCTCCTTTTCATGAGTTCCTATATTCCGGAAAGCTAAAATCCTATATCTATGAATGGTAATATAAGATAAGAGATATGGTATGATGATCCTAAAATGGCATAATGTTATTCATTGCTCACACTCACCTTATATGTTAGTTCCTTCAGGGTGAGGCAGGATGTCGATAATTGCTCCATAATGAAATCGGGGGATCACGACCTTACGTCACCCCGATAAAGTAAAGTTGTTCATAAGCCTTATGCATGTATTATGATAAGTATGTTACGATAAGCATATTATGATGAGCATGTATGATGATGATATAACACCGCGCCTAGTTGGCCGGGCAGTCACCGCTAAGACGGGCAGCTATACGATACACCATAGCCAAATGGCATGGGCAGACACCACTAGTGGGCGGCATGAGATGATACCCCGGACGCGGGAGGCCTGGACGCAGGCTAATGTTATGATTATCACACTGATCCGATATGGATTGGCAGCTTATACATTATTACACCGTACCTATATGGGCGGGCAACTTATATATTTATGCATACATGACATGATGATGATTATGAGTAAGCCAGCATGCTTTATTTCTTTTACGCTTGACAGTCGGATACAGCTATTCCATATTGATACTTCTTTTATGTCATTGTTCTATTTCATTGTTTATGCCTCTCATACTCAATACAATATTTGTACTGACGTCCGTTTCCTTTGGACGCTGTGATATTGCCCAAGGGTAGACAGGGAGGAGACCTCAATCCAGACCAGTAGTAGCTGTTAGCTGATTGAAAGCACTCCTTTGTTCGGAGGTGCTTATGACGATTCTTTTGTGTATATTCATGTATATGTATTTTTGGGGATGACGGGGTCTTGTCCCGTCCTTATGTTTAGTACTCCAGTAGAGGCTCGTAGATGCGCAGTGTGGGTTAGACGGTCTCACGAGATACTATTATATGTATATATTATTTTGATGGCCGAGAGGCAAATGTATATAAAAAGTATTTATGTTTCCATATAAAATATGATTTTCCTACAAATTGAGTATAAAGCTACTAAAAGATCAGTAAATGAGCAAGATGAGTAGTAGCACGAGTGGTGCTCGGTGGCTAGCCCCGGGTACCGGTCGCGGCCCCTAGTTGGGTCGTGACACAACGGTCATGTCAGTACCGCTGAGAACTAGAATTCATTGGAGTGATAATGTAAGTGAGACTCATAAAATTATTTCTGAACTCTTTGAATAACCTGGAAGCACCCTCAAATATCACTATGGATTATATCAAAATAGGACTTCAGGAATCATAGACACGTATCACGACATAATGAAATAGCTTCTGGAAATCATGAGCATTAGCCATTCTAGTATCTCTAAGAATAGGAGCTTCTTTGGAGTTTATACGTTCGTCGTCTGTATGTTTTATATAGACCATGCCAAAAAAGAAAGAAGGGATAGCCTTAACATACCTGGTCTTAGCTCAACGGATCAAGAACTCAACTCGTATTTGTTCCATGATCTACATGATATTAATAATAATACTATCGTTAATTATATAACGATTCTCTCAATCGTATAACGAAAATTAAACTTATCCTAAAAATATGGGCAGCATCTCCCTCGTTCTTCTCATTTCCCCAAACTCCATACATCAACAACAACAAGAAGAACAATCCAGTAAGTGTATACATCAATAACAAGATACCACGTAGCAACAACAAAACATAAACATTACATAACGAGCCACAAGCCCGGATAAGATTATCACACACACTTCTCCAATTTTTCTTTCCTTCAAAATACATACCAATGACAATGACAACAACAACAATATACTTAAGTTACTCAAATAATTTCAAGCCACAACACAATCCAAAAATATACCTCGAATCAGCCCACATAACAACAACAACAACTTATCCAATTTCCCGCAATTAATTTCGTAGTTCTCATCTCACAATTTTGCTATTACCGGGATAAACTTAAATATAACAAGAATAATAGAATTCTTACTTTATATGCCAAGAACTACTCTTCCTCAATCCTACTTCACTTTGAATAAATCTCCAATTTATTATCACTCGGAGGAAAATGACATGGATATAACCTTTATGTCATCTTTTGAGCTTACCTCGATCGTAGCACTTCATATCTTTCTTTTGTTAAAGGAAACGCAATGTCTCCTTAATAAGACGAGAACAAAATATTGTTGCTTCCTCAAGAGTAAATCATAAGCTGCTCAATACAAAATAATGTTATACAAAACATATGCTTCAAATGACTTCTTAGTCATGTAAGATAATGATTCAAGTTGATGTATATCTTGTGTTCTACACGTGGTTCCCTTTGACGCACTGTCACGACCCGGCTAGGGGCCGCGACGGGTACCCGGGGCTAACCACCGAGCACCGCTCGTACTATCATTTACCTAACCCATTTAACAATCATTCATCTATTTTCGGTTAACTTTAAATACAGGATTTTCTTTTCATTACAAAAATATAACGTGTTGATACAAAACATATTTCAATATACTTATACACATGCGTACTACCCACGTTGTGGAACCACACAACCCACATTGAGCATCTACGAGCCTCTATTGAGTTACATACAAATATATACACAAAGGGAACAACCAATTAGCACCTCCGGAAGCTGGAGTGCTCTTCAGCTCGGCTAGTGACTCCTATCAGTCTGGACCATTTTCCCGTCTACCTCTTAAGGCGGATCCATGCATGCATACTCATAAAGCATCATATAGTAAATTGTTGCGGAACGCGCAACCCGATTCATATGTCATCATATGTTAGTGCCGAGGAACGTACGGCCCGATCCATAAATAAAATAAGTTAGTGCCGAGGAATGTACGACCCGATCCATAACCCATATGTCCCGCGTCCGGGACGAGAACATGATATGCCAGCTGACCAGGTGGCTATGCGTCTATAGCGCCTCACCTTTCCCCATTTCCCCTGAAAACATTTTCATATCATATATATACATACATAACATACATAGCATGCTTGAGAGCCCAAGGAAAAGCTGTAAATACGTCGGAGTGACGTAAGGTCGAAAGCCTCCGATTATGTAATGGAGTAATCATCGTCGCTTTGTCTCACCTTGAAGGAACAATTATTATAAGGCGAGACTATCAATGGAGAATAGCATTAAAAGAAAGCATAGAATAAAATCATGAACTTCATAAGGCATCCATTCATCTACTTTGGAAGATTTAGAAATAAAGTCACCATCCACGAACAAATTGAGAAATCAGTAAATAGCTCCACGTTCTCATCATAAGCTAGGGATCATGCCTTGGAAAGAAAGGGAGTAGCCTCACATACCTTGGTCGTTTAGCTAAGATATCGCTCACTTGTTCTCCGTCGATATCACGTCGTTACCTTCATAAGAGAATTCATATCAACATTAGTAAACTAACTACAAGAACGCATCGCTAATTCTAGGAACAGTCGGACAACGCTTCCTTCGCTCATACCATTTTTCTCATGTTTTATATCAACTCCCAACATTCATAATATTACTAGCAATATCATCATCGACAATCGTCATTTACGTACATTTGGCAAAATCCACCATTTTCCTCAAATTTTCCCTTATTTCTACTTCTAGCTCATCCTTGCGTTTTCATGCATTTAATGCTTGTTTCATGATATAAACATCATTTATAACGTACTTGTATTCACAAAACTTCAATATTCATAGTTCATTTCCACTATCATTCATTTATGTCACTATTCACTCAATGATGACCTATTTTTATGTTCTTCTACATTTCAAGTGTCTTAGTCTTCTAATACTTTAAACCGCATGCTAAAGTCATAAAACTCACCTTGGATGTTGGTGGAACAAGCTTAGAGTGGAATCCTTCCTTGTGCACCAAAACCCTCTTTTACCTCTTTTGTGATTTCTTGGAGAAGATGACTTCCAACTAGGTTTCATTCACTTGTTTCATAAGTTTAGTGTTGATGATCCTAGTTTCTTCCCTTAACTCCCTTGAATTTCCATGGATGAAGTATTGAGAGAGTTCTAGAGCTTTCTTGAGTTGTATAGATGCGTAATGAAATAAAGTGAGGCTTTGGTCCCTTTTAATAATCACAAAAACTGATCTTTAATGAATTCTTCTCGGGATGAACAGTGGTCGTAAACCACCATATACGGACCGTATTTTGATTTACGGTCCGTCCTCCATGACCGTATTTAACCATTTCAAAGACAGAAAGTTTTGGCCGAGGAACATGGCAGTTTACGACAGAGGTTTACGGTCCGTAAACCAGTTTACAGGCCGTCCTCCAAGTCGTTTTTAACCATTTTCACAATTTACAGAAAGTTGAGATTTTGGACAAGCTGGAGGACGATTGCACTATACGGTCCGTAAATCACTTTACGGGCCGTATAGTGCCATACACGACCACTGGACAGAAAAGTTTTTCCGCGACTTTCTTATTTGCCAAAACTTCATAATTAGCCATTCCCGCCTTAACAAACACCATACACTCAAACTTTTCATCATTCCACTCATAATACAAGTATGGAGAAATTTCTGAGATGTAACATTCTTCTACCCTTTTGGAACATTCGTCCCCGAATGTTAAATCAGCGGGGATTCTAAGAAAATTTGCCGGAGTTTCCTTTGTAATTTGGACACTACTTTTTCCATTACAATAACCCACAATATCTTCGCTTCACAGGTCCATATCACAATATTAACACATTTATGGCCACACGCGACCAAAAACATAAAATTAAAACATACATACCATCATGGACTTTTCCTGGAGATTCGACTAGGTGCGGATACTTGGCTTCCGCATTCACTTTGGCTTCCCTAGTATTTCTTCCCGATTATTGTTTCTGCCATCAAACTCTGATTTAAGCCACCTCCTTATTTCGAAGTCCTCGCACTTACCTATCTCATTTGGCAAAGGGTACTTTCTCATACATCAACTTTCTTGTCATTTGAGCATCTTTTTATTGACATGCTCCTTGTGGGAGTTCTAACATATTTATAAGCCACCTTGCTTGTTGCATACGATCTTATAGGATCTAATGCATCGAAACCTAACTCTCCACCTTTATTTCGTGATTCTATCGCTCTCGCAGGTTGTCATATCCTCGGGCCTCTATGGTGAGTATGTAACCTGTACTTATACTATGCCCCAAGCAATTATTCCATTTGTCTCTCACAGTAATTCCAACTCGACATTTCAGTTCTGTTCACCATATACCCTCTTCAACTTACCCCGGGCATCATGACTCTCTCACCCTTACTTTACCTCTTACTCCTCTCCTAAGTGTTCACTTGGTCTCATTGGCGACGCGTAAATATCTACGAATTACATACTCTTTTTGCGCGATTCGCATTTGTACCCATCCATCCGTATACCTGTATCCATGTCTGTCTTTGCATCCATAGTCATATCCATCTGTATGCCGTATCCATGGTCATATTCATCTAAGTGTCAATATCCTTCTCAATGACCCTTTCGCTAACGCCCTTACCTCGAGAACGGGGTAACTTTACAATAAGACCCATGTTAATATCATGAATTATTCTATGTCTCAGGTCTGCATGCCTTCTTCTTGGGGCTACCGTCACCCACTATATTCACAACATTCTCCGGGGTTATATTTGCATTTGGGCTAAAAGAGTATTCAATCTCGGAAGTAATTAAATCAATATAAGGGCAGAGAAACGAGAGTTTCCATTCTGCTGGAAGAGTAATAGTGACTAATCAGTACTCCCTAAACTGATTCCGACTCTCCTCCAACCATGTCACGCAATCAGAGTTTCGCAGTTTTATTCCTCATTTTGCGCCACTTGGGACCTTATGGGACACAACGTCTCACAAATCGGCCTTATACTTCGCTACAAATTCATCTGAGATTTATAATTTAGAGGGACGATGAGGTGGTATAATCTTAGAGAATTGTAGGTCCACCTCTGCCCGTCACCAGTGTATTACTATCTTTGCCGACTCACGACTCTTCTTCTTCCCCCTTCTTCTTGTTTTTGCGTGTCCTGATTCTACCGCTTTTAGTCAATACACTCCCGTAGGGTTCATCATTTCAACCTTCACACTGGTGTCCTCTCTATTTGCTTCCTCCCTTTTAAGGGTTTTACTCGTACCTTTAAATCTCGAATCCACGTACTTCTGGCTACACTACGCCTTACTTATTCCGTCCCCTACAGTCTATGGCTATAACAATTCATACGTGGAGTCGTGGAGTCTTAGCGTACTCGCCTTACAGTCTTATAACCAAGAAATGCACCCGATATAACACTCCGAGCAAAAACGTACGTTACTTAGCTCATCCAGTAGTTATGTGTCTGCATCTGAATCTGCTCCGATTAACAACTTCCTGCCCCATAGGGATGCTTACATTAATAGTGGGTCTAGCTATCCATGCCACCCATCTAATGTCACTCGCCCTCTTCTTCGGCGCTCAACATTGCTTGTAACGCCACCTTCGTTTCCCTAGGGCTTAGGTCTCTCTTACGCCGCTAATGCGCCCCATGCCTCCTTATTCTCTTACTCTTGTTTGCGCTTGGAACCGATTTCATATCCGCATTGTACCACTATCATTATTAGTTATAACTCTACTCCATCGCTTCATCGTCGTACAGTAGACCCATAACTCATGATCATCTTTTCCTCTTCAACTCTTTACCGCATTCACTTCACTCGTTCTAACTTGGTATGGGATATTTGTAGGAGATATGTTGTCCTTTAACTACCACGCCACTATTCTTTAGGCACCCGTACTTCGTACATTTCCTCTTTGCTATCTTATCTCCTCCCACTTAATAATCGATCCTTGACTCTTCGCATGAGGAACCATGTTCTTAACTTAGTACCGCTTTGTTCTTTAGGATACACCACCTGTGTCAATCCGTCCCTTTCTGCCTAAAACTAATTCTATCCGTCCTGATCATCCCCCATCTCGCTCCTATCGCGTTGACCTTCCTCCTACTAATTATCCTACTTTCATTATTTATCTTTACCGTAGTCTCGGCCTTATACGCCCAACTAAAGATATCATCCATGCCCTTAGGCGTCTTCTCGCTATACTTTGCATGACAATTCTTGTTACGGCTCACTGTACCCAGATCATAATCCATCCTATAGAGTGGCACTTCTTGATCTCGTTTGCAAACCTGCTCATAACATAGGGTAGCCTCATGAAGCAGGCATACTCAACCTGTTATCCCTATTAGTCAGTCACATTACATTTACCATATGGCTTACTTGCACACGTATTCGCATTAATCATAAAAGGGTGCTAGCAATATACTTGGAGTAATATCAGGGAGAGACTTAGGATCCCGTCGTTCAGCTAACGCCTGGGTATGATGCTGGGGTCCGCTTGGACTAGGCGTTCTTCGATCTCTATCACTGCTTACTAGCCCCTGTGGCCCTGACCTTGGAGGGCGTGTCGATGATGAAGAGCCCGTTACCATTCTCGTAGTCCGAACCTCACTTTTACCACGTAGCGATGGACAATTTCACTTTAAATGGCCTGGCCTAGCACAGGCATAACAAACACCCAAGCCCCGGCGACACGGTCCCCAATGTAACCTGCGACACTGAATACATCGTGGTACTGGTGACCTCTTCTGATCGGAATCACTCTGAACCTGAGAACGAGAAACTCTGAGACTCTGTGATGACCTTGAATAAGCAGGTCCACCAAATCTGGGTCTGGGAAACTGTGGAGGTGCATCTCTAATCTCACGGTCAGACCCAACGGAATTAACTCCCTTTCTCCAACCTCTGTTATCGTGACTCGCATTCTGCCGCTGAGTCTGAGCGGCTACCAATTGAGTCAGTAAAAGAATGGCCTGTCTAATCTCTTGGCCCGCGGTATCTTGCGAAGGAACGGGGGGGTACTGGAGCTAAGATCGAGGCTTCCCTCTGATCCTTAAAAGTGGGCGAGGTATGAGAAAATCGAAGTGGGGCGTTATTCTGGGGTTCGCCCTCCTCCATATCCGTAGAAGGCTCTCGATCAAGCCCTTCTTCAACCACCATCTTGCCCTTCTGGGCCGTCGTAGCTTTTCCCTTCATCGGTTTTGCTGAAATGACAACGCACCGTTAGGAGAGGAATAATCTTACGACACAGCTCTATCGCACGATCTATTAAGAAGAAGGATGGTCATCTTTCCTAAATGTCCGTCGTAGCTTTTCCCTTCATGGGTTTTGCTGAAATGACAACGCACCGTTAGGAGAGGAATAATCTTACGACACAGCTCTATCGCACGATCTATTAATAAGAAGGATGGTCATCGTTCCTAGACATGGCTCGTAGACACTTACTAGGACGAACTGCTCTGATACCACATCTGTCACGACCCGGCTAGGGGCCGCGACGGGTACCCGGGGCTAACCACCGAGCACCGCTCGTACTATCATTTACCAAACCCATTTAACAATCATTCATCTATTTCCGGTTAGCTTTAAATAGAGGATTTCCTTTTCATTACAAACATATAATGCGTTGATACAAAACATATTTCAATATACTGATACACATGCGTACTACCCACGTTGTGGAACCACACAACCCACATTGAGCATCTACGAGCCTCTATTGAGTTACATACAAATATATACACAAAGGGAACAACCAATTAGCACCTCCGGAAGATGGAGTGCTCTTCAGCTCGGCTAGTGACTCTAATCAGTCTGGACCGCGTTCCCGTCTACCTCTTAAGGCGGATCCATGCATGCATACTCATAGAGCATCATATAGTAAATTGTTGTGGAACGCGCAACCCGATCCATATGTCATCATATGTTAGTGCCGAGGAACGTACTGCCCGATCCATAAATACAATAAGTTAGTGCCGAGGAATGTACGACCCGATCCACAACCCATATATCCCGCGTCTGGGTATCCCGCGTCCGGGACGAGAACATGATATGCCAGCTGACCAGGTGGCTATGCGTCTATAGCGCCTCACCTTTCCCTATTTCCCCTGAAAACATTTTCATATCATATATATACATACATAATATACATAGCATGCTTGAGAGCACAAGGAAAAGCTGTAAGTACGTCGGAGTGACGTAAGGTCGAAAGCCTCCGATTATGTTATGGAGTAACCATCGTCGCTTTGTCTCACCTTGAAGGAACAATTATTATAAGGCGAGACTATCAATGAAGAATAGCATTAAAAGAAAGCATAGAATAAAATCATGAACTTCATAAGGCATCCATTCATATACTTTGGAAGATTTAGAAATAAAGTCACCATCCACGAACAAATTGAGAAATCAGTAAATAGCTCCACGTTCTCATCATAAGCTAGGGATCATGCCTTTGAAAGAAAGGGAGTAGCCTCACATACCTTGGCCGTTTAGCTAAGATATCGCTCACTTGTTCTCCGTCGATATCACGTCGTTACCTTCATAAGAGAATTCATATCAACATTAGTAAACTAACTACAAGAACGCATCGCTAATTCTAGGAACAGTCGGACAACGCTTCCTTCGCTCATACCATTTTTCTCATGTTTTATATCAACTCCCAACATTCATAATATTACTAGCAATATCATCATCGACAATCGTCATTTACGTACATTTGGCAAAATCCACCATTTTCCTCAAATTTTCCCTTATTTCTACTTCTAGCTCATCCTTGCGTTTTCATGCATTTAATGCTTGTTTCATGATATAAACATCATTTATAACGTACTTGTATTCACAAAACTTCAATATTCATAGTTCATTTCCACTATCATTCATTTATGTCACTATTCACTCAATGATGACCTATTTTTATGTTCTTCTACATTTCAAGTGTCTTAGTCTTCTAATACTTTAAACCGCATGCTAAAGTCATAAAACTCACCTTGGATGGTGGTGGAACAAGCTTAGAGTGGAATCCTTCCTTGTGCACCAAAACCCTCCTTTACCTCTTTTGTGATTTCTTGGAGAAGATGACTTCCAACTAGGTTTCATTCACTTGTTTCATAAGTTTAGTGTTGATGATCCTAGTTTCTTCCCTTGACTCCCTTGAATTTCTATGGATGAAGTATTGAGAGAGTTCTAGAGCTTTCTTAAGTTGTATAGATGAGTAATGAAATAAAGTGAGGCTTTGGTCCCTTTTAATAATCACAAAAACTGATCTTTAATGAATTCTTGTCGGGATGAACAATGGTCGTAAACCACCATGTACGGACCGTATTTTGATTTACGGTCCTTCCTCCATGGCCGTATTTAACCATTTCAAAGACAGAAAGTTTTGGCTGAGGAACATGGCAGTTTACGACTGAGGTTTACGGTCCGTAAACCAGTTTACGGGGGCCGTCTTCCAAGTCGTTTTTAACCATTTTCACAATTTACAGAAAGTTGAGATTTTGGACAAGCTGGAGGACGATTGCACTATACTGTCCGTAAATCACTTTACGGGCTGTATAGTGCCATATACGACCACTGGACAGAAAAAAATTTCCGCGACTTTCTTATTTTCCAAAACTTCATAATTAGCCATTCCCGCCTTAACAAACACCATACACTCAAACTTTTCATCATTCCACTCATCATACAAGTATGAAGAAATTTTCGAGATGTATCACGCACACACAAAATTCTCATCAATACATGTTGCCACATCACCTCATATGTATGAGGACCACCCACTTGCTGCAACTCTCCATCATTTTCGTGGAAATAATATTTATCCGATTTCCAATATAATTTTCGTATTTCTTTCATCTAGCAATGTAGATATGACTTGGATAAATTAAATACATCTTGGAGAGAGGATTTCTTACCTTATATGCAAAGAATTAATCTTCTTCCACCTTACTTTACTTTGAAGAAAACCCGGATTCAACAACACGACAAAATGGAATAACGAGATCGAAGCGGTGCGCCAAAATCCGTGTATTATTATAGAGGAAATTTATACCACGCTTTCACAATGTTGGAACTCACGTTGTCATGTATGAAATGTAAATCACGTTATTGTGATTGTTGGGTACCAATTCTTAATAAGAATTAATATGAAATGTAATGGTAAGAATAAGTGCCAAAGTCTTCTTTCGCTATATCATCTCTTTCAGGTGTCACTATTCACTAATAGGTGCATATGACTCATTAAATTCCATTACACCACATAGTGCCACCTCTTTGTTCAACTAAGGCCAAGTGGCAGCCCACCACAAGTACTTGTACACTTTAGTCATAATTAATACCAAAATTAATTCCTTATTCTTCCACGTTATTCCAACATTTAACCAATTACTCACATAATTAATTTCTTGATCAATCCACATAAATAGTGATCATTTTTAATACACTTCATATACTCATTGTCATGGTCATGTTACATAGCACTAATCCATACCTCTTTTGGTACACACAAAATATTATTTCCAATCGTTGTCATTCCACTTTCGAGTCTTAAATAATTTCGTATCTTCGTCCTTTATACACCGAGCTCTTGATTTGCATGTTTTAATATGACCAAATCCTCTAGCGCAGGTAAATTTGCTCATGTTGGACGTTTCAATTTCCTAGTCCAAAAGTACGAGATATTATAACTTGGACCGTATTTCATTCAAACAAATGTTGAACCTCGACGAAACCTATTTTCTTCGATTGGTTTAAGTTATAATCCCTACAATACATATGTACCATCACCCTAACAACCTATAAGATTGAGGGTAACCTCGCTCCCGTTACTAATGTCATTTAACTCATAGGCTTTCCAATGCATGAAAACACGGGATATAAAATAAACTAGCATGGGGTCCTCGTATTGACGCTCTTTCATTTCAACTACTAGCGACGAGACCGCTAAATTTTTAATGATAGCTCCTATATTTCCTGAGTCCGCTTCCCGAACTTCTAGGCTAGCCAACTGCTGGAGATCACGACCTATCTCTCTTTTCTCTGGCTGGATATCGCATAAAATTCCCATGGATCTTGGGCTAAGAGCATTAGCCACAACATTTGCTTTCCCGGGATGATATAGGATGTTAACATCACAATCTTTCAACAACTCCAACCATCGCCTTTGCCTCAAATTCAATTCCTTCTGCTTGAAAATATACCGGAGGCTCTTATGATCTGTATAAATATCAACATGGATTCCATACAAATAATGTCTCCACATCTTCAATGCATGAATCACTGCAGCCAATTCAATGTCATGGGTTGGATAATTTTTCTCATGTTTGTGCAACTGCCTTGAGGCGTAGGACATCACCTTACCATGCTGCATCAATACACATCCTAATCCAATGCCTGAAGCATCATAATAGAAAACATAGCCATCTGGTCCTTCTGGAAGTATCAGGACTGGGACAGAAGTTAATCTATTCTTTAGCTCTTGGAAACTACGTTCACAAGCATCCGTCCATTGAAATTTAGCTGATTTATGGGTCAGCTTCGTGAGTGGTGCATAAATAGAAGAAAAGCCTTCTACAAACCTCCTGTAATAACCTGCTAAGCCCAGAAAACTATGAACCTCCGTAGGTGTTGTAGGTCTTGGCCAAGTCTTCACTGCCTCAATCTTCTAGGTATCTATCCGAATGCCATCAGCGGAAATAATATGTCCTAAGAAGGTCACCGAAAACAAAAACTCACACTTTAAAAATTTGCAAATAACTCTCGAGTCTGGAGAATCTTAAGGACAGTACGCAGATAATCCATATATTCTACTTCGGATCGAGAATATACTAGGATATCGTCAATGAATATGATCATGAATAAATCTAGGAAAGGCCTAAACACATTGTTCATAAAATCCATGAATACTGTCGGTGCATTACTTAGCCTAAATGACATTACCCGAAACTAAAAATGACCATATCTTTTTCTGAAAGCCGTCTTAGGAATATCTTTCTCCCTATCTCTCACCTGATGATACTCGAATCTCAAATCTATTTTTGAGAACCACTTGGCACCCTGCAATTGATCGAATAAATCATCAGTCCTCGGGAGTGGATACTTATTCTTGATCGTCTCCTTATTCGGTTGTCTGTAGTCAATGCACATTCGCAAGGAGCAATCTTTCTTCCTTACAAACAACACGGGCGCTCCCCACGGGGAAGAACTGGGCCTAATAAAACCTTATTCAAGCAAGTCCTTCAATTGCTTCTTCAACTCTTTCAACTCTGCGGTTCAACTTTGCAGTTCAACTCTTCAACTCTGCAGGAGCCATTCGGTAAGGAGGAATAGATATGGTCTTGGTATTCGGTAGCACATCAATAGAAATATCGGTCTCCCAATCAAGAGGAAGGCCTGGAAGCTCTTTCGGGAATACATTCGGGAACTCATTCACCACGTGGACATACTGAACAGTCAGTGATTCGACTTCTACTTGTTGAACCCGAATTAGATGGTAAATACAACCTTTAGCAATCATTTTTCTTCCCTTGAGATAGGAAATAAACCTACCTCTCAGAGACGCTGTATTTCCTTTCCAATCCAAAACTGGTTGTCCCAAAAATTGGAAGCGAACTATCTTCATTCTACAATCAATATTGGCATAGCAAGAAGCCAAACAATCTATGCCCATAATAACATCAAAGTCCACCATTTTTAACTCATGTAAATCAACCATAGTATGGTGGTCACAAATCACAACTACACAATTTTTATATACTCGGCTAGCTATTACCAGTTCACAACCGGGTGTCGATACCTTGAAATGTTTGATTGACTCCGTTTTGACCCCAAACTGACCCGCAATATATGGAGTAACATATGATTGTATGGAGCCCGGATCTATCAATTCATATACATCATGAGAAAGTATTAACAATATACGTGTGACGACATCAGGGGAAGATTCAAGATCCTGCCGTCCAGCCAAAGCATAAATACGGGGTTGGAGACCACTAGAACTGGGAGCACCTCCTCTACCTCTACAGTGACCGACTGATGTCTGAAAGCCATGCCCCGGAGGGCGTATAGACGACCCGGCTGCCGACCTTGAAGGCTGGACCCTACCCCCACCACCAATCAAGGGGTAATCACACATGATATGGCCTGGCCGACCACATGCTAGCAAACATCTGAACCTAGTCGACACTGGCCCTAATGTAGCTTCCCGCACTGGGAACATCATGGCACAGTTGCATTGCCTGACCCGAGTCGCCTCTGAAATGAGAACCTGAAGCCCTAAAACACTGACTCGGTTCGGAGTGAGTAGATCTATCAAATCTATGGCCCGTAAACTGTGGAGGTGCACTAGTCATAAAATGGCCCGAATGCCTAGAAAACTGCTGTCTTTGCCCTCCTCTGAACTCACTGATTGGGCCTAAAGATCTAGCCTTCTTGCTATACCCTCTGTCATGCTCACGCTCACTTCTTTGTTATTGTTGGCTTTCTTCTTAATTCTAGGCATGGGCTTGAATGCGTGAAATATCAATGTTGTCCTGAACGGACGCAATCAACATTTATCCATCAAATGTGACCCCAAGCCACACATAAATCGGTGCACTCGATCACCCATGTCATCTACCATGGCCGGAGCATACCTAGCCAAATAATTAAAGCGAAGACTATACTCTAAAGCACTCATGCTTCCTTGCTTAAGATTCAAGAATTTATCGGCTCTAGCCCGCCGAATCTCTGGAGGAAAGTAATGTCGAAGGAAGGCATCCACAAATTCTTGCCATACCGGGGGAGGTGCATTAACTCCCCTTGAAGCCATCCGAACCGTATACCAATTAACCGCGACATCCAGTAATCTATAGGATGCTAACTCTACCGATTTAATGTCTGAAACATGCATTAACCGAAGTGTCCTCAGCATCGCATTGATAAAGCTCTGAGGGTCCTCATCCGGCATTGTCCTGAAGAATTTCGATGGTTTAAGAAAATAAAATCACGGGCTCTTGCACTAACAGCCCTATCACCTTGACTTGTACCTTGCCGCTGGGTCTATGCGGCAACCAACTGAATGAGTAAATGAATGGCCTCTTTCACATTTTGGCCCGAAGCATCTGGTGGAGGAGTTGGGGCTGAGGCTCCCTCATGCTCCTCTGAAGCGGGTAATGAATGGGAGGATCTAGATGGAACCTCATTCTGGGATTCATCCCCCTCTATAACTGGTGGCGTTATTCTTTCAGCCCGCTTTTCCATTACTGTCTTGCCCTTTTAGGCTGCCGTAGCTTTCCTCTTTATAGGCATTTCTGAAATACATAATACACAATTAAGGAAAGAAGAATCCCGATATTACGGCTCTATCGCACGATCTTATGAAGAAATAAGGTCATTCATTCAAAAAATGCTCGCAGCCTCCTATTTAAACAAGACTCTACTGGACACGGCTCATTGACACACCCCAGGACAGAACTGCTCTGATACCACTTTTATTACAACCCAACCGGAGGGCCATGACGGGCAGCCGGTGCTAACTAACTCGGGCACCTCTTATCGTACATTCACATTCACATCTAGGTGAGCCACGTGGCCTACGCATAATTTCTATACATCAATCATACTATTCTCATTGGGAAATTAAACATTTATATCATCATCAACAACTATGCCCATATCCATATACACAAGCCGACGAGGATAACAAAATAATATACAAAATATAAGCCAACAAGGCTAAAAGACATCTAACCATACAAAACTATCTATGAGCCTCTAAAGAGAGTATGTAACATCATATAGACGGGACAAGACCCCGCCATATCCATATGTATGTACACAAAAGAATAGTACCAACAACTGCAACTTTAGATCAAATAGAGCTCATCTATGCAGTGCCTGAACGAATAATCTATGGATCAAGTCTGTCTCCCTGTCCACTTGAGGGCATGACGCAGTGTCCACAAACAAAAAGACGTTAGTATGAATAACGTACTAAGTATTTAAAGCACAATCAATAACATAAGGAAGGCATAGGAAATAACATAAGATAGAAAAGTCATGGAATGATAGAGCCATGTATACATTTGGCGACATTCATCACATTTACTTACTCTCTTTCTAATGGGAAACTTCCATTTCATACATTTATACATATAGAAGTATCATACCCGACCATAGAGGTTCAGTATCTTACATACCCGACCATGATAAGGTTCGATGTTATACATACCTGGCCTTACTAAGGCTCAGTGTCATCCGTACCCAGCGGCAGTGGTGCGCGCGTGATAGGTATCATACCCGTTCGTGTAAGCTCGGTGTTACATAATAGCCATACATACTTAGACAGATATACATGAGAGTCCATAAGTATCATCAACATCATCACCATCATCGTTTTCGTTACATCTTTGCTTAGAAGATCAACTATCATATAAAGGAGGTAATAGCATCGTGAAAGTATCGAGAATCATGAGCTTTAGTAATGTTAGAGATAGATTAATTTGGGAGACATTTGGAACCCATAAGAAGGTATATAGCAAAGTAATCATTCCTTAATGAAAGAAGGGTTAGCCTTACATACCTCTTTGTCTTCTTAACTACTTAACGTTCACCATCGAAGCTTGGAAAATCTACATTTAGAATGATTCATGCCATGGTTAAGGCTTAATGATACTCTTAGATGCAATCTAGAATAATTCATGATCTAATAAAAATTGGGCAACATTTCCCCTATTTCGTCAACTTCCACCATATTACAAAACAACTCCCAAAGATCCATAGTAACATCCACAATATCATAATCGAGTAATCACATTCCATTAAGTCTTCAAAATTCGTTCTCAAGTTCAACTTATACGAAAAACTTCACGAGAAGGTTTCACCTTGGTAATTTCGGCATTCAATTATTTGGATAAATTATTTACTTTAGGAAAACGTGCTCTAATTGTCAATCTGAAGATTCCGTTAGATTTAAAATATTAGTTATGATCTGTGGAAATTGACGGGGATAATTTTAGAGTTCATCTAGTTGATTTTTGACAATTAATTAGGTTAATGTTTAATATGCCTATCTATGGTGAAAAGATGGTCACGGGAAGAAATTAGACCTGAATCCGAGATTCGTTGTTTCTGTTAACTTTGTTGTGACGTTTATGACTTGTAGGGATGGGTGGCTCCATTCGCGAAGTGATTGAATGATAATCGAAGAAGAAAATTTAAGTTTTGAAATTTTGAAGGCTTAAGTTTGAGAAGTTTACCAAAAGTTGACTTTTTGGTAAACGTGCCCGTAATCAAATTCTGACAGTTCTATTAGGTCCAGAATATCATTTATGAATTAGTCGATTCGTTGGTTCGGTTCTCGAGAGGTTCAGGTGTGAGTTGGGTGGTTGGTTGAGTAACTAGTTTTTGGTATGATTTGGAGTTGACCACGGTCAACATCGGGTCAAGATGTACCCGTTTGGATATCTTGAGAGTTCGACCAGGTTCGTATGATGATTTTGGACTTTTCCACAAATTTTGGTTAGATTCTGATGAGTTTTGGATGAGTCTGCGTTGTATGGTGTTTGTTTTTTGTTTCGATGCCGTTTTAAGTAAAAACGGTACCATAATGAGCAAACGAACTTTGATTTTTATTTCGATTGAACTGTTAGATCCGTATCGTAATTTTAGAACTGTAGCAATAAGAATCATCATGTTTCGCAATCACATGAGGGAGATATGGCATTTTACTAAACAATTTCTATGCAGATTTTTCTGGTGTGCTTTTTGCAGAAAATAACGAAATTCCCACTGAGATCATACTTTAAATTCCTGCCTTCTTCCCCAAAATTGAAACAACCATATCTTACTCATTTTAAGGCCAAATGAGGTGATTCAAATGCCTTACTTGAGTGAAATTGTTACACCTCGGAAATTTCCCCGTGAACGTGCAGTGAAAAGTTGCAGAATTTTCACTTCGGCCCAGTTGTCGTAAAGTGGAAGATGGCCCGTAAAGTAGTTTACGGACCGTAAACTGTTGTCGTCCTCCAACCTTCCAAGGTTTCAACTTTCTGTCAAATGTTGAAATGGTAAAAAATGACTCAGTTTACGGACCGTAAATTGAAATACGGCCCGTAAACTGTGACCGTAAACCACCATGATTCCAGCTGACCATTCTGTTTCTGATATGCTTAAATACGGCCATGAAGGACGGACCGTAAACCACTATACGACCCGTAAACTGGGTTTATGGACACTGTACACCCCGAATACTGTTCACAAAAATTAGATTTTAAAGTTAAGTATAAGGGACCCCAAGCTCGTTTTATTTCATTTATCATCTTTCCAATTCAAGAACTCTCTAGAACACTTCAAAGCACTTCATCCACAATAATTCAAGAGAATCAAAGGAAAACCAAGATCAACGACACATAATCCATGAATCAAAGTGTGTGAAACTCAAGAAAAGTTCATCTTCCTCAAGAAAACCAAAGGAGGTGAGCTAGGGCTTTGGTGCTAAGAAGAGAAAATCCACTCAAGACTTGTTCAACCATCATCCAAGGTAATTTTCATGACCATTTTATGTTTTTTAAGGTATTGGAAGGTTAAGATACCCGAATTGTAGAAGAACATAGCAAATGGGTCTTTCAAGAGTGAATAGTGTCATGCGTGAGTGGTAGTTGAATTGAATCATGAATGTTAGTGTGTTGTGAGTATGAATATGTTATAAATGACATGTAGACCATGCGATAAGTGTGATACATGGGAAAATACGATAGCGAACCCAAAACCATAAATGTGGGGAAAAATGAAGAGAAATGGTGGATCATGGCCATTGTATATGAATGATAATTGTGATTTGCTATATTATGGTTGTTATTGTAGGTGATTGGGAGTTGATATGGAATACGGGAAAAGTAGTACAAACAAAGGAAGTGCTGCCCAATGTTCTCTAGAAATAGTAATGCGTTCTTATAGTTGGTTAACTAACGATCGTACGAATCCTCTTTTTGAAGGTAGAGGCGTGACATTGAAGGAGAATAAGCAAATGCTAAATTGCTAAAATGACAAAGGTATGTGAGGCTTAACTCTTCTTTCAAAAGGCATGAATCCTTCAAGCTTTCCACAAATCCTTCTACAAGATGAAGCTTAAGAGTCCTTCTATATAATAAATCCCCTATGAGCATGATAGTGATGACAATGAGCTAGAGTCTAGAGACTCAAGAAATTATGGCATGATGTTCCTACAACGCTAATGATGTTATTATGGTTAACACTCGCCTTACGTTTTCTTCCCTTCAAGGCGAGGCATGATACTCATAAATGTCCATAATACAATCGGGGGTTCAAGACCTTACGTCACCCCGACATAGTATGGTTTTCTTAAAGCTTAATGAATGCTCTTAATGCTATTGTATGTTATGACAATAAGATGATAAGTAATGGTAACTTGTAACACTATGGGATACATGGAACGCTAAGAAATGATAACATGATGTTATGGCTTGAGATGTATAATAATGATGTGTTATGATTGCTGTTGTGATGATAAGATTTCCACCGCGGCTATATGGCCGGGCATGTCACCGCTACTGCGGGCTGCGTATGATTCCACCGCGACTATATGGCCGGGCAAGTCACCGCTAAAGCGGGCTGCGATGTTTACACCGAGCCGAGAGGGCCGGGCATGATCACCACTATTGGCCGGCATATGAGGGTTACCCAGACGCGGGTAACTATGTAGATTATGATGTGATGAGGCATATGGTGACGTATGTGATGATGCATGGGATGTGATAACATGGGTAATACGATTGCCTATGACATGTGTGCAGGGTATATCTTTGTCCCATGACTCATGATCTTTCTATTATGTTTGTTTATTTCATTCCAGCCTTACATACTCAGTACAATATTCGTACTGACGTCCTTTTTCTTTGGACGCTGTGTTCACGCCAACAGGTAGACAGGGAGGAGATCTTGCTCCGGATTCTTAGAGGCTGCTAGCTGACTGAAGTCCCTCCATTGTCCCGGAGGTGCCTATGATGATTCTTTTGTGTACAGTTTTAGATGTCATCCCTTGGAGGCTCGTAGATACTCGACGTGGGTCTTGTGGTTTCATGGCATGATCATTATATATATATATATATATATATGCGTATATTATTTTTCTAGCCTAAGGGCTCGTATGTATAAAAGCATTTCGTTCCTAAATCAAAATGGATTTTATTATAAATTAAGCATGAATCGGATAAATGATTGCTAAATAAGCTTAATAAGTGATGGGACGAGCGGTGCTCGGTGGTTAGCCCCGGGTACCCGTCACGGACCCTAGCTGGGTCGTGACAAATGTGGCATCAGAGCAGTTCGGTCCTAGGAAGTGTCTACGAGCCGTGTCTAGTAGAGTCTTGTTTATGGTGTGTTGCGCGACACATCAATAAACAGGAGGCTACAGGGCATTTAGGAAGAATGACCATCCTTCTTCTTAGGGAATCATGCGATAGAGTTATGTGTAAGATTTTATCCTCCCTAATAATGTGTTATGGTTTCATAATGCCGCCAAAGGGAAAAGCTATCGCCGCCCAGAAAGGAAAGATTACAACAAAGAGGCGGGTAGAAAGAGAGCCTTCGATGAATGTAGAGGAAGGCGAATCACACAACGAGGCCTTGTCAGATACTTCTTCTACCCCGCCTAATGTGGGAGAGCAAGGAGGAGCCCCAGCTCCAATTCCTCCGCCGGTTGCTTCGGGTCAACAAATGACCGAGGCTATTCAGTTATTGACCCAATTGGTTGCCGCACAAGCACAACGACAAAATGTGGGTTTAAGTAACCGGGCATCAAGTACAAAGGCCTGTGATTTTATAAGTCTAAACCCCCCGGAATTCTTTGGGTCAAAGCCGGAGGAAGACCCACAAGGTTTTATTGATGAAATATTGAGGACGTTGAAGATTGTCCATGCCTCCGAAATCGAATCCGTGGAGTTGGCATCCTATAGACTCCGGGATGTGGTGGTGTTATGGTACAACAATTGGGTGTTCTCAAGAGGGGAGAATGCGCCTCCTCCAGTTTGGCAAGAGTTCGTAGATGCTTTCATTCGCCACTATTTGCCACCCGAGGTCCGCCGAGCTAGAGCGGATAGATTTCTGAATATAAGACAGGGAAGCATGAGTGCTCGGGAATATAACATGCAATTCAACTCTTTGGCTAGATATGCTCCGACTATGGTGGCCGACACGGGAGATCGGGTACATAGATTTGTGAGTGGTTTGGGACCGCATTTATTTAGAGATTGTCTGACGGTTTCCTTGCAAGACGGGATGGACATTTCCCGGATACAGGCCCATGCTCAGAATTTAGAGGGGTGACAACGACAACAAAAGGGCGATAGCGACAGTGATAGGAGGAAAACAAAAGGGCTAGATATGAGGGCACTGGTGGTGATTATAGAGGTGGATCGAGGTAGGCTTATCACTGACATTCAGGCTAGTCATCGACTAGTGCACCTCCCCGGTTCGCGGACAGGGGATTTGATCACTCTTTTCCATCAGGACAGGGTCAGAGCTCGAGAGCTTCGGGTTCTCAGTTTGGGGGTGATTATAGTCAGAGGAGACCGCCAGTATCACGATGTAGTCGGTACCGCAAATTACATTCAGGGCCGTGTCGTCAGGACACTGATGGTTGTTATGTTTGTGGGCAGACCGGACATTTGATGCGAGATTGTCCCTCCCGATATGGTAGAGGTGGGGTTCAGCCCACAGGCTCAGCAGCGGTTTCCTCATCAGCACGCCCCGCAGGAAAAACATCTCAGATGACAGCAGGCCGAGGCAGAGGCCGAGGGGTAGCATCTACTTCGGGTGCCACTGAGCCCCGTGTATATGCTTTAGCGGGACGACAGGATCTCGAGTCCTCTCCGGATGTAGTCACAGGTATATTGTCTATATTCTCCCGTGATGTGTATGCGTTGATAGATCTGGGTTCAACATTTTCTTATATTACTCCATACGTTGCTGGTTGTATCGGTGTAAAACCAGAGTCAATTAAACCCTTTGAGGTACTCACTCCAATTGGCGATACTGTGACAGCAAGACAAGTGTACAAAAATTGTGTTATTGTGATATGCGATCGACAGTCCAGAGCTGACTTGATTGAGTTAGAAATGGTAGATTTCAATGTAACCATGGGTATGGATTGGTTGGCTTCGTGTTATGCAAACGTTGATTGTCACACAAAAGTGGTTCGATTCCAATTTCCGGGAGATCCCGTGCTTGAATGGCAGGGTAATACAGCATCTTCGAAAGGCAGGTTTATTTCCTACCTCAAGGCAAGGAAGATGATAGCCAAGGGCTATATTTATCACTTAGTTCGGGTTCATGATACCGAGGCAAAGCCACCAATTTTCCAGTCAGTTCCGGTGGTGAATAAGTTTCCAGACGCATTTCCAGATGAACTTCCAGGTCTTCCCCCAGAAAGAGAGATTGATTTTTCCATCGATGTGTTGCCAGATACCAAGCCTATTTCTATTCCTCCTTATCGAATGGCTCCGGCAGAATTAAAAGAGCTAAAGGCGCAGCTGAAAGACTTGCTCGAGAAGGGATTCATTAGACCCAGTTCATCGCCGTGGGGAGCACCGGTCTTGTTTGTGTGAAAGAAAGACGTATCTCTACGAATGTGTATCGACTACAGGCAATTGAACAAAATGACGATAAAGAATAGATACCCTCTTCCAAGGATTGATGATTTATTCGATCAATTGCAAGGTGCCAAGTGGTTTTCAAAAATAGATTTATGGTCGGGCTACCATCAACTGAGAGTTAGGGAAGCGGATATTCCAAAAACAACCTTCAGAATGAGATATGGCCACTATGAATTCCGAATGATGTCATTCGGGTTGACTAATGCTCCGGCTGTATTTATGAATTTGATGAACAACGTATTCAGGCCTCTCTTGGATCTATTTGTGATTGTATTTATTGATGATATTCTGGTATATTCTCGCACGGAATCACAACATGCAGATCATTTGAGGATCGTTCTTGGTATTCTTCGAGCCCGGGAGCTATATGCAAAATTTTTGAAATGCGAGTTTTGGTTGAATTCTGTGACATTTCTAGGCCATGTTATTTCTAATGACGGTATTCGAGTCGACACTCAGAAAATTGAAGCAGTAAAGACTTGGCCAAGGCCTATGACGCCTACAGAAATTTGTAGTTTTCTGGGTTTAGCAGGCTATTATAGAAGGTTTGTAGAGGGCTTTTAATCTATTTCAACCCCATTGACGAAGTTAACCCAGAAGTCGACTAAATTCCAATGGAATGACGCTTGTGAACGTAGTTTCCAAGAGTTGAAAAACAGGTTGACCTCAGCTCCAATTTTAACACTTCCAGAAGGGTCAGATGGCTACGTTGTGTATTGTGATGCTTCCGGTGTGGGATTAGGATGCGTGTTGATGCAACAGGGTAAAGTTATTGCATATGCTTCGAGACAATTGCGGAATCATGAAAAGAACTATCTGACCCGTGATCTCTAATTGGCTGCGGTTATTCATGCCCTGAAAATGTGGAGGCATTATTTGTATGGTGTGCATGTTGATATCTATACAGATCACAAAAGCCTCCAGTACATTTTCAAGCAAAGGGAGTTGAACATGCGGCAGAGGCGGTGGTTAGAATTATTAAAAGATTATGATGTTAACATTTTATACTACCCCGGGAAGGCGAATGTAGTAGCCGATGCACTTAGCCGCCGATCAATGGGGAGTTTATGTGAAATCACTCCGGGAAGGAAAGAGATGGTTCAAGAACTTCATCAATTGGCTAATCTTGGAGTGTGTGTAATTGATTCAGGTGATGCAGGTATTAGTATCAAAGATTCCGCAATTTCGTCCTTGGATCTGGAAGTGAAGGAACAGTAGTATGAAGACCCTCAGTTATGTCATTATAGAGACGCATCGCATGGAAAGGAAAAGTCTCCGTTGGAAATTTCTAGTGATGGTGTTCTTAGATACCGCGGCAGGTTGTGTGTGCCGAATGTGGCGGAATTGCGCCGACGAATTCTCGAAGAAGCACATTGCTCTCGATATTCTATTCACCCGGGTTCAACCAAAATGTATCATGATATCAAGATGATGTATTGGTGGGATGGTATGAAGAGAGACATAGCAAAATCTGTAGCACAATGTCCAAATTACCAATAAGTAAAAGCGGAACATCAAAAGCCAGGAGGCCTATTGCAAGCGATAGAAGTACCCACTTGGAAATGGGAAGTGATTAACATGGATTTCATCATGGGATTACCTCGTTCTCGTGGTAAATATGAATCTATATGGGTGATCGTGGATAGATTGACAAAAGCAGTCCATTTTCTTCTAGTTAGGACCACGTACTCAGCAGAAGACTATGCAAGGTTGTATCTTAAAGAAATCGTGCGACTCCATGGTATCCCACTGTCTATTATCACGGATAGAGGAGCACAGTTCACAGCAAAATTATGGAAGTGCTCTCAAGAAGGTTTGGGCACGCAAGTGAAGTTTAGCACGGCATTTCATCCACAGACTGTTGGGCAGGCCGAGCGTACCATTCAAATCTTAGAAGATATGCTACGAGCATGTGTACTGGATTTCGGTGCTAATTGGGATGAGCATTTACCCCTTATCGAATTTGCATACAATAATAGCTATTATTCTAGTATACAAATGGCTCCATATGAAGCGTTATAAGGAAGGAAATGTAGATCTCCAATCGGATGGTTCAAAATTAGAGAAGCACAATTAGTGGGCCCTGAATTGATTCAACAACCAGTAGAAAAGGTCAAGCAGATTCGAGATTGGTTGTTGACGGCCCAAAGTCGCCAAAAGTCTTATGCGGACAACCGCCGATGAGACTTGGAGTTCCAAGTTAATGATTGGGTATTTTTGAAAGTGTCACCAATGAAAGGGGTGATGAGATTTGGTAAGAAAGGGAAACTAAGTCCTAGGTACATCGGACCCTACAAAATCATTCGCAAGGTGGGACGAGTAGAATATGAATTGGAATTTCCTTCGGAGCTTGAATCAGTCCATCCAGTCTTTCATGTTTTGAAGCCCCGCAAGTGTGTTGGAGATCCCACGAGGATTGTCCCGATAGGCGATGTGCAGATAACAGAAGGGCTAAATTATGAAGAGGTGCCTATTGCCATTTTGGATAGGCAAGTGCGCAAGCTTCGAAATAAAGAGATAGCTTCAGTCAAAGTCCTATGGCAAAACAATAATCGGGAAGAAATGACTTGGGAGGCAGAATAGAAGATGAGGTCCAAGTATCCGCACTTATTCCAACCCCTAGGAGAGATACAAAATGAAAAGCCGACAATATAAGGTATGTATGCTTTATCTTTATGTTTTTGGTCGTGTGTAGCCATAGATATGTTGCTATTGTCATGTAGGCCTGTGAGGCGATGATATTATGGGTTGTTGTGACAGGTTGGTAATGCCAAGTTACAGGGGAAACTCTGGCGAAATTTTCCCCGTGAACGTGTAGTGAAAAGTTGCAGAATTTTCACTTCGGCCCAATGGTCCTAAAGTGGAAGACGGCCCGTAAAGTAGTTTATGGACCGTAAACTGATGTCGTCCTCCAACCTTCCAAGGTTTCAAATTTCTGTCAAATGTTGAAATGGTAAAATACGACTCAGTTTACGGACCGTAAATTGATATACGGCCGGTAAACTGTGACCGTAAACCACCATGATACCAGCAGACCATTCTGTTTCTGATATGATTAAATACGGCCATGAAGGATGGACCGTAAACCACTATACGGCCCGTAAACTGGGTTTACGGCCACTGTTCACCCCGAATACTGTTCACAAAAATTAGATTTTTAAGTTAAGTATAAAGGACCCCAAGCTCGTTTTATTTCATCTATCATCTTTCCAATTCAAGAACTCTCTAGAATACTTCAAAGCACTTCATCCACAATAATTCAAGAGAATCAAAGGAAAACCAAGATCAACGACACATAATCCATGAATCAAAGTGTGTGAAACTCAAGAAAAGTTCATCTTCCTCAAGAAAACCAAAGGAGGTGAGCTAGGGCTTTGGTGCTAAGAAGAGAAAATCCACTCAAGACTTGCTCAACCATCATCCAAGGTAAGTTTCATGACCATTTTATGTTGTTTAAGGTATTGGAAGGTTAAGATACCCAAATTGTAGAAGAACATAGCAAATGGGGCTTTCAAGAGTGAATAGTGTCATGAGTGAGTGGTATTTGAATTGAATCATGAATGTTAGTGTGTTGTGAGTATGAATATTTTATAAATGACATGTAGGCCATGAGATAAGTGTGATACATGGGAAACTATGATAGCGAACCCAAAACCATAAATGTGGGGAAAAATTAAGAGAAATGGTGGATCATGGCCATTGTATATGAATGATAATTGTGATTTGCTATATTATGATTGTTACTGTGGGTGATTGGAAATTGATATGGAATAATGCAAAAGTAGTATAAACGAAGGAAGTGCTGCCAATTTTCTCTGGAAATAGTAGTGTGTTCTTATAGTTGGTTAACTAACGATCGTACGAATCCTCTTTTTGAAGGTAGAGTCGTGACATTGAAGGAGAATAAGCAAACGCTAAATTGCTTAAACGACAAAGGTATGTGAGGCTTAACTCTTCTTTCAAAAGGCATGAATCCTTCAAGCTGTCCTTCTATATATTAAATCCCTTATGAGCGTGATAGTGATGACAATGAGCTAGAGTCTAGAGACTCAAGAAATTGTGGCATGATGTTCCTACAATGATAATGATGCTATTATTGTTAACACTCTCGTTACGTTTTCTTCCTTTCAAGGCGAGGCATGATACTCATAAATGTCCATAATACAATCGGGGATTCACGACCTTACGTCAACCCAACATAGTATGGTTTTCTTAAAGCTTAATGAATGCTCTTAATGCTATTGTATGTTATGACAATAATATGATAAGTAATGCTAACTTGTAACACTATGGGGTACATGAAACACTAAGAAATGATAACATGATGCTATGGCTTGAGATGTATAATAATGATGTGTTATGATTGCTGTTGTGATGATAGGATTTCCACCGCGCCTATATGGCCGGGCATGTTACCGCTATTGCGGGCTACGTATGATTCCACCACGCCTGTATGGGCGGGCATGCCAACGCTAATGCGGGCTGCGATGTTTACACCGAGCTAAGAGGGCCGGGCATGATCACCACTAGTGGGCGGCATATGAGGGTTACCCGGACGCGGGTAACGGTACAAATTATGATGTGATGAGGCATATGATGACGTACGTGATGATGCATGGGATGTGATAACATGGGTACTATGATTGTGTAAATTTTGAAATATGATAATAATACGATTGCCTATGACATGTGTGCAGGGTATATCTTTGTCCCATGACTCATGATCTTTATATTCTGTTTGTTTATTTCATTCCTGTCTTACATACTTAGTACAATATTCGTACTGACGTCCTTTTTATTTTGACGCTGTGTTCATGCCCTCAGGTAGACAGGGAGGAGATCTTGCTCCGGATTCTTAGAGGCTGCTAGCTGACTGAAAGCCCTCCATTGTCCCGGAGGTGCCTATGATGATTCTTTTGTGTACAGTTTAGATGTCATCTCTTAGAAGCTCGTAGATACTCGACGTGGGTCGTGTGGTTTCACGACATGGTCATTATGTATATATATATGTTATATCCCGTGTTCTCACACGTTTGGAAAAACTTGATATATATTGGATTTTTGAGATGTAAGGTCAAATTTGATAGTTTGTTGAACATAGAAGTTATGCATGAAAGAATAGAGTCATGGAAGTGTGGGACAAGGCTAAGGGCAATTTTGGAATTTTAAAAATTAGTTTCGGGAATTACAAAATATGATTCACAAGCTATTGGGCTCAAAAATTGAATTGAAATTGAGGCCCAAAATAAGGACCATGGCCGGCCACCTAAGGCCTTGACCCAAGCCCATTTTAGTTGGTCATGTGCTTGGTCATGTGACCAAGTCTTCTTATTATATAATTAGAAGATTCAAGACATTAAAGATCAAGAACAAACAAAAGGAAAAACAAAAGAGCAAGGAGGGTTCGGGTTTGCCATGGAAAATTGGCTAGCAAAAATCTTGTCTTAAAAATTAATTTCTTGTTAAATTCCTACTAAGTTAAGGTTCTTTTGTATCTTGGTATAGTTGGTTTGGAGGGAGAAGCTTTAGATTCTTCAAAGTGATCACATCTCCAAGTGAAGAAGACTTGAGGAAAAGGTAAGAATTTCTACCTTTTTATTGTGTTGTTAAGTTTTGTTTGTGTTGTAGTATGTAGAAATGTGTTGATTGTATGGAAAAATGGAAGTTTGCAAAGTGGGTTTGGAATATGGCTTGTAGCCGTATGTATGTATAGGTGGTATAGCCACAATGTGTTGAATTCGTGTTATATTCTAGTTGTGGTTGTGATGAAATGCATATTGGAATTGGAAGTTGAATGATTTAGTTGAAGTTGACAAAAAGGGCTTATGGCCGTGAGGTGTATTGAACTTGGGATGGAAATGAATTAAGTTGTTTAGTATGTTAGCGTGTTATTGTGATGTTTGTAATGTAAATGAAGTTAGAATGATATAAGTTTGTATTGAATTGGAATGTAGAAACTTATGTCGTTTTAGTATGGTTTTCCGACATTAAGGAAATGAAGTTGTTTGGTTGTTAATTATGATGATCATTGATGAATTTGGAAGTTGGAAACATGTTATGAAGTTGTATGTCAAAGATTTGATGTTTTGCACAAGTTATGACTTTGATGGAAAGTTGTATATTATGTATATCGAGTGTATAGCTTAAGGAAAACGATATGAAATGTTTCTAGAACTATATGGTGATGATCTTGATTGTTGATGAATGTAAAACTATTGATATTAGTTTGAAAGTTTGGGTTAGAATGAAGGTTATGGCAACTTGTGAGAAAGATGACTAGTTGAAGGATATTTGTGTTTTTAATGTTCTTTGTTGATGTTGATGTTGTCGTTTGGGTTGTTGTTGATGGTTTCTAACCGAGTTGAATTCTCGGGGGTGCTATATGTATAGGGGAAGTGCTGCCGAAATTTCGGTAGACAATTATGCATTAAGTTGAAACTTTGGTATTCATAACTCACAATTGGTAAACTTGACCAATTGCAAATTTTTGACGAAACGGGAAGTGAGTTTGGAAAGGCGTGAGGAGCTTGAAAGGTATGTAAAGCAACCCCAATTCTTTCCTTGGCATGCCTTTAGTGTGTTAGGGTCGGATCCGGGCCTCGAAAGACTTCTTGGCCCTCGGAATCCGCAAGAGAAAATTTCAGTTTTTCCTTCAGTAGAATTGAATCATTTAGAACGCTTTGCATGAAATAATGCAACTTTGCTCTAAATTACTTAGAAAGTCATAGAATGTTTGTAGAACCTTTTTAGGTGACCCCATAAGCTTAGAGGGCACAATTTGAGCCCGCCGCCTTGTTTGTCCCGAGGCGGGCCCACTATTCCCGGTTTTGCCCTTAATGTACTAAAGCTTTCTTTTTAAGCGATTTTTGAAAGAAACGTTTTGACTACCCTTTTTAATTACCTAACGAATATTGTTTTAAATATTCTATTAAGTCTTGTAAATTATTTTGACACTCGGAACGACTTCAGGAAGGTTATACTTTTGTAATTTATTATGATATCCGAAATGCATCTATTATGATCCCGTCCAACTCCATTGGATTTGTTTGGCTTTGATACGCTCCACCGAGTCTTTGAAAACATTTATGATATTTTTAAATTGCATTAGTCTCTCACTACTCCATTCGTGGATGCCCCAATGTTTCCCACACTGAGCCCGGGCCAGGATATGTTGTCAAGCGTGATCCTCTACATTGTTCGCCGTGCCTCGATGTGAGGGAGCAGGTATTTGCGTACATGGGTTTGTGGAGTATGATGTTCCATGTCTACTTGTTCTGATAAGATTTGCTATGGCCATTTGATATGACATACTATGCTACGGGGTTATGCCCCTATTCTGATTCTTCTGTGTTGTGGCACCAGCGTCGAGAGGGTGGCCACGTTCTGTCTGCCGAGTCCCTTGGCAGGGGCCGGATTTGATATGACATATGTTTCTGTACACACTCTGCATGTTTTGAAATTATGTATCTGATACTTTGGATTTTCCGTTTACTTTCTGTATGTTCTGCACCAGTTATGAGTTTGTTTCTGTAATTCAGGCTTTACATATTTAGTACCTATTTCGTACTGACCCCCTTTCTTCGGGGGCTGCGTTTTCATGTCGCGCAGGTACCGACGACATGTTTGCTGATCCGTCCGCTTAGGATCTCATTCTGCTATTTTTGGAGCGCTCTTTTATTCAGAGCTATCTTTTGGTATAGTCTGTCACTTCTATATATGTATATTCTCGTTCATGGGTACGGTAGGGCCCTGTCCCGTCATATGATTCTGTTGGTCTGTTTAGAGGTCTGTGGACATGCTTGTGGGTTGGGGTCTTTCTGTACGGATGTGTGTATATGTTGTGTTTGGGCGATCCCATTCGCCGCGGCGGCCGGTCCGCATATATTTAAATATTGGTTGTTGGCCCTGTGTGGCCTTTGTTGGTATTTTCTGCGTGCAGGGTATATGGGATAGTCCGTAAAACAAAGGAAACTCTGCCAAAATTTTTCTGGAAATTATCTAAATTCGAAATAAAGCCTTGTCGGCTTCTGCCATATACTAGAATGCGTTTGAGTGCCCAGATCGGGCACTAGCCACGGCCTACGGGGTTGGGTCGTGACAAAAGTGGTATCAGAGCGGTTCGTCCTCGGAATGTCTACAGACCGTGTCTAGTAGAGTCTTGTTTATCGGTGTGTTGTGCACCACACCTATAAACAGGAGGCTACATGGCATTTAGGATACTACCCTTCTTTTTGTCTTAGATCGTGCGATAGAGTTGTGTTATCAGGATGATTCCTCCCTAAAAAATTGTTACATTTGCAGTTATGCCTCCAAAAAAGGCGACAGCGGCCCAAAAGGCCAAAGCAACAGCTGCGGGAGAGACTAGTCGGGCCCAGAGGGTTACCAGGGCCCATGCACATATTGCTCCTGATATTTTGCCCCCGGCAGAGGGCTCTTCCACACCGCCACTTGTAGAGGAGATTGGAGCAGCACCAGCTCCCGAGATTCCAGTACCTGAGCCCCCAGCTCCACGGCCAGGCACTGAGGATCAGTCCATGAGAGAGGCAGTCCAGCTATTGACCAGACTTGTGGCAGGACAGGTTCAGGGGCACGGATTGGGATGTGACCGGGCTTACAGGCGTGACAGTTCGAGAGCCCGTGAGTTCTTGACTTGTGGTCCGCCAGAGTTCTTCGGGACTAAGCCCGAGGAGGATCCTGAGGAGTTTATCAGGAAGATGCGGCGCACTTTACAGCTGATTAATGCTACCGAGACCGAGTCAGTTGCGTTGGCCTCGTACCGGTTGAATGATGTGGCGGCTAATTGGTACGAGTCATGGGAGTTATCTAGGGGTGACGGCGCTCTCCCAGCAGTTTGGGATGATTTTTCTCAGGCTTTTCTTAGTCATTTTCTGCCTCCGGAGTTACGGCGGGCCAGGGCTGACAAATTCTTATTGCTGAGACAGAGGGGTCGCAGTGTTCGAGAGAACAGTATGGAGTTCGACTCATTGGCCCGATACGCACCTGCTGTGGTAGCTACTATGGCTGACAGGATGCACAGGTACATTATGGGGCTGGACCGTTATTTTGTCGACAACTGTTTGGTATTGGCTGCTCAGCCCGGCATGGATATTGCCCGGATTCAGGCGCACGCCCAAGGCATGAAGGATCGGCATAGGGAGCATCAGCCTGATAGGAGCCAGGATCGGAGACAGCCCAAGAGGGCCAGATCATCTGGGTATTCTAGAGATTTTCGGGGCAGACAGCCTCAGCAGCCGCAGCAATCTAGCAGACATCTATCCCAGCCATCACAGAGTGCACCTCTACAGCCTACAGGTCGCAGATTTGATAGCCCAGGGTATTCAGGAGTAGGTCAAAGCTCCAGGGCTTCAGGTTCGCGGACAGACAGGGGTTCTGGTCACACGAGGCCACCTAAGACTCAGTGTTCCTATTGTGGTAGATACCATCCGGGAGAGTGCTACAGAGCCACCGGTGCATGTTTTTCTTGTGGCCGTCAGGGCCATTCTGTGAGAGATTGCCCGTATAAGGGTAGTTCGGGTGGTGTAGCACAGCCTACCGGATCAGCCGCCGGGTCTTCATCTTCATCAGTGGCTATGCGCCCTACGGGGCCAGGTACTTCAGCACCAGCGGGTCGTGGCAAAGGCCGCTGTGGAGCTTCTGGTACTAGCGGTCCTTCGAACCGCATTTATGCTCTGTCCAGCTGCCAGGATCAGGAGGCATCGCCTAATGTCGTTACAGGTACATTATTGGTTTTCTCTCGGTCTGTGTATGCATTGACTGATCCAGGTTCGACTTTGTCATATATTTCGCCTCTGGTTGCTAGTAAAATTGGTATAACGTCTGAACCTATAGAGTCGTTTGAGGTAGCCACACCGATTGGGGACTTTATTGTAGCAAAACAGGTATATAAAAACTGTTCTGTAATTGTATGTGGCCGTGACCCTAAGGCAGATCTGGTGGAGTTAGATATGGTCGAGTTCGATGTTATTATGGGAATGGACTGGCTAGCCTCCTGTTATGCCAATGTTGACTGCCAAAATAAGGTAGTTCGTTTCCAGTTTCCCAGGGAGCCAGTTATAGAATGGGCCGGTAATACACCATCGCCGAAAGGTAAGTTTATTTCATACCTTAAGGCGAAGAAAATGATCAGAAAGGGTTATTTTTATCATCTGGTTCGGGTACAAGACTTGACAGCAAAAACGCCGACTCTTCAGTTAGTTCCCGTGGTTAATGAATTTCCGGATGTATTCCCAGATGAGCTTCCAGGCCTTCCTCTGGAGCGGGAGATAGATTTTACTATTGATTTGCTTCCAGATACTCAACCGATATCTATTCCCCCGTACAAAATGGCACCGGCAGAATTGAAAGAACTGAAAGAGCAGTTGAAGGATCTGTTAGAAAAAGGCTTTATCAGGCCCAGTACTTCGCCTTGGGGAGCCCCGGTATTATTTGTGCGTAAGAAAGACGGGTCGCTGCATATGTGTATTGATTATCGGCAGCTGAATAAGGAAACTATAAAGAATAAATACCCCCTCCCCAGAATTGATGACTTGTTTGATCAGTTGCAGGGCGCCAAATATTTTTCGAAGATAGATCTTCGGTCAGGCTATCATCAGGTACGGGTACGAGAGGCTGATATTCCTAAGACAGCATTCCGGACCAGATATGGGCATTATGAATTCAGAGTTATGTCTTTTGGGCTGACTAATGCTCCTGCGGTATTCATGGATTTAATGAACCGGGTATTCAGGCCGTTCTTAGACATGTTCGTAATTGTATTTATCGATGATATCCTGGTTTATTCTCGGTCTGAGGTAGAGCACGCAGATCATCTGAGAGCGGTACTTGGGGTACTACGGCATCGGAAATTATATGCAAAATTTTCTAAATGTGAATTCTGGCTGGCTTCAGTGGCATTCCTAGGGTATATTATTGTAGCTGATGGTGTCCGGGTGGATACACAGAAGATTGAGGCCGTGAAAAATTGGCCCAGACCCACGACGCCCACAGAGGTACGTAGTTTCCTGGGGTTAGCAGGCTATTACAGAAGATTTGTGGAAAAGTTTGCTTCGATTTCAGCGCCTTTGACAAGGCTAACTCAGAAGGGAGCCAAGTTCCAGTGGACTGATGCTTGTGAACGAAGCTTCCAGTTGCTGAAAGAGAAGCTGACTACAGCCCCAGTTCTGACTCTTCCAGAGGGACCCGATGGATATGTTATATATTGTGACGCTTCTGGCATGGGATTGGGTTGTGTATTGATGCAGCACGGCAGAGTTATAGCTTATGCTTCTCGGCAATTGAAAAAGCATGAAAAGAATTATCCTACTCACGATCTAGAGCTTGCAGCGGTGATCCATGCCCTGAAGATATGGAGACATTATTTATATGGCGTTCATGTTGATATCTATACAGATCATAAGAGTCTCCAGTATATTTTCAAGCAGAAAAAGCTTAATTTGCGGCAGCGGAGGTTGCTGGAGCTCCTGAAAGACTATGATGTGGATATTCTGTATCATCCGGGAAAGGCTAATGTTGTGGCAGATGCGCTTAGCCGGAAATCTATGGGCAGCTTGGCAGATTTACAGCCAGACAGGAGAGAGATAGTGCGTGACATTCATCAGTTGGCTAATTTTGGGGTTCGTCTGGCCGAATCTGGAGGTACACGGATTTCTGTCCGAGGGGTTTCTGAATCATCTATTAAGGAAGACATCAAGCGGCATCAATATGAAGATCCTGTTTTGGCACGATACAGAGACACAGCCTATGATAAGGAGAAGACTCCGTTCGAGTTCACTCCGGACGGGACTTTATTATTCAGGGGCAGGTTGTGTGTACCTGATATTGCAGGCCTTCGGCAGCAGGTTATGAGCGAGGCACATTATACTCGCTATTCGGTCCATCCTGGGTCTACGAAGATGTACCATGATCTCCGATGCTTATACTGGTGGGATGGCATGAAACAGGACATCGCAGAGTTCGTCGCCCAGTGTCCCAATTGTCAGCAGGTCAAGATTGAACAACAGAAACCGGGTGGACTGTTGCAGGAAATGGAAATTCCGACGTGGAAGTGGGAGATCATTAATATGGACTTCATTACAGGGTTGCCTCGCACTCCACGGAAGTATGATTCCATCTGGGTTATTGTTGATAGGCTGACAAAATCAGCCCATTTTCGCCCCGTCAGAACTACTTATTCCGCCGAGGATTATGCCAGGCTTTATATTAAAGAAATAGTGAAGCTTCATGGAGTTCCTATATCTATTATCACTGACAGAGGTGCTCAGTTCACAGCGAACTTTTGGAGATATTTTCAGGAAGGATTAGGGACTCAGCTGAGCCTGAGCACAGCTTTTCATCCTCAGAGTGACGGACAGGCCGAGCGCACTATCCAGACACTTGAAGATATGTTGCGGGCCTGTGTTATTGATTTCAGAGGTAGCTGGGAGGATCAATTGCCATTGATTGAATTTGCTTACAACAACAATTACCATTCCAGCATCCAGATGGCTCCGTACGAGGCTCTGTATGGCAGGAAATGCAGGTCACCGATCGACTGGTTTGATATTGGCGAGACAAAATTAATCGGCCCAGATATGATCCAGCAGGCCATTGATAAGGTGAAACTTATCAGGGAACGACTATTGGCAACCCAGAGTCGACAGAAATCATACGCTGATAAACGGCGTCGTCCTTTGGAATTCCATGTTGGTGATTGGGTATTTCTAAAGGTATCGCCTATGAAAGGCGTAATGCGGTTCGGCAGAAAGGGCAAGCTCAGTCCGCGTTATATTGGGCCTTATCAGATTGTTAGAAAAATTGGAAATGTGGCCTATGAGTTAAATCTGCCATCTAATTTGGAGGCGGTACATCCGGTATTCCATGTATCTATGCTCTGCAAATGCATTGGTGATCCCTCCAGAATATTTCCTACGGATGATATTCAGGTGACAGAGCAGTTATCTTATGAGGAGCAGCCCGTAGCTATTTTGGACCGCCAGGTAAGAATGCTCCAGAACAAAGATGTAGCCTCTGTTAAGGTGCTGTGGCGGAATAACAATAGGGAAGAAATGACCTGGGAGGCCGAAGAGGAGATGAAGAAGAAATATTCTCATTTGTTCCCTACGGCCACTGGTAATCCTGAACCCTTACTTAATTTTGTTTCAATAATGAATGTGCGTCATTTATGTTGTCTATAAACATAAACTCCCCCAAAGTATTCTCATACCCTATAAGATTAATTTAACATTCGAGGACGAATGTTCTAAAGGGGGGGAGGATGTTATATCCCGTGTTCTCACACGTTTGAAAAAACTTGATATATATTGGATTTTTGAGATGTAAGGTCAAATTTGATAGTTTGTTGAACATAGAAGTTATGCATGAAAGAATAGAGTCATGGAAGTGTGGGACAAGGCTAAGAGAAATTTTGAAATTTTTGAAATTAGTTTCGGGAATTACAAAATATGATTCACAAGCTATTGGGCTCAAAAATTGAATTGAAATTGAGGCCCAAAATAAGGACCATGGCCGGCCACCCAAGGCCTTGACCCAAGCCCATTTTAGTTATTCATGTGACCAAGTCTTCTTATTATATAATTAGAAGATTCAAGACATTAAAGATCAAGAACAAACAAAAGGAAAAAAAAAAAAGAGCAAGGAGGGTTCGGGTTTGCCATGGAAAATTGGCTAGCAAAAATCTTGTCTTAAAAATTAATTTCTTGTTAAATTCCTACTAAGTTAAGGTTCTTTTGTATCTTGGTATAGTTGGTTTGGAGGGAGAAGCTTTAGATTCTTCAAAGTGATCACATCTCCAAGTGAAGAAGACTTGAGGAAAAGGTAAGAATTTCTACCTTTTTATTGTGTTGTTAAGTTTTGTTTGTGTTGTAGTATGTAGAAATGTGTTGATTGTATGGAAAAATGGAAGTTTGGAAAGTGGGTTTGGAATATGGCTTGTAGCCGTATGTATGTATTGGTGGTATAGCCACAATGTGTTGAATTCGTGTTATATTCTAGTTCTGGTTGTGATGAAATGCAAATTGGAATTGGAAGTTGAATGATTTAGTTGAAGTTGACAAAAAGGGCTTATGGCCGTGTGGTGTATTGAACTTGGGATGGAAATGAATTAAGTTGTTTAGTATGTTAGTGTGTTATTGTGATGTTTGTAATGTAAATGAAGTTAGAATGATATAAGTTTGTATTGAATTGGAATGTAGAAACTTATGTCGTTTTAGTATGGTTTTCCGACATTAAGGAAATGAAGTTGTTTGGTTGTTAATTATGATGATCATTGATGAATTTGGAAGTTGGAAACATGTTATGAAGTTGTATGCCAAAGATTTGATGTTTTGCACAAGTTATGACTTTGATGGAAAGTTGTATATTATGTATATCGAGTGTATAGCTTAAGGAAAACGATATGAAATGTTTCTAGAACTATATGGTGATGATCTTGATTGTTGATGAATGTAAAATTATTGATATTAGTTTGAAAGTTTGGGTTAGAATGAAGGTTATGGCAACTTGTGAGAAAGATGACTAGTTGAAGGATATTTGTGTTTTTAAAGTTCTTTGTTGATGTTGATGTTGTCGTTTGGGTTGTTGTTGATGGTTTCTAACCGAGTTGAATTCTCGGGGGTGCTATATGTATAGGGGAAGTGCTGCCGAAATTTCGGTAGACAATTATGCATTAAGTTGAAACTTTGGTATTCATAACTCACAATTGGTAAAATTGACCAATTGCAGATTTTTGACGAAACGGGAAGTGAGTTTGGAAAGGCGTGAGGAGCTTGAAAGGTATGTAAAGCAACCCCAATTCTTCCCTTGGCATGCCCTTAGTGTGTTAGGGTCGGATCCGGGCCTCGAAAGACTTCTTGGCCCTCGGAATCCGCAAGAGAAAATTTCAGTTTTTCCTTCAGTAGAATTGAATCATTTAGAACGCTTTGCATGAAATAATGCAACTTTGCTCTAAATTACTTGGAAAGTCATAGAATGTTTGTAGAACCTTTTTAGGTGACCCCATAAGCTTAGAGGGCACAATTTGAGCCCGCCGCCTTGTTTGTCCCGAGGCGGGCCCACTATTCCGGGTTTTGCCCTTAATGTACTAAAACTTTCTTTTTAAGCGATTTTTGAAAGAAACGTTTTGACTACCCTTTTTAATTACCTAACGAATATTGTTTTAAATATTCTATTAAGTCTTGTAAATTATTTTGACACTCGGAACGACTTCAGGAAGGTTATACTTCTGTAATTTATTATGATATCCAAAATGCATCTATTATGATCCCGTCCAACTCCATTGGATTTGTTTGGCTTTGATACGTTCCACCGAGTCTTTGAAAACATTTATGATATTTTTAAATTGCATTAGTCTCTCACTACTCCATTCGTGGAAGCCCCAATGTTTCCCACACTGAGCCCGGGCCAGGATATGTTGTCAAGCGTGATCCTCTGCATTGTTCGTCGTGCCTCGATGTGAGGGGGCAGGTATTTGCGTACATGGGTTTGTGGAGTATGATGTGCCATGTCCGCTTGTTCTGATATGATTTGCTATGGCCATTTGATATGACATACTATGCTACGGGGTTATGCCCCTATTCTGATTCTTCTGTGTTGTGGCACCAGCGTCGGGAGGGTGGCCACGTTCTGTCTGCCGAGTCCCTTGGCAGGGGCCGGATTTGATATGACATATGTTTCTGTACACACTCTGCATGTTTTGAAATTATGTATCTGATACTTTGGATTTTCCGTTTACTTTCTATATGTTCTGCACCAGTTATGAGTTTGTTTCTGTAATTCAGGCTTTACATATTCAGTACCTATTTCGTACTGACCCCCTTTCTTCGGGGGCTGCGTTTTCATGCCGCGCAGGTACCGACGACAGGTTTGCTGATCCGTCCGCTTAGGATCTCATTCTCCTATTTTTGGAGCGCTCTATTCAGAGCCATCTTTTGGTATAGTCTGTCACTTCTATATATGTATAATCTCGTTCATGGGTACGGCGGGGCCCTGTCCCGTCATATGATTTTGTTGGTCTGTTTAGAGGTCTGTCGACATGTTTGTGGGTTGGGGTCTTTCTGTACGGATGTGTGTATATGTTGTGTTTGGGCGATCCCATTCGCCGCGGCGGCCGGTCCGCATATATTTAAATATTGGTTGTTGGCCCTGTGTGGCCTTTGTTGGTATTTTCTGCGTGCAGGGTATATGGGATAGTCCGTAAAACAAAGGAAACTCTGCCAAATGTTTTCTGGAAATTATCTAAATTCGAAATAAAGCCTTGTCGGCTTCTGCCATATACTAGAATGCGTTTGAGTGCCCAGATCGGGCACTAGCCACGGCCTACGGGGTTGGGTCGTGACAATATATATATATATATATATATATATATATATATATATATATATATATATATATATATATATGCGTATATTATTTTGCTAGCCTAAGGGCTCGTATGTATAAAAGCATTTCGTTCCTAAATAAAAATGGATTTTATTATAAATTAAGCATGAATCGGATAAATGATTACTAAATAAGCTTAATAAGTGATGGCACGAGCGGTGCTCGGTGGTTAGCCCTGGGTACCCGTCACGGCCCCTAGCTGGGTCGTGACAAAAGTGGTATCAGAGCAGTTCGGTCCTAGGAAGTGTCTACGAGCCGTGTCTTGTAGAGTCTTGTTTATGGTGTGTTGCGCGCCACATCAATAAACAGGAGGCTACAGGGCATTTAGGAAGAATGACCATCCTTCTTCTTAGGGAATCGTGCGATAGAGCTATGTGTAAGATTTTATCCTCGCAAATAATGTGTTATGGTTTCAGAATGCCGCCAAAGGGAAAAGCTACCGCCGCCCAGAAAGGCAAGATTGCAACAAAGAGGCGGGTAGAAAGAGAGCCTCCGATGAATGTAGAGGAAGGTGAATCACACAACGAGGCCTTGTCAGATACTTCTTCTACCCCGCCTAATGTGGGAGAGCAAGGAGGAGCCCCAGCTCCAATTCCTCCGCCGGTTTCTTCGGGTCAAAAAATGAACGAGGCTATTCAGTTATTGACCCAATTGGTTGCCGCACAAGCACAAAGGCAAAATGTGGGTTCAAGTGACCGGGCAGCAAGTACAAAGGCCCGTGATTTTATGAGTCTAAACCCCCCCGGAATTCTTTGGGTCAAAGACGGAGGAAGACCCACAAGGTTTTATTGATGAAATATTGAGGACGTTGAAGATTGTCCATGCCTCCAAAACCGAATCCGTGGAGTCGGCATCCTATACACTCCGGGATGTAGCGGTATTATGGTACAACAATTGGGTGTTATCAAGAGGGGAGAATTCGCCTCCTTCGATTTGGCAAGAGTTCGTAGATGCTTTCATTTGCCACTATTTGCCACCCGAGGTCCGCCGAGCTAGAGCGTATAGATTTTTGAATTTAAGACAGGGAAGCATGAGTGCCCGGGAATATAACATGCAATTCAGCTCTTTGGCTAGATATGCTCCGACTATGGTGGCCGACACGGGAGATCGGGTACATAGATTTGTGAGTGGTTTGGGACCGCATTTATTTAGAGATTGTCTGACGGTTTCCTTGCAAGACGGGATGGACATTTCCCGGATACAGGCCCATGCTCAGAATTTAGAGGGGTGACAACGACAACAAAGGGGCGATAGCGACAGTGATAGGAGGAAAAACAAAAGGGCTAGATCTGAGGGCACAAGTGGTGATTATAGAGGGGGATCGAGGAAGGCTTATTCCTGACATTCAGGCCAATCAGCGACTAGTGCACCTCCCCGGTTCGCAGACAGGGGATTTGATCGCTCTTTTCCATCAGGACAGGGTCAGAGATCGAGAGCTTCAGGTTCTCATTTTCGGGGTGATTATAGTCAGAGGAGACCGCCAGTTCCACGATATAGTCGGTGCCGCAAATTACATTCAGGGCCGTGTCATCAGGACACTGATGGTTGTTATGTTTGTGCGCAGACCGGACATTTGATGTGAGATTATCCCTCGCGATATGGTAGAGGTGGGGTTCAGCCCACAGGCTCAGCAGCGGGTTCCTCATCAGCACGCCCCACAGGGCAGACTTCTCAGATGACAGCAGGGCGAGGCAGAGGCCGAGGGGTAGCATCTACTTCGGGTGCCACTCAGCCCCGTGTATATGATTTAGCGGGACGACAGGATCTCGAGTCCTCTCCGAATATAGTCACAGGTATATTGTCTATATTCTCCCGTGATGTGTATGCGTTGATAGATCCGGGCTCTACATTTTCTTATATTACTCCATACGTTGCTGGTTGTATCGGGGTAAAACCATAGTCAATTAAACCCTTTGAGGTACTCACTCCAATTGGTGATCCTGTGATAGCAAGACAAGTGTACAAAAATTGTGTTATTGTGATATGCGATCGATAGTCCAGAGCTGACTTGATTGAGTTAGAAATGGTTGATTTCGATGTAACCATGGGTATGGATTGGTTGGCTTCGTGTTATGCAAACGTTGATTGTCACACAAAAGTGGTTCGATTCCAATTTCCGGGAGATCCCGTGCTCGAATGGCAGGGTAATACAGCATCTTTGAAAGGCAGGTTTATTTCCTACCTAAAGGCAACGAAGATGATAGCCAAGGGCTATATTTATCACTTTGTTCGGGTTCATGATACCGAGGCAAAGCCACCAATTTTCCAGTCAGTTCCGGTGGTGAATGAGTTTCCAGACGTATTTCAAGATGAACTTCCAGGTCATCCTCTAGAAAGAGAGATTGATTTTGCCATCGATGTGTTGCCGGATACCAAGCCTATTTCTATTCCTCCTTATCGAATGGCTCCGGCAGAATTGAAAGAGCTAAAGGCGCAGCTGAAAGACCTGCTCGAGAAGGGATTCATTAGACCCAGTTCATCGCCATGGGGAGCACCGGTCTTTTTTTTAAAGAGAAAGACGGATCTCTACGAATGTGTGTCGACTACAGGCAATTGAACAAAGTGACGATAAAGAACAGATACCCTCTTCCAAGGATTGATGATTTATTCGATCAATTGCAAGGTGCCAAGTGGTTTTCAAAAATAGATTTAAGGTCGGGCTACCGTCAAGTGAAAGTTAGGGAAGCGGATATTCCAAAAACAGCATTCAGAACGAGATATGGCCACTATGAATTCCGAGTGATGTCATTCGGGTTGACTAATGCTCCGGCTGTATTTATTAATTTGATGAACAACGTATTCAGGCCTCTCTTGGATCTATTTGTGATTGTATTTATTGATGATATTCTGGTATATTCTCACATGGAATCGAAACATGCAGATTGAGGATCGTTCTTGGTATTCTTCGAGCCCGGGAGCTATATGCAAAATTTTCGAAATGCGAGTTTTGGTTGAATTCTGTGACATTTCTGGGCCATGTTATTTCCAATGATGGTATTCGAGTCGACACTCAGAAAATTGAAGTAGTAAAGACTTGGCCAAGGCCTACGACGCCTACAGAAGTTCGTAGTTTTCTGGGTTTAGCAGGCTACTATAGAAGGTTTGTAGAGGGCTTTTCATCCATTTCAGCCCCATTGACGAAGTTAACCCAGAAGTCGACTAAATTCCAATGGAATGACGCTTGTGAACGTAGTTTCCAAGAGTTGAAAAACAGGTTGACCTCAGCTCCAGTTTTAACACTTCCAGAAGGGCCAAATGGCTACGTTGTGTATTGTGATGCTTTCAGTGATGGATTAGGATGCGTGTTGATGCAACAGGGTAAAGTTATTGCATATGCTTCGAGAAAATTGCGGAAACATGAAAAGAACTATCCGACCCATGATCTCTTATTGGCTGCGGTTATTCATGCCCTGAAAATGTGGAGGCATTATTTGTATGGTGTGCATGCTGATATCTATACAGATCACAAGAGCCTCCAGTACATTTTCAAGCAAAGGGAGTTGAACCTGCGGCAGAGGCGGTGGTTAGAATTATTAAAAGATTATGATGTTAACATTTTATACTACCCCGGGAAGGCGAATGTAGTAGCCGATGCACTTAGCCGCCGATCAATGGGCAGTTTATGTGAAATCCCTCTGGGAAGGAAAGATGTTATATCCCGTATTTTGCACATTCGGAAAATTTAAAATAATTGTGACTTGAAAAGATAAGGCCACATTTTGATTTTACTTAGTATATAAGTTGTTCATGAGAAAAATTGATGCGAAAATATCGAGGGAGGATAAGGGAAAAAATTGGAATTTTGAAAATTTGTTTCATGAACTACAAATGTTAGCCAACTAGTTGGGCTCAAAAAAAAAAATGAAAGGCCCAATCTATGTAGTGTGGCCGGCCATATAGAGCCATGGCCAAGCCCATGGGAATTAATTCAAGACAATTAAATCAATAAGGGGCCATCCATCATTTTCATTCTAGAATTTTTAAGAAAACAAAAAAAGAAGAAGAGAGCACAAAAAAAGAAGCCATTCGGCTAGAGCAAGAAAAGAAAGAAAAATTTCAAGCTCTTCAATCTTGATCCAAAAATTTGTTTCTTCATGTATTTCTACTAAGTTCAAGGTGCTCTTCAACGTGGTATAATTATTTCAACGAGAAAACTACGTTTGAGGCAAGTGGAAAGTTGAAGAAAAGGTAAGAATTTCATGTTCTTATTATGTTATGGAAGGTTATATATGTTGTAGTATGTGGAAATGAATGAAAGTATGAAATTTGGGTGTTGTGTAGGTGTGTGTGTGGCCGTGTTGCATTGTGTATTGGAGAGGAGATAAATTCATTTTATTTAGTGTATTAATTGTGTTGTAATGGCTTTCTAATGCAAATGGAAGAATTCTAGTTCAAGTTAGCGTGAAAAATTTGTTGTTGAGTTGTTGAGGGAAAGTATGTGATTTTATTATAAATTATGTAATTGAGGAAATGGAGTTGTAAGATGCAAATTGTGGTTATTGTTAATGAAATTGGGAGATAAAAATGTGTTGTGAATGTTTATGTTGAAGATTGGAGGTTTTGGGTGGATTATGGTTTTGGTGGAACTTTTGTATATTTTGTAGAATAATGTGAAATGCTTTCGAATTGTATTTGAATGGTCTTGAATTAGTGAATGAATATGAAAACGTTGACATTAGTTTGAAAGTGTGAAGTTGGGGTAGAAGTTGTTGCATTATGTAGAAAGGAAGACTATTTATGTTAGAATGTGTTTTGTAGTGATTGTGAATGTTGTTGGTATTGCTGTGGGTGTTGTTGTTGATATTTTGGCCGAGTTAAATTCTTGTGGATGTTTAATATATAGGGGAGATGCTGCCCAAATTTCTGTAGACAAGTATGGATTAAAAATTGAACTTCTAAAGGCTTTTAATTAATGTTTGGTAAATGAGACCAATTGTAGATTTTGGAGAGTTTGGAGCTTGAATTTGGAGTAGCGTAAGAAGCGGAAAAGGTATGTAAAGCTTTGCCTTTCATTCTCTTGGCATGTCTTAGGTATAATAGGTTATGATTCGAGCCTCGGGGACTACTCTACTCCTAGAAATCCGAGCGTAGATTTGACCCTTATTCATTCAATATAATTGAATTAAGTACTCCATGTTTAATTGGAAAAGTACCTTGAATATAGGTAACTTTCACAAACGGAACCGGAATGCTCTAAAACTTTTATAGGTAACTCCATCAAGTCTAATGTTCGTAAATTTCTGTACGCCATCTCGAGTTGACCCGAGGTGGGCCCACAATTTCCGTGACCTTTTGTATCACTCTTTTGAACTTATTTTCGCACGGCATCCAAAGGAAACTTTTGATCATTATTCCGTTATCAAACGATAAACGTTGTAACTATTCTAGTGAGCCTTATAATGTATTGTGATAGGTAGAACGATTCTAGAAGCTTGTTTTTGATACTATCTAACGTGCCATCCAAAGGGGTATATATATATATATATATATATATATATATATATATATATATATATATATATATATATATATATTATGACTATCGTCTGATTCCTTAGTACTGATCTGTCGTTTTGGATTGCTTCATTGAGTCTGGAAAGACATTTTATATGCATATGGTTTCTCATTAATCTGCTCGTGGACGCTTCAATATGTCTTTTTACTGAGCCCGGGCCAGGATATGTTATCGTGCGACTTCCTCTGCATTGTTCACCGCGTCCCTCTCCCTTGCGGGCTGGGTTCTGTTATATGTATATATATGATGATATGGGGCGGCGGCCAGGATGGCATATGATGATTCTGTCACCACGTCCCGCAATAGAGGGCCGGGATCTGTTATCTGTTTCTACATATGATCCTGCATGTATGATTAGGAATATAACAAGTAAGTATTTTTATGCTTTGAATGAGGTAAGTTTTCCTAGTACTTCTGATTCTGATTATGGTTCTGTCTGTTATGCTTCTGCACTTCCGGTTCCGATTACAACTTTATTTGTTATGTTCCCTGCTTTACATACTCAGTGCATATTCCGTACTAAGCCCCTGTTCTTCGGGGGCTGCGTTACATGCCCGCAGGTACAGACGCTCCTTGTGATATGACGCCGACTTAGGATACCCGTTCTGCTGCTTGGAGTGCTCCTTTGTCCTGGAGCCCGTGTTTTTGGGTACAAACCTTTTTATTGTATATATTTTTGTATTTATGGCTGTTTAGGGGTACGGCGGGGCCCTGTCCCGTCATCTGATTCTGTTATCTCTGTTAGAGGCCTGTAGACATGTATGTGGGTTATGGGTCATTGTTGGTTAGGTACGTCTGTGTGATTTGTCGCGTGTGCCGCCCGTATGTTATAACAGCCTTAACGGCTTATGTATATGTTTATGTATGTATAGGTTTTCGTGCGATTTGCCTTTTATCTGTATAAATCTGTGCATATTAAATCTGGATTAGTTATTTGGATGCCAACTCTAGTAGGTAGATATATGTGGATGCCCAGCTCGGGCACTAGTCACGGCCCACGGGGTTGGGTCGTGACAAAAGAGATGGTTCAAGAACTTCATCGATTGGCTAATCTTGGAGTGCATGTAATTGATTCAGGTGATGCAGGTATTAGTATCAAAGATTCCGCAATTTCGTCCATGGATCTGGAAGTGAAGGAACGGCAGTATGAAGACCCTCAGTTATGTCATTAAAGAGATGCATCGCATGGAAAGGAAAAGTCTCCGTTGGAAATTTCTAGTGATGGAGTTCTTAGATACCGAGGCAGGTTGTGTGTGCCGAATGTGGCGGAATTGCGCCGACGAATTCTAGAAGAAGCACATTGCTCTCGATATTCTATTCACCCGGGTTCAACCAAAATGTATCATGATATCAAGATGATGTATTGGTGGGATGGTATAAAGAGAGACATAGCAGACTTTGTAGCACAATGTCCAAATTGGCAACAAGTAAAAGCGGAACATCAAAAGCTAGGAAGCCTATTGCAAGCGATAGAAGTACCCACTTTGAAATGGGAAGTGATTAACATGGATTTCATCGTGGGATTACCTCGTTCTCGTGGTAAATATGAATATATATGGGTGATCGTGGATAGATTGACAAAAGCAGTCCATTTTCTTCCAGTTAGGACCACGTACTCAGCAGAAGACTATGCAAGGCTGTATCTTAAAGAAATTGTGCGACTCCATGGTATCCCACTGTCTATTATCACGGATAGAGGAGCACAGTTCACAGCTAAATTCTGGAAGTCCTCTCAAGAAGGTTTGGGCACGCAAGTGAAGTTTAGCACGGCATTTCTTCCACAGACTGATGGGCAGGCCGAGCGTACCATTCAAACCTTAGAAGATATGCTACGAGCATGTGTACTGGATTTCGGTGGTAGTTGGGATGAGCATTTACCCCTTATCGATTTCGCATACAATAATAGCTATCATTCTAGTATACAAATGGCTCCATATGAAGCGTTATACCGAAAGAAATGTAGATCTCCAATCGGATGGTTCAAAATAGGAGAAGCACAGTTAGTGGGCCCTGAATTGATTCAACAAGCAGTAGAAAAGGTCAAGGTGATTCGAGATAGGTTGTTGACGGTCCAAAGTCGCCAAAAGTCCTATGCGGACAACCGCCGACGAGACTTGGAGTTCCAAGTTAATGATTGGGTATTTTTGAAAGTGTCACCAATGAAAGGGTGATGAGATTTGGTAAGAAAGGGAAACTAAGTCCTAGGTACATCGGAACCTACAAAATCATTCGCAAGGTAGGACAAGTAGCATATGAATTTGAATTGCCTTCGTAGCTTGAATCAGTCCATCAAGTCTTTCATGTTTCGATGCTCCGCTAGTGTGTTGGAGATCCCACAAGGATTGTCCCGATAGGCGATGTGCAGATAACAAAAGGGCTAACTTATGAAGAGGTGCCTATTGCCGTATTGGATAGGCAAGTGCGCAAGCTTCGAAATAAAGAGATAGCTTTAGTCAAAGTCCTATGGCAAAACAACAATTGGGAAGAAATGACTTGGGAGGTAGAAGAGAAGATGAGGTCCAAGTATCCGCACTTATTCCAACCCCCAGGAGAGATACAAAATGAAACGCCGACAATATAAGGTATGTATGCTTTATCTTTATGTTTTTGGTCGTGTGTGGCCATAGATATGTTGCTATTGTGATGTCGCCCTGTGAGGCGATGATATTATGGGTTGCTGTGACAGGTTGGTAATGCCAAGTTACAGGGGAAACTCTAGCGAAATTTTCCCCGTGAATGTGCAGTGAAAAGTTGCAGAATTTTCACTTCGGCCCAGTGGTCGTAAACTGGAAGACGACCCGTAAAGTAGTTTACGGACCGTAAACTGCTGTCGTCCTCCAACCTTCCAAGGTTTCAACTTTCTGTCAAATATTGAAATGGTAAAATACGACTCAGTTTACGGACCGTAAATTGAAATACGGCCCGTAAACTGTGACCGTAAACCACCATGATCGCAGTAGACCATTCTGTTTCTGATATTCTTAAGTACGACCATGAAGGACAGACCGTAAACCACTATACGACCCGTAAACTAGGTATACAACCACTGTACAGCCCGAATACTGTTCACAAAAATTAGATTTTTAAGTTAAGTATAAGGGACCCAAGCTCGTTTTATTTCATTTATCATCTTTCCAATTCAAGAACTATCTATAACACTTCAAACCACTTCATCCACAATAATTCAAGAGAATCAAAGGAAAACCAAGATCAACGACACGTAATCCATGAATCAAAGTGTGTGAAACTCAAGAAAAGTTCATTTTCCTCAAAAAAACCAAAGGAGGTGAGCTAGGGTTTTGGTGCTAAGAAGAGAAACTCCACTCAATACTTGTTCAACCATAATCCAAGGTAAGTTTCATGACCATTTTATGTTGTTTAAGGTATTGGAAGTTTAAGACACCCGAATTGTAGAAGAACATAGCAAATGGGTCTTTCAAGAGTGAATAGTGTCATGAGTGAGTTGTAGTTGAATTGAATCATGAATGTTAGTGTGTTGTGAGTATGAATATGTTATAAATGACATGTAGACCATGAGATAAGTGTGATACATGGGAAAATACGATAGCGAACCCAAAACCATAAATGTGGGGAAAAATGAAGAGAAATGGCGGATCATGGCCATTGTATATGAATGATAATTGTGATTTGCTATATTATGATTGTAATTGTGGGTGATTGGGAGTTGATATGGAATATGGGAAAAGTAGATTAAACAAAGGAAGTGCTGCCCAATTTTCTCTAGAAATAGTAGTGCGTTCTTATAGGTGGTTAACTAACGATCGTACGAATCCTCTTTTTGATGGTAGAGGCGTGACATTGAAGGAGAATAAGCAAACGCTAAATTGCTTAATCGACAAAGGTATGTGAGGCTTAACTCTTCTTTCAAAAGGCATGAATCCTTCAAGCTTTCCACAAATCCTTCTATAAGATGAAGCTTAAGAGTCCTTCTATATATTAAATCCCTTATGAGCATGATAGTGATGACAATGAGCTAGAGTCTAGAGACTGAAGAAATTGTGGCATGATGTTCCTACAATTCTAATGATTCTATTATTGTTAACACTCGCCTTACGTTTTCTTTCCCTTCAAGGCGAGGCATGATACTTATAAATGTCCATAATACAATCGGGGGTTCACGACCTTACATCACCCCAACATAGTATGGTTGTCTTAAAGCTTAATGAATGCTCTTAATGCTATTGTATGTTATGACAATAAGATGATAAGTAATGCTAACTTGTAACACTATGGGATACATAGAACACTAAGAAATGATAACATGATGCTATGGCTTGAGATGTATAATAATGATGTGTTATGATTGCTGTTGTGATGATAAGATTTCCACCGCGCCTATATGACCGGGCATGTCACCACTACTTCGGGCTGCATATGATTCCACCGCGCCTATATGACCGGACATGTCACCGCTAATGCGGGCTGCGATGTTTACATCGAGCCGAGAGGGCCGGGCATGATCACCACTAGTGGGCGGCATATGAGGGTTACCCGGACGCGGGTAACAATACAGATTATGGTGTGATGAGGTATATGATGACGTACGTGATGATGCATGGGATGTGATAACATGGGTACTATGATTGTGTAAAATGTGAAATATGATAATAATACGATTGCCTATGACATGTGTGCAGGGTATATCTTTGTCCCATGACTCATGATCTTTCTATTCTGTTTGTTTATTTCATTCCTGCCTTACATACTTAGTACAATATTCGTACTAACGTCCTTTTTCTTTAGGCGTTGTGTTCATGCCCATAGGTAGACAGGGAGGAGATCTTGCTCCGGATCCTTAGAGGCTGCTAGCTGACTGAAAGCCCTCCATTGTCCCGGAGGTGCCTATGATGATTCTTTTTTGTACAGTTGTAGATGTCATCTCTTAGAGGCTCGTAGATACTCGGCGTGGGTCGTGTGGTTTCATGGCATGGTCATTATGTATATATATATGTGTATATTATTTTGCTAACCTAAGGGCTCGTTTGTATAAAAGCATTTCATTCCTAAATAAAAATGGATTTTATGATAAATTAAGCATGAATCAGATAAATGATTGCTAAATAAGCTTAATAAGTGATGGCACGAGCGGTGCTCGGTGGTTAGCCCCGGGTACCCGTCACGGCCCCTAGCTGGGTCGTGACAGAAATTTCACAAGAAATCTATTGAGTTATCAAAAGTGAGATTTGGGTTCGTCATAGGACCAGATATAGTTCAGGCAGCTGGATGTTTTCGTTCTTATTATTTTCTTGAGGTTTCTCATAATCTTAGAAGCTCAATTTTTGGAGACTTGAAAAGTCTCTTTCAAGAATTATCATTGGTTAAGATTCTAAACACCTTTTTATAATTATTCCTTAGTTTAGTAGGATTTTTCATGCTAGGATTCTTGAATTAAAGGAGGTAAATTGAGGATTTGAAACCTGAGGCTTGAACTTAGTTTTTCCTCAATTAAACATGAATTAGTGGATGGATTTCACATATATTTTGTATATACGCTCAATAAGTAATTGGTAAACTCATTTTGAACTAAATTTCTTATTTTTCCCTTTGTGGCTCAGATTCCTATTTTTGGAGACTTTTTGGGTTCAAATTTAAAGTATATCAATATGGGCACCATCGGATTCATATTACTTTCTATATTAATAAATTGACCTTATTGAAGCCGTTTTTCTTATGAAATAACCATTTTACCCCTTGAGGTTAGGAATGGATTTTGAACTAACATTTTGATCCGAAATTCTTCTGAGAATATTATGGGTATCCTTCAAATTCCCTCATTTTCCTCATTCCATGAGTTAGGGTTTGGGACATGATTAAGAGTGTGGTTATTTGGGTATTTTCGACTTGATTAGGAATGTGGTTATTTGGGTATTTTCTTCTTGACTCTAATTTCATATCTGAATATGATTAGACTTTCATTATCACGAGGCACAAAGGATGGACAAGACCAAGGTTTAATTATTATAGACTTTGTTGTTCGGCTCTCCAGGTAGGTTATGGTTTACCTTCTTGTTAGACTTGGGTTAGTGAAACATATGTATAGTTAGTTTGTGTTAGAGAAAACATCTAACCTTCGGGTATGAAGTTGAGTTTGATATTGACTTAAGTTGGGCCTTGTTGTACGATTTGGGGGCTAGTCACCTTGTTGTGTTGTTGACTTACCTTGATCTATTTACTTACTGGCTCGTTGCCATGTTGAGACATTGGGTATTTGTGACTAGTGATATATCATGACTATGATATTGCAGTCCTATACTTGTTTGAGAATAGGGATGACCATTGTGATTCCATTGTGGCTTATTGTGTAGCCTTATTATTGATATTACTTGTGTGCCCTGTGTGGTACTGTTTGGGATTGAATTGGTTTTTGATATTACATGCATTATATTCATACTCATTTCCATGATTCATTGATATTGCATGGTTATGGTACTGATCATAAGTAAGAGAGTGTAGCCTCCGAGGTCTTTACCGGAGAGCGTAAAAGAGGTATGAGAGTACGTTATCCGAGGTCATTTACTGGAGCGGAATGAGTGTTGATAAGAGATCTTGTTGTTGTTATCTGCATACTTAAATCATACATTGAACACTAATCTTGCATATATATATATATATATATATATATATATGTATGTATGTATGTATAAGGTACATTTGACCGGGGGTTACGATGTGGCCTATGTTGTTTTTTAAAATACATGGGAGGTTTTATACTAATTGCGCGACCATTCTAAGCTGCGTGATACGGGATGGTCGGTAGGCGTGAAAGGTGGAAAGGTCGTCTATAGGTTGTGTGTTACGGAGCGACATAGTACATGGACTTCACGAGTCCCCTATGGATCATAACCGTCGAGGCCTGATGTTCCGCTCGAGGCATGTATGTACATGGTATTGATAGATGGCCATTGCATTGCACTTGTTATCATCATTGTGATTGGATTGTTTTGTGCTGTAGATACTTGATTGAATATTTTACTTGTAATGATGAGTACTCGGAAAACTTGAGGTTAGATGCTTTAACAATAGGCTTGATCGGATATGATGAGACTGGGAATACTACGATTTAGATACTTAACTATATACTTGATCGGTTATGGAACGTTTTTGGTAGCTGATGCTTTGAACTCTGATGTGAATTGTAGATACTTGAGGATTTGATATGCATTGATAAGACTGTATTACACTTGTACTTAATTATGAGAATGCCTATAGTTCATTTACTTTCTGTATATATATGTTAGCTAGCTGAGGACGGCCTATGATAGCTACTAATACTTGTTGTTTGTACTAACTTGCCCTTGCTGCATTCTTTTATTAATACAGAGTACCAGGATAGATTTACTTCTACTCCTCGTTGCTGATATTCAAGGATTACTGATTTGAGCCTCTTCAGGGTGAGCATGAGGACGTTCATTACCTGAAGACTCTTCCTATTATTATTTCTTGCTTTCCATTCTGAGAAATGATTTTGAGATTATCATATATTATTATTCAGACTTGTAGTAATTAGTTTAGGTGCTCTTGTATGACCAGACTAGATACTAGGGTGTATTTCATTTACTTCCGCATTTTCTTATATTATTATCGTGAGACTTACGTTATTTTATCTTCTTCAACTTTATGTATGTTTTTATGATTGTTGGGATAAGGGTTTGCTTACCGAGGTGGGAAAGGTAGGTGCCTGCACGACATAGTTAAAATGGGTAGTGACATGTTGGTTTCAGAGCCCTAGGTTACCCGATCTATAATACAAGAGCATGTCTAGTAGAGTCTCATGGATCGGTACGATGATCTGCGTACTTATCTAGGAGAGGCTATAAGACATTTAGGAAACTTCCAATTCTTTCATTCGCTCGTGCCAGTTCATTCAAATTGCTATCTAGTTGATTCCAATATGTATATGGACTTTCTTATCTTGATCACCCATGGAGGGTGGAAATTCGTCCTTAATTCTTAGGCGATGGTTGATCTATGACGTGTTGTGGTTTGGTACGAGATGTGTTATTCTAATTTGGACACATGATCAAGTTCAGTTTCTAGTTATGGCCTAAGGATTCCATTGTGTGTAGTTGTGATTAGACTCGATTGTTGTGTGGAGTCGCAATTAGACTCGTTTATTGTTAGAGTTCGTGAGAAATAGGAAAAATAGTTTAGAGGGTTACAAGGTATCCATGTTTCAGCGTTGAGTTTCTCGGAAGTGAAAAAAGTGCATTAATGGCTTAACAATAGTGGGTTGCCTAATGATATGATCGGTTACTTCATAGAATATCTTAGACTTGAGTACTTTTCATGAGATTGGGAAGGAAGAAATTGGTATCTGACATGGTTGTCAGGATAAAGTTGCAATTTGTGCTAAAAGTTATTCTTGATATGAGCTTGTTGATGTTAAAGGAGTACTTTGTTATTAAGTGAATGCTATGGGCACATCGTTTGATCGGTAAATTGACTGGGTTGTAGACTTCTGAGGAGTTAGTAATCGACTGATGGAAATGACTTCAAATATGGGCGTACGCGATGAGTTAATGAGTTGAGGAGTTACTAGCTGTTTCACGTAGATTTGAGAAGAAATATTGATATTGTTTTGTGGTTAGATTGGCTTAGATGGATGATCAGTTTAAAGGATCGAGTGGATTTGAGTGTTTGTTGGTTGATAGTGATAAAATCCATTTAAAACAAATTACGGAAACTGAACGATTAGAATGAGGCATCTTGCTATCAGGTTCAGGAGATAAAGGTTCGTAAGAGTTGAGGTGAGCCAGTACGGGCACTTGACTCATGTTTGAATTATGGAGGCATTATATTATAACCTTCAGTAAAAGGTGTGACCGATGAGGTTGATTGGTGTCTTCAAGGTTAAGGCAGAAAGGAAATCGTTGAAATAAGAATTACTGATATGAGATCTTGATTGAGATTGTTCAGTGTAGAGTGGGCTTGAGAGTTTAAGGATGAGTTGGAATTTTCAAGTTATGTCATGAGCTACTAGGGCCAGTGATTGACTAATGGAACGATTATCAGTGTGGGGCTAGTTTAAAAGTTTAGTACTTCGGAGGGTTAATCAGGCATTGCACCTAATGTTGGACTAAGGTTGGGAACCTTGTATTCATTGTGTAACAATTGGCTAGATCCCGCTACTAGTGGTGTTATTACTCAGCTTATGTGATTGAATAAAAAGGGATAGTCGTGCGAGTGGTTAGAGGTGTTCAGATTTGATAAATGTGGTAAGAGATGATTCTTCGAGGGCTAGCAACGTTAAGGATTTTTAGTAAGGGGTTAGCTTGCTTGAAATGGTAGATCAATAATGGGTTAGTTGAGTTATGTTCGGGATAACATTTTGGAGATTGAGTAAGATAATTCAGGTAAGGAAGATTCAGTTAGATACATGAGGATATTGGTAAGACTGTTATGTGATACACTTGATTTAGAGTGTGTTCAATTTAGAGTTGTAAGCATTAAGAAAACCCTAATGTGCAGAGTGTGCGGTATGATCCTATCTCCAGGATTGATTTGATTAGCTTGCAAAGCTTAAGATTATACAGTGTTCGATTGAGTGGATTCGAGGATTGATTTTGGTATCGATGATCGTGAAATGATTAGAAATTGGGAAATTGACGAGTCGATAAAAGGTATAGTTGATCGAGAGTCGGCAAGAATGAGGTACATCTTGGGATTACTTGAGTCTATTTAGATTGTGGTGTTGTCGTCTTGCATATTCAGATGAGATGTGATTGTTGCGTGATCTTAAGGAAGGAAGTCTACAGAAATGGACTAAGTGATATGAGGAAAATTTTGTGAGGTTCGTGATCGGCAACTAGTGATAAGCATATTTCAGTGAACCGACATGTTGGGGTTTATAAGAAGTGGCTTGGTGGTACACCGTTGGATAAGTTTCGTAACATTCTACAGTGGATGAGTTAACTTGCTTTAAGAGAAAAGATTTGTGGAATCCCTGTGTCACGACCCAGCTAGGGGCCGTGACGGGTACCCGGGGCTAACCACCGAGCACCACTCGTTCTACTACTTATCATGCTCATTAACATTCTTTTGTCACATTCATACTTATATTATAAGGGAATCATCTTACATTTGAAGATATAATTACTTTTATATACATAAGCCTTTTGGCCATCAACAGGATAATATACATATATACAGTAGTAATCTCGTGAGACCATATAACCCACACTGCGTATCTACGAGCTTCTACTAGAGTGCTAGACATAGAGACGGGACAGGACCTCGTCGTGCCCAAATATATATATATATATATATATATATATATATATATATATATATATATACACAAAAGAATAATCAAGCACCTCCGGAACAAGGAGTGCTTTCAATCAGCTAACAGCTTCTACGAGTCTTGGTCAAGCTCTTCTCCCAGTCTACCTATGGGCATGAACACAGCGTCCAAAGAAAATGCACGTCAGTACCAACATTGTACTGAGTATGAGAGGCATAAACAATTAAATAAGACAATGATATAAAGGAAATATCAATATGGACCATTTGTATCTGACTGTCAAGTATAAAGGAAATAACTCATACTGGCTTATGCATACTCATCATCATGTCATGTATGCATAAATGTATAAGCTGCTCGTCCATATAGGTACGGTGTGATAATGTATAAGCTGCCCGTCCATGTCGGATCGGTGTGATAATCATAACTTTAGCCTGCGTCCACGCCTGCCGCGTCCGTGGTATCAACTCATGTCGCCCACTAGTGGTGTCTGCCCATGCCATCTAGGCATGGCGTATACACTGCCCGCCTTAGCGGTGACTGCCCGACCATATAGGCGCGGTGTTATATCATACTATGCTCATCATAACATGCTCATTATAGTATTCTCATCATAATAAACATAAAGACTTAAGGACAACTATACTTTATCGGGGTGACGTAAGGTCATGATCCCCCAATTACATTATGGAGCATTAGTTGACATTCTGCCTCACCTTGAAGGAACTAGCATATCAGGTGAGTGTAAGCAATAAATAACATCACATCATACATTTTGGAATCTCAATACCTTAACTCATCATCATCATCTGAAGGCTCATAATATATCTCTTATCTTATATCGCTATTCATGGACATAGACCTTTAGCTTTCCGGAATATAAGAATCCATGAAAACGAAAGAAGTGTCACGATATAGGATTCGTGCCATTAGAAAGAAAGGACTAGCCTCACATACCTTTTACGTTTAAATAAGCTATCGTTCGCTTGTTCTCCTTCAATGTCACATTTCTACCTTCAAGAGAGAATTCGCATTAACGTTAGTTAGTCGACTATAAGAACGCGCTACTATTTATAGGGAAAATTGAGCAGCATTTCCTCTGTTTATACTACTTTTCCCATATTCTATATCAACTCCCCGACGCTCACAACAACCTTCACAATAAGGCAAACAACAATCATCATTTGTATACATTTATCACAATTCACCATTTCTCTTCAATTTCTCCACAATTGTGGTTATAGCTCATTATCGCGTTTTCTCATATATAAAGCTTATTCCATGGTGTAAATGTCATTTATAACATATTCACGATCATGACATACCAACATTCATGATTCATCCCAACCACTATTCAACAATGAAACTATTCACTCATTTATGACCCATTTTCTATGTCTTTCTACAATTAAAGTGTCTTAGCCTACCAATACCTTAAACAACATGGTATGTTCATGAAACTTACCTTAGATGATGGATGAACAACCGTTGAATGGAAATACTCTTCTAGCACCAAAACCCTATTTCACTTCTCTTAGGATTTCTTGGCTTGGATGACTTTCACTAGGTTTCATACACTTGTTTTCATAGATTTGGTGTTATTAATCTTGGTCTTCCCTTGAATTCTTGTGGATGAGTTATGGAGAATATTATAGAGGTTTCTTGACTTGTGGAGAGTGGGAATGAAATAAAATGAAATAAGAGAGGTCCCTTATATTAAATGTTGAACCTTTCCCGACCAACTTATACGGACCACATACGGTCCCTATATTTTTCACTGACCGTATGTTGGACCGTATGTTTGTTCTAGAATGTGATGTCCCTCTTGACCAATTATACGGCCTAACATACGGCCACTATAATTTATACCGTCCGTATGTTGGGCTGTATAATGCCAGTGGTTCCGTTTTCGTTCTCGTCGACTCATTTGATTTCCGATCCTTATGGAACCTTCTTGACACTTGTTTAGTACCTCAATACCAATATAAGGGACGTTATCACTCGTCTCCAAGATATCATTATGCCCTTATTAACTCGTCGTCCATAATTCTTACCCAACTCGAAATTATACGAAAATTTCGCCAGAGTTTCCTCTGTAATATAGCACTACCAACCTGTCACAACAACCCATAATATCATTGGCTCATAGGGCTACAACACAATATCAACATATCTATGGCCACACATGACCAAAACCATGAAATTAAAGCATACATACCTCATAATGTTGGGGCTTTATCTTGAATCTCCTCCGGGGTAGGAATAAATGCGGATACGTGGATTGCATCTTCTCTTCCGCTTCCTAAGTCATTTCTTTCCGGTTATTGTTTCGACACAAGACCTTAACTGATGCTACCTCTTTGTTTCGAAGTCTTCGCACTTGGCTGTCCAGAATGGCAATAGGCACTTCTTCATAGGTTATCTTTTCTGTCACTTCCACATCATCAATTGGGACAATCCTCGTAGGACCTCCAACACACTTGCGGAGCATCGAAAAATGGAAAACTGGATTGACCGATTCAAGCTCCGAAGAAAAGTCAAATTCATAGGCTCCATGACCCACCTTGCGGATAATTTTATAGGGTCCAATGTATCTAGGACTTAAATTCCCTTTCTTGCCAAATCTCATCACCCCTTTCATTGGCGACACTTTCAAAAATACCCAATCATCAACCTAAAATTACAAGTCTCGTCGGCGATTGTCCACATAAGACGTTTGGCGACTTTGGGCTGTCAACAATCAATCTCGGATCACCTTGACGTTTTCTACCGCTTGCTGAACCAATTCAGGGCCTATTAGCTGTGCTTCTCCTATTTCGAACCATTCGATCGGGGATCTACACTTCCTTCCATATAATGATTCATACGGAGCCATTTGAATACTGGAATGGTAGCTATTATTGTATGCAAACTCAATAAGGGGTAAGTGATCATCCCAACTACCATCGAAATCCAGCACACATGCTCGTAGCATATCTTCCGAGGCCTGAATAGTGTGCTCAGCTTGTCCATCGGTTTGCGGATGGAATGCCGTACTAAGCTTCACCTGAGACCTATACCTTCTTGAAAGGACTTCCAGAACTTGGCAGTAAACTGTGCTCCTCTATCTGTGATAATGGATAATGGAATACCATGGAGTCGCACAATTTCTTTGAGATACAATCACGCAAAATCTTCCGCTGAGTAGGTAGTTCTAACTGGAAAATGGACTGATTTCATGAGTCTGTCCACGATCACCCATATGGAATCATATCTGCCTCGCGAACGGGGTAATCCCACGATAAAATCCATATCGATCACCTCCCATATCCACGTAGGGATTTCCATTGCTTGCAACAACCCTCCTGGCTTTTGATGTTCTATTTTCACTTGTTGGCAACTTGGACACTGAGCTACAAATTCTGCTATGTCTCTCTTCATGCCATCCCACCAATATATCATCTTAAGATCATGGTACATTTTGGTCGCACCTGGGTGAATAGAATACCGAGAGTAATGGGCTTCTTCTAGAATTCGTCGGCTCAATTCCGCTACACTCGGCACACATAGCCTGCCTCGTATCTAAGAATTCCATATGTGGAAACTTCAAATGGGGACTTCTCTTTTTCATAAGATATATCCCTGTAATGGCTCAACTGAGGATCTTCGTATTGCCGCTCTTTCACTTTCGTATTCAGGGATGAAACTGTAGGATTATTAATGCCAATCCCTGCACTACCCGAATCGATTACACGTACTCCAAGATTAGCTAATTGGTGGAGCTCATGAATCATCTCTTTCTTTTCCGGAGGGACTTCACATAAACTGCCCATTGATCGGCGGCTAAGCGCATCAGCCACTACATTTGCTTTTTCGGGGTGGTACAAAATGCTAACATCATAGTCTTTCGATAATTCTAACCACCGCCTCTGCCGCAGATTTAAATCCTTCTGTTTGAAGATGTATTGAAAGCTCTTGTGATCTGTAAAGATATCAACATGCACACCATACAAATAATGTCTCCACATTTTCAATGCATGAATAACCGCAGCCAATTCGAGGTCGTGAGGTTGATAGTTGTTTTCATGTTTCCGTAGGTGCCTTGAAGCATAGGCAATAACTCTACCATGTTGCATCAATACACACCCTAACCCTACACCAGAAGCATCACAATACAGGACATAACCATCTGGCCCTTCTGGAGTGTCAAGACCGGGGTGAGGTTAATCTGTCTTTCAACTCTTGGAAGCTCTGTTCACAAGCAACGTTCCATTGAAATTTAACTGACTTCTTGGTTAGCTTCGTCAATGGGGCAGAAATAGATAAGAAGCCCTCTACGAATCTTCTATAATAACCTGCCAATCCCAAAAAACTTTGAACTTCTGTAGGCGTTGTAGGCCTTGGCCAAGTCTTCACATCTTCAATTTTCTGAGTGTTGACTCGAATGCCATTATCCGAAATAACATGACCCAGAAATGTCACAGAATTCAGCCAAAACTCGCAATTTGAAAATTTTGCATATAATTCACGGGCTCGAAGAATTCCAAGAACGATTCGCAAATGATCTGCATGTTCTGATTCTGTGCGAGAGTACACCAGGATATCATCGATAAACACTATCACAAATAGATCCAAAAGTGGCCCGAATATATTATTCATCAAATTCATAAACACGGTTGGAGCATTAGTTAAACCAAACAATATCACTCGAAACTCATAGTGGCCATATCTCGTTCTGAAAGCTGTTTTGGGAATATTCGCTTCTCTAACACTCACTTGATGATAACTCGACCTCAAGTCTATTTTAGAAAACCACTTGGCACCCTGTAGCTGATCAAATAAATCATCAATTCTTAAGAGAAGATATTTGTTCTTTATCGTCACCTTGTTCAACTGCCTGTAGTCGATGAACATTCGTAAAGATCCGTCTTTCTTCCTCACAAACAATACTGGCGCTCCCCACGGTGATGAACCGGGTCTAATAAACCCCTTTTCAAGCAAATCTTTCAGCTGTGCCTTTAACTCTTTCAAATCTGCCGGAGCCATCCGGTAAGGAGGAATAGAAATAGGCTTGGTGTCCGGTAACACATCAATAGCAAAATCAATCTCCCGCTCGCGACGAAGGCCTGGAAGCTCTTCCGGGAACTCATCTGGAAATTCATTCACTACCGGAACTGATTGGAAAGGTGGAGACTTTGCCAAGGTGTCATGAACCCGAACTAGATGATAAATATAGCCCTTGTCTATCATCTTTCTTGCCTTAAGATAGGAAATAAACCTAACTTTTGGGGAGGCTGCATTACCCTTCCATTCAAGCACGGGCTCTCCCGGAAATTGGAATCGAACCACTTTCGTTTGGCAATCGACATTAGCATAACATGATGCCAACCAATCCATACCTATAATTACATCGAAATCTAATATTTCCAGCGCAATTAAATCAGCTTTAGTCTGGCGATCACATATCACAATTACAAAAATTTTGTACACTTGTCTCGCTATCACGGGATCACCAACCGGAGTAGATACCTCAAAAGGTTTTATTGGCTCAGGTTTCACTCCAATACGACCAGCAACATATGGGGTAATAAATGAGAAAGTAGAACCCGGATCTATCAATGCATACACTTCACGAGAGAATATAGACAATGTACCTGTAACCACATCCGGGGAGGACTCAAGATCCCGCCGTCCAGCTAAAGCATATACACGGGGCAGAGTGGCACCTGAAGTAGATGCTGCCCCTCGGCCTCTACCTCGACCTGCTGACATCTGGGGAGTCTACCCTACCGGGTGCACTGAGGAAGAACCAGCTGCTGTACCTGTGGGCTGAATCCCAACTCTACCACTCATCGACGGGCAATCTCTCATCATGTGCCCAGCCTGACCGCAAGCATAGCATGCATCCGAACCCTAGCGACACTGTCTACATCGCAGTACTGGGGGTCTCCTCTGACTATAATCTTCCCTGAACTGGCTATCTGAGGGGCTCGAACTCTGGCCGTGTCCTGAACGGAAGGAGCGATCAAATCTCCTACCTACAAATCGAGGAGGTGCACTAGTCACTGACATGCCTGAGTACCTAAAATATGTCTTCCTCGAACCCCTCTATAATCACTGTCTGCTCCCATAGATCTGGCCCTCTTACTTTGCCTTCTATCGATATCACGATCACTTCTTTGAGGTTGTCGTCATCCCTCTAGATTCTGTGCATAGCCCTTTATTCGGGAAATATCCATCCCGTCTTGCAACAAAGTCGTCAAACATTCTTTAAATAAATGTCGTCCCAAACAACTCACAAATCTAAGTACCCGATCTCCCATGTCAGCCACCATAGTCGGGGCATATCTAGCCAATGAATTAAATTGAGGGCTACATTCTCAGGCACTCATGTTTCCTTGCTTCAAATTTATAAATCGATCTGCTCTAGCTCGGCGGACCTCGGGTGGCAAGTAATGACGAATGAAAGCATCTATGAATTCTTGCCAAACTGGAGGAGGCGCATTCTCTCCTCCTGATAATACCTAGTTATTATACCATAAAACTGCTACATCCCGGAGTCTATAAGATGCCAACTCCATGGATACAGTTTCAGAGGCATGGACAACCCTCAACGTCCTCAACATCTCATCGATGAAACCTTGCGGGTCTTCATCCGGCTTTGACCAGAAAAAATCCGGAGGATTTAGACTCATAAAATCACGGGCTGTGGTACTAACTGCCCGATTACTTGAACTCACATTTTGCCGTAGTGCCTGTGCAGCAACTAATTGTGTCAATAAATGAATAGCCTCGGTCACTTGTTGACCCGAAGCAACCGGTGGTGGAATTGGAGCGGAAGCTCTTCCTCGTTCTTCCACATTAGGCGGGGTGGAGGATGTATTAGATGGAGCCTCATTCTGTGACTCGCCCTCTTCTACATTCATTGGAGGCTCTCTTTCCACCCGCCTCTTTGTCGCAGTCTTGCCCTTCTGGGCGGCTTTATCTTTGCCCTTTGGCGGCATTCTAAAATCATGACACACTATTAGGGAGGATAAAATCTAATTCACGGCTCTGTCACACAATATCATAAGAAGAAAGAAGGTCATTTTTCCTAACTGCCATGTAGCCTCCTGTTTATTGATGTGGTGCGCAACACACCATATATAAGACTCTACTAGACACGGCTCGTAGACACTTCCTAGGACTGAACTGTTCTGATACCACTTTTTTCACGACCCAGCTAGGGGCCGTGACGGGTACCCGGGGTTAACCACCGAGCACCACTCATTCTACTACTTATCATGCTCATTAACATTCTTTTATCACATTCATACATAGATTATAAGGGAATCATCATACATTTGAAGATATAATTACTTTTATATACATAAGCCTCTTGGCCATCAAAAGGATAATATACATATATACAGTAGAAATCTCGTGAGACCATATAACCTACACTGCTTATCTACGAGCATCTACTGGAGTGCTAGACATAGAGACGGGACAGGACCTCGTCATGCCCAAAATATATATATATATATATATATATATATATATATATGTACAGAAAAGAATAATCAAGCACCTCCAGAACAAGAAGTGCTTTCAATCAGCTAACAGCTTCTACGAGTCTGGGTCAAGCTCTCCTCCCTGTCGACCTGTGGGCATGAACACAGCGTCCAAAGAAAACGGATGTCAGTACGAGCATTGTACTGAGTATGAGAGGCATAAACAGTGAAATAAGACAATGATATAAAGAAAATATCAATATGGACCATCTGTATCTGACTGTCAAGTATAAAGGAAATAAGTCATACTGGCTTACTCATACTCATCATCATGTCATGTATACATAAATTTATAAGTTGCCCGTCCATATAGGTACGGTGTGATAATGTATAAGCAGCCCGTCCATGTCGGATCGGTGTGATAATCATAACTTTAGCCTACGTCCAGGCCTCCCGCGTCCGGGGTATCATCTCATGCCGCCCACTAGTTGTGTCTGCACATGCCATCTGGCCATGGTGTATACGCTGCCCACTTTAGCGGTGACTGCCTGGCCATATAGGCGCAGTGTTATATCATACTATGCTCATCATAACATGCTCATCATAATATGCATAAAGACTAAAGGACAACTATACTTTATCGTGGTGACGTAAGGTCGTGATCCCTCGATTACATTATGGAGCATTCATTGACATTTTGCCTCACCTTGAAAGAACTAGCATATAAGGTGAGTGTAAGCAATAAATAAAATAACATCATACATTTTGGAATCTCTATACCTTAACTCATCATCATCATTTTAAGGCTCATAATATATCTCTTATCTTATATCGCTATTCATGGACATAGACCTTTAGCTTTCCGGAATATAAGTATTCATGAAAAGGAAAGAAGAGTCACGATATATGATTCTTGCCATTAGAAATAAAGGACTGGCCTCACATACCTTTTACGTTTAACTAAGCTATCGTTCGCTTGTTCTCGTTCAATGTCACGTTTCTACCTTTAAGAGAGAATTCACATTAACGTTAGTTAGTCGACTATAAGAAAGCGCAACTATGTATAGGGAAAATTGAGCAGCATTTCCTCTGTTTATACTAATTTTCCCATATTCTATATCAACTCCCCAACGCTCACAACAACATTCACAATACGACAAACAACAATCATCATTTGTATACATTTATCACAATTCACCATTTCTCTTCAATTTCTCCACAATTGTGGTTATATCTCATTATCGCGTTTTATCATATATAATACTTATTCCATGGTCTAAATTTAATTTATAACGTATTCACGATCATGACATACCAACATTCATGATTCGTCCCAACCACTATTCAACAATGACACCATTCACTCATTTATGACCCATTTTTTATGTCTTTCTACAATTCAAGTGTCTTAGCCTTCCAATACCTTAAACAAAATGGTATGGTCATGAAACTTACCTTAGATGATGGACGAACAACCGTTGAATGGAAATACTCTTCTAGCACCAAAACCCTATTTCACTTCTCTTAGGATTTCTTGGCTTGGTTGACTTTCACTAGGTTTCATACACTTGTTTTCATGGATTTGGTGTTGTTGATCTTGGTCTTCCCTTGAATTCTTATGGATGAGTGATGGAGAATATTCTACAAGTTTCTTGACTTGTGGAGAGTGGGAATGAAATAAAATGAAATGAGAGAGGTCCCTTATATTAAATGTGGAACCTGTCCCGACCAACTTATACTGACCAAAATACGGTCCGTATATTTTTCACTGACCGTGTGTTTGGTCTAGAATGTGATGTCCCTCTTGACCAATTATACGGCCTAACATACGACCAGTATAATTATATGATCCGTATGTTGGCCTGTATAATGCCCAGTGGTTCCGTTTTCGTTCTCGTCGACTTGTTTGATTTCTGATCCTTATGGAACCTTCTTGACACTTGTTTTGGTACCTCAATACCAATCTAAGGGACGTTATCACTCGTCTCCAAGACAGAATTATGCCCTCATTAACTCGTCGTCCATAATTCTTACCCGACACGCGACATATCCTTTACTTTCTTTGCCCAACTTCTTCCTTTACGTCTAATGTCTCTAAATCTTGGTTAAGACCATCACATGATATTCCTTACTTATCAAAATCACCGCATACCTCATGCTCTCCACTAGCCTATTCACTGTACCTTAACGGGGAATTTTTCCAAGGTGTAACATTCTTCCCTCTTTTGGAACATTCGTCCTCGAATGTTAAACACTCGGTATTCTATGAAAATTTTGCCAGAGTTTCCTCTGTAATATGGCACTACCAACCTGTCACAACAACCCATAAGACCATTGCCTCACAGGGCTACAACACAATATCAACATATCTATGGCCACTCACGACCAAAAGCATAAAAATAAAGCATACATACCTGATAATGTTGGGGCATCATCTTGAATCTCCCCTGGGGTGGGAATAAATGCGGATATGTGGATTTCATCTTCTCTTCCGCTTCCCAAGTCATTTCTTCCGGGATGTTGTTTCGCCACAAGACCTTAACTGATGCTACCTCTTTGTTTCGAAATCTTCGCACTTGCCTATCAAGAATGGCAATAGGCACTTCTTCATAGGTTAGCTTTTCTGTCGGTTGGGACAATCCTCGTAGGATCTCCAACACACTTGCGGAGCATCGAAAAATGGAAAACTGGATGGACCGATTCAAGCTCCTAAGGCAAGTCCAATTCATAGGCTGTATGACCCACCTTGCGGAGAATTTTATAGGGTCCAATGTATCTAGGACTTAACTTCCCTTTCTTGCCAAATCTCATCACCCCTTTCATTAGCGACACTGTCAAAAATACCCAATCATCAACCTGAAATTCGAAGTCTCATCGGCGATTGTCCGCATAAGACTTTTGGCGACTTTGGGCTGTCAACAATCAATCTCGGATCACCTTGTCTTTTTCTACCGCTTGCTGAACCAATTCAGGGCCTATTAGCTGTGCTTCTCCTATTTCGAACCATCCGATCGGGGATCTACACTTCCTTCAATATAATGCTTCATACGGAGCCATTTGAATACTGGAATGGTAGCTTTTATTCTTTGCAAACTCAATAAGGGGTAAGTGATCATCCCAACTACCACCGAAATCCAGCACACATTCTCGTAGCATATCTTCCAAGGTCTGAATAGTGCGCTCGGCTTGTCCATCGGTTTGCGGGTGGAATACCGTACTAACCTTCAGCTCAGACCTAGACCTTCTTAAAAGGACTTCCAGAACTTGGCTGTAAACTGTGCTCCTTTATCTGTGATAATGGATAGTGCAATACCATGGAGTCGCACAATTTCTTTGAGATACAATCTAGCATAATCTTCTGCTGAGTAGGTAGTTCTAACTGGAAGAAAATGGGCTGATTTCGTTAGTCTGTCGACGATCACCCATATCGACCACCTCCCATTTCCACGTAGGGATTTCCATTGCTTGCAATAACCCTCCTGGCTTTTGATGTTCTATTTTCACTTGTTGGCAACTTGGACACTGAGCTACAAATTCTGCTATGTCTCTCTTCAAGTCGTCCCACCAATATATCATCTTAAGATCATGGTACATTTGGTCACACCTAGGTGAATAGAATACCGAGAGTAATGTGCTTCTTCTGGAATTCGTCGACGCAATTCCGCTACACTCGACACACATAGCCTGCCTCGGTATCTAAGAATTCCATCCGTGGAAACTTCAAATGGGGACTTCTCTTTTTCATAAGATATATCCCTGTAATGGCTCAACTGAAGATCTTCGTATTGCCGCTCTTTCACTTCTGTATTCAGGGATAAAACTATAGGATGATTAATGCCAATCCCTGCACTACCCGAATCGATTACACGCACTCCAAGATTAGCTAATTGGTGGAGCTCACGAACCATCTCTTTCTTTTCCGAAGGGATTTCACATAAACTGCCCATTGATCGGCGGATAAGCACATCGGCCACTACATTTGCTTTTCCGGGGTGGTAGAAAATGCTAACATCATAGTCTTTCAATAATTCTAACCACCGCCTCTGCCGCAGATTTAAATCTTTCTATTTGAAGATGTATTGAAGGCTCTTGTTATCTGTATAGATATCAACATGCACACCATACAAATAATGTCTCCACATTTTCAATGCATGAATAATCACAGCCAATTCCAGGTCGTGAGTTGGATAGTACTTTTGATGTTTCCGCAGCTGCCTTGAAGCATAAGCAATAACTCTACCATACCGCATCAATACACACCCTAACCCTATACCTTAATATCACAATACAGGACATAACCATCCGACCATTCTGGGAGTGTCAAGACCGGGGCTGAGTTTAATCTGTCTTTCAACTCTTGGAAGCTGCGCTCACAAGCATCGTTCCATTGAAATTTACTGACTTCTAGGTTAGCTTCGTCTATGGGGGCGAAATAGATAAGAAGCCCTCTACGAATATTCTATATTAACCTGCCAATCTAAGAAAACTACGAACTTCTGTAGGCGTTGTAGGCCTTGGCCAAGTCTTCACAGCTTTAATTTTCTGAGTGTCGACTCTAATGCCATCATCCAAAATAACGTGACCCAGAAATGTCGCAGAATTCAGACAAAACTCGCACTTTGAAAATTTTGCACATAATTCACGGGCTCGAAGAATTCTAAGAACGATTCGCAAATGATATGCATGTTCTGATTCTGTGCGAGAGTACACCAGGATATCATGGATAAACACTATCACAAATAGATCCAAAAGTGGCCTGAATATATTATTCATCAAATTCATAAACACGGGTAGAGCATTAGTTAACCCAAACGACATCACCCGAAACTCATAGTGGCCATATCTCGTTCTGAAAGTTGTTTTGGGAATATCCGCTTCTCTAACTCTCACTTGATGATAACCTGACCTCAAGTCTATTTTAGAAAACCACTTGGCACCCTGTAGCTGATCAAATAAATCATCAATTCTTGGGAGAGGATATTTGGCTTTATCGCCACCTTGTTCAACTGCCTGTAGTCGATGCACATTCGTAAAGATCCATCTTTCTTCCTCACAAACAAGACTGGCGCTCCCCACGGTGATAAACTGGGTCTAATAAACCCTTTTTCAAGCAAATCTTTCAGCTGTGCCTTTAACTCTTACAATTCTGCCGGAGCCATCCGTTAAGGAGGAATAGAAATAGGCTTGGTATCCGGTAACACATCAATAGCAAAATAAATCTCCCGCTCGGGAGAAAGGCGTGGAAGCTCTTCCGGGAACACATCTGGAAATTCATTCACTACCGGAACTGATTGGAAAGTTCGCGACTTTGGCACGGTGTCATGAACCCGAACTAGATGATAAATATAGCCCTTGGATATCATTTTTCTTGCCTTAAGGTAGGAAATAAACCTACCTTTTGGAGAGGTTGTATTACCCTTCTATTCAAGCACGGGCTCTCTCAGAAATTGGAATCGAACCACTTTCGTTCGGCAATCGACATTAGCATAACATGATGCCAACCAATCCATACCCGTAATTACATCGAACTCTAACATTTCCAGCTCAATTAAATCGGATTTAGTCTGGCGATCACATATCACAATTACAAAAAATTTGTACACTTGTCTCGCTACCACAGGATCACCAACCGGAGTAGATACCTCTAAAGGTTTGATTTGCTTAGGTTTCACCCCAATACGACCAGCAACATATGGGGTAATATATGAGAAAGTAGGACTTGGATCTATCAATGCATGCACATCACGGGAGAATATAGACAATGTACCAGTAACCACATCCGGGGAGGACTCAAGATCCTGCCGTCCGGCTAAAACATATACACGGGGCTGAGTGGCACCTGAAGTAGATGCTGCCCCTCTGCCTCTACCTCGACCTGCTGACATCTGGGGAGTCTGCCCTACCGGGCGCACTGTGGAAGAACCAGCTGCTGAACCTGTGGGCTAAATCCCAACTCTACCACTCATCGACGGGTAATCTCTCATCATGTGCCTAACCTAACCACAAGCATAGCATGCATCCGAACCCTGGTGACACTTTCCAGAATGTAATCTACTGCACTAGTTGCATCGCGGTACTGGGGGTCTCCTCTGACTATAATCATCCCTGAACTGGGAATCTGAGGCGCTCGAACTCTGACCCTGTCCTGAACGGAAGGAGCAATCAAATCTCCTACCTGCAAATCGAGGAGGTGCACTAGTCAATGACTGGCCTGAGTACATAAAATATAACTGCCTCGATCCCCGTCTATAATCACTGTCTACTCCTATAGATCTGGCCTTCTTACTTTGCCTTCTATCGATATCACGATCACTTCTTTGTGGTTACCGTCGTCCCTCTATATTCTGAGCATGGGCATGTATTCAGGAAATATCCATCCCGTCTTGCAACGAAGCCATCAAACAATCTTTAAATAAAAATGGTCCCAAACCACTCACAAATCTATGTACCCGATATCCCATGTCGGCCACCATAGTCGGGGCATATGTAGCCAATGAATTAAATTAGAGGCTATATTCCCGGGCACTCATGTTTCCTTGCTTCAAATTTAGAAATCCATCTGCTCTAGCTCGGCGGACCTTGGGTGGGAAGTAATGATGAATAAAAGCATCTACGAATTCTTTCCAAACCGGAGGAGGCGTACTCTGTCCTCTTGATAATACCCATTTATTATACCATAAAACTGCCGCATCCCGGAATCTATAAGATGCCAACTCCACAGATTCAGTTTCGGAAGCATGAACAATCCTTAACGTCCTCAACATCTCATCGATGAAACCTTGCGGGTCTTCATCCGGCTTTGACCCAAAAAAGTCCGTAGGATTTAGACTCATAAAATCACTGGCTCTGGTACTAGCTGCCCGATCACTTGAACTCACTTTTTGCCGTTGTGCCTGTGCGGCAACTAAATATATCAATAAGTGAATGACCTCGGTCACTTGTTGACTCGAAGCAACCGGTGGAGGAATTGGAGCGGAAGCTCCTCCTCGTTCTTCCACATTAGGCGGGGTGGAGGAAGTTTTAGATGGAGCCTCGTTCTGTGACTCGCCCTCTTTTACATTCATTGGAGGCTCTCTTTCCACCCGCTTCTTTGTCATAGTCTTTCCCTTCTGGGAGGCTGTAGCTTTTCCCTTTTGCGGCATTCTGAAATCACACAACACTATTAAGGAGGATAAAATCTTATTCACAGCTCTGTCGCACAATCTCATAAGAAGAAAGAAGGTCATTTTTCCAAACTGCCCAGTAGCCTCGTGTTTATTGATGTGGCGCGCAACACACCATAAATAAGACTCTACTAGACACGGCTCGTAGACACTTCCTAGGACTAAACTAGTCTGATACCAGTTTTGTCACGACCCAGCTAGGGGTCGTGACGGGTACCCGGGGTTAACCACCGAGCACCACTCATTCTACTACTTATCATGCTCATTAACATTCTTTTATCACATTCATACATAGATTATAAGGGAATCATCTTACATTTGAAGATATAATTACTTTTATATACATAAGCCTCTTGGCCATCAAAAGGATAATATACATATATACAGTAGAAATCTCGTGAGACCATATAACCTACACTGCTTATCTACAAGCCTCTACTGGAGTGCTAGACATAGAGTCGGGACAGGGCCCCGTCATGCCCAAATATATATATATATATATATATATATATATATATATATATATATATATATATATATATACATGTATGTATATATGTACAGAAAAGAATAATCAAGCACCTCCGGAACAAGGAGTGCTTTCAATCAGCTAACAGCTTCTACGAGTCTGGGTCAATCTCTCCTCCCTGTCTACCTGTGGGCATGAACACAGCGTCCAAAGAAAACGGACGTCAGTACGAGCATTGTACTGAGTATGAGAGGCATAAACAATGAAATAAGACAATGATATAAAGAAAATATCAATATGTACCATCTGTATCTGACTGTCAAGTATAAAGGAAATAAGTCATACTGGGCTTACTCATACTCATCATCATATCATGTATGCATAAATGTATAAGCTGCCCGTCCATATAGGTACAGTGTGATAATGTCTAAGCTGCCCGTCCATGTCGGAACGGTGTGATAATCATAACTTTAGCCTACGTCCAGGCCTGCCGCGTCCGGGGTATCATCTCATGCCGCCCACTAGTGGTGTCTGCACATGCCATCTGGCCATGGTGTATACGCTGCCCGCCATAGCGGTGACTGCCCGGCCATAGAGGCGCGGTGTTATATCATCCTATGCTCATCATAACATGCTCATCATAATATTCTCATCATAATATGCATAAAGACTTAAGGACAACTTTACTTTATCGAGGTGACGTAAGGTCGTGATCCCCCGATTACATTATGGAGCATTTATTGACATTCTGCCTCACCTTGAAATAACTAGCATACAAGGTGAGTGTAAGGAATAAATAACATCAGATCATACATTTTGGAATCTCTATACCTTAACTCATCATCATCATTTTAAGGCTCATAATATATCTCTTATCTTATATCGCTATTCATGGACATAGACCTTTAGCTTTCCGGAATATAAGAATTCATGAAAAGGAAAGAAGAGTCACGATATAGGATTCATGCCATTAGAAATAAAGGACTAGCCTCACATACCTTTTATGTTTAACTAAGCTATCGTTCGCTTGTTCTCCTTCAATGTCACGTTTCTACCTTCAAGAGAGAATTCACATTAACGTTAGTTAGTCGACTATAAGAAACCGCTACTATTTCTAGCCAAAAAATTGAGCAGCATTTCCTCTGTTTATACTACTTTTACCATATTCTATATCAACTCCCTAACGCTCACAACAACATTCACAATACGGCAAACAACAATCATCATTTGTATACATTTATCACAATTCACCATTTCTCTTCAATTTCTCCACAATTGTGGTTATAGCTCATTACCGCGTTTTCTAATATAAAATACTTATTCCATGGTATAAATTTAGTTTATAACGTATTCACGATCACGACATACCAACATTCATGATTCATCCCAACCACTATTCAACAATGACACTATTCACTCATTTATGACACATTTTCTATGTCTTTCTACAATTCAAGTGTCTTAGCCTTCCAATACCTTAAACAAAATGGTATTATCATGAAACTTACCTTAGATGATGGACGAACAACCGTTGAAGGGAAATACTCTTCTAGCACCAAAACCCTATTTCACTTCTCTTAGGATTTCTTGGCTTGGATGACTTTCACTAGGTTTCATACACTTGTTTTCATAGATTTGGTGTTGTTGATCTTGGTCTTCCCTTGAATTCTTGTGGATGAGTGATGGAGAATATTCTAGAGGTTTCACTGACCGTGTGTTTGGTCTAGAATGTGATGTCCCTCTTGACCAATTATACGGCCTAACATACGGCCAGTATAATTATATGATCCGTATGTTGGCCTGTATACTGCCCAGTGGTTCCGTTTTCGTTCTCGTCGACTTGTTTGATTTCTGATCCTTATGGAACCTTCTTGACACTTGTTTTGGTACCTCAATACCAATCTAAGGGACGTTATCACTCGTCTCCAAGACAGAATTATGCCCTCATTAACTCGTCGTCCATAATTCTTACCCGACACGCGAAATATCCTTTACTTTCTTTGCCCAACTTCTACCTTTACGTCTAACGTCTTTAAATCTTGGTTAAGACCATCACATGCTATTCCTTACTTATCAAAATCACCACATACCTCATTCTCTCCACTAGCCTATTCACTGTACATTAACGGGGATGTTTTCCAAGGTGTAACATTCTTCCCCCTTTTGGAACATTCGTCCTCGAATGTTAAACACTCGGTATTCTATAAAAGTTTCGCCAGAGTTTCCTCTGTAATATGGCACTACCAACCTGTCACAACAACCCATAAGACCATTGCCTCACAGAGCTACAACACAATATCAACATATCTATGGCCACACCGACCAAAAGCATGAAAATAAAGCATACATACCTCATAATGTTGGGGCTTCATCTTGAATCTCCTCTGGGGTGGGAATAAATGCAGATACATGGATTTCATCTTCTCTTCCGCTTCCCAAGTCATTTCTTCCCGGCTATTGTTTTGCCACAAGACCTTAACTGATGCTACCTCTTTGTTTCGAAGTCATCGCACTTGCCTGTCCAGAATGGCAATAGGCACTTCTTCATAGGTTAAATTTTCTGTCACCTGCACATCATCGATTGGGACAATCCTCGTAGGATCTCCAACACACTTGCGTAGCATCGAAAAATGGAAAACTGGATGGACCGATTCAAGCTCCGATGGCAAGTCAAATTCATAGGCAGCATGACCCACCTTGCGGATAATTTTATAGGGTCCAATGTATCTAGGACTTAACTTCCCTTTCTTGCGAAATATCATCACCCCTTTCATTAGCGACACTTTCAAAAATACCCAATCATCAACCTGAAATTCCAAGTCTCGTCGACGATTGTCTGCATAAGACTTTTGGCGACTTTGGGCTGTCAACAATCGATCTCGGATCACCTTAACTTTTTCTACCGCTTGCTGATCCAATTCAGGGCCTATTAGCTGTGCTTCTCCTATTTCGAACCATCAGATCGGGGATCTACACTTCCTTCTATATAATGCTTCATACGGAGCCATTTGAATACTGGAATGGTAGTTATTATTGTATGAAAACTCAATAAGGGGTAAGTGATCATCCCAACTACCACCGAAATCCAGCACACATGCTCGTAGCATATCTTCCAAGGTCTGAATAGTGTGCTCGGCTTGTGCATCGGTTTGCGGGTGGAATACCGTACTAAGCTTCACCTCAGACCTAGACCTTCTTAAAAGGACTTCCAGAACTTGGCTGTAAACTGTGCTCCTTTATTTGTGACAATGGATAGTGGAATACCATGGAGTCGCACAATTTCTTTGAGATACAATCTAGCATAATCTTCCGCTGAGTAGGTAGTTCTAACTTGAAGAAAATGGGCTGATTTCGTGAGTCTGTCCACGATCACCCATATGGAATAATATTTGCCTCGGGAATGGGGTAATCGGACGATAAAATCCATATCGATCTCCTCCCATTTCAACGTAGGGATTTCCATTGCTTGCAACAACCCTCCTGGCTTTTGATGTTCTATTTTCACTTGTTGGCAACTTGGACACTGAGCTACAAATTCTGCTTTGTCTCTCTTCATGCCGTCCCACCAATAATCATCTTAGGATCATGGTACATTTTTGTCGCACCTGGGTGAATAGAATACCGAGAGTAATGGGCTTCTTCTAGAATTCGTCGGCGCAATTCCACTACACTCGGCACACATAGCCTGCCTCGGTATCTAAGAATTCCATCCGTGGAAACTTCAAATGGGGACTTCTCTTTTTCATAAGATATATCCCTGTAATGGCTCAACTGAGGATCTTCGTATTGCCGCTCTTTCACGTCCTTATTCAGGGATGAAACTGTAGGATTATTAATGCCAATCCCTGCACTACCCGAATCGATTACACGCCCTCCAAGATTAGCTAATTGGTGGAGCTCATGAACTATCTCTTTCTTTTCCGAAGGAATTTCACATAAACTGCCCATTGATCGGCGGCTAAGCACATCGGCCACTACATTTGCTTTTCCGGGGTAGTACAAAATGCTAACATCATAGTCTTTCAATAATTCTAACCACCGCCTCTGCCGCAGATTTAAATCCTTCTATTTGAAGATGTATTGAAGGATCTTGTGATCTGTATAGATATTAACATGCACACCATACAAATAATGTCTCCACATTTTCAATGCATGAATAATCACAGCCAATTCGAGGTCGTGAGTTGGATAGTTCTTTTGATGTTTCCGCAGATACCTTGAAGCATAAGCAATAACTCTACCATGCCGCATCAATACACACCCTAACCCTATACCAGAAGTATCATAATATAGGACATAACCATCTGGCCCTTCTAGGAGTGTCAAGACCGGGGTTGAGGTTAATCTATCTTTCAACTATTGGAAGTTGCGCTCACAAGCATCGTTCCATTGAAATTTAACTGAATTCTGGGTTAGCTTCGTCAATGGGGCCGAAATAGATAACAAACCCTCTATGAATGTTCTATAATAACCTGCCAATCCAAGAAAACTACGAACTTCGGTAGGTGTTGTAGGCCTTGGCCAAGTCTTCACAGCTTCAATTTTCTGAGTGTCGACTCTAATGCCATCATCCGAAATAACGTGACCCAGAAATGTCACATAATTAAAAAAAAAACTCACACTTGGAAAATTTTGCATATAATTCACGAGCTCGAAGAATTCTAAGAACGATTCGCAAATGATATGCATGTTCTGATTCTGTGCGAGAGTACACCAGGATATCATGGATAAACACTATCACAAATAGATCCAAAAGTGGCCTGAATATATTATTCATCAAATTCATAAACACGGGTACATCATTAGTTAACCCAAATGACATCACCCGAAACTCATAGTGGCCATATCTCATTCTGAAAGCTGTTTTGGGAATATCCGCTTCTCTAACTCTCACTTGATGATAACCCGACCTCAAGTCTATTTTAGAAAACCACTTGGCACCAATTCTTGGGAGAGGATATTTGTTCTTTATCGCCACCTTGTTCAACTGCCTGTAGTCGATGCACATTCGTAAAAATCCATCTTTCTTCCTCACAAATAAGACTGGCGCTCCCCAAGGTGATGAACTGGGTTTAATAAACCCTTTTCAAGCAAATCTTTCAGTTGTGCCTTTAACTCTTACAATTTTGCCGGAGCCATCCGTAAAGGAGGAATAGAAATAGGCTTGGTATCCGGCAACACATAAATAGCAAAATCAATCTCCCGCTGGGGAGAAAGGCGTGGAAGCTCTTCCGAGAACACATCCAAAAATTCATTCACTACCGGAACTGATTGGAAAGTTCGCGACTTTGCCACGGTGTCATGAACCCGAACTAGATAATAAATATAGCCCTTGGCTATCATTTTTCTTGCCTTAAGGTAGGAAATAAACCTACCTTTTGGAGAGGCTGCATTACCCTTACATTCAAGCACGGGCTCTCCCGGAAATTGAAATCGAACCACTCTCGTTCGGCAATCGACATTAGCATAACATGATGCTCGCTTTGAGATGGAAAATAAACCTGCCCCTTGAAGAGGCTTTATTACTGTTCCATTCGAGTACTGATTGTTATATCCCATAGACGTTTTAAATTAAACGCGACAAGTTAAAGACAAGACTACTTTAAGATACGAAGTAGAGACTTTAACTTCCGGTTTCGTTTCAAGTCACAAGTTACCTACAAATTTCGTTTGGTATAGAAACATTAATGGAAAATTGGGATTAAATTAACCATGGTTAGATTATTAAGTGGGATTAGGAAACAAAAATCAGTCCACTAAACAAGCCAAAGTGGTCGTGTAAGTATAGTGGAATGGTCAAAGAATATTTGACCCAAATATTGAGTGGGACACTTGTCCAACCCTTGCAACTCATATATAAGGCAAAATTCTGATTCATTATCAACTAACTAGCTCATTTCAAAATTTACAAAGTGTAGAAAATATAGTGATAGAGAGAGAGGCTCTCGGCTACAAGCTGGCCGAGAACACCCTCCTCCAAGTTGATCCAGAAAAAAAAGGTTTTCAAGCAATTCAACTCCCTTATAGGTGCATAATAACGTGTAGCATTCATTGGGGTAGCAAGAACAAGTGTTAAAATTCAAGAAGTGAAAGTGAAGGGCTAGCCGATTGAAGTGTTGAGTTACAAGGTAAGAATTGATCCCTTCTCATGTGTTTTGTGGTGAATTGAATGTTTATGATGTTGCGTGTTGGTATTGGACTGTTTTTCTTGAAGTTGAAGTGGGCCGTGTGTTGTAGACTTAAATGGAATCATGCTTAATCTTCTTGTACATGTATTGGGAATGAATTGAATGTGTTGTAGTGTGGATAAATGGATGAAAATCATGAAGTTGTTGTAGTTGTGTTGAAGCCGTGTAAGGGGTTGTTTTAGAGGAATCTAGCGATTGTTTTGTGTCATGTTTTAATTGTTGTTGTTATGAACATTGTGGTGTATTGTATGCATTATGAATATGCAAATTGAGGTGTTAAGAAATGAATCATGTTGAAGGGGGAAAACAGTCCAAACCGTGGACTGTTTTAATGTTAGAAGTGAATTAGTGTATGTTGAATGTTGATTATTGTTATAAACGTATAGTGAAAGTGAAGTTTAATGATTCAAGTTGAAATTGAAATGGTTTGTGGGATGTTGTAAGAGTTAATATGATGCTAAAACAGTTCCAATGATCGTATAAGTAATGTTGTAAACGTGTTGTTGTCGTCGTAGTTGAAGTTGGAAAATTGCGAAGCGAAAATGGTGATGTTGTGTGTGCTGTTTGGCCGTGGCTAAGGGCCTGTATTAAATGATGTAAGGACTGTCCAAATTTCTCTTAAGTCATGTTTAAACAAGTTCGGATTGATACATGAAAGAATGACTAACAATATTAGCTTGTAGTACTAGTTGGTTTGAATGCGAACGAAACGTCTTCTAAATGTTGGAAAGGGATTGTTAACGTTAAAATACATATTGAATTCCCTAGTAGACTAATTGTAGCTCTTAATATCTTGATATAGGATAAGTACTATTGGGCAGCAAGTACAAGGTATAATACGACTAAATGCTAAAGGTATGTAAAGCCTATTCCTTCTTTCTTTTGGCATGTCCTAGACGTAAGTAAGAAATGATATGAACCTTGGGTAAATTCTACTCTCTAGTTCCAAGCATGACTTATGATTCTATTCATTCCGTAATGTTATGGTCACGAGCCTACTATATGATTGACTAATGAATGATGTATAGAAGTTCCTACTCTTAAAGAATTGCATAATTAGAGGCATACTTGACTATCAAAAGTTACACCATGTCAAATTGATACATGTACATGAAATCTGAAACGTTCCTTGCTATAACTTGTAATGAGATTTAAAAAGAACTGAATATGATTATTATCCTGACACTTTATAGCTGGTTAGTTACTTATCTATTGAGTCTCAAAAGATGAATTGCATATATTTGGTTGCTTATTATTCTGCTCGTGCTTACCGTTATATCCTTCACTGAGTCCCGGGCCAGGACACGTTTTCGTGCGCATATTTACTATATTACTCACTAGAGGGCCGGGACACGTTATATATATATGATGATATGATGATATGATGATGATATGATGATATGATGACATGATGATATGGAGATGGCGGCCAGGAGGGCATATATTCCTTATTACCAAGTCCCTCACTAGAGGGCCGGGACACGTATATGTTTATGTTATGATGCTATGATTATAATTACCGAGTCCCTCACTAAAGGGTCGGGACACGGTATATATGTTATATACAGAATGGTTATTCAGCCTTGGTTACAAAACTATATATTGATATTGATATGAGAATGATACAGATGAAATATGTTCAAAGGCAAGTTTTATGAAATTCTGTTTGTTGCATTGGGTCCTACACACCTTGTCTCAGTATGAGTCTATTACTATATTTCATGCTTTACATGCTCAGTACATATTCCGTACTGACCCCCCTCGGGGGGCTGCGTTCATGCCCGCAGGTACAGACGCTCGTTTCAGAGATCCGCCAGCCTAGGATATCTATTCAGCTACTTTGGAGTGCTCCTTTCTTCCAGAGCCTAGCTTGTGGTATAATTCCTTTTTGTTGTATATATATGTGTTTATTCGGGGTACGGCGGGGCCCTGTCCCGTCATATGATACTGTCATTACTCTTAGAGGTATGTGGACACATGTGTGGGTCTGTATATAGTTGCTGTTTCGTTGTGTGGATATGACTTATGTTTGGGGCGTACCCATTCGTAGTGGCAGCCTCGTCGGCTTGCGTGTATATACATATGTTTGGGATGTTGTGTGTAGTGACGGCCTTGTCGGCCTGCGTAGCTATGTATATATTTGTTGTGGGAGCTGTGTATAGTGATAGCCTTACCGGCTTATGTGCGATATAAACTGTGAAAGCTGTAACACCTCAGGAGACAGGTGGCTTTGATATGCATATATGTGCCAGCTTTAAAAATAACGTCTTGCCTTTGTATATGAATAGGACCTCGATATGCTAGTTGTGGATGATTATAGTTAACAGGTGATATGAGTGTCCAACTCGGGCACTAGTCACGGCCTACGGGGTTGGGTCGTGACAAAAGTGGTATCAGAGCGGTTCAATCCTCGGAGTGTCTACAGAACGTGTCGAGTAGAGTCTTGTTTATAGATGTGTTGTGCACCATATTTATAAACAGGAAGCTACAGGACATTTAGGGTGTCATCTTTCTTTCTCATTCTAGATCATGCGATAGAGTTGTACTATCAGGATAATCTTTCCCTAACAGATTGTTATGTTTACAGCGATGCCTCCAAAGAAGGCGACAGCCGCCCAGCAAGTCGGTAGTTGGAGAGACCAGTCAGACTCGGAGGGTTACTAGGGCTTATTCCTAATATGTGCCTGAGATTAGGCTTTAGTCAGCGAGCTCTGCTACACCACCATTATCAGAGGAGCCTAGGGCAGCAGCAGCTGCAGGTCAGGAGACAGATTTACCACCAGCTCTTGAGGTTCCAGCACCTGAGCCTCTAGCTCCCCAGCCAGGGGCGGAGGATAGGGCTATGCGTGATGCAGTATAGTTATTGACCAGGTTGGTATCGGGACAGGCTCGCAGACGCGGGTTAGGAGGTGATTATGCGGACAGACACGATAGTTTGAGGGTCCGTGAGTTCTTGACTTGTAACCTCCCAGAATTTTATGGGTCGAAGCCCACGGAGGATCCACAGGAGTTTATTCGACAGATGCTGTGTATGTTGCGGGTGACTAAATCTTCCGAGACTGAGTCGGTTGAATTGGCTTCATATCGGTTGCGTGATGTGGCAGTTAATTGGTATGAGTCCTGGGAGTTGTCCAGGGGTGAGGATGCTCCACCAGCAGTATGGGACGAGTTCGTGGAGGCCTTCCTGGGTCACTTTCTGCCTCCGGAGATGAGGCGAGCCAGAGTTGACAGATTTCTACACCTGAGGCAGAATGGTAGAAGTGTTCGAGATTATAGTCTTGAATTTGATTTATTGGCTAGGTATGCGCCTGCTATTGTAGCTGACATGGCTGATAGGGTGCATCGTTACGTGATGGGGCTTGATAATTACTTGATTGATGGTTGTATGGCAATGGCTTCCCAGCCCGGTATAGACATCGCTCGAGTGCAGGCATATGCACAGGGGGTTGAGGATCGACATAGAGGGCATCGATTTGATAGGGAGCAGGACAGGGGTCAGCATAATAGAGTTAGATCAGCTGGGTACTTTTCTGGTGACTCTCGGGGCAGGCAGCCCCAACAGCAGTATAGTAGATATCCTTCCCAGCCGGCACGGAGTGCACCTCCACGATCTACTGGTAGAAGGTTTGATAGCACGGGGTATTCGGGGGCTGCTCAAAGCTCCATGATTTCAGGTTTCCAGATACAAAGGAATACAGGCCAGATGAGACCACCTATACCTCCGTATCCTCGATGTGGCAGTCGCCATCCAGGGGAATGTCGTTTCATTACTGGTGCTTGTTTCTCTTGCGGCCGTCAGGGCCATACTATGAGGGAGTGTTGATGTGGGGGAGGTGCAGGTGGCGCAGCTCAGCCTACGGGATCAGTTGCTTGTTCTTCCTCTTCAGTGGCTATGCGCCCTATGGGGCAAGGTATTCCGACACCAGCAGGCCGCGACAGAGGCCGTGGAGGGGCTTCCAGTTCTGGCGGTCCTTCAAACCGCATATATGCTTTAACCAGCAGACAGGATCAGGAGGCGTCGCCAAATGTGGTCACAGGTATACTATCGATTTTCTCCCGAGACGTATATGCATTGATAGACCCAGGCTCCACATTATCATATATTTCCCCTTTCGTTACTAGTAAAATTGGGATAAAATCTGAATCTATAGAACCAATCGAGGTAGCTACACCGGTAGGGGATTTTGTCTTAGCAAAACTAGTGTATAGAGATTGTTCGGTGGTTATATATAATCGTTGTACCAAGGCAGATTTGGTAGAGCTAGATATGATTGAGTTCGATGTTATTATGGGGATGGATTGGTTAGCTTCCTGTTATGCTAACGTCGATTGCAGAGGCAAAGTAGTTCGGTTTCAGTTCCCAGGGGAGCCAATTATAGAATGGAAGGGGGATAAAGCATCGCCGAGGGGTAAGTTTATTTCATACCTCAAGGAAAGGAAGATGGTTAGAAAGGGCTTGGAAGCAGAGGTACCGACTCTCCAGTCAGTCCTAGTGGTTAATGAATTTCCAGATGTGTTTCCAGAGGAACTTCCAGGTCTTCCTCCTGAGCGTGAGATAGAGTTCACTGTAGACGTATTGCCAGATACTCAGCCCATATCTATTCCTCCTTACAGGATGGCACCGGCAGAATTGAAAGAGTTGAAGGAGCAATTGAGAGATTTATTAGAGAAGGGCTTCATTAGGCCCAGTACATCACCTTGGGGCGCACCGGTATTATTTTTAAGAAAGAAGGATGGGTCGCTGCAGATGTGTATTGATTATAGGTAGTTGAACAAAGTAACAATAAAGAATAGATATCCCCTCCCCAGGATTGATGATTTATTTGACCAGTTGCAGGGTGCTAAATGTTTTTGAAAGATAGACTTGCGGTCAGGTTATCACCAGGTGCGGGTAAAGGAAGCAGACATTCCGAAGACTACATTCAGGGCCCGATACGGACATTACTAGTTTAAAGTGATGTCTTTTGGGTTGACCAATGCTCCAGCCGTGTTTATGGACTTGATGAACAGGGTGTTTAAGCCATTCCTCGACTTGTTCGTGATTGTATTTATTGATGATATTCTTGTCTATTCACGATCGGAAGAAGAGCATGCAGATCACTTGAGGACTGTACTTAAGGTCCTCCAGAATCAGAAATTATATGCTAAGTTCTCTAAATGTGAATTTTGGTTGACTTCAGTAGCATTTCTGGGGCATATTGTTGGAGCTGATGGTATTCGGGTAGACTCGCAAAAGATTGAGACAGTCAAGACTTGGCCTAGACCTACGACGCCTACTAAGGTACGTAGCTTTTTGGGGCTAGCAGGATATTACAGGAGATTTGTAGAAAAGTTTGCTTCAATTTCAGCGCCTTTAACAAGGCTAACACAGAAGGCAGCTAAGTTCCAGTGGACCGATTCTTGTGAACGAAGCTTCCAATTATTGAAGGACAAGTTGACTACAGCTCCAGTTCTAACTCTTCCTAAGGGGCCAGATGGCTATGTTATTTATTGTGATGCTTCCGGTGTTGGGTTGGGTTGCGTGTTGATGCAGCACGGCAGAGTTATAGCCTATGCCTCCCGACAGCTCAGGAAGCACGAAAGAAATTATCCTACACATGACCTGGAGTTGGCGGCAGTGATACATGCTTTGAAGATATGGAGACATTATCTATATGGCGTGCATGTTGATATTTATATAGATCATAAAAGTCTCCAGTATATCTTTAAGCAGAAGGAGCTGAATTTGCGGCAAAGGAAGTGGCTAGAGTTGCTGAAAGATTATGATGTCGATATTCTATATCACCCAGGAAAGGCTAACGCTGTGGCAGATGCACTAACCCATAAATCTATGGGCAGTGTGGCAGGCGTACAGCCAGGAAGGAAAGAAATAGTCCGTGAGATTCATCAGCTAGCTGGTCTTGGAATTCGTTTGGTTGATTCTGATAATGGTAGAATTTTTGTGCGAGGTGTTGCTGAGTCCTCTATTATAGAAGAGGTGAAGAGACATCAGTATGAGGATCCTATTCTTGTACATTACAGAGATACAACATTTCAGAAGGACGAGACCCCATTCAAGATTTCATCTGACGGAGTACTGCGATACAGAGGCAGATTATGTGTACCTGAGGTTGCAGGATTAAGGCAATAGGTTATGGGGGAGGCACATTATGCTCGTTATTCTGTTCACCCAGGCTCGACAAAAATGTATCATGACCTTAGGAGTTTGTATTGGTGGGATGGAATGAAAAAGGACATAGCAGAATTCGTGGCCCAATGTCTGAATTGCCAACAGGTCAAGATAGAGCACCAGAAGCCCGGAGGACTACTGCAAGAGATGGAGATTCCGACCTGGAAATGGGAGGTAATTAATATGGATTTCGTCACAGCTCTACCTCGCACTCCGCGGAAATATGACTCTGTCTAGGTTATTGTTGATAGACTGACGAAATCAGCCCACTTTCTTCCAGTCAGGACTACGTATTCAGCTGAAGATTATGCCAGATTGTATCTTAAGGAGATAGTGAGACTTCATGGGGTTCCCACAGCTATTATCTCTGATAGAGGGGCCCAGTTTACAGCTAATTTCTGGAGATCCTTCCAGGAGGGATTGGGGACACAGGTGAGTCTCAGCACAGCATTTCACCCTCAGACTGACGGACAGGCCGAGCGTACCATTCAGACGTTACATGATATGTTACGGACCTGTGTCATTGATTTTAGGGGCAGCTGGGATGATCACTTTCCGCTGATCGAGTTTGCCTATAATAACAGCTACCATTCTAGCATTCAGATGGCACCGTACGAAGATCTATATGGCACGAAGTGTAGATCCCCTATAGGCTGGTTTGACGTTGGTGAGACTAAGCTAATAGGCCCAGATATGGTTCAGCAGGCTGTCGATAAGGTGAAGCTTATTCAGGAAAGATTACTGGCAGCCAGAGTCGGCAGAAGTCATATGCTGATAATCGACGTCGACACTTGAAATTTCAGGTTGGCAATTGGGTGTTCTTGAAGGTGTCACCCATGAAGGGTGTTATGAGATTCGGCAAGAAAGGGAAGTTGAGCCCGAGATACATTGGACCTTATCAGATTATCCGTAAGGTAGGCCAAGTTGCCTACGAGTTAGATCTACCAGCGGATTTAGAAGTAGTACATCCGGTCTTCCATGTGTCAAAGCTTCGGAAGTACATAGGCGATCCTTCCAGGGTGTTTCCTACAGATGATGTCCAGGTAACAGAGGAGCTATCATACGAAGAGCAGCCTATAGCCATACTTGATCGACAAATCAGAAGGCTGCGAACTAAAGACGTGGCTTCGGTTAAAGTGTTGTGGCGGAACAATAATAGGGAGGAGATGACTTGGGAGGCTGAAGAGGAGATGAAAAATAAATATCCTCACTTGTTTTCCACGCCTACAGGTAATCTAAACCCCCTTGCTTGATTGTGTTAATTGTCTACTCAATATATATGTTAGCGATAAGGAAAACCCTTCCCAAGACTCTTATAGAACCCGACGGGATAAAATCGACATTCGAGGACGAATGTTCTAAAGGGGGGGAGGATGTTATATCCCATATTTGCATACATTGGGACGTTTTAAACTAAACGCGACAAGTTAAAGACAATACTATTTTAAGATACGAAGTAGAGACTTTAACTTCCGGTTTCGTTTCAAGTCACAAGTTACCTACAAATTTCGTTTGGTATAGAAGCATTAATGTAAAATTTGGACTAAATTAACCATGGTTAGATTATTAAGTGGGATTGGGAAAAAAAATCAGTCCACTAAACAAGCCAAAGTGGCCGTGTAAGTATTGTGGAATGGTCAAAGAATATTTGACCCAAATATTGAGTGGGACACTTGTCCAACCCTTGCAACTCATATATAAGGCAAAATTCTGATTCATTATCAACTAACTAGCTCATTTCAACATTTACAAAGTGTAGAAAATATAGTGATAGAGAGAAAGGCTCTCGGCTACAAGCTGGCCGAGAACACCCTCCTCCAAGTTGATCCAAAAAAATCAGTTTTCAAGCAATTCAACTCCCTTATAGGTGCATAATAACGTGTAGCATTCATTGGGGTAGCAAGAACAAGTGTTAAAATTCAAGAAGTGAAAGTGAAGGGCTAGCCGATTGAAGTGTTGAGGTACAAGGTAAGAATTGATCCCTTCTCATGTGTTTTGTGGTGAATTGAATGTTTATGATGTTGTGTGTTGGTATTGGACTGTTTTTCTTGAAGTTGAAATTGGCCGTGTGTTGTAGACTTAAATGGAATCATGCTTAATCTTCTTTTACATGTATTGGGAATGAATTGAATGTGTTGTAGTGTGGATAAATGGATGAAAATCATGAAGTTGTTGTAGTTGTGTTGAAGCCGTGTAGGGGGCTGTTTTAGAGGAATCTATGGACTGTTTTGTGTCATGTTTTAATTGTTGTTGTTATGGACATTGTGCTGTATTGTATGCATTATGAATATGCTAATTGAGGTGTTAAAGAAATGAATCATGTTGAAGGGGGAAAACAGTCCAAACCGTGGACTGTTTTAATGTTAGGAGTGAATTAGTGTATGTTGAATGTTGATTATTGTTATAAACGTATAGTGAATGTGAAGTTTAATGATTCAAGTTGAAATTGAAATGGTTTGTGGGATGTTGTAAGAGTTAATATGATGCTAAAACAATTCCAATGATCGTATAAGTAATGTTGTAAACGTGTTGTTGGCGTCGTAGTTGAAGTTGGAAAATTGCGAAGCGAATATGGTGATGTTGTGTGTGCTGTTTGGCCGTGGCTAAGGGCCTGTATTAAATGATGTAAGGACTGTCCAAAGTTCCCTTAAGTCATGTTTAAACAAGTTCGGATTGATACATGAAAGAATGACTAACAATATTAGCTTGTAGTACTAGTTGGTTTGAATGCGAACGAAACGTCTTCTAAATGTTGGAAAGGGATTGTTAACGTTAAAATACATATTGAATTCCCTAGTAGACTAATTGTAGTTGTTGATATCTTGATATAGGATAAGTACTATTGGGCAGCAAGTACAAGGTATAATACGACTAAATGCTAAAGGTATGTAAAGCCTATTCCTTCTTTCTTTTGGCATGTCCTAGACGTAAGTAAGAAATGATATGAACCTTGGGTAAATTCTACTCTCTAGTTCCAAGCATGACTTATGATTCTATTCATTCCGTAATGTTATGGTCACGAGCCTACTATATGATTGACTAATGAATGATGTATAGAAGTTCCTACTCTTAAAGAATTGCATAATTAGAGGCATACTTGACTATCAAAAGTTACACCATGTCAAATTGATACATGTACATGAAATCTGAAACGTTCCTTGCTATAACTTGTAATAATATTTAAAAAGAACTGAATATGATTATTATCCTGACACTTTATAGCTGGTTAGTTACTTATCTATTGAGTCTCAAAAGATGAATTGCATATATGTGGTTGCTTATTATTCTGCTCGTGCTTACCGCTATATCCTTCACTGAGTCCCGGGCCAGGACACGTTTTCGTGCGCATATTTACTATATTACTCACCGAGCCCCTCACTAGAGGGCCGGGACACGTTATATATATATGATGATATGATGATATGATGATGATATGATGATATGATGATATGATGACATGATGATATGGAGATGGCGGCCAGGAGGGCATATATTCTTTATTACCAAGTCCCTCACTAGAGGCCGGGACACGTATATGTTTATGTTATGATGCTATGATTATAATTACCGAGTCCCTCACTAAAGGGCCGGGACACGTTATATATGTTATATACAGAATGATTATTCAGCCTTGGTTACAAAATTCTATATAGATATTGATATGAGAACTGTCACTACCCAAACCCCGTGGGCCGCGACTGGTACCCTAACAGGGTACCCATACGTACCTACCCGATCGAATGCGAATCATACAGATTTTTTTTTTTGAAACAGAAATTACAAAAGTAGGCCGATACAACTACGGCACGCGCGCAAACATTTATATATCTGAACATACAGAAACATACAGATAAGCCGATAAGGCTAACATACAGACGAAACCCGTAACCCACACATCTATCTACAGGCCTCTACAGACATACAGAATCATATGACGGGACAGGGCCCCGCCGTACCCAGAATATCCATACATACAGAGTATACAAAAGACAGAAGATATATATACCAAAAGTATACGCTCCGGATCAAAGGAGCTCTTCAAACAGCAAAATTAGAACCCTACGCTGGCGGCGTCTCACCTGGTGTGTCGGTACCTGCGGGCATGTAGCGCAGCCCCCGAAGAACGGGGGTCAGTACGAAAAATGTACCGAGTATGTAAAGCAGAACATAACAGATATAAACATAGTCCGAACCGGAGTCACAGAAATATAACGAACAGAACCAAAAATCAGACTGATGGACAGAGTCATGATCCAGACAGACATACAAAATCGTGTTCGTTGCAGATAAACAGAATCATGGTTCGGATAGACAGACGGAATCATAATATGGACAGATGAGCAGAATCAGAATCCATACGGACATACAGACGTAGTCGTCTTTCAGACGGACAGACAGAAGTATGTCGGACAGACTTATGCATGCAGAGTAGTACAGAGTCATACAGAGGCATGTGCTTATATAAATACAGATGGCACACGCATACATTCATACAGATCCCGGCCCTGTCTGGGGGCGCGGTAACAGAACCCGGCCCTCTTAGTACGGGACGCGGTGGACAGACAGAATCAGATCAGATCATATGCCATCCTGGCTGCCATCCCCATACACAGATCATAATATCATACAGACATACAGATCCCGGCCCGTACGCCGAGGGACGCGGTGAACAATGCAGAGAAATATGCACGATAACAGAACCTGGCCCGGGTCGCAGTGAAAGAATGCATTGGGACAGACACGAACCGATAAATGAGAAACTACTTACATACAGACTCAACATACAGACTCAATCAAACTGAAGGGTGCCAAACGGCGAGCCAAAATCAGAATATCCAGATAGTATGCATAGTACGCGCCTATGTCCTAGTTGGGAAGGCACGACAGATTATTATCAGAATCGGATTCTAAGATGTTCAAAAATCATTTGCATAAATTACACAAAAATAGCCATATTATACACAAAATAATAGTCCAGAAGTTTTTAGAGAAAATCGGACCAAAACGGAAGTATTTAAAATTTTACAGAAGATATCGGGCCTTGTGGGCCCGCCTCGGACCAACTCGAGGCTACATAGGTAAATTATTGCTAATAGACCTTATGAGGTCATCCATAGTCGTTTGGAAGTGTTCCGACTCCGTTTAGGGAAGTTTTGTACAAAAATTCACTTTAAAGGCAATTTGTAAGAAAATAGCTTCAATTGAATTGAAGGAATTGGAGCGGTTTTCCGTCTCGAATTCCGGGGAACGGAGTCGTACTTAAGGCTCACGGCCGAGCCTACCACATCCAGAACATGCCTAGGAACATAGGGAAATGCTTCACATACCTCGATGGCGCCTTATGCTCGCTTGGCGTCAATCCAAATTTCGTCCAAAATCTGGAAATACTCAAGTTTACCATTTGTTAGTTTCATTCTTTCCATATTCCAACTTTACACATACTTGCCTACCGAAATTTCGGCAGCATTTCCTCTGTATATACGACATCCCCGAGACTTAGCTCGGCTCAATTCATCAACACAACAACCCAGAAATGACATCAAAACATCAATGGACATTAAAACATACACTAAGGCATCATTAGCCATCTTTCGACATAACGAAACATTTTTCGTTTCAAACTTGCATTTCCAAACCAAACTTATTATTTTCATATCCATTATCCATCAAAATCATTACGACATACACCGGAGGCATCCATACCATTTTCACATAATATTCATAAGATACACAACATTCAAACTTTCCATTAAGTCACTACTTTTCCAATCTTTTCCTAACTTTCAACATACAAGTTCATTATACATTTCCATCCTCCAAATTCATCAACAATAATCATAATTTGCCTCTTGATACATTCATTTCCATTTTTACATAATTCATAACAAAGTTGTATACTTTCCTACAACAACTTGATAACCATTTTTCCAAAACAATAAAGATTGTTATCTTTCCATTCACTTCACCATAACATACTTAACATACAAACAAGATCAAATTCATACTCCATCAACACATAACAATACCACACGACCACCTCCTACATTCTTCAATTTTCACTAATTCATTCCACTTCCATTTCTAATAAAATTTCCACCATACTACAACCAAATTACAACATGAATTCAAATCATCCAAGACATGTAATACATGTACATGTATTCGGCCAACATGGATATTTTTCCACACACAAAATTTCCATGTTTTTCATTCATTCACACATACTACAACATACATATACCATTTATAACATAACAAAAGCATTAAATCCTCACCTTTCTTCAAGTTCTTCACTTGGAGGATAGAATTGCTTTCTTGCCACAATACTTATACCAACTTGTAGAGGGCTTTGCACTTGGTAATATTCCCACAAGAACTTGATTTTTAAACCAAAGATTAGGCCTCAAAAAAAATTTCTTTCTTTTTCTTTCTTTTTCTCCTTCAAACCCGAAATGCCTCTTTCTCTTCCTCTCAATTCTTTTTCTTGAAGCTTCTTTGGATAAACATGTATTATTACCTCTTTATATTAACTAGTCATGTGACTAATCACATGACTTATGGCCATGGATTTTGGGCCAATATGGCCGGTTGGGCCTCCAAGTTTGGGCCTTGTTCTCTTATTTTTTTTTTGAGTCCAACTTGGCTAATTTTGTAATTTATGGAACAAGTTTCCAAAATTCCAATTTTGCCCTTGGCCACCTTTCGTAATTCCACACCATTGAATTCATAACCTACACATTCATACCAAGTAAGGTCCAATTGTGGCCTTATTCATCACACGTCAATTTGTCTTGAATCTTTTTGAATAAGCGAAAATGTCGGATGTAACAAGAACGATACAGATGAAATATGTTCAAAGGAAAGTTTTATGAAATTCTGTTTGTTGCATTGGGTCCTACACACCTTGTCTCAGTATGAGTCTATTACTATATTTCATGCTTTACATGCTCAGTACATATTCCGTACTGACCCCCTTTTCCTCGGTGGGCTACGTTCATGCCCGTAGGTACAGACGCTCGTTTCGGAGATCCGCCAGCCTAGGATATCTATTCAGCTACTTTGGAGTGCTCCTTTGTTCTGGAGCCTAGCTTGTGGTATAACTCCCTTTTGTTGTATATATATGTGTTTATTCGGGGTACGACGGGGCCCTGTCCTGTCATATGATACTGTCATTACTCTTAGAGGTCTGTGGACACATGTGTGGGTCTGTATATAGTTGTTGTTTCGTTGTGTGGATATGACTTATGTTTGGGGCGTACCCATTCGTAGTGGCAACCTTGTCGGCTTGCGTGTATATACATATGTTTGGGATGTTGTGTGTAGTGGCGGCCTTGTCGGCCTGCGTAGCTATATATATATTTGTTGTGGGAGCTGTGTATAGTGATAGCCTTACCGGCTTATGTGCGATATAAACTGTGAAAGCTGTAACACCTCAGGAGACAGGTGGCTTTGATATGCATATATGTGATAGCTTTAAAAATAACGTCTTTCCTTTGTATACGAATAGGACCTCGATATGCTAGTTGTGGATGATTATAGTTAACAGGTGATATGAGTGTCCAACTCGGGCACTAGTCACGGCCTACGGGGTTGGGTCGGACCACTTTAGTTCTACAATCTACATTTGCATAACAGGAGGCTAACCAATCCATACCCATAATAACATCAAAATCTAGCATTTCCAGCTAAATCAAGTCGGCCACAGTGGGAGGACTCCAAATCCTGTCGTCCGGCAAATATATATATATACGGTTCTGAGGCCCGCTTGAATTAGACGCTCCTTCTCAGCTTCTACCATGGCCTGCTGAAACATGGGGAGCCTGGGAAGTCTGCCCTATCGGGCGCACGGACGATGAGGAGACGGCCACAGATTCTGTGGGCTGGGTCCCTCCTCTGCCTCTCATCGAGGGACTGTCGCGCATCATATGCCCAGTCTGTCCGCAAGCATAACAAGCATCTGAGCCCTGGCGACACGGTGTCGAATGCAATCTCCTGCACTGACTGCACTGTGGAATTTTTGGTCTCCTCTGACTGATGTCACCCCCAGACTGGGAACCTGAGAATCTCGAACTTTGACCCTGTCCTGAATAAATAGGGCGGTCAGATCTCCTGCCCGCAAATCAAGGAGGTGCACTAGTCGCCGATTGGCCTGAATGCCTAGAATACTACTGTTTTTGGCCCCCTTTATACTCACCACTAGCACCGGCGGACCTGACTCTCTTACTTTTCCCTCTATCCACATCGCGCTCACCCCGGTGCGGCTGTTGTTGTTCCTCTAAGTACTGGGCGTGAGCTAGGATATGGGATATGTCCATCCCTTCTTGGAGTGAAGCTATCAGACAGTCCTTGAATAAGTGTGGCCCTAGGAAACTCACAAATCTATGGACTCGATCCCCCATATCTGGAGTGTACCGGGCCATTGAATTGAAGCTAAGGCTATACTCCCGGGCGCTTATATTCCCTTGCCTTAAATTCAAAAATCTATCAGCTCGGGCTCTTCGAATTTCCAGTGGCAAATAGTGACCAGTAAAAGCATCCATGAACTCTTGCTAAGCCAGGGAAGGTGCATTTTCCCCTCTTGAAGAAATCCAATTGTTGTACCAAAGGACCGCTACATCACGGAGCCTATAAGATGCCAACTCCACAGACTCAGTATCAGAAGCATGGATAATTCTCAACGTCCTCAGCATTTCATCTATGAAACCTTGCGGGTCTTCGTCTGGCTTTGACCCAAAAAATTCCAGAGGGTTCAAACTCGTAAAATCCCGGGCTCTTGCACTAGTCGCCCTGTCACTCGGACCCGTACTCTGCCGCTGAGCTTGGGCGGCAACTAACTGGGTCAGCAACTGAATAGCCTCGGTCATCTGCTGGCCAGAGGCACCTAGAGGAGGAACTGGAGAAACTTGAGTTGGAGTAGAAGCTCCTTCTTGTTCCTCTACAACAGGCGGAGTATGAGAAATATGTGATGGAGCCGCATGATGGGATTAACACTCATCTACATTTGGCTCCCGATCATTCCGCCTTCCTGCAATAGTCTTGCCCTTCTAGGCGGCTGTTGCTTTTCTTTTCACCGGCATTGCTGAAATCACAACGCACAATTGGAAAAAAAAAGAACTCTTACATTACAGCTCTATCGCACGATCTATAAGAAAGAAAGATGGTCATTGTTCCTAGATGCCCTGCAGCTTCTTGTTTATAAATGTGGCGCGCTTCACACCCATAAACAAGACTCTACCGGACACGGCTCGTAGACACACCCTAGGACGGAACTGCTTTGATACCACTTTTTTCACGACCCAGCTAGGGACCATGACTGGATCGTCCCCCTGCGTGCCTGTGGACACAAAAGAATACATCAACACTACACCTCCGGAATAAAGGGGTGCTCCTGTGTGTCAGCTGAATATGCTCCTAAGGATTTGGATCGTCCCCCCTGCGTGCCTGTGGACATGAACACAGCGTCCAAAAAGAAAGGACGTCAGTATGAACAATGTACTGAGTATGTAAGGCATATACAATAACATGGTAAGGAAATACAGAAACATAAGAAAAGTAACAACTGTGATTGCTTGCCTCTAGAGGCGGATCATGCATGCTCACTTACATCATGTCATGTATGCATACACGTATAAATTATTTGAATCATATATCATCAGTATCCCGCGTCCGGGCTTCCCGCGTCCAGGATGATCATATCAAGTCGCCCACTAGTGGTGTTGCTCGTGCCACATAGACACAGTGTACAAGCCGCCCGCCTTAGCGGTGCTACCTGACCATATAGGCATGGTGTACTCATCCTAATATACTCAACAGGAAAAATGCATAGGGGTTCAAGTGAAAGTTATTGCTCTATCGGAGTGACGTAAGGTCAGTACCCTCCGATTAGATTATGGAATATCATGATCACATTCGTCTTCATAGCACTTCTCTTATCTTCTCCTCGTAAGAAGCCTTTAGAAATTACGGACTTATGAATTCTTGGAAATTAGAAAGACATAGAAAAATAGAGAGAATCATGTCATAGGATTCATGCCTTAGAAAGAAAGGGTTAGCCTCACATACCTTTATATCTCCTTACTCTATCAACTAGATGACTTCTTTCCGGCTTGCGATTCTAAATTTAAGAGGATTCATACTAAAATTAGATAATTGGAAATGTGCACAAGCTTAAGCTAAACCAATTAAGAGCTAATAAAAATTGGGCAGCCTTTGCCTTGTTTATACAACTTCCTCCATATAGCAAACAACTTCCAAACATCAATAACAACGCTAAAATGTCATTATCAATAGCTTTCATCAAACTATACATTTTCCAATTCTAATAATTCCACTTCAAAGTCATCCATAGCCATGGCCAACACTCTACGTCGTATCCGTTTACACACAGTGCTTCTTCAACACTCACGATATTATCTACAACAAAACTATAATTATAACTTGCCAAGAACTATGATTCAACCCAAGTTGTCACTCATGAATACTACTATTTCCACATTTGAACCCCACTTTCTATCTTCTTCTATAATTCAAGTTTCTCAACCATCCAATACTCTCAATAGCATGAAATAATCATAAAACTTACCTTTGAATGTGTAGGAACGGGTTTTGGTTGGGGTTGCTGCACTTGGAGAAAACCATTGCTTCAATTCCAAAGGAATTTCTAACTTCCATAACCCTAGCAAGCTTCCATATACTTGATTTCCATTGAAAATGAGTGTTTGATCTTTGGTGTCCCTCGATTTTATGTTGAAGAAGTGTATGGAATAGTCTAGAAGTTTGGAGAGAAGTGGAGGAAGTGGAAAGAATGATAAAATAAGATACTTATAACTTGTCCAGCTCGTAGGGTTCTATACAGACCACTTATACGGTCCGTATAACTATGTACGGTCCGTATAAGTGTCCGTGGTTCACCACTATGGAAAACATTCTATCTATTGGGTTATACGAACCCTTATACTGTCCGTATAAAGTTATACGGTCTGTGTAAGGTGGCCGTGTAACTCACAGCTTTTCCGAAGTTGTTCTCGTCGTTTCGTTTGATCTCTAATCCTTATACAACCTCCTTAACACTTGTTTAATACTTCATTAATGATATAAACTTCCCTATAACTCGTCCTCAAGGCCTTACCAAACAATTCTTAGCGCAATAATTTACGAAACCTTTCCTAAACCCCACTTATACTTCACTTGTCCTTATCAATCCTTATTTCATCAATTCATATGACTTCAAAATCTTAACGTATGCATTCTAAGACTACTAAATATCCTTCTTATAGTCTTAAGAAATTCCTGTCATCCTTAAGCTCGCGTTGGTTCATTCACTACACGGCGACATGAAATTTCAAAGGTGTAACACTTACCTTTCCCACCTCGGTAGGTGAACTCTTATCCCAAAAATCTCAAATACATAAAATAACAAAAAAATAAGCGGAACAAATAGAAATATGTAAGTCTAACATAATAATAGATAGATAATGTCGAAATACATTAAAACACCCAGACTCTGGTCTAATCCATACAAGAGCCTCTAACTAGATACTACAAGTTTGAAAGTAATAAAAATACATCAAAAGTCTGAATATGTCTGAGAATATGAAGTATGACATAAATAAGAGAAGAATCTCCAAGGCGGTGGACGTCTCCATGCTCACCTTGTAAGACTCTAAGCAACAACTTTCACAATTCTACCAACCACTAGAAACAGAGGTCGATCCTACCTGGAACTCTGCATTCGTAAAAGAATGCAGCAAGTGCAGGTCAGTACAAACAACAAGTACTGGTAGGTATCATAGGCCGACTAAATTTAGCTAACACATATAAAGGCAATAAAGTAAGATAAATAGGTAAATCAACAAGGTAAAGTCAAACACGATCTAGAGTCTAAGTACACGTCATCACCTATGTTTAGCATCTAAACACAAATGTGCCAAGTCCACAAATACTCAGTCTGAATCCGTATATCACAAATACATCGCAAGAATATCACAATAGAAGCCATAGTTCAATGCAATGCGATAATGTATGAAATGTGAATGCAATGCATATGTTGTGTACAGATTTACTCTGATGTTAGAAAGTCACATGTCGGTAGCACAACCCAGGGGGACCCGCGAAGTTCATGTACCGAAACCTCACGATTTTGAAAAATACCTCGGCAATTGCTACCGTGCATACGCATCGATACACATGTTCCGATGATGGAACATCATATCTCGGCAGCACAACCAATGGGGGACCCGTGAAGTCTATGTTCCTCATAGTTCCGGCAAAGACCTCGACATCAGCCACTCTCATCCAACTGAACCCAGCTTATAACAGTGTTTCCTCAAGTATCATTAATGTATCAACAATATATCATGAAGGATGAGAATGCGTGCAATGTATATGTTCAATGTCAATAATCAAATCAATATAACAAGTACCACGCATGGGCACACCAACAATATTATGAAAAGGCCACATAATAAGCTATAATAGAACACTATCCTCGTATCAAACGACAACAAGTAAGATACTACAATATCATGATCAAGGTATATCAATAGTCTCTCCAATATCTGCTATCTCCACGAGGAATCAAGCCACCAATAATAGAACAAGGTAAGTCACAACACAACTGAGTGGCTAGCACCAATCACACAATAGGGCCCAACCTAAGAAAATATCCAACCCAACTTCATACCCGAAGGTTTGTATGCTCTCTCCGATAATATCATCTAAATATATGCTTCGCTAAATGAAGTCTCATCATAGGGTAAATCATAACCTACTTAGATGGCCGAACAACAATATCACCAACAATCACTCCTTCAACTTCCCATTCCTTTGAGCCTCAAGATAAAGAAAGTTTAGGCATATTCGAATCAAGAAATTAGAATCAAGAAGAACATCAAACAACCCTACTTCTATTCAAGACCCAATCCCTAACCTATAAAATAGGGTTTATGAACTAGAAGGGTGAATTTAGGAATCTTAAGGTTCCAACATGAAATTAAAGCTCCAGATGATCAATTCCCATCATTATCAAGCTACAATAACCAACAATTTACTCTATTTCGGATTCTAGGCAAAACCTCCAAATTTGGGTATAAACCGTAACTTTAAATTCACAAATTAAGCCTTGGAAATGGAAGACTCAAGTTACAATAGCTAATACCCATCAATATCCGGCTAAGCCACGCTAATCCACCAAATAAACAAGGTTTTCTCATTATAAGATCATTAGAGAAGAAACCCACAAAACCCTTTTTTGCTCTTACCATTTTAAGAGAAATCTAAGCATGGATTATTGATTAGGAGAAGCTAATGAATGATTTGGAGACAAGATTTTTACCTTATAGATGAAATTAGAGAAAACCCTCCAAAATCGCTTTCTTAAGCCTCAAGAACGAAATATGGGAAAATGACTTAGTGTCTATGGTTTTTAACATATTAAAAGGCCTCTGACTCAGCAATTACCACTGCTGCGGCGTCGAAACCGCCGTCTCGCTATGACAGTAACTCAGACCGTCACAACGGTCCATCAACACAAAACATTGCCGCTGCAGCTGCCCTGCTGCCTCAAAAGCGACACTGCTATAGCGGTTCTGGTGCCGCCATAGCGTTCACCAGACACTAGGTCACATACTCAAATTCATAACTTGCACCCGAAATTCGATTATCGCTCAGTAAGATTTCCTCACATTCCATATATGCTACCCCACATACAAATGTGCTACGAACGTGCTCGTGGTCTCATAATCTCCATCGGGGGCCCCATTGACCGAGTCAGTCCTTGAAACCTCCAAACTAGTAATCCAAACCATGTCCCAAAATGCACCCGAGTGCATTGGGAACCGAACTGAATATACACACAAGTTCTAATAGGCCATTTGGACCACTCAGAATCGACAAATTCCCGAAACAAGGTTCGTTTACCCAAAAGTCAACTTTGAGTCAACCATTTTTCGCTTTTAAAACAATTTCCCCAAAACTTATCCAAATCAACCCTGATGACCTCGGGAAGCATGCCAACAGTCCCTGCGGGTCAAATATGAGCTAAATAAAGCTCGAAAAAAGATCAAAAGGGTCGAAAATGCAATAACGAGTAAACGGGTTGTTACATCATATGACAATTAAACAATCGCTCGTCCTCGAGCGACAAGGAAGGGAACGGGGAAAAATACCTGATCCAGCAATAACTAGGGATATCTCAACACATAACAGCGTCTCCTACTAGAAAAGATTCCCATCGAACAAAACTAAATCCCAACAAATGATATACGTACCATCAGAATGAAACTTCTTCAACATAGACACAGGATCAAACAACGGATAGTCTCAAACAGGCTACTACACCTTGGGCTCACTTTCCCTCCTTCCCAAATCGCATGACACCCTACACATGGGTGTAACCTTCAGGAAAACCTACTCGCTCACTTTACCAGTCACAACTCTCTAAACTTAGCTCAGGCTTCAACTCTCAAATCCCCGTATTCAAATTTCCCTCGCAATTGATCCTCGAATGAACGAATTGCTTTGCCCGAATTCTCTGATTTGATAAAATCGCAACTCTGAACGCGATCAATAGGCCCCACAAGCACTTTCCCAAACCAATGCAATCCTTCGAAACATGGCCACAAACTATAGCCGATTCTGAACCAGGAAGATGTTCTGATTCCGCTAACCCTTCTTTCGCCCTTGTTAAAGCCGTTTTTCATATTGCGATTCCTTAGAAACATATGAACACACATACAAAAATTTTGAAAGCATAACTTACTCTCGCCAAAAAGATTCCTTGATTCATCTGAGATCCCTACGTAATTCCATCAAAACTGAGCTTATTGACAGCCTACTTGGCTAGTTCTATGTCTTCTTAAATCTTCAGATCATAATACCGGAGCCATACTACTGAACATCTCGTCGAGCAGAGTCCGTCGAGACCCAATTGATCACTATAATGACCTCTTGCACAACAGTTCCTCCTCAAACCTGTACTAAGCTCATTGTATACTATTATTCTACCCAGTAACTGTTCTCAGTAAATATCATCAAATCCACTAGAAACGCTGTCAAAGCTCTGCAAATCTGTCATACCTCAAACTAGAGACGAAACACATCGAATCCTTAATATCTTCTTGGAAATACAATCATAGACCTTACGTTTAACTCGAACAATGCTGACCCTAAATAATTGCACAACTCTCGAATATCACCAATAGTCATTAAAGCTGACTCCGAATTTCGAAACCAATCACAGTCATACCACACATAACAATTCCAGTATGTCACCCTTAACTCCACAAGTTGAGTCCTATCCAAGTTATCAACTTAGTACCGAAGAGCTATACCTTACGATTCAAATCGTTATGCTTCTCATCCTTTACTCGACATGCAAATCCAATACAACCCCGAACATTTCAACGCAAAACCTAAAGACTCATATAATAATTATTAATCATCGAACCTCTCATTGTATCACCTCGATATGCCATAAAGTATCCAAACTTACAACTGTCGCTCTAAATATCACACAATTGCTCCCCAATCCTTAATATCTAAAAGTGCTTACCCAAATTGTCCAGTTAATATAACTTGCAATCACACTATATTTCCGTGAGTAGGGTCCCACCCTGAAAATATAACTCGAGCCTCACATGATAGGAATTCCACAATCCTTTCTCTTAACGCACGCTAACTCATCCACTGTAAAGTTTTACGAACTTTTCAACGGTGTACAGCTAAGCCGTCTCTTATAAATCTCAACATGTCGGTTCACTGAAATATGTTTATCACTAGCAGCCAATTACGAATCTCACGAAATTTTCCTCATATCACTTAGTCCATTTCTGTAGACTTCCTTCTTTAAGCTCACACAATCACACCTCATCTGAAACATGCAAGAAAACAGCACCACAATCCATACTGACCTAAGAAATCCCCAAGATGTACCTTTTTCTTATCGATTCTCAATCAACTATACCTTTTCATGACTCTTACATTTCCTAATTTCTATCCATTCACATGCACAGCAATTAGCTGACCATTTCTCCAACCCACTCAGTAGTCTATCATATAACCATAAGTCTCGTACACTAGTTGAATCACACCTTGAGATAATAGTAGGACAAACACTCTATACATCATAGTTTTCCTTTAACTCACTCAACTCTGAACTGAAAACTCTCTAAAACCAACATATCACACAAACTGTCTCACTAATTTTCTCATGTATCTCACTGAAGCGTCCTTGCCCGAAATGTCTTACTGAATCTCCGAAATATTATCCCGAACTTAATTATGTTAACCCGTCATTGATCTACAATTTCAAATATCCATGTTTACTAATCGCTTACTGAAATCGTTAAAGTGACCAGTCCTTGAAGGATCACCCCTAACCTCAATTATCGAATCAGAATACCTCTAACCACTCGCACGAGTATCCCTTTCTATTCAATCACATAAGCTGAGTAATAACACTACTAGTAGAGGGATCTAGCCAATTTACATAATGAATACAAGGTTCCCAACCTTAGTCAACCACTGACCTCTATTAGTTTATGACATAACTGAACATACCACCTCATCCATAAACTCTTAAGCCCACTCTACACTGTATAATCACAGCTAAGCTCTCACATCACTAATTTTTGTTTCTACGATTTTCTTCCTGCCCTTAACCTCGAAGACACCAATCAACCTTATCGGTTACCCTTTTACTGAACGTCATGATATAATGCCCTTGCAATCCAAACACGACTCACGTACCAATGTTACCTAACTTCAAGTCTTACAAACCTTAATCTCCTGAACTCGATAGTAGGATCCTTCATTGTTCCTTCAGTCCCGTATTTCATTTCAAATCACTCCATCGCTATCAACTAACAAACACTCAAATCCACTCAATCCTCTAAACCAATCATCCCTCTGAGCCGAACGAACCACAAACAATATCAATACTTCTCCTCAAATCGAAGTGTAGCAACTAGTAACTTCCTATGTTATTAACTCATCGCATACACCCATATTTAAAGTCATTTCAATAAGTCGATTACTAACTCCTCAGAAGTCTACAACCCAGTCAATTTACCAATCAAATGATGTGACCATAGCATTCACATAATAAACGAGTAGTCCTTAACCTCAACGAGCTTATATCATGAATAACATTTAGCACTAGTCGCAACCTTATCCTGACAACTGTGTCAGATACCAATTTTTCCCTTCCCAATCTCACCAAAATTACTCATGTCTAAAATATTCTATGAAGTCTCATATTGCTACATGCTTTCCACAAAATTCTTCCTTCATGTCCTTATTGTCAACTTCTTTTCTTTGTTACGTGCGATGACAATACGTTTGCCCAATTCGATGGTCATTACTGAACTTACACTTGTTCTCATATACAAAAGTATAATAGTCTACTGTTCCTGAATTATCGACCCGCCATTGGTACACCAGTGTCGTAGACACCATCATAAAGCCTTGACGAAGCTGAAGTCAAACTGATCATATATCGAGCAACCCATTATTGTTAAGCCAGCAATGCACTTTTTCACTTTCGAGCAACCCAACGCTGAAACATGGAGACCATGTAACCCTCTGAACTATCTTTTCCATTTCTCATGAACTCTCACAATAAACAAGTCTAATCGCGACTCTACACGACTGAATCCTTAGGCCATAACTAGAGACTGAACTTTGTCACGTGTCCGAATCAGAATAACATATCTCATACCATACCACAACACGCCATAGACCAACCATTCACATAAGAAGTGAAGGATGAGTGTCCACAATCCGTAGATGGTTGAGATAAGAAAATTCAGATACAACTTTGAATGAAGTCGCACTAGAGAATGAAAGAATTGGAAGTTTCTTAAATGTCTTATAGCCTCTCGCAGATAAGTACGTAGCTCATCGTACTGCTCCACGAGACTCTACTAGACACTGTTTTTATTGTATAACGGGTAACCTAGGGCTCTGATATCAACTTCTCACGATCCAATTTAGCAAAGTCGTGCGGGCACCTACCATTCCCACCTTAGCAGGCGAACTCTTATCCCAACAATCTCAAATACATGAAATAATAAATAAATAAGCGGAAGAGATAGAAATACGTAAGTATGACATAATAATAGATAGAATATGCAGAAATACATCAAAACACCCAGAGTCTGGTAGCCTCTAACTAGATACTACAAGTCTGAAAGTAATAAAATACATCAAAAGTCTGAATATGTCTCAGAATATAAAGCAAGACATATATAAGTGAAGAGTCTCGAATGCGGCGGAGGTCCCCGTGCTCACCCTGTAAGACTCTAAGCAACTACTCTCACAATACTATCAGCCACGAAACAGAGGTTGATCCTACCTGGAACTCTGCATTCATAAAATAATGCAGCAAGTCCAGGTCAGTACAAAAAACAAGCACTGCTAGGTATCATAGGCCGGCTAAATTTAGCAAACACATATAAAGGCAATAAAGTAAAATAAATAGGTAAATCAACAAGGTATAAGTCAAACACGAGCTAGAATCCAAGTACATGTCACCACCTATGATTAGAATTAAAACACAAATGTGCCAAGTCTCAAAATACTCAGTTCGAATCCGTATATCACAAATATATCGCAAGAATATCACAATAGAAGCCATAGTGCATTGCAATGCAATAATGTATGAAATATGAATGCAATGCATATGCGGTGTACACATATACTCTAATGATGGAACATCACATGTCGATAGCACAACCCAGGGGAACCAGCGAAGTCCATGTACCGAGACCTCAGGATTTCGGCAAAGACCTTGGCAATCGCTACCGTCATACGTACCGATGCACATGTACTCTGATGATGGCACAACACATCTTTGAAGTATAACCTATGAGGGACCAGTGAAGTCCATGTACCTCACGGTTCTGGAAACGACCTCGGCAACCGCTGTCTCACGATTTCAGTAACAACCTCGTCAATCGCTACGCACAACCTCAATTCCGAGACAACAATTGGACATCAGTCCTCACGTAACTCTCATCTAACTGAGCCCAGCTCATAACAATGTTTCCTCAAGTATCATCAATATATCAACAGTAAATCGTGAAGGATGAGAATGTGTTCAATATATGAGTTCAACGTCAATAATCAAATCAATATCACAAGCACCACATAATAAGCCATAATAGAACACTATCCTCGTATCAAACGTCAACAAGTAAGTTACTACAATATCATGATCAAGGTATATCAATAGTCTCCAATATCTACTATCTCACGTGGCATCAAGGAAACAACAATAGAATAAGATAAGTCACAACACAACGGGGTGGCTAACCCCAATCACACAACGGGGCTCAACATCCAACCCAACTTCATACCCAATTATTTACATGCTTTCTCTGACAATATCGTCTAAATATATGCTTCGCTAAATGAAGTCTCACCATAGGGTAAACTATAACCTACCTGGAAGGTCGAACAACAATATCACCAACAATTACTCCTTAGACTTTCCTTTCCTTTGAGCCTCGAGATCAAGAAAGTCTAGGCATTTTCGAATTAAGAAATTAAAATAAAGAAGAACATCAAACAGCCCTACTTATATTCAAGACCTAATTCCCTAACCTATGCAATGGGGATATGAACTAGAAGGGCGAAATGAGGAATCAAGCTACAATAACCAACAATTTACTCAATTTCGGATTCCAGGCCAAACCCCCAAAATTGGGTATAAACCCTAACTTTAAATTCATAAATTAAGCCTTAGAAATGAAAGACTCAAGTTACAATAGCTAATACCCATAAATATCAGGCTAACCCATGCTAAATCCACCAAATAAATAAGCTTTTACTATCATAAGTTCATTAGAGAAGAAACCCACAAAACCCCCTTTTTGCTCTTACCATTTTGAGAGGAATCTAAGTATGGATTATTGATTAGGAGACGCTAATGAATGATTTTGAGGCAATATTATTACCTTAGAGAAGAAATCAGTGGAAACCCTCCAAAATCGCCTCCTTAAGCCCCAGGAATGAAATATGGGAAAATGACTTAGTGTCTACGGGTTTTAACACATTAAAAGGGCTCTGACTCGGCCATTACTGCTAATGCAGTGTTGGGACCGCCACAGCGGTCCCTCTATGATGGTAACTTAGACCATCACAACGGTCCCTAAACATAACACATTACCGCTATAGCGGCCCTTCTGCCACAACAGCGGCACCGCTATAGCAGTTCTGGTGCCGCCATAGCGGGCACCAGACACCAGGTCACATACTCAAATTTCATAACTTGCACCCGAAATCCGATTATCGTTCGGTAAGACCTGCTCACATACCATATAGGCTACCCCCCCCCCCCCCCCCAATAAAAATGTGCTAGAAACGCACTCATGGTCTCAGAATATCTATCAGAGGCCCCGTTGATCGAGTCAACCCCCATAAACTCCAAACTAGTAATCCATACAAGTCCTAAAATGCACCCGAGGGCATTGAAAATCAAACCGAATATACGCACAAGTTCTAATAGTCCATCTCTTACACCTTAGAAAATTTTCCGTTCATGCACAGTGAATAGACTGACGAAGGGTTTATGTATGCGATGTTTTGATGAGAAAGAAATAAAATTCGATGATTCTAAATGAAATTTCAAAGACATTCAAAGTAAGAGAAGAAAGTTGCCAAGAGGAGGCAAGACATACGAGATGTATCGGAAAGGATTTACGAATAACGAGTTAACGATGAATTAATGATGCTTTGGAGAAGAGTTATAACGACCCCTAGATTGTTAATGAAGTGATAAACAAGTGTCAAGAAATTTCCACAAGGATTGGAAATTAAACGAGTCGACGAAAATGATTTTCGAAAAACTGTGAATTGTACGGTCCATTATACGGACCGTACAAAAGATACGGACCGTAGATCTAGCTGTATAACTTTTCCAGAGAAGAGATTACACTGGAACCATTATACGGTCACACATACGGACCGTATAAATTGTACGGACCATATATGTGTCCGTATAAATGGGTCGGGACTGATTTTGTGTATTAAAAAGGGGATCCAAGTTCATTTCATTTCATTTTCCCTTCACACCCTTTCTCTCTAAAACATCTCTCTACACTTCTCCAACCAGAACTCAAGGGGTATTTGTGATCAATTACATCAAACCAAGGAAATCAAGTGTAAGAAATTCATTAAAGTTCATCCAAGACAAGGAATCCAAGTGAAGGTGAAACTAGGGTTTTGCTCAAGTGAAGTGTTTGCACTCAAGGTTCATTCCCACGCCACCTAACGTAAGTTTTATGGTATTTACATGTTGTTCAAGGTATTTGAAAGTTGAAACACTTGGATTGTAGAAGGATATAGGAAATTGGTCATAAACAAGAGAATAATAAGATTTTGAGTAGTGGTTGGAATGAGTTGTGAATATTAATATGTTGTGATTATAAGTATGTTATAAATGATATTGAGAACACGGGATAAGTATTATATGCAAGAAAACGCACTAGTATACTATGACCATGATTAAGGATGAATTGAAGTGGAATTGTGAAACGAGGGTAATGTAGATGAATGAAGATTGTTGGTTATGATATTGTGAACGTTATTATGAATGTTTGGGAGTTAATACACAATATGGGAAAGGTTGTAAAAACAAAGGAAATGCTGCCCAATTTTCTCTAGCTTTAGTAAGCACGTTCATGTAATAGATTAGCTAATGTGAATGTGAATTCTCTTGAAGGTAGAAACGTGAGCATTGAAGAAGAACAACAAAGCGATGGAAATTGTTAAATGAAAGAGGTATGTAAGGCTAGTACTTTCTTTCTAAGGCATGAATCATATGGTATGAATCCTCCTATCTCCCTATAATTTTCTTGCATATTGGGAACTATGAATCTACGAGTATAAAGAACTTCATATGAGACAAAGAAAAGAGATACATTACGAATACGACGATACCGATGATGAATCTAAGTCTAGAAGTCATAAAGTTCATGATATGATATTCCTATGAAGCTAATGATCATTATATGATTCCTATGATAGTATTCCCTTACCTCTCCATGACTCTCCTACCTTCCGGAAAACTAAGAGCCTATGTTTACGAATAGCCATATGGGATAAGATAATAGGTATGTTACGAATGCGCTAATGATGATGATGAGTCTAAGTCTAAGGATTCTAAGGCCTATAATATTATGGTCCTACAATGCTAATGATCCATATTACGATCCATTGATGTTGTTCATTGACTACACTCATCTTATATGCTAATTCCTTCAAGGTGAGGCATAATGCTTATGAATGCTCCATAATGGAATGGGGGCTCGCGACCTTATGTCACCCCGACATTGTTATAGGTTGTCTACAAGCTCTAATACATGTCCTATGACCAATGTTCTGAAAAGTTACAAGTCTATGTTCATAAGGGGTTCCATATGAGATTAAGGAAAGTGATATGCCATAGATACGATGATAGTAATGATGAGCCTGAGTTAGATATTATAAATTTTATTATGCGACATTATTACGAAGTTCATGCTACGAATACGATGCGATTCTCATAGATTGTCTTTAAATCCAAATGTATGCTCCATGAAAGGTTATAATAAGTTTATGAGACATATGTGATGATAATGATGATGATGTTAATAGTGATGATGATAATGATGACGATGATAACAGTGATAACGCTAAAGATAATTATGGGCTTTTATGTATATATATCTATGTGCCTATGTATGGCTATTATGAATCCTCGAGCTTATAAGGCCGGGTAAAATATGTATATATTTATGTAACGCATGCGCACCACTGCAGTTGGGTAGATGTAACCTTGAAGCCTTGGTAGGGCCAGGAATGTATAACCCTGAAGCCTTGGTTGGCCAGGCATGTGTAACCCTGAAGCCTTAGTTGGCCAAGTATGTGTAACCCTGAAGTCTTGGTTGGCCAGGTATGTATATGATGTGAATATGTATATGATGTCTATGATATATGATATGACTACGTATATGATATGAATATGTACAGGATATAGGCATGAATATGATATATGTAGGAAAAGCCCGGAGGATATGTATGTGATATTGTCAAGCAACTACGTGGTCGTATACGGATAACGTTTAATATTTATAAGCAAATGTGGTGTTATGATATATATATATATATATATATATATATATATATATATATATATGTACGATACGACGATATATAAGCTATGATGATACATGTACCGTGATAATATATGATATAGGCATGAAAGGTATCCTCCCTTAAAGTTACGCAGGTTATGTCTTATGATTCTCTATTATGTTTATTTCATTCATGCCTTACATACTCAGTACAATATTCGTACTGACGTCCGCTTTCTTTGGACGTTGTGTTCATGCCCACAGGTAGACAGGGAGGCAATCCAGATTTGTAGAAGCCGATAAGCAGAGTTTTGAAAGCACTCCATTATTCCGGAGGTGCTAGTGATTTACTATTTTATGTACATATATTTTTTGGGCACGACGGGGTCCTGTCCCATCCATACGTCGAGTACTCTAGTAGAGGCTCGTAGATACGTATGTGTGAGAAGTATGATCTCACGATTTTGATAAGCGTATATATGTATATATGTATGTATGTATTATTTGATAGCCGAAGGGCTTACGTATATAAAGGTAATTATGTTTCAAAATGAAAAACAATTTTCCAATGATTTGAGTATGAATTTGATGAATGAACCTTTAACGAGCATGATAAGTAGCAGAATGAGCGGTGCTAGGTGGATAGCCTCGGGTACCCGTCATGGCCCCTAGTCGGGTCGTGACACCATCCAAACCTTTCGAAATCGATGGATTCCAGAAAAAGGTCCGTTTACCCAAACCATTTTTCGCTTTCAAACCAATTTCCCTAAATTAACTATGATGACCTCAGAAAGCGTACCAATGGTCCCTTCGGGTCAAATATGTACTAAATAACGCTAAGAAAAGGATCAAAGGGTCAAAAATGAAATAACGACTAAACGGTTCGTTACAGAAAGGTAGGTGCCCGCACGACTTAGTGAAAATGGGTCGTGACAATGATGACCCTTGTATATGTTCATTTTGGTAATGTTGTTTGTAGACGTTAATGGAAGCCTCATCGGCCTGTGCAATTATATATATATATATATATATATATATATATATATATATATATATATATGCTTTTGGAAGTTATTACCCTTCACACAAGATTGATGTTACGTTCAGATGATTTAGGGTATGGCCTTGTCGACCTATGTGGAGGCTTACCTTTAGAGCTACAGTTATAGAATGGTACGCTCGGGCCGAGTACAACACTGGGTGCTGGCCACGCCTCTCCAGAGTTAGGACATGACAATATTGAAGTTTGGAATGAGAATCAATTAAATTGGTTTAACATGTTAGTTGTGTTGTTGTGATCCTTGCAATATAAATGAAGTTAAAATGATATAAGTTTGCATTGAAATGGAATGTAGAAGCTTATGTCGTTTTAGTACGATTTTATGACATTATGAAAATGAAGTGGTTAAGCTGCAAATCATGATGATTGTTGATGAACTTGGAAGATGGAAACATGTTATGAATAAGTATGTTAAAGATTAGAAGTTTTGAATGAATTATGACTTTGGCGGAAAGTTTGTATATTTTGTATATCTCGTGAATATTTTGTAGAAATGATATGAGATGCTTCTAAATGGCATTGTAAAGGTCTTGATTAATGATGAGTATGAAAATATTGAGCTTAGTTTGGAAGTGCGAAGTCGGAATGAAAGTTATCGTATTATGTCGGAAAGAAGGCTAGTTGTGCCATATTGTGTGTTTTGTAGTTATGGTTATTGTTGTTAGTGTTGTTGTTGGGTTGTTATTGATTATTTTGGGCGAGTTGAATTCTCGGGGATGCTATATGTATAGGGGAAATGCTGCCCAAATTTCTATAGAAAAGTGTTGACTTTAGATTTAAGCCTAAAGCCTTATGGTTAACATTTGGTAAATGTGACCATTTGCAGATTTTGGACGAAACGGGAAGTGAACTTGGAAAGGCGTAAAGTGCGTAAAAGGTATGTAAAGCTATCCCGATTCTTCTTTTGGCATGTCCTAGATGTACTAGGATCGGATTCAAGCCTTGGAGGATATTCTGCTCATCGGAATTCGCGTCTAAAATTGTCACATTTTCATTCAATAGAATTGAACCCTTTAAGTCTGCTTTGATGAAAAATTTAGGCAAACTTCCCCAACTGATTAGAAAGCTATGGAATGTCCCCAGAACCTTTGTAGGTGACCCCATAAGCCTAATATACGTAATTTGAGCCCACCGCCTTGTTTGTCTCGAGGTGGGCCCATTATTTTCGATTTTACCCTTATGGCCCTTTGTAACTTGATTTCAAGCAATTTTTTAGGAAACGTCTTAACTACTTTTCCAACTACTAATGATACTTATCCTGGATACTATATTGAGTCTCTGTAAAGGTACGATATTTTGTATTACGTTTAGCTCCACTATTCCCGCTTTGCTCTTTTATTGTAATATTGCCTTATTTGTGAATAATATAAAATAAAATGTTGTAACTATTCTTTCAACTACTAAGGAAAATCGTTTGCTGACTCCCTCGAGTTTGTTAAGCTATTTTGGAATATGAAAAAGATTTCAGGAGGATTATTCTTCCGTAACTCATTATGACATATGACATACACTTGCTATGATTCCGTCCGACTTCGTTGATTTGATTTGTCATTCGATATGCCTCATTGAGTCTCTGGAAATCTATGATATTTTTATTGCATTTAGTCTCTCACTACTCCATTCGTGGATGCCTCAATGTTTCCCACACTGAGCCCGGGCCAGGGTATGTTGTCAAGCGTATTCCACTGCATTGTTCGCCGTGCCTCGATGTGAGGGGGCAGGTATATATGTACATGGGTTTTGGAGTATGTTGTGCCATGTACACACATTCTGATATGATATGATCTGATATGGCCATCTGATATGATATGTTATGTGACGGGGTTATCCCCTACTCTGTTCCTTATGTATGGTGGCACTAGCATCGGGGGGTGGCCACGTTCTGTTTGCTGAGCTCCTTGGCAGGGGCCAGATATGATGTGATATATGTTTCTGTACACACTCCTCATGTTTTGAAAATATTCATTTGATACTTCGGATGTCACACTCACTTCTCTGTAAGTTCTGTTTCGGTTAGAATCTTGTTCCGCAATGGGACTAGGTACGACATATGTTTTCAACAAATACTATTCATGCTTTATGATCAGTATTTTGCTAATCTGGATATTCTGTCCATTTTCTGTACCTTCTGCTTTGATTATGACTTTGTTTACTACGTTCCGTGCTTTGCATACTCAGTACATATTTCGTACTGACCCCCTTCCTTTGGGGGCTGCGTTTTCATGCCGCGCAGGTACAGAAGACAGATTTGCTGACCGCTTGCCTAGGACATCTATTCTGCTATGTTGGGAGCGCTCTTTTGTCCAGAGCCTATATGTTGGTATAGTCCGTCGCTATTATATATATGTATGCTATTCAGGCGTATGACGGGGCCCTGTCCCGTCTTATGATTTTATTAGGATCTGTAGATGTCTGTAGACACACTTGTGTGGGTTCTGTATATGTTTGGGTATGATATGATCTGTGACAGCCTCATCGGCTTCCATGTACAGTGTCGGCTCATTTATGGTTATTATTAACGCCAAGCGACTTCTATATTTGAAAATATTCTGTCGTTTGCTAATTTGGGTTATTGGGTACGTTTGAGTGTCCAGCACGAACACTAGTCGCGGCCTACGGAGTTGGGTCGTTACAGAGAGGGTCGGAGGTAGTAGTATTCTAGGCACTCAGGCCATCAGTGGATAGTGCACCTCCACGATTTGCAGGTCAGAGATTTGATCGGCCAATTTATTCAGGACCAGGTCAGAGTTCTAGAGCCTCGGGTTTTCAGTATAGGGGAGATGAGGCCACCTTTTACCACGATATACTCAGTGTGGTAAGCTACATGCTAAACAATGCCGCTCGGGTTCGGATTCCTGTTATGCCTACGGTCAGCTAGGCCATATTATGCGTGACTGTCCATCGAGAGGCGGTAAAGGTGCAGTTCAGGAAACATGATCAGTAGCAGGTTCTTTATCATCTGTAGGCCCTCTTAGGCAAAGCTCATAGACATTAGCAGGCAGTGGTAGAGGTAGAGATGGAGCGTTCAGTTCGAGCTGTCCTCATAACCGTATTTATGTACTAGCTGGATAATAGGATCTCGAGTATTCGCCTGATGTTGTTACATGTATATTATTAGTGTCTTCTCATGATATTTATGCATTGATTTATCTAGGTTCTATATTGTCGTATGTTACTCCTTATATTGCAGGTTGATTTGGGGTGAAACCTGAGTTGCTCAAATCTTTTGAAGTGTCTACGCCCATTGGTGACCTAGTGATAACTAGACGGGTATATAGAAATTATGTGGTTAAAGTCTGTGATCATAATACTCTGGAAGATTTGATTGAGTTAGATATGATAGACTTTGATGTAATTATAGGTATGGGTTGGTTGGCTTTTTGTTATGCTAAGGTTAATTGCAGAACGAAGATAGTTCGATTTCACTTTCCAAGAGAACCAGTTCTAGAGTGGAAGGGTAATACATGTCTGAGAGGTAGGTTTATTTCCTATCTCAAGGCAAAGAAGATGATTGATAAGGGTTATATGTATCATTTAGTCCGTGTTCAGGGTACAGAAGCAAAGACACCGACTCTTCAGTCGGTTCCAGTAGTTAATGAGTTTCCAGATGTATTCCCAGACAAGCTCCCAGGCCTTCCACCAGAACGAGAGATTGATTTTTCCATTGATGTGTTACCGGATACTAAGCAAATATCCATTCCTCCCTATAGAATGGCACCTATTGAATTAAGGCAGTTGAAGGAGCAACTAAAGGATTTGCTTGAGAAAGGCTTTATCAGGCCTAGTTCATCGCCGTGGAGAGCACCTGTGTTGTTTGTAATACAGAAAAGATGGATCCTTGCGGAAATTCATTGGTTATAGGCAGCTAAATAAGGTAACAATAAAGAATAAGTATCCACTTCCAAGAATTGAAGATTTATTTGATCAGTTGCAGGGTGCCAAATGGTTCTCAAAAATAGACTTAAGATCCGAGTACCACTAGGTTAGAGTTAGAGAGAAAGACATCTCGAAGACGACATTCAGAACCAGATATGGTCATTTTGAATTTCATGTAATGTCGTTTGGGTTAACGAATGCACGAGCAGTATTCATGGATTTAATGAACAGCGTGTTCAGACCCTTCATAGATCTGTTCGTCATTGTGTTTATTGATGACATTCTGGTATATTCTCGTTCTGAGGCAGAGCATGCAGACTATTTATGTGTTGTCCTTAATGTTCTTAAGGCCCGGGAGTTATATGCAAAGTTCTCAAAATTTGAGTTCTGGTTGAATTCAGTGAATTTTCTGTAGCACATTATATCAGCTGATGGACTTCTGTTTTATACTCAGAAGATTGAAGTTGTGAAGACTTGATTGAGACCTACAACACCTATGAAAGTTCATAGTTATCTAGGCTTGGTAGGTTATTATAGAAGGTTTGTAGAAGCGTTTTCTTCCATTCCAGCACCACTGACGAAGCTGACTCAGAAATCGGTTAAATTTCAATTGACGGATGCCTATGAGCATAGTTTCTAGGAGTTGAAGAATAGATTGACTTCGGCTTCGGTTCTGACACTTCAAGAAGGGCCGAAAGGCTGTGTGACTTATTGTGATGCTTCGGGTGTTGGGTTAGGTTGTTTGTTGATGTAGCATGGCAAGGTTATAGCTTATGCTTCAAGGCAGCTGCAAAAACACGAGAAGAACTACCTGACTCAAGATATTGAGTTAGCCGCGGTGATTTATGCATTGAAGTTGTGGAGACACTATTTATATGGTGTTCATGTTGACATCTATACAGACTATAAAAGTCTCCAGTGTATTTTCAAGCAGAAAGAGTTAAATCTGAGGCAAAGACGATGGTTGGAGCCATTGAAAGATTATGATGTTAGTATTTTATATCATCTCGGAAGGACAAACGCAGTAGCCGATGCCCTTAGCCGTAGATCCATGGGTATCTTATGTAATGTCCAACCATAAAATAGGGAGTTAGCTCGTGAGCTTCAGCTGTTAGCTGGCCTAGGAGTTCGATTACCGGACGGGCAACACGGGAGTTACTATTTAGGGCAGTTCATAAGGTGAAACTTATCCGAGAGAGATTATTAGCAGCCCAGATTCGACAGAAATCGTATGCTGATAAACGACGTCGACCCTTGGAGTTCCAGCTTAGTGATTGGGTATTTTTGAAAGTATCGACTATGAAAGACGTAATGCGATTAAGCAAAAATGAGTAAGCTCAGTCCGCGACATATCAGACTGTATCAAATTGTTCGAAGAATTGAGAAAGTCTCTCACGGGCTAGATCTACCATCTGATCTGGAAGCGGTACATCTGCTACTTCATGTATCCATGCTCCGCAAATGTGTCGGTAATCCTCCCAGAATATTTCCAGCAAAAGATATTCAAGTGATGGAAGAATTGTCTGATGAAGAACCATTTGTAATTATTCTGGATCGCCAGGTGAAAAGATTTTGCACTAAAGATATACCCCCCTATTAAGGTCCTGTGGCAAAACAATAATGGAGAAGAAATGACCTTAGAAGTAGAGGACGGAATGGGAAAAAAGTGTCCTCACTTATTTCTTAGGCCCACCGGTAATCTAAGTTCTTTATTTGATTATATTCAAAGGCGAATGTGTATCAATTGTGCGGACCATGTAAAGAAACTCCCCCGAAGTATTTACGAACACTATAAGACTAATCTAACATTCGAGGACGAATGTTCTAAAGGGGGGAGGATGTTATGTCCCGTGTTTTTACGCATTTGGAAAAATTTGGAATAATTTGGATTTGTAAGGAATAAGGTCACATGTTGATTTGAATTAAGATATATGTGTGTGTGTTGTTCATGAAAAATATTGGTGTGGAAGTGTTGAGGAAGGCCAAGGGCAAAATTGGAATTTCGGAAATTAGTTTCGAAATTATAAAAATTTGATTCACAAGCATTGGGCTCAAAAATTGGATGAAAAATAATGGCCCAATATGTAGGGGTGGCCGGCCATTAAGAGGCCCATATCCACCAAATTAATTCAACATATTCCATGTGCTAATAATAAATATAAAGGGATCATTATCCCTTAGAATTTTCAACAAGCAAAGAAAGAAGAGAAAGAAGAAAAACCAAGAGCAACATGAGAGCCATTTCGGGTTGGCCATAGAAAAATCACCATCAAAAATCTCCCTCCAAAAATTATTGTCTTGTTGTATTTCCACCAAATTAAGGGTCCTCTACAACTTGGTGCAATTGTTTGGGAAGAAAGAGCACTTATTCCTTCAATATGGAAACATGTTTGAGTGAAGAAGATTGGAGAAAAAGGTAAGAATTTATCCTAAGTTATTATGTTATGAAGGTTTGTTTGTGTTGTAGTATATGGAAATGAGTAGATTTCATGAAAACATGGAAGTTTGCAAAGTGGGTGTGCATGTGTGGTATGTGGTCGTGTGTATACTACATTGTATGCATGTGATATGTTGAATTTTATGTTGCATTCTAGTTGTGTGTAGGATGGAATGTATATTGAGAATGAAAGTTGAATGAATTTGATGGAAGTTGGGAAAATGGAGTGTGGCCGTGTGGTATTTGAAGTTTGGAATGAGAATGAATTAAATTGGTTTAACATGTTAGTTGTGTTGTTGTGATCCTTGCAATATAAATGAAGTTAAAATGATATAAGTTTGCATTGAAATGGAATGTAGAAGCTTATGTCGTTTTAGTACGATTTTATGACATTATGAAAATGAAGTGGTTAAGCTGCAAATCATGATGATTGTTGATGAACTTGGAAGATGGAAACATGTTATGAATAAGTATGTTAAAGATTAGAAGTTTTGAATGAATTATGACTTTGGCGGAAAGTTTGTATATTTTGTATATCTCGTGAATATTTTGTAGAAATGATATGAGATGCTTCTAAATGGCATTGTAAAGGTCTTGATTAATGATGAGTATGAAAATATTGAGCTTAGTTTGGAAGTGCGAAGTCGGAATGAAAGTTATCGTATTATGTCGGAAAGAAGGCTAGCTGTGCCATATTGTGTGTTTTGTAGTTATGGTTATTGTTGTTAGTGTTGTTGTTGGGTTGTTGTTGATTATATTGGGCGAGTTGAATTCTCGGGGATGCTATATGTATAGGGGAAATGCTGCCCAAATTTCTATAGAAAAGTGTTGACTTTAGATTTAAGCCTAAAGCCTTATGGTTAACATTTGGTAAATGTGACCATTTGCAGATTTTGGACGAAACGGGAAGTGAACTTGGAAAGGCGTAAATTGCGTAAAAGGTATGTAAAGCTATCCCGATTCTTCTTTTGGCATGTCCTAGATGTACTAGGATCGGATTCACGCCTCGGAGGATATTCTGCTCATCGGAATTCGCGTCTGAAATCGTCACATTTTCATTCAATAGAATTGAACCCTTTAAGTCTGCTTTGATGAAAAATTTAGGCAAACTTCCCCAACTGATTAGAAAGCTATGGAATGTCCCCAGAACCTTTGTAGGTGACCCCATAAGCCTAATATGCGTAATTTGAGCCCACCGCCTTGTTTGTCCCGAGGTGGGCCCACTATTTCCGATTTTACCCTTATGGCCCTTTGTTACTTGATTTCAAGCAATTTTTAAGGAAACGTCTTAACTACTTTTCCAACTACTAATGATACTTATCCTGGATACTATATTGAGTCTCTGTAAAGGTACGATATTTTGTATTACGTTTAGCTCCACTATTCCCGCTTTGCTCTTTTATTGTACTATTGCCTTATTTTTGAAGAATATAAAATAAAATGTTGTAACTATTCTTTCAACTACTAAGGAAAATCGTTTGCTGACTCCCTCGAGTTTGTTAAGCTATTTTGGAATATGAAAAAGATTTCAGGAGGATTATTCTTCCGTAACTCATTATGACATATGACATACACTTGCTATGATTCCGTCCGACTTCATTGATTTGATTTGTCATTCGATATGCCTCATTGAGTCTTTGGAAATCTATGGTATTTTTATTGCATTTAGTCTCTCACTACTCCATTCGTGGATGCCTCAATGTTTCCCACACTGAGCCCGGGCCAGGGTATGTTGTCAAGCGTATTGCACTGCATTGTTCGCCGTGCCTCGATGTGAGGGGGCAGGTATATATGTACATGGGTTTTGGAGTATCCTGTGCCATGTACACACATTCTGATATGATATGATCTGATATGGCCATCTGATATGATATGTTATGTGACGGGGTTATCCCCTACTCTGTTCCTTATGTATGGTGGCACCAGCGTCGGGGGGTGGCCACGTTCTGTTTGCTGAGCTCCTTGGCAGGGGCCAGATATGATGTGATATATGTTTCTGTACACACTCCTCATGTTTTTAAAATATTCATTTGATACTTCGGATGTCACACTCACTTCTCTGTAAGTTCTGTTTCGGTTAGAATCTTGTTCCGCAATGGGACCAGGTACGACATATGTTTTCAACAAATACTATTCATCCTTTATGATCAGTATTTTGCTAATCTGGATATTCTGTCCATTTTCTGTACCTTCTACTTTGATTATGACTTTGTTTACTACGTTCCGTGCTTTACATACTCAGTACATATTTCGTACTGACCCCCTTCCTTCGGGGGCTGCGTTTTCATGCCGCGCAGGTACAGAAGACAGATTTGCTGACCGCTTGCCTAGGACATCTATTCTGCTATGTTGGGAGCGCTCTTTTGTCCAGAGCCTATATGTTGGTATAGTCCGTCGCTATTATATATATGTATGCTATTCAGGCGTATGACGGGGCCCTGTCCCGTCTTATGATTTTATTAGGATCTGTAGATGTCTGTAGACACACTTGTGTGGGTTCTGTATATGTTTGGGTATGATATGATCTGTGACAGCCTCATCGGCTTCCATGTACAGTGTCGGCTCATTTATGGTTATTATTAACGCCAAGCGACTTCTATATTTGAAAATATTCTGTCGTTTGCTAATTTGGGTTATTGGGTACGTTTGAGTGTCCAGCACGGACACTAGTCGCGGCCTACGGAGTTGGGTCGTTACAGAGAGGGTCGGAGGTAGTAGTATTCTAGGCACTCAGGCCATCAGTGGATAGTGCACCTCCACGATTTGCAGGTCAGAGATTTGATCGGCCAATTTATTCAGGACCAGGTCAGAGTTCTAGAGCCTCGGGTTTTCAGTATAGGGGAGATGAGGCCACCTTTTACCACGATATACTCAGTGTGGTAAGCTACATGCTAAACAATGCCGCTCGGGTTCGGATTCCTGTTATGCCTACGGTCAGCTAGGCCATATTATGCGTGACTGTCCATCGAGAGGCGGTAAAGGTGCAGTTCAGGAAACATGATCAGTAGCAGGTTCTTTATCATCTGTAGGCCCTCTTAGGCAAAGCTCATAGACATTAGCAGGCAGTGGTAGAGGTAGAGATGGAGCGTTCAGTTCGAGCTGTCCTCATAACCGTATTTATGTACTAGCTGGATAATAGGATCTCGAGTATTCGCCTGATGTTGTTACATGTATATTATTAGTGTCTTCTCATGATATTTATGCATTGATTTATCTAGGTTCTATATTGTCGTATGTTACTCCTTATATTGCAGGTTGATTTGGGGTGAAACCTGAGTTGCTCAAATCTTTTGAAGTGTCTACGCCCATTGGTGACCTAGTGATAACTAGACGGGTATATAGAAATTATGTGGTTAAAGTCTGTGATCATAATACTCTGGAAGATTTGATTGAGTTAGATATGATAGACTTTGATGTAATTATAGGTATGGGTTGGTTGGCTTTTTGTTATGCTAAGGTTAATTGCAGAACGAAGATAGTTTGATTTCTCTTTCCAAGAGAACCAGTTCTAGAGTGGAAGGGTAATACATGTCTGAGAGGTAGGTTTATTTCCTATCTCAAGGCAAAGAAGATGATTGATAAGGGTTATATGTATCATTTAGTCCGTGTTCAGGGTACAGAAGCAAAGACACCGACTCTTCAGTCGGTTCCAGTAGTTAATGAGTTTCCAGATGTATTCCCAGACAAGCTCCCAGGCCTTCCACCAGAACGAGAGATTGATTTTTCCATTGATGTGTTACCGGATACTAAGCAAATATCCATTCCTCCCTATAGAATGGCACCTATTGAATTAAGGCAGTTGAAGGAGCAACTAAAGGATTTGCTTGAGAAAGGCTTTATCAGGCCTAGTTCATCGCCGTGGAGAGCACCTGTGTTGTTTGTAATACAGAAAAGATGGCTCCTTGCGGAAATTCATTGGTTATAGGCAGCTAAATAAGGTTACAATAAAGAATAAGTATCCACTTCCAAGAATTGAAGATTTATTTGATCAGTTGCAGGGTGTCAAATGGTTCTCAAAGATAGACTTAAGATCCGAGTACCACTAGGTTAGAGTTAGAGAGAAAGACATTTCGAAGACGACATTCAGAACCAGATATGGTCATTTTGAATTTCATGTAATGTTGTTTGGGTTAACGAATGCACGAGCAGTATTCATGGATTTAATGAACAGCGTGTTTAGACCCTTCATAGATCTGTTCGTGATTGTGTTTATTGATGACATTCTGGTATATTCTCGATCTGAGGCAGAGCATGCAGACTATTTATGTGTTGTCCTTAATGTTCTTAAGGCCCGGGAGTTATATGCAAAGTTCTCAAAATTTGAGTTCTGGTTGAATTCAGTGAATTTTCTGTAGCACATTATTTCAGCTGATGGACTTCTGTTTTATACTCAGAAGATTGAAGTTGTGAAGACTTGATTGGGACCTACAACACCTATGAAAGTTCATAGTTATCTAGGCTTGGTAGGTTATTACAGAAGGTTTGTAGAAGGGTTTTCTTCCATTCCAGCACCACTGACGAAGCTGACTCAGAAATCGGTTAAATTTCAATTGGCGGATGCCTATGAGCATAGTTTCTAGGAGTTGAAGAATAGATTGACTTCGGCTTCGGTTCTGACACTTCAAGAAGGGCCGAAAGGCTGTGTGACTTATTGTGATGCTTCGGGTGTTGGGTTAGGTTGTATTTTTGATGTAGCATGGCAAGGTTATAACTTATGCTTCAAGGCAGCTGCAAAAACACGAGAAGAACTACCTGACTCAAGATATTGAGTTAGCCGCGGTGATTTATGCATTGAAGTTGTGGAGACACTATTTATATGGTGTTCATGTTGACATCTATACAGACCATAAAAGTCTCCAGTGTATTTTCAAGCAGAAAGAGTTAAATTTGAGGCAAAGACGATGGTTGGAGCTATTGAAAGATTATGATGTTAGTATTTTATATCATCTCGGAAAGACAAACGCAGTAGCCGATGCCCTTAGCCGTAGATCCATGGGTATCTTATGTAATGTCCAACCATAAATTAGGGAGTTAGCTCGTGAGCTTCAGCAGTTAGCTGGCCTAGGAGTTCGATTACCGGACGGGCAACACGGGAGTTACGCCTTAGATACTGAGGCAGATTATGTGTTCCCGATGTTGCAGGATTACGTCACCAGATCTTGGGGAGGCTCATTGTCCCCGTTATTCTATTCATCCAGGAACAACAAAGATATACCGTGATATTAAGGAGGTTTATTGGTGGGACGGAATGAAGAAAGACATAGCAGAGTTTGTAGCCCAATGTTCTAACTGCCAACATCTAACTACCCGTTCGGTCATTATTTAATATTTCGTGAAACCATGCACAATCTAGGTCGAGGATTGTAAATAATAAGCTCCATGATGTGTTTTAACAGTTAAGAGTAGGAAAAATCAATTTCGGAAGGACTTGAAAATTTTGGGCCAGAAAATAAAGCAGACCGCTATAGCGGTCAGTAGACCGCCATATCGGTACCGTATAGCAACTTAGCGACCTCCGCTTAGTGACCGCCATAGCGGTCCACGTGGAACAGTAGCCTGAATTTCTGTACTTAGTCTATTTTTCTCTCCCGTTTTAGCAAAAGAATCTCAAGGGCTGCTCCTAGGGTTCCTTATGAAAGAAAAACCATCGACCCCAAGAGAAAAAGAACCCTTCTAATTTCTTTTCCACCCTTCCCTACGAACATTACCGCTCAGGGAATCGGATAAAGGCAAAGCGGACGAGAAATTCTTGGAGAATGAAATATCAGTTCATCAAGAGATAGGTTATGGTTTACTTTAGTTAGACTTTGATTAGCGAATCGTATATATACTTAGAGTTGATGGGAGAATGCATGCTTTGGTCTTCAGACATGGAGTGTGGATAGACGGACTTGTTAATGTGACTAAAATATGGTAATAATAATAATAATGTAGTTTAATAGAAAGTGATGTTGTCGCTAAGGAGTTACCTCGCGTTTATTTTTATGCAACCCTAGAAAGGGGTAAATTTCGTCTGTATGTCCTGTTTTGTTGAACGTTCATAAGGTTATTTCCTTGAAACTAAGAGGTCTTATTAAAAGAATTATATTGAGTTGGGTTGACATTACCCTCATCAAGGGCTGGAATAATTATTGATTGGTCATGTAGTTTCGTGCATTGCACTTCATGGTTTATGCGGAGATACAGGTAACAGGCAAGGCTGAGTATGGACATTGTGTTATCTGGCCTTATGGCCGTTGAGCTGAGTACATGAATTACATATATGTATATGGTTTTGATCCGCGATCGAGGTTAATTCCGGGGCGGAGGTTTGTGCTCGGGTCCGAGAGGTATTCCAAAACGAGTGGTACATGGAAACTATGGGTCCGTTGTAGGTCATGGCTACTGACCAAAGACATCTGCTAGCATGTATGTACAGTGTGTTTGGGCCCTGCATCGCATTTGCATTGCACTACATCTCATGATTTTATGTTATGCATGTGTGTACTACCGTCGTTAACATTGCTCATTTATTCTATGTGTGTTGTTGAGAGCCTGGTGGAGAGGGGGTTACACAAGGTAAGTGTAGTGTTGGTTGTCAGATAGAGATTTATTTTCATGGATACATTGTATTATAGTAGTAATGCGAGTAGGTGAATTCTTTTAACAACAAGGGTAAAAGTATAACATATGGAGAGTGGGTGAGCGAGCGTTACTAGGTTGGATGAAGGTAGGCCATGGTTATTATTTAGTAGAATACCTTACATTTTGGAAATAAAAGAAGTAAGCGTCGAGGGTAACAAGGGACATGAGTTAATGTTGTAGTAAACTTTATTTAGAATTTTAAGCTTCATTGACTTAACTGCTTATCTCATTGACTTTATATGGTGTTGCGTGAACTAATCTTAGTCGACCTATGATTCTTACCAGTACGTGTGGTGTACTGATACTACTCTTGCTACGTCCTTTCTGGGTGTAGATGTGTACAGGTCTTAGCTGAAGTTTCGCCATGTGGATCTATCGGATATTTTCCTACAGCTTCGCCTATCTCACTTCTGGTGGAGGTTGTGTCATTTATTCTATCTTCTCGTATTTTAGGAGATCTTGTACCTGTCTAGACTAGATCCCGAGGATTTATTTCAATTTTATTTGTATTTAAAAGAGTCTATAAGAAGTGTCAGTTTCAAATCTTGTGATTTTTAAAGATGATTGTCGCATGTTTTTAATTGCTGGATTGTCAGTAAGGGTTCACCTGCTAAATGTTAGTAATACGGTAGGTGCCCGCACGATCTGCGGCTCCGGTCGTTACAGTTGGTATCAGAGCCCTAGGTTACTGGTCTCACAATTACAAGTGCAAATGTCTAGTAGAGTCTTACGGAATGGAACGATGACGTCCGTACCCATCCGCAAGAGGCTATAGGGAATCTAGAAGTTTCTTTTCGTTCATTCTATCATGCCACCCCAATACACCGTCCCCTAGTTTGATCCAATTGGTATCTGGTCGATTCCAATTGGTATCTTGACGGGCTAATTGGTATCTGTCGATTCCAATTGGTGTTTCTCTATTTCGACTCAAGGAAGACCTTCCATAAGTAGGTGCATAAATAATTGTGAGACTAAGTGAAAGTTCCGTAGTAATGTTGGTGTTGTAGATTGGGTAATTATTCTGGGACCATCAGCAAAGATAATAGCGCATTCATAATTATGTGCTAAGAAATTTAGTGAACCCCTACGCGATCTGGGTTGGATTACTTGAAAGAACCAAAAATATTCAGTCACTAGCACTGTAGCACTGCTATAGCGGTATAGGGACTACTAGAGCGGGATCGCTATAGCGGGCCTCAGACCGCTATATCGGGCCCAGAATTTCTGCCAGGGCCGCTATAGCGGTGCACTTACCGCTGCAGCGATCATGTGACCGCCAAAGCGGTACCATCTGACCAGTAGCCTCTTCCTTTCGCCCCTATTTTGAAAAGTTGTGTATTCCATCCGGAAACACATATCAACCGAACTTCGGACATCATAGATACGCATCAAACCATATGAAACAGCGTATAGAAATCAAGAACATTTCAAAGCAATCCGAGTTAGCATATGAAGGTTAGAAACGTTATTTATTATAGAAACCTCTACGAACGTTTTAAAGCAATCCGAGACTGTCTACGAAAGTTTGGGACATTAATACTTATAGAACTCTTTTAAAAACAAGAACTCTTTATACTTTGCTCGTTATACAATCATATAATAATCTCGACTATACTAAGCATACTCATATCAAGAAGTGAATAAGAGTCGTAAACAAGCTCGGAATCAAGAATAGAGTTACCCCGCGATACGTATCATAACTTACTTAGCTCTAGGACATGCCGAAAGAAAGAAGGGACAGCTTTACATACCTTGCCTGCTTCCTATGCTAATCCGAAATTAAGTCTTTGGCTCGCAAAATCTACAACAATATTCGTACATACCAAACATTAGCCATAAACACTTACGAGCCCAATTCTAAACCAACACTTTATTTACAGAAATTTCGGTAGCATTTCCCCTGTAAATACAACAACCCCGAGAATTCAACTCGGCCAATTTATCAACAACAGATCCGAGAATTCAACTTGGCCAAACTATTAACAACAATACCAACAATCATATCTCCAACTCAACAATTATTTCAAATGCATTCTAACGCTAGCAATCCTTTCTACACAATTCGACGGCATTTCATTTATATTAAATTCAACCACACATAGTCAAGCTAACATCAATGATTTCACATTCAAGTATTAATCCGAAATCATTCTAATATGATTCAAGAACACTTCGAACAATTCAACCAACATACCACTTCACCCGAAACCTTCCAAATTCAACAAGAACAATAACAACATATTTCTTTCCTTCCAAATTCATGAACTATACCAATAATTCACACACTAACAACATTACTTTCCATAAATACAAGAGACTACATTCAATCCACTTTGGCTTCCAAAACAGCCGACAACAATTTCAACATAAATTTGAATCATTAAACTCTCATTTTCATCATAGAATCCATGACGACAACAACCAAAATACTAGATAGAATTAATTCATTCTTGCCATACAAGGTAGCCTATATTCGGCCAGCACCCCCAACACACAATCTTCATGGTTTTCATCCATTTCCACACACTACAACATGTACAAAACATTCATAACATATGAAAAAGAAGATTAATTCTTACCTCCTCCACTTAACTCCACAACTTGGCTAGAGTTGTAATTGGCACAATAAGTGTTTTGCTTGCTCCAACAACTACTCCATGTTAAAGAGGACTTTCCAATTAGTAGAAAATCTAGAAGAAAATATTTTTTTTGATCAAGATTCAAGGGGTCAAATTTTGGGCACCATGGCCGAATGGCCCTTGCTCTTTGCCTTCTCCAAGTTTCTTGAAATTTACAAGTGGTAAGGATGAAAAATATGGTGAATTACTCACCTTTTGTCTTCTTTAATAAGCTTCCATGTGGGCAATAGCCCACACCACATCACATGGCCACTTGGCCCATTTATTTCATGAATTATAAGTTTTCAAAAATTCACTTTTAACCCCAAACCTTCCATAATATTTCCATGGACCATCTTGTGAATTTCCCTTTTTGCCCCTAGCCTTTCTTAATATTTCCACGTCAATAATTTTTCACAAACAACTTTTGTGCTAAACAAGATAAAAATTTATCCCTGCCCTTAACTTCTCGCAATTTTCTTGGAATATCCGAATGTACGAAATACAGGATATAACATCCTCCCCCCCTTTAGAACATTCGTCCTCGAATGTTCAACTGACTTTATGGGGTCTTATAATACTTCGGGAGGGTATCTCTCTTGTAGTCATCCTTTCCTTCATGTTCATTCCTTATCTTTCACCCTGTTTTCTTTATAATCGAGCTCCTCAGTCTGCACATGAATCCTCATTCCATGTCATGGGTTTTCTAATCAACTGTGCCAACTCATTATCCTTTTCCTTCGTACTCCCACATGTTCTTCCTATTTGTCTCTTATATCTACATTTATAGAACTTTTAGTACACTTCCCAGGGGGTCACCCATCCCAAAATTTCTCTCGCCCTAGAACGCTTAACCTCGAAACTCTGATGAAATTCGATGCGTTAATGCTGGTATATACGTATCAACCTCACCGCATGACCTTCATAACATGATCTGGGGCAAGTCGAAGTCTTACAGATTCCGAGACGTTCCCGTAACACGTCTTTCTCCTTAACAATTACTAATTTAGCCTTTTCAATCCCTAATATTCACCTTCACTTTCATCCCCCATTTTACATTTCAATCATATTTCAATATTCTTACCTGATCCAACATGCCTCTTCCGCACCGTTACTTACCACTGTACATTGTAACTGCTAATGTCATCGGTCGCTTTCTTCTGTCGATGTCGTCCTTTAGCTGAAATCAAAGGTTAGTACAAGGAACTTCATTTCCTACGACTGGGCTCTATCGCACGATCTTAGATATGAAAGAAAGAATGACACCCTATTAATGTCTCGTAGCCTCCTGTTTATAGATGTGGTGCACAACACACCGATAAACAAGACTCTACTAGACACGACTTTGCAGACAACCCCTAGGACGACCTGCTCTGATACCACTTTGTCACACCCTCATCCTGATAGGGCATGATGGGCACCCGACTCTCATCAGAGTCGAGCGAACCCTTAAACGTTCGCTTTACCGAAACCTGTCATTTCAAAAACTTTTTAAAACATGAAACTTTTTCAAATAGAGATCGTTGTCTTTATACAGATTATAGAAACTTTCAATCAACTACATACTTTAAACTAACTGAAATCGTCTGGAAATACATACTCTTTTAACATCTATAAATGATTCGCACTTCCCGCCGCCCTATCCACAGGACACTGTCTGCAAAGTCCCTAACATATACAAAATACCATTACATAAGTACTTTGACCCGGCAACACTCCGAACTGAGATGGAGCTCGCCAATCCCGCTGGAACACCTTTAGCAAAGTCTTCTACTCATCTGGGTGTACCTGCGTGGCATGAAACGCAACCCCCGAAGAAAGGGGGTCAGTACGGAATATTTACTGAATATGTAAAGCATTACTAAATCATAGCACAAGGAAGGTGCAGCAGTAAACAAGTTTAGAATTCAAACAGTAAGTAACCTGAAACAGCATTCTGAACCAAGTCATGTGGCCTTTACCCAAATTCTAGCATGCACAATGTAAATACACCATACGCGAATTCTAGAATACACAATATAAATATAGTATCACAATGGTCCCATCGGACGGCCGCTTTCGGCTTAATAAAATTGATGGCCCCTTCGGGCATGCTGCGTCCAGCATAATAATACTAGTTCTGGCCCCTTCGGGCATGCCGCTTGCAACATTAACAATAATGATGATGGCCCCTTAGGGCATGCCGGTTCCGACATAATACTACCCTGGCCCCTTCTGGCATGCCGGTCCCGACATAATAATAATGATGGCCCCTTCGGGCATGCCGGTTCCGACATAATACTACCCTGGCCCCTTCGGGCATGCCGGTCCCGACATAATAATAATAATCCTGGCCCCTTCGGGCATAATAATAATGATGATGCCATGGAATGTAAACATGAGTCGTATATGGAATGAAATAGTACAACCTCGCACCCCATTCGGAGTGGTTTTGAAAATCTAAATAGTGAAATCTCGCACCCTCTTCGGAGTGGTTTTGAAAATTTAATTAGTAAATCTCACTTTGTGTTTCCTTTAGTATAAAACTAATCTTCTCGAAATCATTAGTAAAATCATATGCATATAAATCAATTTTAAGACTCGATGGACAAGTACACTTACCGACACTTGAAGGCTCAGAAACAAGTTACGGGTCAATCCGATTTAGTATAAGAATGTTATGAGCGTTTGAAGTACAGAACCTTCTACGAACGTTTCAGAAGCCATTTTTGGAAAATCAAAGCAACAATCATGTTAGGACCTTTCGAATGTCGTTATGGATCAAATCAGATAGAGCTTTTGGAACCATATGTACGCATCAAAATGCATCAAAGACTCGATGTAATAATCAAACGTGCTATCATTTAAAAACCAAGACATTAGTCATATCAATTATCTCTCGAATGCCATTCGGAAACATATCAACCGAACTTCAGACATCATAGATACGCATCAAACCATATGAAACAGCTTATAGAAATCAAGAACGTTTCAAAGCAATCCGAGTTAGCATATGAAGGTTAGAAACGTTATTCATTATAGAAACCTCTACGAACGTTTTAAAGAAATCCGAGATTGTCTACGAAAGTTTGGGACATTAATACTTATAGAACTCTTTTTAAAAAACAAGAACTCTTTATACTTTGCTCGTTATACAATCATATAATAATCTCGACTATACTAAGCATACTCATATCAAGAAGTGAATAAGAGTCGTAAACAAGCTCGGAATCAAGAATAGAGTTACCCCACGATACGTATCATAACTTACTTAGCTCTAGGACATGCCAAAAGAAAGAAAGGGCAACTTTACATACCCTGCCCGCTTCCTAAGCTAATCCGAACTTAAGTCTTTGGCTCGCAAGACCTACAACAATATTCGTACATACCAAACATTAGCCATAAACACTTACGAGCCCAATTCTAAACCAACACTTTATTTACAGAAATTTCGGCAGCATTTCCCCTGTAAATACAACAACCCCGAGAATTCAACTCGGCCAATTTATCAACAACAGATCCGAGAATTCAACTCGGCCAAACTATCAACAACAATACCAACAATCATATCTCCAACTCAACAATTATTTCAAATGCATTCTAACGCTAGCAATCCTTTCTACACAATTCGACGGCATTTCATTTATATTCAATTCAACCACACATAGTCAAGCTAACATCAATGACTTCACATTCAAGTATTAATCCGAAATCATTCTAATCTGATTCAAGAACACTTCAAACAATTCAACCAACATACCACTTCACCCGAAACATTCCAAATTCAACAAGAACAATAACAACATATTTCTTTCCTTCCAAATTCATGAACTATACAATTAATTCACACACTAACAACATTACTATCCATAAATACAAGAGACTACATTCAATCCACTTTGGCTTCCAAAACAGCCCACAACAATTTCAACTTCAATTTGAATCATTAAACTTTCATTTTCATCATAGAATCCATGACGACAACAACCAAAATACTAGATAGAATTAATTCTTTCTTGCCATACAAGGTAGCCTATATTCGGCCACCACTCCCAACACACAATTTTCATGGTTTCATCCATTTCCACACACTACAACATGTACAAAACATTCATAACTTATGAAAAAGAAGATTAATTCTTACCTTCTCCACTTAACTCCACAACTTGGCTAGAGTTGTAATTGGCACAATAAGTGTTTTGCTTGCTCCAACAACTACTCCATGTTAAAGAGGACCTTCCAATTAGTAGAAAAGCTAGAAGAAAATATTTTTTTTGATCAAGATTCAAGGGGTCAATTTTTGGGCACCATGGCCAAATGGCCCTTGCTCTTTGCCTTCTCCAAGTTTCTTGAAATTTCCAAGTGGTAAGGATGAAAAATAGGGTGAATTAGTCACCTTTTGTCTTCTTTAATAAGCTTCCATGTGGGCCATAGCCCACACCACATCACATGGCCACTTGGCCCATTTATTTCATGAATTATAAGTTTCCAAAAATTTACTTTTAACCCCAAACATTCCTTAATATTTCCATGGACCATGTTGTGAATTTCCCTTTTTGCCCCTAGCCTTTCTTAATATTTTCACATCAATAATTTTTCACAAACAACTTGTGTGCTAAACAAGATCAAAATTTAGCCCTGCCCTTAACTTCTCTCAATTATCTTGGAATATCCGAATGTACGAAATATGGGATATAACATTTATGACCAAAATACCCCTATATGTGCTGAGCTCCCAATCTGATTTTTTTTTTGTGAAAAAGATAGGGTTTTTCCCCTTTTATAAACTTCAAATTCGGGTCGGGTCACTGTAGCATTTTACTATAGCAGTACTGTAGCAACTCGGTACTGTAGCACGCGTTTCTGCTCTGTCAGCTGAACTTGTAATGTCCATAATTCTCTACTTCGATGTCCAATCGATGAGCGGTTTATTGCGTTGGAAACTATACTCGACGAACTTCATTGTAGGCTTTTATTTCACTTTAAAAAACTTCATATGCTAAGAGTTATTCGTCCACCAAGTTGGACCAAAATTTTCACACAAAACATTACCCATCCTTTCTCCGAAGTCGTGCTACTTCATTTCTTCCACTCATTTCCTTATAAGCTTCCGGTATATCTTATATACATCCTTCACTTATTAAATATACTTAATAATTCTTTCTTATAATTTGAAGTGGTTTTACTTAACCCTAACTCAACGTACTTACGTTTCAAATTTGATAAGTGCTTCTTCGAAGATACGGGGTGTAAACACTATGATAAGTGAGAGAGTTAACCTGAAAAAGTGAAAACTAGAGTTAGAATAGTGTGGCGTAAAGAATTAACGGTGATAGGCCATGCATGAAATAGTAGAAAATGCCAAAAATTCGATTCTGCCTGAAGCAGCTCCTCTGCGGCTGTGGTATGGCCGCTGCAGCGAAGTCGCTATAGCGGTAAGAGGGCCACAGGCATCGCCATAGCGGTGCTTTGTCGCTGTAACCGCTATAGCTGCCCCCTCCCTGACTTGATGGGCCTCTCCTAGCAATAGTTCTGTCGTACAGCAGTACCGTTGTAGCGGTGGTAGGATCCGCCGTAGCGGTACCACCTTCTCCAGGCTGGAAAAAAAAAAACTCCTACCCCAACCCTGTTCCAAACCCAAATGTTTCACCATGGTTTCCCTGTTGTTGTGAAGGATCAAGTAGTATGATAGCATGCATGATTTTTATAACTTGCTCTACCCTATTTCAACTACCATAAATACAAATATTTTAAGCAAGAACACCAAAATTTGCACCACTACAAATCTTCCCACCCCAACATAAAACTACACCATGTTTAGCAGATCTTCAGTATAAAGTGTTGCTAAGACTTTCTGAACGTGAATTAACCCTCCATGATCCAAGGAACTACCCTCCCCACGGACCAAAAAACCCTTTTTGTCTAGAAAACCAAATTTATTCCTATTCTAGCAAGTTAAGCAAGGATATTTCGAAATAAATAGCCATATACAAGTTATAGGTTAGTAAAAGAGAGCATATACCCTAAAATGGGGGGAGATCTGCAAGCCTGGCAGGGGAAAAATCAAACTTTTGATGAAGAAGAAACCTTTGCTTTTTAGATTTTATGTAACGATTTGGGTGAATAGTAAGGGGTAGGGTGGTTATAAGGGAGTGGGGAGGGAAATGAGGGGTTGAGAAGTGAATAAGGTGGGAAGAATTTTTGTGGGAAGTGGAGAGGTTTCCGGTTAAGGGGGTATGAGTTTTATTTTTTTTAATCGGCCCGATGACCGCTGCGGGCGGCGCTTGGACCGCTGCAGCGGTATCGGCATAGCGGTCTTCTAGTCACTATAGCGGTGGCAGTGAAACATTTTTGTTTCGTTTGTTTTGTTTGTCATTCATGCTTTCCCCATAGCAATGGCTCGAATCCTTTTCCTCATGGGATATGACCCAAGAAACAGGCCCTTACCTCACCCCAACCTGTTCGGGGATGAACGGTAGTTTAATTGGTATCTGGCATAATGACCCGTCTGGTCGTTATTTAATATTTCGCGAAACCACACCCAATCTAGGCCGATGATTTCAAATACTAAGATCCATGATGTGTTTAAAGAGTTAAGAGTGGGAAAAATCAAATTTCTGAAAAAGGTCTTCAACTATCGTTTGTTTTTACTTCTCGATCTCGATCTTTAGGGCTTGCTATCAAATAGCGCTAGGGTCCCCTCATATTATAATTTTACTGTCATCCAGTAACTCGCTTGTTCTGATTGTCTCGGTTAAATCATTTCGTAATTTTCCCTTAACGTAACTGGCAATACTTTAGGAATATCATCTCATGTCGTTTCTCAAATTTTTTTGACTCAAACTCTTCTATTGCCTCTTTACTCAAATTTTCTCTTAGTTCTCCTACCACGCACCCTATTGCAATCTTTACACAAGTATGTGTAAGTGCTCAAATCCTTCCGGAAAATACCTTAGTGTCGCCTCGCCCGATTTATGTAGACCCTGTATTCTTCCCTTATATCTTTTAATTGATGTCAAGGCTCAACTATGGCTTTTGCCCTCAGTACTAATTATATTTCTGTAATTTTTCCTCAAACAATCTTACACCTTTCGTTGATGTACCCAAAATATTGCAACCGCATTATTATTACTGAATTCTTACTCTACTTATCAAGTAAACACTTGGTCTCATTCTTAGCATACAACTATTCGTAGGTTGCATAACTATTCTTGTTCAATTTGTGCGAAGTGCATCCAATGTTAGTCATAGTCTTTCCTTCTCCTGGCTCATTCTGCTCTACTTATCTTATTGTACTTGCACTCATTTGCTGTCTATTTCACCATACTCCTTTCCTGTCCTTTATTCACCATTTGGTTTTCTCATATCCTACTATAAGAGAGAGTTACTACCCCTTTTTCCTTTGCTACTTATGTGTCATAATATCATTAGCCAATAACTTCGTTGTCAACATCTTAACCTCTAATCCAGTATAGCCTTGCTATCTTGTATAATATCTTTTAAGTTACTCGTTATCATTTTCTTGTCGTATTCTTCCTTTTTATAAGCCTCCACCTTCTGATGTCATACCAATAATTCTTAGCACTGTCTCAAATACCATCTTCTCTTCTATCTATTTATTGCTGGCCTTCAAATCTCACTAACTTATTTCAGCATTGGATCTCACTTGAAGTTTAAGTATTCACATTAAACGTGTTGTGGTGTCAGTTGATTTCATCTTACACTTGTATTTCTCTCATCCGCTTCCCCCCTTTTTGGTGTACTCACATCATTATCTATTTATATTCCACTCTATGTCCCCATTCCCAATTTTCAAATTCATATGATTCTTTTCTAATACATTTGGTATACTTTACCATATCCATGTCTTCCTTTATGTCACCTATAACTTAGATTACCCATGTATGAAACTCTAACACAATCACGAGGCGATGAGAACTCTCGGTATTTAGTACAAAATCTTATCTGATGGTTGGTACTCGAGTAATATAATTAATGTAGCAATTTAGCCGAAGCCACATCCCGTTCATTCCAATCAATAATTAGTTAGTGCTTATAGTCGTTTCGAATTCTCATTTAGGTAGCACTTATATTCTAATGATAAGTGTCCCAAGCTTCCTTATAATACTATCTTTATCCCAACGGATATCACCTGTTTCCTCTAGTATACCCACAATGCATCAGTTGTTTCACAAATCCACAATCCTTGTCCTTTAAGGATTTCACTATTTTCGAGGTGAGGTCACATATACGCAGTACCCCTTTATGCCTCATACTCTTTCGCTCTTGTTGTATATCCAACGCTAACTTCTAACTTACTCAAAATCATATCAAATTCGTCTTAATAGTGGTCTTGTCCTATCACCTTGTCGTTATACTATACCTCTAAGTTCATAGCTTTATATTTCCCTTTTTATCCTATACTCATATTCAATTAATTACGTATGTCTTGAGTGCTTACTTGGGTATTCCTTTCATTTCTCCAGTCTATGTCCATTTTTTATTTTGTGCACGAGAAATCTCATGCTACCCCTATATCCTTCGGAAACACTACTCCGGCATAACCCCTTTCTCATTTTCATAGTATATTCTGTTCATCCCCATATATTCTTATCATACTTCATTTCTGGCATTCATTCTGTCTCGTAGCTCATCCCCCTTTAGGTTGGTCTTTCACAATTCTGTCACTTATATTACTGGTCTTCTTAGCTATACATGTCATAACACCTCGCTACACTGTAATACCACTCGCCTTCTTTCTATCTTCTTCTTTCAATCGCTTCTTCTTTTTCTGTGCTCGCTTTCATTTTCGTCACCGCATACTCTTTATTCTGAGCTTTCCCTATAGAACTTTATAAATCTTTCTCATTCATCCTATACTCTGCTTTTCCATATCATATTTTCCTATATACCTTAGTCACATAAATCACGTCATATCCTTTAATCACCTCCTTACCAGGCTTTACTCACCCTTATGACAATCCTTGTTATATTCATGTAATATCTTGTTCGTAATCAATCCTATAGTGTAACACTTCTTGGCCATATTCACGATTCTTACTATGGTTTAATTACACTCTGTGGAGTAGGCATACTTAACCTTTTTCCAATCATACCCTTAATATCTCACAAGCTGTCTTATCAATACATTCGTGTTTGTCATAATTCTTCCTCTCCCGCACTCTTGTATCAATCATACTATTTCTTCTTTTAGCTATAAACTCGTCGTAGTTTACCCCTGCTTATCAGTTTCGTCGATACCTCAGTATAACATTTTATTAAGAATTTGCCGGCCCTTTCTAAATCATTTCTTAGTATCACAAATCCTTCCAAATTATCCTAGCATTTCTTTTTACCATATTGATATCGACCTCATAATTACTATTACCATCAATTCATCGGTTAATCATTATCTCTTAAAGTCAAACGTACTTGCGACCTAGTCAAATCTTATCGTTACTGTTGGCGCGACTTTCCAAAAATATTACGAACTTATATGTCATTTTCTTGTTATTTCTCAGAAACTTTTTGGCAGAGTTTCCTTTGTATTTCTTACTATCTCAAAATCTGCACGCAGGAAATACAAACAATGCCTCACAGGGCCAACATACACATATATATTATATCATATCGTAACCGCACAGGGCCCCCTATATCAGTCACAAGATGAAAATGACGAACTTGCCTCGTGTATCCAACCCAAACTGTACCGGTCACTCTTTTCTGTTTATTTTTCCTTCCCATCTTTAACTGCAGGTTTCAAACATACCTGCAGTATTCATACTATGTTTAACATATATTCTGCTTACAGTTACTGATTCCTTTAGCTTCTTCTGTGCACACTTTCTAACTGGACTTATCTGCAATATCTACATTCAACCCATCTCCTTACTACACTTACCATAACTCACCATAATGATGGCCAGTTTACCATTCCGTATATACAAATTCTCATTATGTACCCTTGCGATCCAACTTTCACCTGTATGTGCAACTATTTTCCATCCTAGATTTCAAAATTCCACGGGTGGGGGACACCTTGGTCACTGTTCTCGTAAATACTTGGTTGTTGACTCCTTTGATTTCCGCTTGCCGCTATTAGGTAACAACCTATAACAAATGTACATACATAGGAAATTTCGATAAGGTCTCATATACCTGTAGTTGAATAGTCTCTAGTCTGAACCGGCGATCTAGAAGATGAAGTGTACTCCTCGTCATCGTCTGCCCGCCATCTACTCGTCTAACCTTCATCGTCCTTTTCATCTGGATCCGGGGAATGTAGATAACCGGGCAACTCCTGGTTTACCGATGACCAGGACAGGGGGTTGGAATAATCTGTAACACTTACCGGGGTAGCCGGTCTGACGTGGTGCCCTGCCATAGGAGCAACTGGTATGGCTTCAGGGACCGCCTCCCTGGATATCAAAAACTCTGGAGGAATTGTCGCTGGATCCTCCGAGGGGTCAGTCTCGATAGAATAACTGAGGCTCCTCCTACTCGGTCCTGGAGCCTGGGGTCCCGAATTTACCCTAGGGGCCTTCTTAGCACCCCCGCTATCTGAAGCTGGCCTCTTCTTCTCTCGCAAATCTGCACCTACCTACAGGAAAAGAGGTCAGAAACAATCTTTCCTAGGCTCAGGCTCTATCGCACGATCTAAAATATGAAAGAAAGTTAACACCCTAAATGTCCTGTAGCTTCCTGTTTATAGATGTGGTGCACAACACACCGATAAACAAGACTCTACTAGACACGGTCTGTAGACACTCCGAGGACGAACTACTCTGATACCACTTTTGTCACGACCCAGCCCCGTGGGCCATGACTAGTAGCCGAGCTGGACACCCATACGTACCTGTCAACATTATTGGGCCGATACTATAGGCCTCAACTAACAACATCGCATCGTATTCACATACGCAAGCCGACGAGGCTGCCACTACACATCAAAACATTACGCAAGCCGACAAGGCTGCCACTACGAAACGATAACACAAGCAAGCCGACAAGGTTGCTACAACAACACGACAATATATACAAGCCGGCAAGGCTGCTATAGCAACAGAACATGCACAATGAGCATATACATAACTGATCACATCTGGATACAACCCACATACATGTCTACAGACCTCTATGAGTTTCAACAGTGAAATATGATGGGACAGGGCCCCGTCGTACCCCTAAACAACATATACATATATATACATCAAAAGGATCTGTACCAAAATCTGGGCTCCGGAACAACGGAGCTCTCCAAAACAGCAGAAAGGAAATCCTAAGCTGGCAGATCACCAAAGCTAGTATCTGCACCTGCGGGCATGAAACGCAGCCCCCTGAAGAAAGGGGGTCAGTACGGAATATGTAAAGCACGAAAAATGATAAACAGGATCATAACTGAAATAAGGAGTACAAGAAACAAGTACAATGTTCAGAATACCAAAACACTTGCCTTTGAAACATAAATCATGCATGTCAATATCATATACCATACCTGACCCATTATGGGACTCGGTGACATAATCATATCATCATCATATACATATATACCGTACCCGGCCCTCTAATGAGGGACTCGGTGAATAAAGTTATCATATGCCCTCCTGGCCGCCATAACATATCATCATATCATATATATATATATATATATATATATATATATATACCATACCCGGCCCTCTAGTGGGGGACTCGGTGAACAATGCAGTGAAACTGTGCACGATAACATACCCGGCCCGGGACTCGGTGAAAGACATAGTGAGGAATGCACGAGCAGAGTAGTGAGAAACCACATGCAATTTAAATCATTATCAAGACTCAAACAGAATAAGAAGAAGGGATTAACACCTGAGTGTCAATAGCGACAATCATATCAAGTATCCCTCGAATGTCATTATAGATCATATCAAAAGAGCCTTAGGAACCATAGACATATGTCAATATAGTATGAAACAGCTTATCGAAGTCAAGGACATCCGTTATCGTAGAGTTTCTAGAGATAGGAGCTTATATATATCGACAATTATCCAACGTATAGAAAACTGAAGAGGGAGGCTCAATCACTTGAGAGTTTTAACATCAAGAAGTGAATAAGAATTATAATTCACATTCGGAACTTATGAATAGAGTTACCCCAAAGTTCATATCATTCATCACTTAGATCTAAGACATGCCAAAAGAAAGAAGGGACAGCTTCACATACCTGTTAGCGACTATTCGTGAATCATTTCGCCTCGTCGCTCTTTTAGCCTATTTATATAAGAGTAACGTTATCGTTAGTACTATATTTTCTAGTTCACAAATCTATAGCCCATTTCTTATAGAACCTATATTTCGGCTTATATATTCTCGTTTAGGGTTTTCTATTATCTAAAGACTTAAGGAAAATCGGACAGCACTTCCCCTATATATTCGCCTATCCCGAATTTCCAATTGCCCTCCTGTTGACATAGAAATACCAACAAAAACATATGGACATAATCATATCTTCAATTCAACAAGAATAACAACATGTTCATATCAACACAACTTCAATCTTAACTTTCTAATTCTTTCAATTACTTCACCATTTAATCCATGACAACAACAACAACTATAATGCAACTTAAAATTAATTTACCACGCCTAATTAGAACATCCCCCTACACGGCTCAATTTACATTTCAACACCGATATCTACAACTTCATATATTCATCACATATCTACCAATTTATACAGGTTTAAATTGTCTCCAAAATGTGTATAAAAAGAGATCAAACATTACCTTAATCAACATGGCTTCTTAACCTTGCTAATCACTTGGATTCTACAACAATTTCACACCTCAAATTCTTTTTTTCTTCAACCTCCCCCTCGGCTAGAAATCTCCCATGGCCGAGAGAGCTTTTTTTTTTTCTTTTCTTTTGCTTTGTTCTTGCTTCAACAATATGAATGATGTTTAGCAAATCATTTGATGGTGTATATATGATGCTCTCCAGCCCTACACGTGCCCCCCTTATGTGGCATGTTTTTTTCCTTTTTTTTTAATTTTTAAAAATTGAGTGGGGCTGACTTCATTAATTAATCTTAATTAATTTAATTATTTACAATTCCTACTTAATAACCTAATCACAATTAATTAATTCCTAATCACCAATAATAATATTTTTACACTAAATAAAATTTATAAACAATTAGTTCTAATTTAGAAATTAAAAATTAAGGGTTTCTATTCCGTATCCGAGAAGGGTCCCGTCTTTAACTCGCGTCGATCGTTTTGCGAATAACTCGACATATAAAAATACGGGGTATAACACAGGCGACACTGTCCAGTATGTAACTTACCATACTAAGTACATCATGGTAAAGGTGGCCTCATCTGTCCTGACACATCACTATACCGAGAACCTGAGCCTCGGGAATCCTGACAAGGTCCTGAATAAGTAGATCGATCAAATCTCTGACCTGCGGACTACGGAGGTGCACTAGCCGCTGAATAGGATCAATGCCTAGGATACAACTTCCTTTGACCATATATAAACTCATTAACAGCACCTGAAGATCTTGTTTACTTACTATGACCCCTATCATGCTCATGCTCAACCCTCCGCTGCTGCTTACGCTTCTTTAAGTTCTGAGTGTGGGCCTAAATGCTAGAAATATCCATACCTATCTGAAGTGAGCCCGTCATGCAGTCATCAATCAAGTATGGTCCCAATCCATTCACAAATTGATAAACACGATCTATCATCTCAGCTACAACAGCTGGAGCATATCTAGCCAAAGAATTAAAATGAAGATTGTATTCCCGTACACTCATGATCCCCTGTCTAAGGCTCAAGAACCTATCAACTCGGGCCTGTCGAATCTTTAGCAGCAAATAATGCTGAAGAGAAGCATCTGTGAACTTCTGCCACACAGGTGGTGTGCATTAATCCCTCTAGATGACACCCAAGTCTCATACCAGTGAACGACAACATCCTGTAACCTATAGGAAGCCAACTCTACTGACTCAGTGTCCGAAGCATGCATCACCCACAACATCCTCAACATCCCTTCTATAAAATTCTGAGGGTCCTCATCTGGTTTTGATCTAAAGAATTCTTGAGGGTCTAAATTAATAAAATCTCGAACCCTAGCATTAACAACCCTGTCTCCACAACCCGTACCCTGACGCTGGGCCTGAGCTGCTACCAACTGAGTCAATAACCAAATACCCTCCTGTATCTCCTGGCCTGAGGTATCAGATGGAGAAAATGGGGGTGCAGGAGCTGGAGCAGGGCTGGAGCTCCTCTGAAGCTGGCGGAGTATGAGAGGTCTGGGATGGAACCTTATTCTGGGACTCGCCCTCCTCAACCTCTATTGGCGGTACCGGTACCTGACCAGTTCTCCTACCAGCCACTGACTTGCCCTTCTGGACCATTGAAGCTTTCCTCGTCACAGGCATTACTGAAATCACAATACAAGGTCAGGAAAAGAAAATCCTCATAACACGGCTGATCTTAGATGAGAAAGAAAGGTAAACTTCTTACAAGTCCTGCAGCCTCCTATTTATAAGTGTGGTGCACTGCACATCCATAAACAAGAATCAACTGGACACGGCTCGTAGACAGTCCTAGGACGAACTGCTCTGATACCACTTTTCTCATGACCCAACAGGAGGGCCATGACGGGCACCCGGATCTAACCTACCGAGCACCATAAGATATACATACATCACATTATCATACCTGAGTGGGTCATAATACTAACTAATAGATATCATAAGATGTAAGGCACACAAGCCCAATAGATATATATATTCGTCATCAAGCTAAACCCAAGTATACAAGCCGACAAGGCTATCGAAATAATGATGCAACAAAGTGTAGTCCGAGATTGCCATAGAACATCTAACTGTGCATATATGTCTACGAGCCTCAACTGGAGTGCATAACATAATAAGGACGGGACAGGACCCAACCATTCCCAAATGTATACAAAAGAATCATACCAAGCTGAACTGTAACTCCGGAACAAATGGAGCGCTCCTATACAATTGCTGATGAAGCTGCCTAAGGGTCTGGTCCGTCTCCCTGTCTACCTGCGGGCATGAATGCAACATCCAAAAATAAAAGGACGTCAGTACAAATAATATACCGAGTATATAAGGCATGAAGGACAACATAATAAAAATATGAAAGTAACATGAGATAAGAGAGAACAGCCTGTACATCTTGATGCCTCTTTAGGTGGATGACATTTTTTAAGAAAAATATTTTCACACATCTTTATAAATCATAATACCATACCCGGCCATAATATGGCTCGGTGTTATCCGTACATGACTATAATAGGCTCGGTGTTATCCGTACCCAACTGTAGTGGTGTGCACAATAAGTGTCGTACCTGGCCGACTATAGCGCGGCTCGGTGTCGTAAAATAGATACATATATATAGAGCATGCATGAGAGCTCAAAGAAACATTAGAACTCTATCAGAGTGACTTAAGGTCGGTAAACCTCCAATTACCATTATGGAACTATCATCGTCGGCATTTCTCACCTTGAAGGAATCAATGACCATAAGATGAGATCAACAACAATAAACAAGATCAATAACCATAAGACAAGATCAATAATCATGAAACAAAGATCAATAATATCATAACAACATCGAGAAACAAAAGCTTCTAGTATTTCAAAGAATAGGGTCACTATGGATATCATTTGTGTAAGTTTGTATCAATGTGATCATGCCATAAGAAAGAAAAGGACAACCTTAACATGCCTCATGGCTTACTTAACCACTCAATGTCTATCTCCCTGAGCTTGAAAATCTATATTCAAGATGATTCACACTAAGGTTAAGTAGTTGAAACACTTATAAGGTCAAACTAAATTATAAGGTGAGGTAACGAAATTTGGGAAACATTTCCCTTATATTACCTACTTCCACCAAACTTCAAAACAACTCCCAAACATCAATAACAACATGAACAATACCATAGCCAAAAGATTACATTCAAATTAGGCTCAAATGGTTCCAAAACTTACTTTCGAATTCAATCCATAACCAGTACTTCAACTTAATACCATATGACTTCTCTACCATGATTCTCTTCACTTTTAAGACTTGTTAAACCTCCAAATCAACTCAACTTACGAAATAGGATGAAAAATATATCTTATACTTGAAAAAATTCAACTCACATAACTTTCTTCAGTACTAAATACACCACAGCTCCAAGTAGAAGCACGGACAGTCACCTTCTATAAACTAGTTGCAGATTTAGAGCTTGATCTTCTCTTGTAATGGTTTGGAATGATTTGGGATGATTGAGAGAGCTTAAAGGGTCAATATGGATCTGTTTTTGGTGAAAATTTGAGCTCCATGTCATGCCCCTTTTATTTATAACAAAAGGGAAAGGTTTCCACCGGCTCAATTTCATGAGTTGTGAAACTTTTCCAGTGCCTCCTCCCCACTACCACTAATTCACTGTGGTTGCTGCCCTCTTTTCACGGCCATGGAATATTCCATGGACTGTGAAACCAACCGTGGAACTACCCTCTTTCGATTTTCTAACGAAACGTATTCTTTCCGATTTGTTTACCTTCTAACCTTTCTACTCTTTTCCAAACATGTTTGTGGACTTATATAACCCCGAGATAACCCATAGTCCTCATACATAATTCCACAATTGACTCCTAATACAAGCCTACGACAACCAACCTAAGACGAAACTTTAACGTATGCGAAAGTCGAAGTGTAACAATCTTATTCTTGAAGCGATTTGATTGGCTGATTTAAAGAGACAGACGTATCTCAAGTTAAAGGCCTCAGATTTAAGTGATTCAAAAACTATGTGAAAGATGATGACTTGAACTTTGAAAATAACTATTGAATCGTTTGAAACTAGCAACTATTGAGGGTGGACGATGGAAAGAAAGATAATGTTATGGGTATGAACTAGAATGAATTTTAAATCAAGAAACGTGTTCTTGAATGATCAATAACCTATAGAGTTCCTAAGTCAGCACTTGAAATCAATAAAAGTGATAAAGAAACAAAACACACAATTGAAAACAAGATAAAGACTATCACCACCTTGCTTGGAACCAAAAACAAGGATGAAGAAGAAGAAATAAAGAAAATAACTCTATTGCAGGTTATGCTTATTCTCAAAACATGGATTGTATCTAACAAAGCATAATAACCCCAAAAATGCAAATTATGCTTATTCTAAAAAACGTGGATTGTATCTAACAAAGCATAATAACCCTTTATATAGGCCTAGGGCCTCTTCTTTGATGACTACTAATCCCTATTCTACTTTAGAAAAGAAATAGCTAAAAACAAGGAAAGTAAAATCCATATTCTACAAGGAAAAGAAGAAAGTAAACTACTAGAAAGAGGAATACAACTAATACTAATTTTAGAAGTAAATAGTTTTAACTTGGCTTCTTGGGCTTGAAATCATCTTTGGGGTTCTTGAATTTGCCGAAAAGTCCACACACCAATTCTTGGGTTCAAAAGAGCTTGTTCTTAACGGCCTAAATAATAAAAGACTAATATAACCTCTCGATTTTCATCATTCTCCCTTGGTTGAAAATGACTCGTCCTCAATTCTAAAGGCTCTATAAATGGTGTAAGATAAGCTACATTAAATATTGGGGATACCCCATACGCTTCTGGTATCTCCATCAGCTCTTGCTTGCAACTTTTGATACTTTTAGTTAGGAAACCATTCCTTCCCCATGTATACCGAAACTAAGTCTCCCACTTCAAAGAGTTGTTTCTTTCTATTCTTATCAGCTTGTTTTTTGTATGTCTTTGTTTGCCTCTCAATATCTTGTAAAACTTTCTCATCAATCATCTTTAACTCTTTAACTCTCTCATGAATATCTCCACCAAAAAAATGGTTTTGAAGAAGAGGAGATAATTCTAAGGGACCAAGATGATTCTTACCATATACCACTTCAAAGGGACTTTTCCGGGTTGTTCGATTCACGGACTTGTTGAAAGAAAATTCATCATGTGGTTGCTACGACTCCTACTCGTTTATGTTATATTTAATCAAACTTCTTAACAAAGAACCCAAACTTCGATTGACTACCTCCATTTGCCCATCCGTTTGAAGGTGATAAGACGAACTATACTTCAACTATTTACCAAGCTTAGCCCATAAAGTACGCCAAAAGTGACGTAGAAACTTAGTGTCATGATCTGAAACAATGCTTCTAAGAATACCTTGAAACTTGGCAATATTGTTAAAGAACAAAACAGCCACATATGTTGCATCACTTGTCTTTTTGCATGAGATAAAGTGTGCCATCGTAGATAACGTATTTACCACGACGAAGATAGCATCCTTACCTCCTCGAGTTCTTAGTAATCCGAGCACAAAGTCCATGCTGATATGTTCCCAAGGTGCTATAGGATTGGTAAAGGCTAATATAATCCGTCATTACTACCATGCATCTTTGCCTTTTTACAAGTTTCACAATTTTCAATCAACCTCAATGCATCTTGACTCAACTTGGGCTAATAGAAGTTTTCCTAAATCATCTTCGATGTCTTAAGTCACCAGTTAATCCACCCTCATGTGCTTCTCTAACAATGGACTCCCTTAAAGGGCTTGTGGTATGCAAAGTTGTTTGCCATAGTAATGAAAGCCATCTCTTATCAAGAACATTCTTTGTATGGACCTTCCAAGCACCACTTCCAAATGACTACAAAGTCTTGATCAGCCTCATAAAGTTCCTTGATGTGGTCGAATCCGAATATATTAGTTTGGATAATGGAAAACTGTCACGACCCAAAACACTGATCATGCTGGCACCGACCCAATTCCATATGGTAGGAGAACCCTTTCCAAAACACAACTCAATTAAACCCAAATAAGAACAATATTAAAAATATCATAGTTATTTACCAAAAAACATTTCAGAAGAAATAAATAATAAGAGTACATAATCAGTACCATATTCAAAAATTGGGTCTACTCTAGTACAGGATCTTCTAAGATTTACAACTTAGATTGTATTACTACACAACTCAAATACAACCTTTGTTCTAGAATGAAATTTAACAGAAGTCTTCGGAATGGACACCGAGAGATCTTCGGAACCTAATGGAATCTCGAACATATCCTATAACAACTCTCACCCCAAATAGGGTGTAGGAAGAGTAGAATCAGTACAACATTCGTACTGGTAAGCATCATAGTCTGACAACGATTAGGAAAACATAATAAACAATAGGGATCGAACAAGTAAGATTGATAGCAACCAACTCAGTAGCTAAGCAAGATCAGGTAAGGTTCACAAAAATAGATATATCCACAAAACATTATTATAGATCTCAGCCTAGATGTAAATTCCTAATCCTCATTCCATTAAATTCCTAATCCTCATTCCATTAGCTGTATAAATACATACTCATACACGTAAAACTTGTTTTAACTCATCAATTAGAAATAGTCTTACTATATTTGTTTCACGTTCAAAGTTGCACATCTAATCCCTACCTTTTGACTTTCTTACAAAGGAAAACTCTACTACATTACTAGACAATCTTTAAATGACCAAACCACAACTAAAGTATAGACAATAAGAAAATCACAAAGATATAAATGCAATGCTCATACATGAAAATGTATGCAATGCAATGTCCAATACCACCAATCGTACACACATGCTATGGACGGATATCCTCCACGCCTCGATAGTCATGACCCATGGGGGACCCGAGAAGTCCATGTAATAGTCACTCTGTACACAACCTAGAGATGTCTTCCATAACACTAGCCACTTCGCACACCTTCTAGAGGTGGCTTCTATATCAGTAGCCATTCCGCACACAGCCCAAAGATAGCTACTATATCAGGTCTGTCCAAGTCTCGGATGTTTCCTTCTCACTTATCATCATCAGTACTAATCACAATTCATATCATAGTATTATGAAAATGAGTATGAACAGAATGGATTATAACACTCTCAAGTGTAATCATACCAACTCTCAATCGTGCATCTATATGGACACAAATCACAAATCAATACTGAATCAAGTTCTTGCCTTTAACTATGATAATGTCAAGCTAAGTGAGAGGCACCTATATCATAACTAAAATATGGAAACTAAGTAACAAGTCCAATACACCACACATGGCATCGACAGACCCATAGAATCAACAACAATACTAACCTAAGTAATCCATTTGGCATGCCCCAAAACCGACCCTAGACATGACCGCATCCGACGTCATGAACAACATCCGAAGAACCTAAACAGTGCAATAATGACACTTGAACCCACCATGTTCAATATTCGTCTCCAATAGTTTTTATAAATTAAGTGTAACAAATCATGAATATATGAATTAAATTATCGAAAGTCTTTATTCATCCAATACTTAGTCAAACGTAATAACGTGCCCAAGAGTTAATCAATAACTCAACAACTACCCACAAGAACGTATACTATGGAGCTTCTAAGATAAAGGAATAATAGTTTGACTCATCGGGACGCAACCCGAAAAACTAATATAAACAACTAAATAGGGTGTCCCACGAATGAATGTGTCGGCTTACCAAATCAGCAGCAACAACAAGTCCTTCCTAAGCGCCTGAAGTGTTAATAACGTGCTCTTCTTTGTTACCTAACATACCATAAAAAACAACAATGGTATGCCTGAGTACTTCGTACTCAGTGAGTGCCTCGGGGACAATAGGTAATATGAAAATAAAATATAATAATACATAAAGAAATCAGTTATGAAAAGATAGTATAAAAACAGTTATTCCACTTTGTGATTCTTAATATCATTTGTTAAACAGTTTACAAAGCTATTTCAAAATCCCAGTTTTAATTATGCTTTACATCAGTCAGGCATAAATACCAGTTCCATAATAAAGATGGATATCACAATCGCCCATATAGGCCCAACTCAATATTAACAACACTGCGCAACACCAGAACATGAATTCACGGTGGCTACTCTTCCTCCCGAATAGCAAGGCAATTAATACACCCCAGGTAGTGAACCCAGAAGTGGCCACTCTTCCCCCCAAATGGCAAGGCAATTAATACACTAGGATCCATAGTGGCTCATCTTCCCCCCGAATAGCAAGGCAAACACAACAACAAAGTCTATGGCATAGAAACCGATTCACAATTTATCTCAAAGTAGTCATACCATCAATAACATTAAAGTTCATTGCTCCATATCGAAAGAATAAGTCATTCCAATCAATGTTTTGAAAACGTATAACTCCTTTACAAAAGATTTTCATGCCTCAATTCATCAATAAGAATGTCATTACCAACTCTTAACCATCATTATTAAGCATCTTCCATAGAGGAAACCATTCATGATATCTTATACATATATAGTGTGTGTTACAATCTAGGTTTAATGTGGGTCTGTCCCCTCACACACATTAACCAACATTTAGACATGAATTAGGGTTCAAGAAACATGAAAAGATTACCTTTCCTTTCAGTCATTAAAGAATCTTGAATAAAATTTATACTTCAAACAATAGTTTCAAAAAGTGATTTTCATTCAACATAAGTTTTTAAAAGAGAGACATACAACTTACCTTTATAGTCAAAAATGATTTTTAAAAGAGTCATACAAATCACAACCAAAGAGTTCATAACAACCGATCGAAAGAGTATGTTCAAAAGAGACATATAAATTATCTTTATATTCAAAAAGGATTTTATTTTTAAAGAGACATACATCCAAAATAAGGTTTTTAAAAGGGAGTCGTACAAATCACCTACATAGTCAACAATGATTTTAAAAGAGACATACCTTAATATGTTAAACAAAGTTTAACAATTCAGTTTTCTAATGAAGAACACCCAAACCCTAGCTTGAATCACTTTGTGAAGAATTATGTTGCAAACCTTAGGTTTTGGTCACAAGAATCATGTTAAGAATGATGGGTTTGATGTTAGAATGAATTGGTCATGTTAGGGATGTCCTTACCTTTGATATGGAGACTTGGAGGAATAATTTTCGTCCTTAGGGTTATTCAGAAAGTGGAGGAATAAACAAAACAAGTGTCTTATTTATACTTTTCTGGTGAAAACGGGCCAAAGGACTCCCCCGAAGGATGGACCGTTCTTTGGACCGTCCTTTAGTGGAAATTTCCAGAGAGTTCAGCTGATTTTTGAGGCGTTACAGTTCTATGTTACGGCTCGTAGCACGTGTTACCATTCGTAACGTCTCACCGTAACACAGGCCAAATTTTCAGCGAAGACAGGCTTCAGTAAAACGGGCATAACTATTTGTACGTAACATTTATTGGGCTGGGTGACCTACCGTTGGAAAGCTATTTCAAAGATCTACTACTTTTATCAAGGAAGTGTTTCCAAATTCGCGACGCGTTTTCATGAAAATCGCCCAGAAGACAGACCTACCAAAACTTTAGGCGAATTTAAGAGCCCTTAAGAACTTCAATTGTTGGTTCGACTTCAAAACGACCATCTTCCACCCGAATTAATCATGAATGGATTCATATAGATAAAATATCTGTCACACCCTAACCTTACTAGGGTGTGATGGGCACCCAACCCTTACTTAGGGCCGAGCGAACCCTCTGACCCTTAGTACACACATAATCTTGTCAAACTCTTAAATCAAATAAGGATGAAATACATAGTAAATGTTATATCCCGTATTTTCGTGTATTCGGGAAAATTCGGAATAATTATGATTTGTAAGGAATGAGGCCATATGTTGATTTGGATTAATGTATGTGTGTGTTGTTCATGAAAAATATTGGTGTGGAAACACGGAGGAAGGCCAAGGGAAAAAATTGGAATTTTGAAAATTAGTTTCGGGAATTTCAAAACGAGAATTATAAGTTATTGGGCTAAAAAAAAATGGATGAAAAATCAAGCCCAATACCAAAGGGGTGGCCGGCCATGTGCATGGCCCAACCCATGAATTTAATTAATTTTCCATGTTCTATAATTAATGTATATATTGGTCCTTATCTCATAGAAGCTTCATGAATTAAAGAAAAGAAAAACAAGCACAAAGAAGAGCAAGACTCAAGGGCACATTCGGCCCTTGCTCTTCACTTCCACCTCTCAAGAATTTTCCTCCAAAAATATTTTTCTTGTGGTATTCCTACTATATTAAGGGTCCTCTACAACATGGTGCAATTGTTTGGGAAGAAAGAGCACTTATTTCATCAAAGTGACCATATACTCAAGTGAAGAAGATTAGAGAATAAGGTAAGAATCCATCCCTTTTATTTATGTTATGAAGGTTTGTTTGAGTTGTAGTATATAGAAATGAGTTGAAAGTATGGAAAAATGGAAGATTTCAAAGTGGGTATGGAATGTAGTAGGTGGCCGTGAGTGTATATATGTGGTATACATATATGAGTTGAATTTTATGTTATATTCTAATTGTGTGGATGATGGTATTCACATTGGAAATGAAAGTTGAATGAATTTAGTTGGGGTTAGTAATGTGGTGTTTGGCCGTGTGGTATGAAGTTGGTGGAATGGAAATGAATTAATTTTGTTTAATGTGTTAGTTGTGTTGTTGTGATGCTTGCAATGTATATGGAGATAAAATGATATAAGTTTGTATTGAAATGGAATGTAGAAGCTTATGTCGTTTTAGTACGATTTTATGACATTATGAAAAATGAAGTTGTTAGGTTGCAAATTATGATGATCATTGATAGATTTGGAAGATGGAAACATGTTATGAATATGTATGCCAAAGATTAAAAGCTTTGGATGAATTATGACTTTGGTGGAAAGTTGTATATTTTGTATATCGTATGAATATTTGGTGGAAATGATATGAAATGCTTCTAAATTGTATTGTAATGATCTTGAGTAGTGATGAATATGAAAATGTTGAGCTTAGTTTGGAAGTGTGAAGTCGGAATGAAAGTTATCGTAGTATGTCGGAAAGAAGAATAGTGGTGTCATATTGTGTTTTGTGGTTATTATGGTTGTTCCTAGTATTGCTCTTGGGTTGTTGTTGATTATTTTGGCCGAGTTGAATTCTCGGGGATGCTATATGTATAGGGGAAATGCTGCCCAAATTTCTGTAGAAAAGTGTTGACTTTAGATTTAAGCCTAAAGCTTTATGGTTAACATTTGGTAAATGTGACCATTTGCAGATTTTGGACGAAACGGAAAGTGAACTTGGAAAGGCGTAAAGTGCGTAAAAGGTATGTAAAGCTACCCCGATTCTTCTTTTGGCATGTCCTAGATGTACTAGGATCGGATTCACGCCTCGGAGAATATTCTGCTCATCGGAATCCGCGTCTGAAATTGTCACATTTTCGTTCAATAGAATTGAACCCCTTTAGTATGCTTTATTGAAAAATTATGCAAAACTTCTCCAAACTGCCTAGAAAGTTATGGAACATCCCTAAGACCTCTGTAGGTGACCCCATAAGTTTGAAATACGCAAATTGAGCCCGCCGCCTTGTTTGTCCCGAGGCGGGCCCACTATTTCCGATTTTACCCTTATGACGATTTGTAACTTGATTTCAAGCGATTTTTAAGAAAACGTCTTAACTACTTTTCCAACTACTAATGATACTTATTCTGGATACTATATTGAGTCTCCGTAAAGGTACGATATTTTGTATTACGTTTAGCTCCACTATTCCCGCTTTGCTCTCTTATCATACTATTGCCTTATTTTCGAACAATATAAAATAAAATGTTTTAACTATCCTTTCAACTACTAAGGAAAATCATTTACTGACTCCCTCGAGTTTGGTAAGCCATTTTGGAATATGAAAAAGATTTCAGGAGGACTATTCTTCCGTAACTCATTATGACATATGACATACACTTGCTATGATTCCGTCCGACTTCATTGATTTGATTCGTCATTCGATATGCCTCATTGAGTCTCTGGAAATCTATGATATGTTTATTGCATTTAGTCTCTCACTACTCCATTCGTGGATGCCTCAATGTTTCCCACACTGAGCCCGGGCCAGGATATGTTGTCAAGCGTAGTCCATTGCATTGTTCGCCGTGCCTCGAAGTGAGGGGGCAGGTATATATGTACATGGGTTTTGGAGTATGCTGTGCCATGTACACACATTTTGATATAATATGATCTGATATGGTCATCTGATATGATATGATATGTTATGTTACGGGGTTATCCCCTACTCTGTTCCTTATGTATGGTGGCACCAGCGTCGGGGGGGTGGCCACGTTCTGTTTCGCCGAACCCTTGGCAGGGGCCGGACATGATATGGTATATGTTTCTGCACACACTCCTCATGTTGTGAAAATATGCATTTGCTACTTCGGAGGTCACACTCACTTCTCTGTAAGTCCTGTTTCGGTTATGATCTTGTTCCGTATTGGGACCAGGTACGACATGTGTTTTCAACAAATACTATTTATGCTTTATGATCAATATTTTGCTAATCTGGATATTCTGTCCATTTTCTGTACCTTCTGTTCTGATTATGACTTTGTTTACTACGTTCTGTGCTTTACATACTCAGTACATATTTCGTACTGACCCCCTTTCTTCGGGGGCTGCATTTTCATGCCGCGCAGGTACAGAAGACAGATTTGCTGACCGCCTGCCTAGGACATCTATTCTGCTATGATGGGAACGCTCTTTTGTCCAGAGCCTATATGTTGGTATAGTCCGTCGCTATTATATATATGTATGCTATTCAGGGGTATGACGGGGCCCTGTCCCGTCTTATGATCTTGTTATGATCTGTAGAGGTCTGTAGACATACTTGTGTGGGTTCTGTATATGTTTGGGTATGATATGATCTGTGACAGCCTCATCGGCTTCCATGTACGGTGTCGGTTCATTTATGGTTATTATTAACGCTAAGACACTTCTATATTTGAAAATATTCTGTCGTTTGCTAATTTGGGTTATTGGGTACGTTTGAGTGTCCAGCACGGACACTAGTCGCGGCCTACGGAGTTGGGTCGTGACAAAAGTGGTATCAGAGCGGTTCGTCCTCGGAGTTTCTACAGACCGTGTCTCGTAGAGTCCTGTTTATCGGTGTGTTGTGCACCACATCTATAAAGAGGAGGCTACAGGACATTTAGGTGTTACCTTTCTTTGATTCTTAGATCGTGCGATAGAGCCAGCTGTAGGAAATGAGTTTCTTTCTTTACTAACCCTTGATTGCAGCTGGAGAACGGTATCGACGTAAGACAGCGACTGCTGATATTGGAAGCTACACAGTACTCCGGTAAGCAATGGTAGGAAAGACGTATGCTGGGTAAGGTATTTAAAGTACGATTGAAACATAAGGTTGAAGATTGAAAAGAAAAATAAACAGGAAAGTGTAACAGGTGCAGTTTGAGTTGGGCATGTGAGATAAGCCTCGGCATTTTTATACTTTTATTTGAAATTGTTAGCCCCGTGTGGCTATGATGCGATATGATATGATATGTATATACGTATATGTGTTGGCCCTGTGAGGCATGGTGGGTATTTCCTGTGTACAGGTTTTGGGATAGTAAGAAATATAGAGGAACCTTTGCCCAAATTTTTCCAGAAATATAAACAGGAAAATAAGATTGTAAATTCTTAATATGTCTTGAAAGTCGATACCGATAGGGTAAATCTCTTATGTGGGTCAAAAGTTTAAGACATACCCTCCATGTCATTCGTAAGAAGCGTTGTCCTCATATGGAAAATTTTATCTCGAGAAAGCATATATGAGTAGCGAATTCACAATTTATTTGGAGGGACTAGAAATATGTTCTAACCCCATTTTGTTTTAGCATAGCCCATGTGAAGGGCAAAATATGCGGAAGGGCAAAAATGTCCGACGAGCAAGTTTCCTCTAATTGGAAGAATACAAAACGTATGACAAGCAGTCGGGAATTGAGTGGTTCGCTCACGACTCAAATATATATATAAAAATATGGAGGTAATTATGTGAATTAAGTACTAAAAGATTCCGCGAAGTTCGTCGGATTCTAGCTTTCTTTTGCTGGTGGTCGGAAGATACCCTACTACACATTTTATCAGTTTTCCTCGACTGGTGGGAGGTGGAATTTGTGGAATAAAAACTCACTCTCGTGGGCTGTGTAGGAACATATATATACATGAAGGTAAATATTGAGGGTTACAGGGGGCGACACGGTAACCATATAGTCAGAAAAGTAAAAGAATTCTCGCTAGGTCAGGGCGGGACGCGCTACGAGAACGCTTTGAAAAAGCTGTTAAGACCCCGATTTGTCTTAAATTACGTGACAAAGGTTGTGCGGGGCAATCAGTGTGATTATACCGGTCTTAACATGCCTAAATTCATTAAAGTTGTAAGGTTAAGCGTGCTAGGGCCAGAGCAATTCTGGGATGGGTGACCCCCTGGGAAATGTACAAAATTTTCGCAAAACTAGATATAAGTGACGAATAGGAAATTCGGGGTAACCTAAAGGGAATTAGGACATGTGGAATGGTTAGAAACTGTATAGGAGTCACACGAGCTGAGACGGATTAGATTGCCAAGAAGGAAGAAAAAAAAAAGCAGCGTAGCTCAGGAATTAGAGTAAAGTTTGAACAAGTGATTGAAGATGTATTGTAAAAGAAATGGCAGTAATATATACATGTATGTGTAGGGCCCCCATTCCCGACTATGTCGATCGATTGGTGAACCCTAATAGCCAGCGATGTAATATATGGAGAACATTGACTGGACAGAATTTACGAGGAAAAGGGGAAGGTATGGTACAGCTGTTACGAAATAAACTGATATTAATTTGGCTACCGGTTGAGATTGGAAGATTCTGCTACAACGATGTTTGGAAAGAAAAGGGAATAATTAAGTGGAAGGTAAGGAGATCAAAATGTCAGGAAAAAAAAATGATGATCCGTAAGAAACGTAATTAAGTAGAGCCTCCAAAAGAGTCGACGGGCAAAACACGAAGTTAATTGCGAAAGCAAACAAAAAATGGAATAGTACAGGGCAAAGAAAAACTTACGGCATGAAATGATGAATTATGTGAATATCAAATAATTCGACTGTCGAGAAAATAGAATGACAGATAAGGAACGGGTATGAATAAAGTATGTGGTTACTATGGGATAAGCAACTACCTTAATTATATTACTTGAGTGCCAGTTATCGGATAAGATTTTGTACTATACAATTATGATTCTGTTAAGGTTTCGTACGAAGATAATCAAGTTGTAGGTTGGAAAGAAAATATTCGAATATGGTGTAAGTATAACCCCAAGGAGAGGGAGCGAATGAAAGTAAAATAAATAAAGCATGAACAAAAACAACTGACATACAGAAGATTGAAGCGATAAAGGACTGGCCTAGGCCTTCGACGTCGACTGAAATACGTAGTTCTCTGAGAATGGTCGGATTATAGCCTATGTTCCCCGGCAGCTCAGACCGCACGAGAGAAAATTAATTCGCTCATGATCTGGGACTAGCTACGGTGATTCGTGATTTTAAGATATGGCGGCATTACTTATATGGGGCCTGCGTTGAGATTTATACGAATCCTAAGGGCTGCCAGTATACGTTTTAAGAAAAAGGGAGCCGAATTCGCGGTAGAGAAGATGGTTCAATTATTGAAAGATTATGATGTTAATATTTTGTGCCACCCTAGAAAAGCTAAAGCCGTGACAGACGCACTTAGTCGTGAGTCTACGGACGGCTTGACCGGCGTACATTCAGAAATAAAGAATTGATCTGAAAAACTCATTAGTCGGCTAGCCTTGGAATCCGTTTGGTCGGTTCTGAAGATATTGGAATTTTGTCCGAAGAAGTTACTGAATCATTGATCATGGGAAAGGTAAAACAGCGTCAGTTTGAGGATCCTATTCTGGTATCGTACAAAGATACGACCTTTGACGAGGAAAAGATCCAGCTCGAAGTTTTACCGGATGAGTATTGTTATACCGAGGCAGATTATGTGTGCCCGACATCGTAAGGCCCGTTGACCAGTGCCCAAATTGTCAGCAAGTAAAAATTAAGTATTAGAAACCGGGTGGACTGTTTCTGGAAATGGAAATTCTGACCTAGAAATCGGAGATAATTCATAGGGACTTCATTACAGGTTTGCCTCGCACGCCACGGAAGTATGATTTCCATATGGGTTACTGTGGATAGGCTGACAAAAAAAAAATCAGTCCATTTTCTTCCCGTCAGAACCACTTATTTAGCTGAGGATTATGCCAGGCTAGGTATTAAAGACATAGTGAGGCTCCGCAGAGTTCCTATATCTATCTTCACTAACAGAGGTAGTCAATTTACGACTAATTTCTGGAGATTTGTTTTTAGGAAGGATTAGGGGCTCAGGTAAGTCTGAGCACAGTATTCCATCTTCAGAGCGACGGACAGGCCGAACACACTATACAGACGCTAGAAGATATGTTGCAGGCCTGTATTATTGAACTCAGAGGTTGCCGGGACGATCATCTGTCGTTGATCGAGTTTGCTTATAATGACAGCTACGATTCTAGCTTAATACGAGGCTTTGTATGGCAGAAAATGCAGGTCACCGATCGGCTGGTTCGATTTCGGCGAAACAGAGTTAATCGGTCCCGATATGATCCAGCAGGTCGTTGATAAGGTGAAACTCATCTGAGAAAGACAATTAGCAGCCCAGAGTCGACAGAGATCGTATGCTGACAAACGGCGTCGACCCTTAGAGTTCCAGGTCGGCGATTGGGTATTTTTGAAACTATCGCCTATGAGAGGCGTAATGCGATTCGGCAAAAAGAGTAAGCTCAGTCCGCGATATATCGGATTTTATCAGATTGTTCGAAAAAAAATGGGGAATTTCGCCTATGAGCCTTATAAGATATTTTGGAGTATGGAGAAGCAATGACCTTGGAAGTGGAGGACGGAATGAAAACGAAGTGTCCTCACTTGTTCCCTATGCCCACAGGTAATCTAAATCCCTTACTTGGTTGTATTTAATAGTGAACGTGTATCAATTGTGCTGGCAATAAAAAGAAACTCCACCGAAGTACTTACAGACCCTATAAGACTAATCTAACATTCGAGGATGAATGTTCTAAAGGGGGGGAGGATGTTATATCCCGTAGTTTTGCGTATTCGGGAAAATTCGGAATAATTATGATTTGTAAGGAATGAGGCCATATGTTGATTTGGATTAATGTATGTGTGTGTTGTTCATGAAAAATATTGGTGTGGAAACACGGAGGAAGGCCAAGGGCAAAAATTGGAATTTTGAAAATTAGTTTCGGGAATTTCAAAACGAGAATTATAAGTTATTGGGCTAAAACAAATGGATGAAAAATTAAGCCCAATACCAAAGGGGTGGCCGGCCATGTGCATGGCCCAACCCATGAATTTAATTAATTTTCCATGTGCTATAATTAATGTATATATTGGTCCTTATCTCATAGAAGCTTCATGAATTAAAGAAAAGAAAAACAAGCACAAAGAAGAGCAAGACTCAAGGGCACATTCGGCCCTTGCTCTTCACTTCCACCTCTCAAGAATTTTCCTCCAAAAATATTTTTCTTGTGGTATTCCTACTATATTAAGGGTCCTCTACAACATGGTGCAATTGTTTGGGAAGAAAGAGCACTTATTTCATCAAAGTGACCATATACTCAAGTGAAGAAGATTAGAGAATAAGGTAACAATCCATCCCTTTTATTTATGTTATGAAGGTTTGTTTGAGTTGTAGTATATAGAAATGAGTTGAAAGTATGGAAAAATGGAAGATTTCAAAGTGGGTATGGAATGTAGTAGGTGGCCGTAAGTGTATATATGTGGTATACATATATGAGTTGAATTTTATGTTATATTCTAATTGTGTGGATGATGGTATTCACATTGGAAATGAAAGTTGAATGAATTTAGTTGGGGTTAGTAATGTGGTGTTTGGCCGTGTGGTATGAAGTTGGTGGAATGGAAATGAATTAATTTTGTTTAATGTGTTAGTTGTGTTGTTGTGATGCTTGCAATGTATATGGAGATAAAATGATATAAGTTTGTATTGAAATGGAATGTAGAAGCTTATGTCGTTTTAGTACCATTTTATGACATTATGAAAAATGAAGTTGTTAGGTTGCAAATTATGATGATGATTGATAGATTTGGAAGATGGAAACATGTTATGAATATGTATGCCAAAGATTAGAAGCTTTGGATGAATTATGACTTTGGTGGAAAGTTGTATATTTTGTATATCGTATGAATATTTGGTGGAAATGATATGAAATGCTTCTAAATTGTATTGTAATGATCTTGAGTAGTGATGAATATGAAAATGTTGAGCTTAGTTTGGAAGTGTGAAGTCGGAATGAAAGTTATCGTAGTATGTCGGAAAGAAGAATAGTGGTGTCATATTGTGTTTTGTGGTTATTATGGTTGTTCCTAGTATTGCTCTTGGGTTGTTGTTGATTATTTTGGCCGAGTTGAATTCTCGCGGATGCTATATGTATAGGGGAAATGCTGCCCAAATTTCTGTAGAAAAGTGTTGACTTTAGATTTAAGCCTAAAGCTTTATGGTTAACATTTGGTAAATGTGACCATTTGCAGATTTTGGACGAAACGGAAAGTGAACTTGGAAAGGCGTAAAGTGCGTAAAAGGTATGTAAAGCTACCCCGATTCTTCTTTTGGCATGTCCTAGATGTACTAGGATCGGATTCACGCCTCGGAGAATATTCTGCTCATCGGAATCCGCGTCTGAAATTGTCACATTTTCGTTCAATAGAATTGAACCCCTTTAGTATGCTTTATTGAAAAATTATGCAAAACTTCTCCAAACTGCCTAGAAAGTTATGGAACATCCCTAAGACCTCTGTAGGTGACCCCATAAGTTTGAAATACGCAAATTGAGCCCGCCGCCTTGTTTGTCCCGAGGCGGGCCCACTATTTCCGATTTTACCCTTATGACGATTTGTAACTTGATTTCAAGCGATTTTTAAGAAAACGTCTTAACTACTTTTCCAACTACTAATGATACTTATTCTGGATACTATATTGAGTCTCCGTAAAGGTACGATATTTTGTATTACGTTTAGCTCCACTATTCCCGCTTTGCACTCTTATCGTACTATTGCCTTATTTTCGAACAATATAAAATAAAATGTTTTAACTATCCTTTCAACTACTAAGGAAAATCGTTTACTGACTCCCTCGAGTTTGGTAAGCCATTTTGGAATATGAAAAAGATTTCAGGAGGACTATTCTTCCGTAACTCATTATGACATATGACATACACTTGCTATGATTCCGTCCGACTTCATTGATTTGATTTGTCATTCGATATGCCTCATTGAGTCTCTGGAAATCTATGATATGTTTATTGCATTTAGTCCCTCACTACTCCATTCGTGGATGCCTCAATGTTTCTCACACTAAGCCCGGGCCAGGATATGTTGTCAAGCGTAGTCCATTGCATTGTTCGCCGTGCCTCGATGTGAGGGGGCAGGTGTATATGTACATGGGTTTTGGAGTATGCTGTGCCATGTACACACATTTTGATATGATATGATCTGATATGGCCATCTGATATGATATGATATGTTATGTTACGGGGTTATCCCCTACTCTGTTCCTTATGTATGGTGGCACCAGCGTCGGGGGGGTGGCCACGTTCTGTTTCGCCGAGCCCTTGGCAGGGGCCGGACATGATATGGTATATGTTTCTGAACACACTCCTCATGTTTTGAAAATATGCATTTGATACTTCGGAGGTCACACTCACTTCTCTGTAAGTCCTGTTTCGGTTATGATCTTGTTCCGTATTGGGACCAGGTACGACATGTGTTTTCAACAAATACTATTTATGCTTTATGATCAATATTTTGCTAATCTGGATATTATGTCCATTTTCTGTACCTTCTGTTCTGATTATGACTTTGTTTACTACGTTCTGTGCTTTACATACTCAGTACATATTTCGTACTGACCCCCTTTCTTCGGGGGCTGCATTTTCATGCCGCGCAGGTACAGAAGACAGATTTGCTGACCGCCTGCCTAGGACATCTATTCTGCTATGATGGGAGCGCTCTTTTGTCCAGAGCCTATATGTTGGTATAGTCCGTCGCTATTTTATATATGTATGCTATTCAGGGGTATGACGGGGCCCTGTCCCGTCTTATGATCTTGTTATGATCTGTAGAGGTCTGTAGACATACTTGTGTGGGTTCTGTATATGTTTTGGTATGATATGATCTGTGACAGCCTCATCGGCTTCCATGTACGGTGTCGGTTCATTTATGGTTATTATTAACGCTAAGACACTTCTATATTTGAAAATATTCTGTCGTTTGCTAATTTGGGTTATTGGGTACGTTTGAGTGTCCAGCACGGACACTAGTCGCGGCCTACGGAGTTGGGTCGTGACAAAAGTGGTATCAGAGCGGTTCATCCTCGGAGTTTCTACAGACCGTGTCTCGTAGAGTCCTGTTTATCGGTGTGTTGTGCACCACATCTATAAAAAGGAGGCTACAGGACATTTAGGTGTTACCTTTCTTTGATTCTTAGATCGTGCGATAGAGCCAGCTGTAGGAAATGAGTTTCTTTCTTTACTAACCCTTGATTGCAGCTGGTGAACGGTATCGACGTAAGACAGCGACTGCTGATATTGGAAGCTACACAGTACTCCGGTAAGCAATGGTAGGAAAGACGTATGCTGGGTAAGGTATTTAAAGTACGATTGAAACATAAGGTTGAAGATTGAAAAGAAATATAAACAGGAAAGTGTAACAGGTGCAGTTTGAGTTGGGCATGTGAGATAAGCCTCGGCATTTTTATACTTTTATTTGAAATTGTTAGCCCCGTGTGGCTATGATGCGATATGATATGATATGTATATACGTATTTGTGTTGGCCCTGTGAGGCATGGTGGGTATTTCCTGTGTACAGGTTTTGGGATAGTAAGAAATACAGAGGAACCTCTGCCCAAATTTTTCCAGAAATATAAACAGGAAAATAAGATTATAAATTCTTAATATGTCTTGAAAGTCGATACCGATAGGGTAAATCTCTTATGTGGGTCAAAATTTTAAGACATACCCTCCATGTCATTCGTAAGACGCGTTATCCTCATATGGAAAATTTTATCTCGAGAAAGCATATACGAGTAGCGAATTCACAATTTATTTGGAGGGACTAGAAATATGTTCTAACCCCATTTTGTTTTAGCATAGCCCATGTGAAGGGCAAAATATGCGGAAGGGCAAAAATGTCCGACGAGCAAGTTTCCTCTAATTGGAAGAATACAAAACGTATGACAAGCAGTCGGGAATTGAGTGGTTCGCTCACGACTCAAATATATATATAAAAATATGGAGGTAATTATGTGAATTAAGTACTAAAAGATTCCGCGAAGTTCGTCGGATTCTAGCTTTCTTTTGCTGGTGGTCGGAAGATACCCTACTACACATTTTATCAGTTTTCCTCGATTGGTGGGAGGTGGAATTTGTGGAATAAAAACTCAAACTCGTGGGCTGTGTAGGAACATATATATACATGAAGGTAAATATTGAGAGTTACAGGGGGCGACACGGTAACCATATAGTCAGAAAAGTAAAAGAATTCTCGCTAGGTCAGGGCGGGACGCGCTACGAGAACGCTTTGAAAAGACTGTTAAGACCCCGATTTGTCTTAAATTACGTGACAAAGGCTGTGCGGGGCAATCAGTGTGATTATGCCGGTCTTAACATGCCTAAATTCATTAAAGTTGTAAGGTTAAGCGTGCTAGGGCCAGAGCAATTCTGGGATGGGTGACCCCCTGGGAAATGTACAAAATTTTCGCAAAACTAGATATAAGAGACGAATAGGAAATTCGGGGTAACCTAAAGGGAATTAGGACATGTGGAATGGTTAGAAACTGTATAGGAGTCACACGAGCTGAGACAGATTAGATTGCCAAGAAGGAAGAAAAAAAAAAGCAGCGTAGCTCTGGAATTAGAGTAAAGTTTGAACAAGTGATTGAAGATGTATTGTAAAAGAAATGACAGTAATATATACATGTATGTGTAGGGCCCCCATTCCCGACTATGTCGATCGATTGGTGAACCCTAATAGCCAGCGATGTAATATATGGAGAACATTGACTGGACAGAATTTACGAGGAAAAGGGGAAGGTATGGTACAACTGTTACGAAATAAACTGATATTAATTTGGCTACCGGTTGAGATTGGAAGATTCTGCTACAACGATGTTTGGAAAGAAAAGGGAATAATTAAGTGGAAGGTAAGGAGATCAAAATGTCAGGAAAAAAAAATGATGATCCGTAAGAAACGTAATTAAGTAGAGCCTCCAAAAGAGTCGACGGGCAAAGCACGAAGTTAATTGCGAAAGCAAACAAAAAATGGAATAGTACAGGGCAAAGAAAGACTTACGGCATGAAATGATGAATTATGTGAATATCAAATAATTCGACTGTCGAGAAAATAGAATGACAGATAAGGAACGGGTATGAATAAAGTATGTGGTTACTATGGGAAAAGCAACTACCTTAATTATATTACTTGAGTGCCAGTTATCGGATAAGATTTTGTACTATACAATTATGATTCTGTTAAGGTTTCGTACGAAGATAATCAAGTTGTAGGTTGGAAAGAATATATTCGAATATGGTGTAAGTATAACCCCAAGGATAGGGAGCGAATGAAAGTAAAATAAATAAAGCATGAACAAAAACAACTGACATACAGAAGATTGAAGCGATAAAGGACTGGCCTAGGCCTTCGACGTCGACTGAAATACGTAGTTCTCTGAGAATGGTCGGATTATAGCCTATGTTCCCCGGCAGCTCAGATCGCACGAGAGAAAATTAATTCGCTCATGATCTGGGACTAGCTACGGTGATTCGTGCTTTTAAGATATGGCGGCATTACTTATATGGGGCCTGCGTTGAGATTTATACGAATCCTAAGGGCTGCCAGTATACGTTTTAAGAAAAAGGGAGCCGAATTCGCGGTAGAGAAGATGGTTCAATTATTGAAAGATTATGATGTTAATATTTTGTGCCACCCTAGAAAAGCTAAAGCCGTGACAGACGCACTTAGTCGTGAGTCTACGGACGACTTGACCGGCGTACATTCAGAAATAAAGAATTGGTCTGAAAAACTCATTAGTCGGCTAGCCTTGGAATCCGTTTGGTCGGTTCTGAAGATATTGGAATTTTGTCCGAAGAAGTTACTGAATCATTGATCATGGGAAAGGTAAAACAGCGTCAGTTTGAGGATCCTATTCTGGTATCGTACAGAGATACGACCTTTGACGAGGAAAAGATCCAGCTCGAAGTTTTACCGGATGAGTATTGTTATACCGAGGCAGATTATGTGTGCCCGACATCGTAAGGCCCGTTGACCAGTGCCCAAATTGTCAGCAAGTTAAAATTAAGTATCAGAAACCGGGTGGACTGTTTCAGGAAATGGAAATTCTGACCTAGAAATCGGAGATAATTCATAGGGACTTCATTACAGGTTTGCCTCGCACGCCACGGAAGTATGATTTCCATATGGGTTACTGTGGATAGGCTGACAAAAAAAAATCAGTCAATTTTCTTCCCGTCAGAACCACTTATTTAGCTAAGGATTATGCCAGGCTAGGTATTAAAGACATAGTGAGGCTCCGCAGAGTTCCTATATCTATCATCACTGACAGAGGTGGTCAATTTACGACTAATTTCTGGAGATTTGTTTTCAGGAAGGATTAGGGGCTCAGGTAATTCTGAGCACAGTATTCCATCTTCAGAGCGACGGACAGGCCGAGCACACTATACAGACGCTAGAAGATATGTTGCAGGCCTGTATTATTGAACTCAGAGGTAGCCAGGACGATCATCTGTCGTTGATCGAGTTTGCTTATAATGACAGCTACGATTCTAGCTTAATACGAGGCTTTGTATGGCAGAAAATGCAGGTCACCGATCGGCTGGTTCGATTTCGGCGAAACAGAGTTAATCGGTCCCGATATGATCCAGCAGGTCGTTGATAAGGTGAAACTCATCTGAGAAAGACAATTAGCAGCCCAGAGTCGACAGAGATCGTATGCTGACAAACGGCGTCGACCCTTAGAGTTCCAGGTCGGCGATTGGGTATTTTTGAAACTATCGCCTATGAGAGGCGTAATGCGATTCGGCAAAAAGAGTAAGCTCAGTCCGCGATATATCGGATTTTATCAGATTGTTCGAAAAAAAATGGGGAATTTCGCCTATGAGCCTTATAAGATATTTTGGAGTATGAAGAAGCAATGACCTTGGAAGTGGAGGACGGAATGAAAACGAAGTGTCCTCACTTGTTCCCTATGCCCACAGGTAATCTAAATCCCTTACTTGGTTGTATTTAATAGTGAACGTGTATCAATTGTGCTGGCCATAAAAAGAAACTCCCCCGAAGTACTTACAGACCCTATAAGACTAATCTAACATTCAAGGACGAATGTTCTAAAGGGGGGGAGGATGTTATATCCCGTATTTTCGCGTATTCGGGAAAATTCGGAATAATTATGATTTGTAAGGAATGAGGCCATATGTTGATTTGGATTAATGTATGTGTGTGTTGTTCATGAAAAATATTGGTGTGGAAACACGGAGGAAGGCCAAGGGCAAAAATTGGAATTTTGAAAATTAGTTTCGGGAATTTCAAAACGAGAATTATAAGTTATTGGGCTAAAAAAAATGGATGAAAAATTAAACCCAATACCAAAGGGGTGGCCGGCCATGTGCATGGCCCAACCCATGAATTTAATTAATTTTCCATGTGCTATAATTAATGTATATATTGGTCCTTATCTCATAGAAGCTTCATGAATTAAAGAAAAGAAAAACAAGCACAAAGAAGAGCAAGACTCAAGGGCACATTCGGCCCTTGCTCTTCACTTCCACCTCTCAAGAATTTTCCTCCAAAAATATTTTTCTTGTGGTATTCCTACTATATTAAGGGTCCTCTACAACATGGTGCAATTGTTTGGGAAGAAAGAGCACTTATTTCATCAAAGTGACCATATACTCAAGTGAAGAAGATTAGAGAATAAGGTAAGAATTCATCCCTTTTATTTATGTTATGAAGGTTTGTTTGTGTTGTAGTATATAGAAATGAGTTGAAAGTATGGAAAAATGGAAGATTTCAAAGTGGGTATGGAATGTAGTAGGTGGCCGTGAGTGTATATATGTGGTATACATATATGAGTTGAATTTTATGTTATATTCTAATTGTGTGGATGATGGTATTCACATTGGAAATGAAAGTTGAATGAATTTAGTTGGGGTTAGTAATGTGGTGTTTGGCCGTGTGGTATGAAGTTGGTGGAATGGAAATGAATTAATTTTGTTTAATGTGTTAGTTGTGTTGTTGTGATGCTTGCAATGTATATGGAGATAAAATGATATAAGTTTGTATTGAAATGGAATGTAGAAGCTTATGTCGTTTTAGTACGATTTTATGACATTATGAAAAATGAAGTTGTTAGGTTGCAAATTATGATGATCATTGATAGATTTGGAAGATGGAAACATGTTATGAATATGTATGCCAAAGATTAGAAGCTTTGGATGAATTATGACTTTGGTGGAAAGTTGTATATTTTGTATATCGTATGAATATTTGGTGGAAATGATATGAAATGCTTCTAAATTGTATTGTAATGATCTTGAGTAGTGATGAATATGAAAATGTTGAGCTTAGTTTGGAAGTGTGAAGTCGGAATGAATGTTATCGTAGTATGTCGGAAAGAAGAATAGTGGTGCCATATTGTGTTTTGTGGTTATTATGGTTGTTCCTAGTATTGCTCTTGGGTTGTTATTGATTATTTTGGCCGAGTTGAATTCTCGGGGATGCTATATGTATAGGGGAAATTCTGCCCAAATTTCTGTAGAAAAGTGTTGACTTTAGATTTAAGCCTAAAGCTTTATGGTTAACATTTGGTAAATGTGACCATTTGCAGATTTTGGACGAAACGGGAAGTGAACTTGGAAAGGCGTAAAGTGCGTAAAAGGTATGTAAAGTTACCCCGATTCTTCTTTTGGCATGTCCTAGATGTACTAGGATCGGATTCACGCCTCGGAGAATATTCTGCTCATCGGAATCCGCGTCTGAAATTGTCACATTTTCGTTCAATAGAATTGAACCCCTTTAGTATGCTTTATTGAAAAATTATGCAAAACTTCTCCAAACTTCCTAGAAAGTTATGGAACATCCCTAAGACCTCTATAGGTGACCCCATAAGTTTGAAATACGCAAATTGAGCCCGCCGCCTTGTTTGTCCCGAGGCGGGCCCACTATTTCTGATTTTACCCTTATGACGATTTGTAACTTGATTTCAAGTGATTTTTAAGAAAACGTCTTAACTACTTTTCCAACTACTAATGATACTTATTCTGGATACTATATTGAGTCTCCGTAAAGGTACGATATTTTGTATTACGTTTAGCTCCACTATTCCCGCTTTACTCTCTTATCGTACTATTGCCTTATTTTCGAACAATATAAAATAAAATATTTTAACTATCCTTTCAACTACTAAGGAAAATCGTTTACTGACTCCCTCGAGTTTGGTAAGCCATTTTGGAATATGAAAAAGATTTCAGGAGGACTATTCTTCCGTAACTCATTATGACATATGACATACACTTGCTATGATTCCGTCCGACTTCATTGATTTGATTTGTCATTCGATATGCCTCATTGAGTCTCTGGAAATCTATGATATTTTTATTGCATTTAGTCTCTCACTACTCCATTCGTGGATGCCTCAATGTGTCCCACACTGAGCCCGGGCCAGGATATGTTGTCAAGCGTAGTCCATTGCATTGTTCGCCGTGCCTCGATGTTGTTAGGCCCCGTGTTCTCGTACGATTGGAAATCGAGAAATAACTATGACTCGGGTATTAGAAGGACCTAATTTAATTTTTGTGAATATGACTATGTTGGTTGTGAAATCTTTAATGCTAAGACCTCGGGGAAGGCCGAGGATAAATTTGGAATTTCGGAAATTAGTTTCGGGAATTACAAAACGGGACTTTTCTCGAATTGGGCCAAGAAAATGCAATGCAAAATCAAGGCCCAAGATCAAATGGGGGCCGGCCATAGTGAGGCCCAAATCCATTATTAAAGGGGCATGTGCTATGCACATGACCCCATAAGTGGATATATACTAATAACACTTAGTATTATTCAAGAGAAAAATCATAAAAATCAAGAACACCAAGAAAAGGGGGCATTCGGCCGAATTGAGAGGAGAAGAGAAAGAAAAATCCCAATCTTCCTTGTGATCCAAAAATCTTGTTCTTCTCATATTTGTGAAGTACTCAAGACGCTCTCCGACGTGGTATAATTGGTTTGGCACAAGGATTCCGTTTACGACAAGTCGGAAAGTTAGTAAAAGGTAAGAATCTTGCCCCTCTAATGTTATAGAATTGCTATGAATGTGTTAAGGATTGGAAGTAGACGAGAATCCCGTAATTTGGACATAAATGGAAACGTGTGGGTGTGTGTGTGTAGTGTGTATGGCCGTGAGCCATAGAGAGGGAAATTGGTTTGAATTGATCTTGTTTAAGTTGGTAGAATGTGTTGTTGTGGCCCTTATATCGTAAACGATTAATTGGTGAATGAAATTGGCGTTGAAAAAAATGATTTTGAATATTATCGGAAAGTGTATACCTTCGGTATCTTTATGTATATCAATGTATATCTTGGGTGTTATAGACTTTAGATATGAATCTATATCGATGTTGATGAATTCGGAATGAAACGACGGGAGTTAGAATGTTCGTAGTGCATTTTAGATGTTTTGAAGAATTTGGGAAAATAATGGATTTTTATGCAATTTCGTGTATGGCATGGTTTGTAATTAGAATGGGATTATATAAGTTTGAATGTGGGAATGCATACAATTTTGTAGATATAGAATTGGAATTTTGAAAGTTTGAATGGAAGTTGCCAACTTTAGAAATCATGTAGAACTTTAAAGCTAGAATGGTTTGATTGTTGTTTGGTTTGGTTGTTGATGTGTGGGCTGTTGTGATTGGTTAATTTGAGCCGAGTTATGTCTCGGGGATGTTAGATTTATAGGGGAAATGCTGCCGAAATTGCGGTAGGCAATTATGGAGTTAAAGGCATTTTTGAGCCTAAGGATCTCATTTGGTAACTTTGACCATTTGCAGATTTTTGACGAAACGGGACGGGACTTTTGGAGGAGCTTACGACATCTGTGAGGTATGTGAAGCTTCCCAATTCTTTATTTGGCATATCTTAGGGTGTTAGTTGAATATGAGACCTTCCGGAGCATTTCTGCTCCTCGAAACCCGATCCACAGAAAAGTTACTATTCATTCAATTCGATTGAAGCCTAAAGGCTCCCTTTTGGCTAGAATGCCACTATTCGTCCGAAACCTATCGAAATGTGGTCGGGTAACCTAGAAATGATTATGTATGACCCTTGGCATATAACTGCTCGTAAAAATATGTTCGTCACCTCACTTCGACTCGAGGTGGGTCCGCTACCCCAAAAATGCCCGATTTGCCCTTCGGGCCACCTTTGAGAATAAAGTCGAAAGTACCACTTCCGATCTTTGGAACATCCTCCTACGGGGTATGTTTGGACTATTCGATGCGCTAATCTATGTTCCGAATTATATGGACCGTTTTGGAAACGTTTTGCAAAATGAAACTTTATGTCGGCTAAGTATTCGACTACTTTGTATTCTAAAATGACTTATGAGTTCACTTTGCTTTGAAAGACTATTTTGAAATACGATTTGCATTTGTTTGCTCACGACTCCGCTCGTGCCTTATTATGACTTCGTTCACCGGTTCCCGGGCCGGTTTTGATTCGTGCGCTGTATGATAAATTCGGCCGTATGCTGTGTTACGGTTCCCGAGGCTTCGCCATAGGGCCCGGTACCGTTTGGAGTTATGCTGTGATATGGCTCGGGATGCGATACGCTCACCGATGATTATGATTATGTTCGGGGATGTACGGAGATTTGAAACCTTTTGGTGTTATGCTGTGTGTGGCGCCAGCGTCGGAGTGGCGACCACGTTCTTAAGCGTTTGCATGATTTTGTTGCATAAAATATATGTATATGATTTCGATACAGATTTTGACATACCAGTTTGTACCCCCTTTGACATTTGATCTGCTTTCGGTTTTGATCCATAATTCTGTACTCCGTGCTTTACATACTCAGTACATATTTCGTACTGACCCCCTCTCTCCGGGGGCTGCGTTTTATGCCCGCAGGTGCAGACATCGGTGATCCTCCGCAGTAGGCTTCACTTCTTGCTTTCCGGAGTACTCTTACTTGGTCCGGAGTCCACTTTTGGTACAGACTCCTCTACTCTGTATATATTTTGTATATTTGACAGTTTGGGTACGGCGGGGCCCTGTCTCGCCATATGTTATGTTTTGAATTAGTAGAGGCCTGTAGTCATCTTTGTGGGGCGAGGGTCCTATGTGTATGTTGTCTGATTTTGCTTTCGGGTCCTAAAGCGGTCCGTTTGATATGATGGCCCCAAATGGCCCTTTTGTATATATTTGTATTTTGACCGGCGATGTCTATTCCGCCGCTTTGTTTGAGTTTGATTTGATATGACCGCTTAAGACAGATTTTCGATATAAATTATGTTTGATATAACTTTTGAAAAATTCTGAAATAAGTTTAGACTCGGAAATGAATATGCGATTTGGTCTGGGTACCCAGGTAGGGTGCCAGTCGCGGCCCACGGGGCTGGGTCGTGACAAAAGTGGTATCAGAGCGGTTTGTCCTCGGAATGTCTACAGGCCGTGTCTCGTAGAGTCTTGTTTATCGATGTGTTGTGCACCACGTCTATAAGCGGGAAGCTACAGGGCATTTAGGATGTTACTTTCCTTGAAATCTTAGATCGTGCGATAGAGCTGTGCTATTAGGATGATTTTGATCTGACTCGCCTTCGTGTTTGCAGTGATGCCTCCGAAGAAGGCAACGGCAGCCCAGAAGGGCAAGGCGAGGATTGGGGAGACTAGCCAGGCACAGCGAGCTACCCGGGCTCGTGTTTTTGATTTGCCTGAGGATGTGCCACAGTCTGAGGGGTCTGCTACACCCCCACTAGTACAGCCTGGAGCAGGACCATCGGCAGCTCCAGAGGTCCGTGTACCCGCACCTGAGACTCCAGCTCCTCAGCCAGGGGCGGAGGATCGGACCCTGAGAGAGGCTGTGCAGTTGCTGACTACGCTGGTAGCAGGGCAGGCTCGCAGACGCGGGCGGAGGGATGATGATGACGATGACAGGCGGGACAGCCTGCGAGTTCGGGAGTTTCTGCTATGTGGCCCTCCAGAGTTTTTCGGGTCCAAGCCCGATGAGGACCCCCATGACTTTATTCGGGGGATGCGACGCTCACTGGACCTAGTCAGGGCTTCGGAGACCGAGTCGGTGGAGCTGGCGTCGCACAGGCTTCGAGATGTGGCTACCCACTGGTATGAGACTTGGGAGCTGTCTAGGGGAGAGGGTGCCCCTCCAGCCACTTGGGATCAGTTTGTGACAGCATTCACCCGCCACTTTTTGCCACCAGAGTTACGGCGGGCACGAGCTGATCGGTTTTTACGTCTGCAGCAGAGGGGTCGGAGTGTTCGCGAGTATAGCCTTGAGTTTGATTCTCTGGCCCGATATGCACCGGCCGTGGTAGCAGATATGTCCGATCGGATGCACCGCTATGTTATGGGATTGGACCGGTATTTGGTAGACAGCTGTATGGCCGTGTCACTGCAGACAGATATGGATATTTCCCGGCTTCAGGCCTATGCGATAGGTATGGAGGACCGTCGCAGATCTGATCCTGCTGGCAGAGATAGAGACAGGAGGCCGCCTAAGAGGGCTAGATCCGTGGGTTATTCAGGGGATTCTCGAGGAGGACAGCCTCAGCAGCAGCAGCAGTCTGATAGATATTTTCCTCCTTCCGGCCGGGGTACTCAGTCAGGTAGCCGGAGATTCGACAGTACGGGACCGTCTGGGGCCGGTCAGAGCTCCAGAGCGGCAGGATCGCAGGTATCCAGGGGTCCCAGTCAGGCCAGACCACCTAGACCCCGTTGTCCACATTGCGGGAAGTCTCATCCCGGGGAGTGTTACCGAGCGACGGGAGCTTGCTTCTCTTGCGGTGGTCAGGGCCACTTTATGAGAGACTGCCCATTGGCCAGTGGTTCGGGTAATGCGGCTCAGCAGACAGGGTCAGCCGCCGGTTCTTCCTCTGTTCCATCTGTTGCACGCCCTGGAGGGCGGGGTATTCCAGCACCGGCAGGGCGCGGTCGAGGCCGCGGTGGCGCTTCAGGTTCTAGCGGTCCCTCGAACCGCATATATGCTTTGGCCAGCCGCCAGGATCAGGAGGCTTCGCCAAACGTTGTCACAGGTACATTACTGGTTTTCTCCAGATCTGTATATGCTTTGATTGACCCTGGCTCTACTTTATCATATATTTCCCCGCTCGTTGCTAGTAAGATTGGGATCGTGTCTGAGCCTATAGAGCCATTCGAGGTAGCTACGCCAGTTGGGGATTTTATTGTAGCGAGGCAGGTCTATAGGGATTGTTCTGTGACCATTTATGATCGTAGCACTAAGGCTGATTTGGTAGAGTTAGACATGCTCGAGTTTGACGTCATTATGGGTATGGACTGGTTGTCTTCCTGCTATGCTAATGTCGACTGCCAGAAAAAGGTAGTCCGTTTTCAGTTTCCAGGGGAACCAGTCATAGAGTGGTTCGGATCTACTGCATCGCCGAGGGGTAAGTTTATTTCATACCTCAAGGCTAAGAAGATGATTCAGAAGGGTTATATCTATCATTTGGTTCGTGTGCATGATACTGCCGCGGAGGTACCTACCCTTCAGTCTGTCCCAGTCGTCAGTGAGTTTCCAGATGTTTTTCCTGACGAGCTTCCTGGCCTTCCACCGGAGCGGGAGATTGATTTTTCTATTGAGTTGATGCCGGATACGCAGCCTATATCTATTCCTCCCTACAGGATGGCACCAGCTGAGTTGAAGGAGTTGAAGGAGCAGCTGAAAGATTTGCTGGATAAGGGTTTTATCAGGCCCAGCACATCACCCTGGGGAGCGCCGGTATTGTTTGTCAGAAAGAAGGATGGGTCGTTGCGGATGTGTATTGACTACCGGCAGCTGAATAGGGTGACTATTAAGAATAAATATCCCCTTCCCCGGATTGATGACTTGTTTGATCAGCTGCAGGGTGCTAGACACTTCTCCAAGATAGATCTGCGCTCAGGCTATCACCAGGTGCGAGTACGGGAGTCTGATATCCCGAAGACTGCTTTCAGGACCCGGTACGGGCATTATGAGTTCAGAGTTATGTCTTTCGGGTTGACTAATGCTCCAGCGGTGTTTATGGATCTGATGAACCGGGTATTTCGGCCTTTCCTGGACATGTTTGTTATTGTATTTATTGATGATATCCTGATTTACTGGCGATCAGCCGAGGAGCATTCAGATCACTTGCGGACGGTACTTGGCATTCTCCGTCAGCAGAAGTTATATGCTAAATTCTCTAAATGCGAGTTCTGGTTGACTTCTGTGGCATTTTTGGGTCATATTGTCGGCGCAGACGGTATTCGGGTCGATACGCAGAAGATTGAGGCTGTGCAGAATTGGCCCAGGCCTACTACACCGACTGAGGTGCGCAGTTTTCTGGGATTGGCTGGGTATTATCGCAGGTTTGTGGAGGACTTCTCTTCCATTGCAGCACCACTGACGAGGCTTACCCAGAAAGCAGCAAAATTCCAGTGGTCAGATGCCTGCGAGCGCAGCTTTCAGATGCTGAAGGAGAGATTGATTACAGCGCCAGTTCTGGCTCTTCCAGAGGGGTCTGATGGGTATGTTGTATATTGTGACGCCTCTGGTATTGGGATAGGATGTGTATTGATGCAGCACGGTCGAGTTATAGCCTATGCTTCCCGGCAGCTCAGACCGCACGAGAAGAACTATCCCACTCATGATCTTGAGTTGGCCGCGGTGATTCATGCTTTGAAGATTTGGCGGCATTATTTATATGGGGTCCACGTTGATATCTATACGGACCATAAGAGTCTCCAGTATATTTTTAAGCAGAAGGAGCTAAATTTGCGGCAGCGGAGATGGCTTGAGCTACTAAAGGATTATGACGTTGATATTCTGTACCATCCAGGGAAAGCCAACGTGGTAGCTGATGCGCTTAGCCGCAAGTCCGTAGGCAGTCTGGCTGATGTTCCATCTGATAAGAGAGATCTGGTTCGTGATATTCATCAGTTGGCCAGCCTCGGAGTTCGTTTGATAGATTCTGGGGATTCTGGGATTTCTGTTCGCCCGATTGCTGAATCATCTATTATTCAGGAGGTAAAGCAGCGCCAGTTTGAGGATCCTACTTTGATTCAGTACAGGGATGTGGCCCTTAATAAAGCAACGACTCAGTTCGAAATCTCGCCTGAAGGAGTATTATTGTACGACGGCAGGTTCTGTGTACCGGATGTTGCGGGCTTACGGCGGCAGATTATGGGCGAGGCACATTGTGCCCGGTATTCTGTCCATCCTGGTTCCACCAAGATGTATCGGGATCTCAGGTGTTTGTATTGGTGGGACGGCATGAAGAAAGACGTTGCCGAGTTTGTCAGTCAATGCCCGAACTGTCAGCAAGTCAAGGTCGAGCACCAGAAGCCCGGTGGCTTGTTACAGGAGATGGAGATTCCAGCCTGGAAATGGGAGATGATTAATATGGACTTCATTGTTGGGTTGCCGCGTACGCTACGCAGGTACGACTCTATTTGGGTTATTGTGGACAGGCTGACGAAATCAGCCCATTTCCTTCCGGTCCGGACTACATATTCGGCTGAGGACTATGCCAGATTATATATCAGAGAGATAGTCAGACTTCACGGGGTCCCTGTATCTATTATTACTGACCGAGGTGCTCAGTTTACAGCTAATTTCTGGAGGTCATTTCAGGAGGGATTAGGGACCCAGGTGACCCTCAGTACAGCTTTCCATCCTCAGACCGACGGGCAGGCCGAGCGCACTATCCAGACGCTCGAGGATATGTTACGGGCTTGCGTTATTGATTTCAGGGGCAGCTGGGATGATCATTTGCCGCTTATAGAGTTTGCCTACAATAACAGTTATCACTCCAGCATCCAGATGGCCCCGTATGAGGCCCTTTATGGCAGGAGATGCAGATCTCCTATTGGCTGGTTTGACGTGTGCGAGACTAAGCTGATTGGGCCGGATGTGATCCAGGAGGCTGTAGATAAGGTGAAGCTTATTCGGGAGCGCCTGTTAGCTGCTCAGAGTCGACAAAAAGCGTATGCAGATAGACGACGCCGACCGTTAGAGTTCCAGACTGGTGACTGGGTATTCCTGAAGGTGTCGCCTATGAAGGGCGTTATGAGGTTCGGCAAGAAGGGTAAGCTGAGTCCGCGGTACATCGGGCCTTACCAGATTGTTCGGAGGATAGGCGCAGTCGCCTACGAGCTAGACTTGCCATCCGATTTGGAGTCCGTGCACCCGGTGTTTCATGTGTCTATGCTGCGGAAATGTATTGGTGACCCTTCCAGGATATTCCCAGTAGATGATCTTCAGGTGACGGAGCAGCTATCTTATGACGAGCAGCCGGTATCTATTCTGGATCGTCAGGTGAGGAGATTGCGCACTAAGAAAGTTCCTTCTGTTAAGGTTCTGTGGCGCAATAACAACCGGGAAGAGATGACTTGGGAGGCGGAGGATGAGATGAAGAAGAGATTCCCCCATTTATTCCCTACGCCTCCTGTAATCTAGACTTTTGTATTTGTTGTACCAATGAACGGATGGACCATGTGTGCTATTTATATAAAATGGTTTTCCCGTTATGTTTGTGAGCCTTTATAAGATTTATTTAACATTCGGGGACGAATGTTCCTAAGGGGGGGAGAATGTTAGGCCCCGTGTTCTCGTACGATTGGAAATCGAGAAATAACTATGACTCGGGTATTAGAAGGACCTAATTTAATTTTTGTGAATATGACTATGTTGGTTGTGAAATCTTTAATGCTAAGACCTCGGGGAAGGCCGAGGATAAATTTGGAATTTCGGAAATTAGTTTCGGGAATTACAAAACGGGACTTTTCTCGAATTGGGCCAAGAAAATGCAATGCAAAATCAAGGCCCAAGATCAAATGGGGGCCGGCCATAGTGAGGCCCAAATCCATTATTAAAGGGGCATGTGCTATGCACATGACCCCATAAGTGGATATATACTAATAACACTTAGTATTATTCAAGAGAAAAATCATAAAAATCAAGAACACCAAGAAAAGGGGGCATTCGGCCGAATTGAGAGGAGAAGAGAAAGAAAAATCCCAATCTTCCTTGTGATCCAAAAATCTTGTTCTTCTCATATTTGTGAAGTACTCAAGACGCTCTCCGACGTGGTATAATTGGTTTGGCACAAGGATTCCGTTTACGACAAGTCGGAAAGTTAGTAAAAGGTAAGAATCTTGCCCCTCTAATGTTATAGAATTGCTATGAATGTGTTAAGGATTGGAAGTAGACGAGAATCCCGTAATTTGGACATAAATGGAAACGTGTGGGTGTGTGTGTGTAGTGTGTATGGCCGTGAGCCATAGAGAGGGAAATTGGTTTGAATTGATCTTGTTTAAGTTGGTAGAATGTGTTGTTGTGGCCCTTATATCGTAAACGATTAATTGGTGAATGAAATTGGCGTTGAAAAAAATGATTTTGAATATTATCGGAAAGTGTATACCTTCGGTATCTTTATGTATATCAATGTATATCTTGGGTGTTATAGACTTTAGATATGAATCTATATCGATGTTGATGAATTCGGAATGAAACGACGGGAGTTAGAATGTTCGTAGTGCATTTTAGATGTTTTGAAGAATTTGGGAAACTAATGGATTTTTATGCAATTTCGTGTATGGCATGGTTTGTAATTAGAATGGGATTATATAAGTTTGAATGTGGGAATGCATACAATTTTGTAGATATAGAATTGGAATTTTGAAAGTTTGAATGGAAGTTGCCAACTTTAGAAATCATGTAGAACTTTAAAGCTAGAATGGTTTGATTGTTGTTTGGTTTGGTTGTTGATGTGTGGGCTGTTGTGATTGGTTAATTTGAGCCGAGTTATGCCTCGGGGATGTTAGATTTATAGGGGAAATGCTGCCGAAATTTCGGTAGGCAATTATGGAGTTAAAGGCATTTTTGAGCCTAAGGATCTCATTTGGTAACTTTGACCATTTGCAGATTTTTGACGAAACGGGACGGGACTTTTGGAGGAGCTTACGACATCTGTGAGGTATGTGAAGCTTCCCAATTCTTTATTTGGCATATCTTAGGGTGTTAGTTGAATATGAGACCTTCCGGAGCATTTCTGCTCCTCGAAACCCGATCCACAGAAAAGTTACTATTCATTCAATTCGATTGAAGCCTAAAGGCTCCCTTTTGGCTAGAATGCCACTATTCGTCCGAAACCTATCGAAATGTGGTCGGGTAACCTAGAAATGATTATGTATGACCCTTGGCATATAACTGCTCGTATATGGCTCGGGATGCGATACGCTCACCGATGATTATGATTATGTTCGGGGATGTACGGAGATTTGAAACCTTCTGGTGTTATGCTGTGTGTGGCGCCAGCGTCGGAGTGGCGACCACGTTCTTAAGCGTTTGCATGATTTTGTTGCATAAAATATATGTATATGATTTCGATACAGATTTTGACATACCAGTTTGTACCCCCTATGACATTTGATCTGCTTTCGGTTTTGATCCATAATTCTGTACTCCGTGCTTTACATACTCAGTACATATTTCGTACTGACCCCCTCTCTCCGGGGGATGCTTTTTATGCCCGCAGGTGCAGACATCGGTGATCCTCCGCAGTAGGCTTCACTTCTTGCTTTCCGGAGTACTCTTACTTGGTCTGGAGTCCACTTTTGGTACAGACTCCTCTACTCTGTATATATTTTGTATATTTGACAGTTTGGGTACGGCGGGGCCCTGTCTCGCCATATGTTATGTTTTGAATTAGTAGTGGCCTGTAGTCATCTTTGTGGGGCGAGGGTCCTATGTGTATGTTGTCTGATTTTGCTTTCGGGTCCTAAAGCGGTCCGTTTGATATGATGGCCCTTTTGTATATATTTGTATTTTGACCGGCGATGTCTATTCCGCCGCTTTGTTTGAGTTTGATTTGATATGACCGCTTAAGACAGATTTTCGATATAAATTATGTTTGATATAACTTTTGAAAAATTCTGAAATAAGTTTAGACTCGGAAATGAATATGCGATTTGGTCTGGGTACCCAGGTAGGGTGCCAGTCGCGGCCCACGGGGCTGGGTCGTGACAGATGTGAGGGGGCAGGTATATATGTACATGGGTTTTGGAGTATGCTGTGCCATGTACACACATTTTGATATGATATGATCTAATATGGCCATCTGATATGATATGATATGTTATGTTACGGGGTTATCCCCTACTCTGTTCCTTATATATGGTGGCACCAGCGTCGGGGGGGGGGGGGGTGGCCACGTCCTGTTTCGCCGAGCCCTTGGCAGGGGCCGGACATGATATGGTATATGTTTCTGAACACACTCCTCGTGTTTTGAAAATATGCATTTGATACTTCGGAGGTCACACTCACTTCTCTGTAAGTCCTGTTTCGGTTATGATCTTGTTCCGTATTGGGACCAGGTACGACATGTGTTTTCAACAAATACTATTTATGCTTTATGATCAATATTTTGCTAATCTGGATATTCTGTCCATTTTCTGTACCTTCTGTTCTGATTATGACTTTGTTTACTACGTTCTGTGCTTTACATACTCAGTACATATTTCGTACTGACCCCCTTTCTTCGGGGGCTGCATTTTCATGCCGCGCAGGTACAGAAGACAGATTTGCTGACCGCCTGCCTAGGACATCTATTCTGCTATGATGGGAGCGCTCTTTTGTCCAGAGCCTATATGTTGGTATAGTCCGTCGCTATTATATATATGTATGCTATTCAGGGGTATGACGGGGCCCTGTCCCGTCTTATGATCTTGTTATGATCTGTAGAGGTCTGTAGACATACTTGTGTGGGTTCTGTATGTGTTTGGGTATGATATGATCTGTGACAGCCTCATCGGCTTCCATGTACGGTGTCGGTTCATTTATGGTTATTATTAACGCTAAGCGACTTCTATATTTGAAAATACTCTGTCGTTTGCTAATTTGGGTTATTGGGTACGTTTGAGTGTCCAGCACGGACACTAGTCGCGGCCTACGGAGTTGGGTCGTGACAGTAAAGCTTTCAGAAATATTCTTTCTCGTTGTTCTGAAATTAAACAAAATCTGTAATCATGTAGAACTTATATCATAACACAAAATGACACATCGGCTGATGGAGCCGCTTACAGAACTGACAACCAATACCCACGACTCTGTCTGCAAAGTCTCTAACATAAATCCAGAAATCATAACATACAAATTCGGACTCGGCAACACTCCGGAGGGAAGTGGAGCTCGCCAATCCAGCTGAAACATCTTCTAGCAATGTCCTTTATGTTACGTCCCGTATTTTATACATTGGGACAATCCGGATTAACTATGATAAGTTAGGGCCAAGACCATTCTGAGAATTGAAGTCGAGACTTTTGACATTCGATTTTATTTTGAGACATAAGTTGTTCATGAAATTGTTGGCATGGAACACTTAGGAAACGTTGGGACCAAAAATCATATATTTGGAAGTTGAAAATCTTGCAAAAGAGGCCCTTTGGTCATGTGGCTTTGAAAGTGATCCCACACACTTTGTGGCCAATTTTAAATGGTCCAACACATGTGTGGACCATGGACAGTTGGAGGGATCATCTTGGGGCTTAAAAGATGACTTCTAAGTCATCTTCTAGCACTTCCACACTTAGAAAAATAAATCAAGAAGTTGAAGAACAACAACCAACACCATTCGGCCAAGAACCATGAAAACCAAGTCCAATTTTAGCCACCCCAAAAATATTTCTTTGGTGCAAATCCAATAGTTGGAGGTCCCTTAGTAACGTGGAAGTGTTGTTGGAGCGATCAAGTCATCCATTTAGTAGATCGCAAACCCTAGGCATAGTGTGGAGTTGAAGAAGAAAGGTAAGATTTGGTCTTGTTTTGTGTGTTATAAATGTTGTATGCATGTTGTAGTATGCTAAAATGGACGAAAATCATGAGATAGGGTATGTTAGAAGTGGGTCGTGCGCTTGGTGTTGTAGCCGTGTGAGGTGTGTGTATGTTGTGTGGTTGAGGTGATGAATTGTTCTTATGTAGCATGTTTAATTGTTGCAGTGTGTAGGATGGCTAAGAATCACTAATATATGCATTTGTGGTATTAGCCGAATGTGGGTCATACTATATGCCAAAGAACGCATTAATGTCGCTCAGTGTTTTAGTGGTTGTTGTGATGACTTTTATGTTGGAAATGAGAGTTTAATGTCGCAAGTTGATATGGTAAGTGTTGCGGACTGATTTGGAGAATTATGTGCAAGTAATGAAATTTTTATTTTTATGAGAATAGCATTGTTAGAATGTGGATTATTGGTGCAAATCATGATTCGAAAGTCGGAAGTGTGTATAGCGAGGTTCTCGGGTTTGGGACTGTTTTCGGGAAAATTGGAGCAATTTTTGGATTGTAGGAAATGTTGTGTAAGTTGTTTAAAATGTCCTTGACTATTGTTGGTATGGGTTCGGGTTGGAAATTGAATGTATCAGCGGTGATGTGGCTTGAATGTAAGCCGTCGCATTGAATATTATCAATGTTGTTAAATGTTGTAAAAGAGAGTTATTATTGTTATATTGCCTTTCGGATTGGTCAGTGGGGTAGTTAGGTTGGTTATTGTTGTTGTGATTGTTGATTTGGCCGAGTTAAATTCTCGGGGTTGGCCTTTTTACAGGGAAATTGCTGCCCAAATTTCTGTAGACTTGAGTATTAGTTTGGAGTAAATCGCCAAAGTGCCTATGTCTAATGTTTGATATTCGTTGGCGTATTTGTAGACCTTGGGGAGCCCGAGGCGTAGGTTGGGATTAGCTTGGGTTGGGCTAGCTTGGAGTGCGTACGAGGTATGTAAAACTCAAACCTTCCTTCTTTTGGCATGCCTTACTTATACATAGGTTATATCACGAGCCTCGAGGAAATTTTAAATTTGCAATCCGAGTACGTTATGACTCTTATATATTTCTTGGCACTCGTATGTTTGATGTGATGAAATATGAATCCTTATGTCTTCGAAATAACTGATTTCCAAATGTTTCACAAAAAGTTTTGTTTTAAAGAATTCCGTAATTATGGACGCCGTATCTTTCACATAAAAGCTCGGATTGCTTCGATATTTTCGTAGGAGTTTGTATGGCGTATAATCAGTATGTTCTCCATAGGCGGGCCCGGCTCGGGTCTATACCCGTCCGTAGGTCCCGCGACTTTCCTTTATGTAATTCGGATGACTTTTGAAAGAATTTGGTATGACTATTATTCTGATTCTCAAGTATGGTCATTTTACTTATATTTGATTCCATGATAATGATTTTATGCATATGGTTACTCACGACTCTGCTCGTGCGTTTTGTTATATCATTCGCCGAGTCCCGGGCCGGTTCTGTTGTCGTGCGCACTTTGATATATTCCGGTGTTATGCTGTGTTGATGGTTCACCGAGCCACTCGCTAGAGGGCCGGGTTCCACTTATATTTGGTGTTATGCTGTGTATGGCGTTATGCTGTGTTATGATGTGTGATGGGGATACAGAGATTTGAACCTTCTGGTGTTATGCTGTGTTATGGCGCCATCGACGGGCGGGCGACCATATTCTCTGTGCCCTATGCATGACTTATATTTTGAGAGTAAACATTTTGATATTTTGGGTTTGCACTTATGTTCTGTACTTCTATTTCGTTTATGCCTCAGATTTGTTTTCTGTATCTTCTGTTTTGCATACTCAGTACATATTTCGTACTGACCCCCTTTCTTCAGGGGGCTGCGTTTCATGCCCACAGGTGCAGACGCACAGTTTAGTGATCCAGCCGTTTAGGACACCCTCTTCTGCTGTTTGGAGTGCTCCTCTTATTCCGGAGCCTACATTTTGGTATATATCTTTGTTCGTTGCATATGTATGTATTTGTTCAGGGGTACGGCGGGGCCCTGTCCCGCCATATGATTCGGTCTGTCTGTTTAGAGGTCTGTAGACGTATATGTGGGTTTTGTGCCTACTTCTGTACGGGTGTGTTTGTATGATCCCACTTGCCATGGCAGCCTTGTCGGTGTGCGTTTGTATATGTTTTGGGCCGTTGCGCCATTTGATAGCCTTGTCGGCTTCTGATATATATGTACATATATGGTTGTGTTTGAAATGTGTCTGAGACAATTTGATATAATTTGAGGCAGCGTGATATTTGTGCCCGTATACGCTATCTGTATGTGATTCGGATTTGATGAGTGTGTTCGGGAGCCCAGCTCGGGCACTAGTCACGGCCTACGGGGTTGGGTCGTGACAGAAGTGGTATCAGAGCGGTTTGTCCTCGGAATGTCTACAGGCCGTGTCTCATAGTGTCTTGTTTATCGGTGTGTTGTGCACCACATCTATAAACAGGAAACTACAGGACAATTAGGGTGTTACCTTTCTTTGAATCTTAGATCGTGCGATAGAGCTGTGCTATTAGGATGACTCTTTTCTGATCGATTGTTGTGTTTTTCAGTGATGCCTCCGAAGAAGGCGGCGGTTGCCCAGAAGGGCAAGGCGGTGGTAGGATAGACTAGTCAGGCGCAGAGAGTTACCCGGGCTCGTGCTCAGGATTTGCCCGACGTTGTGCCCCAGTCAGAGGGTTCTGCTACACCCCCACCTGAGGAGCATGGAGCCGCTCCACTATTAGCTTTAGCGCCCGAGCCTCCAGCTCCTCAGCCAGGGGTGGAGGATAGGACGTTGCGTGAGGCAGTACAGTTGTTGACGACTTTGGCGGCAGGACAGGCTCGCAGACGCGGGCTGAGAGGTGATGATGATGATGACAGGCGTGATAGCCTGAGGGTCCGCGATTTTCTGACATGCGGTCCCCCAGAGTTTTTTGGGTCTAAGCCCGAGGAGGACCCCCATGACTTCATTCGGGGGATGAGGCGCTCATTGGGATTGGTCAGGGCTTCAGAGACCGAGTCCGTTGAGTTAGCCTCGCACAGATTACGAGATGTTGAGGAAAATTGGTATGAGTCCTGGGAGCTGTCCAGAGGTGAGGATGCTCCCCCAGCTACTTGGGATGAGTTTGTGGCCACTTTTCTCCGCCACGTTTTTCCCCCGGAGTTACGACGGGCGCGGGTCGATAGATTTTTACAGCTGCAACAGAGGGGTCGGAGTGTTCGTGAGTATAATTTGGAGTTTGATTCTTTGGCTCGATATGCGCCTGCTATAGTGGCTGACATGGCTGACCGGATGCACCGGTACGTGATAGGGCTGGACCGTTATTTAGTTGATGGCTGCATGGCGGTGGCATCGCAGACTGATATGGACATCGCCCGGTTACAGGCCTACGGGCAGGGTATGGAGGACCGGCACAGAGAGGATCAGTCGGGCAGAGATCGTGATAGGAAACCGCCCAAGCGGGCCAGGTCAGCTAGGTATTCTGGGGAGTCCCAAGGCGGGCAGCCTCAACAGTATGTTAGACAGTCTTCTCAGCCGGCGCAGAGTGCACTCCCGCAGTCTATCGGGGAAGGATTTGATAGTGTAAGATACTCAGGAGCAGGCTAGAGTTCCAGAGCATCAGGTTCGCAGATGACCAGGGGTTCCAGCCAGTCCTGACCACCCAGGCCCCGTTGTTCTTATTGTGGGAGATCGCACCCAGGGGAGTGGCACCGAGCCACAGGAGCTTGTTTTTCCTGCGGCCGTCAGGGCCATGTTATGCGAGATTGTCCGATGGCGAGTGGTTCTGGTAGTACAGTTCAGCCGACGGGATCAGCCGCTGGTTCATCTTCTACTCCCTCAGCTATGCTCCCTGCAGGGCGGGGTATGCCGGCACCGGCGGGCCGCGGTCGAGGCCGTACCGGTGTTTCAGATTCTAGCGGTCCTTCGAACCGCATATATGCGTTGGCCAGCCGACAGGACCAGGAGGTGCCACCAGGTGTGGTTACAGGTGATTTCAATTTCTAAATTCGTTACATTATTTGGTAAGAAATTGATATATGCTATTCAAAAAGAAACGCCCCCGAAATGTTTGTGAGACCCTATAAGGCTAATTTAACATTCGAGGACGAATGTTTTAAAGGGGGGGAGGATGTTACGTCCCGTATTTTATACATTGGGACAATCCGGATTAACTATGATAAGTTAGGGCCAAGACCATTCCGGGACTTGAAGTCGAGACTTTTGACATTCGATTTTATTTTGAGACATAAGTTGTTCACGAAATTGTTGGCATGGAACACTTAGGAAAAGTTGGGACCAAAAATCATATATTTGGAAGTTGAAAATCTTGCAAAAGAGGCCCTTTGGTCATGTGGCTTTGAAAGTGATCCCACACACTTTGTGGCCAATTTTAAATGGTCCAACACATGTGTGGACCATGGACACTTGGAGGGATCATCTTGGGGCTTAAAAGATGACTTCTAAGTCATCTTCTAGCACTTTCACACTTAGAAAAATAAATCAAGAAGTTGAAGAACAACAACCAACACCATTCGACCAAGAACCAAGAAAACCAAGTCCAATTTTAGCCACCCCAAAAATATTTCTTTGGTGCAAATCCACTAGTTGGAGGTCCCTTAGTAACGTGGAAATGTTGTTGGAGCGATCAAGCCATCCGTTTAGTAGATCGCAAACCCTAGGCATAGTGTGGAGTTGAAGAAGAAAGGTAAGATTTGATCTTGTTTTATGTGTTATAAATGTTGTATGCATGTTGTAGTATGCTAAAATGGACGAAAATCATGAGAGAGGGTATGTTGGAAGTGGGTCATGTGCTTGGTGTGTTAGCCGTGTGAGGTGTGTTTATGTTGTGCGGTTGAGGTGATGAATTGTTCTTATGTAGCATGTTTAATTGTTGTAGTGTGTAGGATGGCTAAGAATCACTAATATATGCATGTGTGGTAATAGCCGAATGTGGGTCATACTATATGCCAAAGAACGCATTAATGTCGCTTAGTGTTTTAGTGGTTGTTGTGATGACTTTTATGTTGGAAATGAGAGTTTAATGTCGCAAGTTGACATGGTAAGTGTTGCGGACTGATTTGGAGAATTATGTGCAAGTAATGCAATTTTTATTTTTATGAGAATAGCATTGTTAGAATGTGGATTATTGGTGCAAATCACGATTCGATAGTCGGAAGTGTGTATTGCGAGGTTCTCGGGTTTGGGACTGTTTTCGGGAAAATTGGAGCAATTGTTGGATTGTAGGAAATGTTGTGTAAGTTGTTTAAAATGTCCTTGACTATTGTTGGTATGGGTTCGGGTTGGAAATTGAATGTATCAGCAGTGATGTGGCTTGAATGTAACCTGTCGAATTGAATATTATGAATGTTGTTGAATGTTGTAAAAGAGAGTTATTATTGTTATATTTCCTTTCGGATTGGTCATTGGGGTTGTTAGGTTGGTTATTGTTGTTGTGATTGTTGATTTGGCCGAGTTAAATTCTCGGGGTTGGCCTTTTTACAGGGAAATTGCTGCCCAAATTTCTGTAGACGTGAGTATTAGTTTGGAGTAAATCGCCTAAGTGCCTATGTCTAATGTTTGATATTCGTTGGCGTATTTGTAGACCTTGGGGAGCCCGAGGTGTAGGTTGGGATTAGCTTGAGTTGGGATAGCTTGGAGTGCGTACGAGGTATGTAAAGCTCAAACCTTCCTTCTTTTTGCATGCCTTACTTATACATAGGTTATATCACGAGCCTCGAGGAAATTCTAAATTCGCAATCCGAGTACGTTATGACTCTTATATATTTCTTGGCACTCGTATGTTTGATGTGATGAAATACGAATCCTTATGTCTTCGAAATAACTGATTTCCAAATGTTTCACAAAAAGTTTTGTTTTAAAGAATTCCGTAATTATGGACGCCGTATCTTTCACATAAAAGCTCGGATTGCTTCGATATTTTCGTAGGAGTTTGTATGGCGTATAATGAGTATGTTCTCCATAGGCGGGCCCGGCTCGGGTCTATACCCGTCCGTAGGTCCCGTGACTTTCCTTTATGTAATTCAGATGACTTTTGAAAGAATTTGGTATGACTATTATTTCGATTCTCAAGTATGGTCATTTTACTTATATTTGATTCCATGATAATGATTTTATGCATATGGTTACTCACGACTCTGCTCGTGCGTTCTGTTATATCTTTCGCCGAGTCCCGGGATGGTTCTGTTGTCGTGCGTACTTTGTTATATTCCGGTGTTATGCTGTGTTGATGGTTCACCGAGCCACTCGCTAGAGGGCCGGGTTCCACTTATATTTGGCGTTATGCTGTGTATGGCGTTATGCTGTGTTATGATGTGTGACGGGGATACGGAGATTTGAACCTTCTGGTGTTATGCTGTGTTATGGCGCCATCGACGGGCGGGCGACCATATTCTCTGTGACCTATGCATGACTTATATTTTTAGAGTAAACATTTTGATATTTTGGGTTTGCACTTATGTTCTGTACTTCTATTTCGTTTATGCCTCAGATTTGTTTTCTGTATCTTCTGTTTTGCATACTCAGTACATATTTCGTACTGACCCCCTTTCTTCGGGGGGCTGCGTTTCATGCCCGCAGGTGCAAACGCACAGTTTGGTGATCCAGCCGTTTAGGACACCCTCTTCTGCTGTTTGGAGTGCTCCTCTTATTCCGGAGCCTACATTTTGGTATATATCTTCGTTCGTTGCATATGTATGTATTTGTTCAGGGGTACGGCGGGGCCCTGTCCCGCCATATGATTCGGTTTGTCTGTTTAGAGGTCTGTAGACGTATATGTGGGTTTTGTGCCTACTTCTGTACGGGTGTGTTTGTATGATCCCACTTGCCATGGCAGCCTTATCGGCGTGCGTTTGTATATGTTTTGGGCCGTTGCGCCATTTGATAGCCTTGTCGGCTTCTGATATATATGTACATATATGGTTGTGTTTGAAATGTGTCTGAGACAGTTTGATATAATTTGAGGCAGTGCGATATTTGTGCCCGTATATGCTATCTGTATGTGATTTGGAATGATTAGTGTGTTCGGGTGCCCAGTTCGGGCACTAGTCACGGCCTACGGGGTTGGGTCGTGACACTTTACTCATCTGGGTGTACCTGCGTGGCATGAAACGCAGCCCCCGAATAAGGGAGTTAGTACGGAATATGTACTGAGTATGTAAGGCATGGAATACATAAAAGAGGATTATAACTGAAACAGAGCTTTACCAGAATCACGTATGACCTTTTAAAACATCAAAGCACTTGCCCTTTTAAATGAAAATCATGTATGTCATCATAAATCATAAATGGAAATCATGTATACCATCAGCGTATATCATGTATCATAGAACGTGCCCCGTCCCTCTAGTGAGGGACGCGGTGAGTAAATTCATGCATGTCATCACCATGTATCATATATGCATATAACGTGCCCCGGCCCTCCATTGAGGGATGCGGTGAATGGAATCATGTATGTCATCATTATATATCATATTTGCATATAACGTGCCCCGGCCCTCCATTGAGGGACACGGTGAATGAAATCATGTATGCCAATGTCATGTATCATATATGCATGTAACGTGCCCCGGCCCTCTATTGCGGAACGCGGTGAACAAAGTCATCATATGCCATCCTGGCCACCACCCCGTCATCATATCATATGTAACATGCCCCAATCCGCAGGTGAGAGGGACGCGGTTGTCACCACCCGACCTTACTAGGGTGTGATGGGCACCCGACCCCATATCCGGAGCCGAGCGAACCCGCTGACTCTTGTTACATATATAAACTCCGGAATCAGTAAAGAAAGAAATACATAGTAAGCTCTTTAATATTTTTTTTCCATAAGTAAACTCCGACATCATGTAAGACTCGTGACATGAAGCGTAATAACATATCGGCTGCTTACAGACTGACCACCCAGTACCCATGAGTCTGTCTGCAAAGTCTCTAACGTAGAACAAAACAACATAGTATATACTTGGAGTTGGCAATTCTCCGGGACAAAGGGAGTTCGCCATCTCCGCTGGAACATCTTCAGTAAAATCTTCTAATCATCTGGGAGTACCTGTGCGGCATGAACGCAGCCCCCGAAGAAGAGGGGTCAGTACGAGCAATGTACTGAGTATGTAAAGCATGGATAGTAACATAATAAAGGAATATGCAGAATGAATAATGACAGAATAGACATATGGAGCTTATCCTGGGACAGATGTAACCTGTACATATGATTGCCTTTCTGCAGATGTCATGCATGCTTAGTTTCGTTTTTAGAAAAACGGTGTTTCTTATTTACATATACAGAAAACAGAATATTTCAGAAAACGGTGTCCTTCATTTACATTCACATACGCCGAGTACATCGGCTCTCCCACCCCCCTCCCCAACAGTGTCCCAACATATTATATATATATCACAAATACAGACGCCGTATCCGGCTCTCCCTTATCCCGCGTCCGGGCATCCCGCGTCCGGGACGAAATCCAGCTGAATCAGGTGGTGATATAACAGTGGCCCTTCCCCTTCCCCATATACATATACATATACACATTCACATTCATATTCATATGTCATACAATTGGCATGCATGAGAGCCCAAAGAAAGTCATGTGTCCATCGGAGTGACGTAAGGTCGAAACCCTCCGATTACATTATGGAATAATCAGGTCACTTGTCTCACCTTGAAGGAACGATAATTATAAGGCGAGACTATCAACGGAAAATAGCTTTAAGAGGAGACACAGAATAAGATCATTGGCATTATAACCGTCAATTCATGTGCTTTGAAGTCTTTTAGAAACTAGTACAACACTTTCATATTCACATTGGATTCTTAGCTCAAGACTCTTATTCGTGGAATCATTCTTGTCGTACTTATCATAGGCATATTCTCTTTTCTGACGTCATCGTTATCATTATCGTCATGCAAGTATTCTCGTTGGGATAGGTACAGTACATGTCATTTGGTAATGGAATAAGGATCGAAAGTTTCTTTTGGATTCAGCTTCAACGTAAGCCAAGCGGAATAATAAGGTAAATCCGGGAAACAGTGGGCTCACCTCGGATCAAATGAGGCGGCGCACCAAATTTACATATGTTACATGTCATGGCGTTACTTGTGAGGGTTTTAGGGTCATCGGGTCCTATTTATGCAAGTTCTAGAGGTTTAGGAAATGCTTCCAACATTTTGCACACTTTTTAATTCAATTCTACTGATTGAAAAAGGAAAAACCTTTAGATGAGGATTCTGGAGGGTAGAAGGGTCCCCGAGGTTCTTAACCAACATATTACGTCTAAGACATGCCATAGAAAGAAGGGTGAAGCCTTACATACCTTTTTCCGCTCCTTTTGATACTCCAAATTCACGTTCCAAATCTGCCAAAATCTACAAATTGGTCATGTTTACCAAAACTTAATTAGGGCCTTTAGAAGTTGATTCCTTAAAGTAACACTTTGCCTGCCGAAATTTCGGCAGCTTTTCCCCGGTAAATATACCATCCCCAAGGTTCTAACTCGGCCAAATTTGAATCAACAATAATCCGGGAATTCAACCCGGCCAAACTATCGACAATATTACCAACAATCATGCCAACAATGTCAACAATTTAATCCAAGATACATTGTAACCTTGGCAACCTTTGTCACACAATCTAATGACATTTCATTCATATTCAATTCACATTGCATAACATTCAAATGATTCTACCGACATACTACTTCACCCGATGCCTTCCAATTCCAATAAGAACAATAACAACACACTCCCTTTCCCCTTCAAATTAATGAACTACATACTAAAACATCATACTAATAACATCACACTACCTTCCATGATCCACAAATAATCACAACTTCATTTCCAACTATTAAATCCTCATTTAACATCATGGAATTCATAACACAACAATTAAAATACTTAGTAAAATTGATTCATCATTTCTCCACAAATGCAACTATTTTCGGCTAACACAACTACATATATATTTTCATGAATTCTTCATCCATGTCCATACATTTCAACAACTAATATACTACATAAAATTTGCTCACCATCCCATCACAATAAAACAAATATACACGGCCATACACACAATATACACTCACGGCCACACCTACAACACACATTATTTCTATGGTTTTCATTCATTCTTACACATAACAATATTCACACACCATCCATAACACATAGAAGAGCATGAATCCTTACCTTCTTCCTTAACTTTCCACTTGACTAGAATCTTGGACTTGCCACAAAGGATAGTTTTCTTGCCTCAACAATTGCACCACGTTGAAGAGGACCCTTGAATTAGTAGGAATACATGAAGAGACTAATTTTTGGAACAAGATATCAAGGGCCTAGTTTTCCAAGGTCTTGGCCGAAATGGCCTTCCCTTTCCTCCTCCTCTCTTTCTTTCTTAATCTTTCTTGATTTTTCTAGACGTGGCAATTGATGAATTAGTCTTCCTTTCAAGACTTAGTTATATATATATATAAGCTTCCAAGCATGTGAGGGGCACATGCCCCTCTCTAGAGGTTTCTTTCTTTTTCTTTCTTTTTTTTTTTTTTTTTGAAATTTCTAAAAATGGTCAAAGAAGACTAAAAGTCTTCTTAAGCAAGCTTGGTCCATACACTCTTTCATTATTTATAATTAGCCCCCTTTCACTTATGAAATGGCCACATGCTCCTTTCTTTATTTTCCTAGAGAATTCTTCCATTTTCTTGAATTTCTCTTTTTACCCTTAACCTTTCCCAATATTTCCATACAACCGATGTTCATAAATAATATTTATAACCAACTTTTACATTAAATTGCATTTGGAAGATGATCGTTCCCTTAACTCACCGCGACCACCATGAAATATCCAAACGTATAAATTACGGGATATAACATCCTCCCCCCTTTAGAACATTCTTCCTCGAATGTTCAACTAACCTTGTGGGGTCTTGTAACACTTCGGGAGGGGTTTCCTTTATAGTTGCCCTTTCTTCTCCATGTCCATTCCATATTTCTTATCCTACTTTCCTTACTATCAAACTCCTGGAACCTTACATGAGTCCTCATTTCATGTCATGGGTTTCTTTTATAGTTGCTCTTTCCGTCATGCCCGTTCCTTGTCCTTTACCTTATTTTCCTTATAATCGAACCCCTTGACTTTTCATGAGTCACTGCTCCATGTCATAGATTTTTCTAACTCACTGCGTCACCTCATTATCCTTGTTCTTTCCGGGTCCTTCCTTTTCTATTATTGTCTCGTCACCGCACCTTAACGGAAACCATGTATTAGTACACAATCCTTACTTAACGATTCAATGTAGTCGTAGGCTATTTCTTTTTCCTCAGGTCTATCTCTTAGTATATTCATTGATATTTCGCTTCTATTCTTCTCCCATGTATTCTTGCGACACGCTGACATATTTTGAACTCTGATTCCAAGCTAATAGATTCCCTTTTCTGACACTTAATAGTGTTGCAATCCCTTTTTAGGTCCACTATAATATGGTCTCCCCCCCCCCCCCCCCCCTTTAGAGGGCTCCTTATATGCTAACCGTCTTCGAGTACCTTCCTTCTCTTGCTATTTCTTCATAAGGGTTCTAAAGCTCGTGAACTATTCCTTTGTCCCTACTTATTGGAATCGGTCCTCAGACTCCACATTTTTCTTACCTTTCTATCCTTTATTCGTTCTTTCACTTGCTTATCTCTCTGCTCGTAATTCTTTCTAACCACGTGTTCGTGTTGTAGTTGTGTGCCCATATTTCTTAAACGTTCCGTTACTCTCTTGAACCTCTAAGCATATTACTATGGCTACATACTTGTCCTTTTACAGATCTGTCAACTCAACACCATCACCATCCTAAGCATTCTTTCTCTTACTTCACATTCCTCTACCCTGGTCACCATTCTCTTAGACCTACTTGTTGAAATCAACTCTCAACCTCTCCACATTGCTCCTTGTTTCCTTTTACCTCACTCTATCTCGTCTCACATGCCTACTTGAATTCTCATCCTAGTGGTCTCGTACTTTTACCATTAATTTCTCGCGGGGGTTTCACTTACTAAGGTTTCCTTAACTTTCCTCTTTTCCGACATTTAAGCTTTCTATCTTCCCTTTACTCACACTCTCTTTATTTTCCGAGTATTGTTATACTGGAATTTCCGACCTCAACCTACAGTAAAATAATAACAGTTCACTCGCCGCACTTGTACCATTTATTCTTGCGGTCACTCGTACTTTTGCACCTTTGCGTGATCAATACCTTTCTTCCCGTAGTTTCGGTTGCTGGGCTCGCACGCCACCGATACAATCATATACGGGATATCTTACACATTCATATATACATACACATTCACTATTAACTAGTTCACAAAATACTCCCAAGCGCTGTTCAAGCCTATCCTAATTCTAGGGCTATGATGCATTTTCTGTCTCTTTACCGGGCTAGTCTGCCTTGTTTCACGCGTCTTCTTATGATCTCTAATCATCCCATACACTCTAATTTTTCCTTAGACTACTCCAGCTTTTCATTTGTCTCTTATGTCTCAATTCATAAAATTTCTCATCAACTTCTTAGGGGGTCACCCATCATGGAATTGCTCCCACCTGAGCACGCTTAACCCAAAAGCTTCACTGAAATTCGGTGCCTTAATGCCGATATTTTCACGTCAGCTTCCTCACATGACCTTTATTGCATGCTCTGGAGCAAGTCGAAGTCTTACAGGCTCCGAAACATTTTCGTAACATGTCCTTTCTTTTATAATTACCGTTTTGCCCTCTTTGATTTCCAATGTTCACCTTCCGCCTGTGTATATGGCTACCCCCTATTCTAGACTTCCGAATTCTCGATAGTAACGTTCACACCTCCGTTGCCATACCAAATCCATGACCTTTCTGGAACAACGCATCTTACCTATTGCCGGTTTGCAATATTTCCTTTCCACGCGCCTTCCTGTTAGGCGTATCCATTCTTACAGAATCTCCTTTACCATTCCCACTCTTCACAGTCTGTACGTAACAATTATCGACGATACTTTACAGAACATACAGCTGTATGACATATTCCAGCCATTCAGAACTTCTTGTCCCAAGTAACAGAACAAATATCCCAACTTACCTCTGTGTCTTACCGTGTCGTCATTCGCCTTTCTCCGTCGCTATTGGACGTCTGCAAAAATTAACGATTAGTACCAGGAATCTCATTTCCTATGGCTTAGCTCTATCGCACGATCTAAGACTGAATGAAGGTCAACATTTCCTAAATGCCCCGCAGCCTCCTGTTTATAAATGTGGCCGGCTTCACACTCATAAACAGGACTCTGCTGGACACGACTTTGCAGACAACCCTTAGACCGACCTGCTCTAATACCACTTTGTCACACCCCGACTTTACTAGGGTGTGATGGGCACCCGACCCCATATCCGGAGCCGAGCGAACCCGCTGACTCTTGTTACATATATAAACTCCGGAATCAGTAAAGAAAGAAATACATAGTAAGCTCTCCAATATTTTTTTTCCATAAGTAAACTCCGACATCATGTAAGACTCGTGACATGAAGCGCAATAACATATCGGCTGCTTACAGAGTGACCACCCAGTACCCATGACTCTGTCTGCAAAGTCTCTAACGTAGAACAAAACATCATAGTATATACTTGGACTTGGCAATTCTCCGGGACAAAGGGAGTTCGCCATCTCCGCTGGAACATCTTCAGTAAAATCGTCTAATCATCTGGGAGTACCTGCGCGGCATGAACGCAACCCCCGAAGAAGAGGGGTCAGTACGAGCAATGTACTGAGTATGTAAATCATGGATAGTAACATAATAAAGGAATATGCAGAATGAATAATGAAAGAATAGACATATGGAGCTTATCATGGGACAAATGTAACCTGTACATATGATTGCCTTTCTGCAGATGTCATGCATGCTTAGTTTCTTTTTCAGAGAAACGGTGTTTCTTATTTACATATACAGAAAACAGAATATTTCAAAAAACGGTGTCCTTCATTTACATTCACAGACGCCGAGTACATCGGCTCTCCCACCCCCCTCCCCAACAGTGTCCCAACATATTATATATATATCACAAATACAGACGCCGTATCCGGCTCTCCCTTATCCCGCGTCCGGGCATCCCGCGTCCGGGACGAAATCCAGCTGAATCAGGTGGTGATATAACAGTGGCCCTTCCCCTTCCCCATATACATATACATATACACATTCACATTCATATTCATATGTCATACAATTGGCATGCATGAGAGCCCAAAGAAAGTCATGTGTCCATCGGAGTAACGTAAGGTCGAAACCCTCCGATTACATTATGGAATAATCGGGTCACTTGTCTCACCTTGAAGGAACGATAATTATAAGACGAGACTATCAACGGAAAATAGCTTTAAGAGGAGACACAGAATAAGATCATTGGCATTATAACCGTCAATTCATATGCTTTGAAGTCTTTTAGAAACTAGAACAACACTTTCATATTCACATTGGATTCTTAGCTCAAGACACTTATTCGTGGAATCATTCTTGTCGTACTTATCATAGGCATATTCTCTTTTCTGACGTCATCGTTATCATTATCGTCATGGAAGTATTCTCGTTGGGATAGGTACAGTACTTGTCATTTGGTAATGGAATAAGGATCGAAAGTTTCTTTTGGATTCAGCTTCAACGTAAGCCAAGCGGAATAATAAGGTAAATCCGAGAAACAGTGGGCCCACCTCGGATCAAATGAGGCGGCGCGCCAAATTTACATATGTTACATGTCATGGCATTACTTGTGAGGGTTTTAGGGTCATCGGGTCCTATTTATGCAAGTTCTAGAGGTTTAGGAAATGCTTCCAACATTTTGCACACTTTTTAATTCAATTCTACTGATTGAAAAAGGAGAAACTTTAGATGCGGATTCTGGAGGGTAGAAGGGTCCCCGAGGTTCTTAACCAACATATTACGTCTAAGACATGCCATAGAAAGAAGGGTGAAGCCTTACATACCTTTTTCCGCTCCTTTTGATACTCCAAATTCACGTTCCAAATCCGCCAAAATCTACAAATTGGTCATGTTTACCAAAACTTAATTAGGGCCTTTAGAAGTTGATTCCTTAAAGTAACACTTTGCCTGCCGAAATTTCGGCAGCATTTCCCCTGTAAATATACCATCCCCGAGGTTCTAACTCGGCCAAATTTGAATCAACAATAATCCGGGAATTCAACCCGGCCAAACTATCGACAATATTACCAACAATCATGCCAACAATGTCAACAATTTAATCCAAGATACATTGTAACCTTGGCAACCTTTGTCACATAATCTAATGACATTTCATTCATATTCAATTCACATTGCATAACATTCAAATGATTCTACCGACATACTACTTCACCCGATGCCTTCCAATTCCAATAAGAACAATAACAACACACTCCCTTTCCCCTTCAAATTAATGAACTACATACTACAACATCATACTAATAACATCACACTACCTTCCATGATCCACAAATAATCACAACTTCATTTCCAACTATTAAATCCTCATTTAACATCATGGAATTCATAACACAACAATTAAAATACTTAGTAAAATTGATTCATCATTTCTCCACAAATGCAACTATTTTCGGCTAACACAACTACATATATATTTTCATGAATTCTTCATCCATGTCCATACATTTCAACAACTAATATACTACATAAAATTTGCTCACCATCCCATCACAATAAAACAAATATACACGGCCATACACACAATATACACTCACGGCCACACCTACAACACACATTATTTCTATGGTTTTCATTCATTCTTACACATAACAATATTCACACACCATCCATAACACATAGAAGAGCATGAATCCTTACCTTCTTCCTTAACTTTCCACTTGACTAGAATCTTGGACTTGCCACAAAGGATAGTTTTCTTGCCTCAACAATTGCACCACGTTGAAGAGGACCCTTGAATTAGTAGGAATACATGAAGAGACTAATTTTTGGAACAAGATATCAAGGGCCTAGTTTTCCAAGGTCTTGGCCGAAATGGCCTTCCCTTTTCTCCTCCTCTCTTTCTTTCTTAATCTTTCTTGATTTTTCTAGACTTGGCAATTGATGAATTAGTCTTCCTTTCAAGACTTAGTCATATATATATATAAGCTTCCAAGCATGTGAGGGGCACATGCCCCTCTCTAGAGGTTTCTTTCTTTTTCTTTCTTTTTTTTTTATTTTTTTATTTTTTTTTGAAATTTCTAAAAATGGTCAAAGAAGACTAAAAGTCTTCTTAAGCAAGCTTGGTCCATACACTCTTTCATTATTTATAATTAGCCCCCTTTCACTTATGAAATGGCCACATGCTCCTTTTTTATTTTCCTAGAGAATTCTTCCATTTTCTTGAATTTCTCTTTTTACCCTTAACCTTTCCCAATATTTCCATACAACCGATGTTCATAAATAATATTTATAACCAACTTGTACATTAAATTGCATTTGGAAGATGATCGTTCCCTTAACTCACCACGACCACCATGAAATATCCAAACATATAAATTACGGGATATAATAGCGGTGAACAATGCAGAGAAGTACGCACGAGAACATACCCTGGCCCGGGACGCAGTGAAGGACATACTAAGACTTGCACGAACAGAGTAGTGCGAAACCATATGCACATAAATCAAGACTCGATAGAGACGTACTATTACCCACATTTGAAGAATCATAAACACGTTTCAAGTCAATCCGGTTTAGTATGGGAATGTTACGGACATTTTTACCACAGAACTTTTACGAATGTTTCAAAGCAAATCCAAGATCTTTTATGAAAGTTAGGGACATTAAAACTTACAAAACTCATTTAGAAACAAAATTCTTTATGCTCATCTCGTTATTCAATCATATAATAAGCTCAACTATATCGAGCGTATTCATATCAAAAGTGAATAAGAATCATAGACAAACTCGGAAACATATCAAACGGAGCTTCGGAATCATGGATATGTATCAAAACCATATGAAGTAGCTTATTCATTTATTAATCATACAATAGACTCAACCATGTGAAACATGCTCATGACAAAAGAAAATAAGCATCATAACCAAGCTCGGAATCAAAGAGTAGAGTTACCCCAAGGTGCGTGTCATGTCATACCTTACTGAGCTCTAGGACATGCCAAAAGAAAGAAAGGGTAAGCCTTACATACCTGCTCCACGTCCTATTAGCTACGCTTAATTGTCCAAGCTTGCTAGTCTACATACAAAAGAATTCACATAATCATTAGATTCATTGTCATTCACTTGCCTTAGTCTTTCAAATGAATTCACTTATATTCTACCGAAATTTCGGCAGCATTTCCCCTGTAAATACACCATCCCCGAGATTCTAACTCGGCCAATTTTATCAACAACAATCCGAGAATTTAACTCGGCCAAAATATCAACAACAATACCAACAATTATTCTAACAATATCCACAATCGATTCAAAACGCATACTAACATTAGCAACTTCTTTCTACAAACTTCAATGGCGTTTCACTTATATTCAATTCATAATTGCTCACATATTCAAGTACTAACCCGAAACCATTCAAACAATATTCAAGAACACTTCAACAATCCGCATGACATTGCAAACGGCCCAACCACCATACTACCCGCAACCTTCCAAATTCCACAAGAACACTAACAACACATTTCCTTTCTTCCAAATTCATAAAATACACCAACAATCTATACTTTAGCAATATCATTCATTCTTATAATCATAAGAAACCATACTAATATCACATTAACTTCTTCCATAATCCACAAACTATTACAGCTTCATTTCAACCCATTAAATCCTTGTTTTACATCATGGAATTCACAACCACAACAATCAAATTACTAAATAAAATCAATTCATTTGTTCTACACAATACAATTACATTCGGCCATACCACACACATGCACATTTCATGAACTTCATCCATTTCCACATATTGCAACACTCACAAATCATCCATAACACATGAAAGAAGGGGTTAAACCTTACCTTTATTCTTTGACTGCTCTATTCGGCTAGAGCTTCCATCTTGCACCATGAATACTTTGGTTGTTCCAACAACCACTCCATGTTAAAGAGGACCTCCCAATTAGTTGATTAGCTAAAACAAAATATTTTTTTGATCAAGATTTTCCAAGGTTCTTCTTTAGTTAGCTATGGCCGAATGGCCCTCTTGGTTTTGTCTCTCCATGCTTCTTGAAATTCTAAGGAAGAGAATGAGAAATGTGATGAATTAATCATCTATATTCACATATATAATTTATTCATGTGGGCCAAGGCCCATACTGTTAGACCCCGTATTTTATACGTCGAGTTATTCGCGAAGGAATCGATGTGAGATAGAAACCTCGGATTTTTAATTTCTAAACTAGAACTAATCGGTTATAAATTTCACTTAGTATAAAAAATGTTATTGGAGATTAGGAATTACTTAATTGTGGTGTTAAGTAAAAATTTGTGACAATAAGGAGCCAACAAGAGCAACAACGTCCAAGGTAAAAAGGATGACTCAAAGTCATCTAAAATAAGGAAAATGGAAGACAAACAAATGTGCAATTAAATGTTGATTCATCCACTACATTTTCAATATATTGTGGACAACAAAATACACTTATAATCAAGTGTTAAATTCGGCCAAGGGCTGAAAAAATTGAGGAGGAAAAAGTTGAAGCCTACAATTGAATATTTGGGCATCCACTACTTTATGAAAGTATACATTATTTTAGGAGGACATAACATGGTGGATGGATCACTTCACATTAAATATTGCTCATCCATCTTGGCATGATTACAATAGACAAAGGGTGGTGTATGAATCATTCAACACACATGAGATTGTCTTTTAAACAATTGAAAAGAAAGAAGAAAGGAAACAAAGATGAAAAATCAGCCAACACACTTAGCCGAAAGTTGAAGAGAAAAATTAGAAACTTTTAAGTGTAAAGTTAATGGAATGAATCATGCCATAAGTGGAGAATGTGACCAACTTGTAGGAATCAAAGTTGAACCAAATAATGACCAAGAAATCATCCATCACAATTCATTTCAACTACACAACACAAAGAAAGAAAACCTAAGCCTAGAGAGAGAGAGCATTTGGCCAAGGGGCTGATTTTTGAGCTCTTTGAGTCTTGATCCAAAAATTATTTTCCAAGGTGTTTCAACCCTTTAGAAGGTCCCTAAAACGTGAATATAGTCTTTGGAGCAACAAGAACCATTTTCATCTCAAGTCACCAACTCTAGCCAAGTAGAGAAGTCAAGTTGTCAAGGTAAGATCTAACTTTCTTTTCCATGCATTATGGGTGATGTAGATGAGTAGATATAAGTTGTATGTATGAAATAAGGAGTGATGATGTTGGAACATGATAGTAACCATGAGGTTATATGTGTTGATGTTGAAGTATGGTTGTAACTTGAAGAACATGAATCGCATGCATAAAATCATGAATGTTGGTGTTGGAATGTTGTTGTGACCGAGGGGACTATTTTCGTGGAATTAATGAACTAATTTTCTTTAATAAATATGGATGTTACTATCATATATCTCATGGTAAAAAGAATGAAAAGAGTTGGAAGGTTAAAGGTGAAGTTGTGTTAGTATGAAAATAAAGTGAATCTATGATTTTATGTGAAGTGATGTTGAAGCATGTTGAAATCGTGTGTGGAATGTTTTGTGAGAAAGTTAGTGAACTGTTTTTACTCTATATTTTGATTGTTATTATCATGAAATTTATGATGGAAATGAAGGTGTTTAATGATTGGAGTTGAAACTAATGTCGTTTGAGAATTGTTGTAAGGATTATAGAAATGACGATATAGCGTAGTTGCGTATGAATTGATGTTGTACTTGTCGTGTGGATAGCTGGTCATAACTTACTGAAATTATATGAAAAGAAGACATGAAATGATGTGTAAAAATCGTATGTGGTTGGCTTAGTATGTTCATAAACGTTTGCAAGAATTCCGAACATTGTTATGTTGTCGGTTAGGGACTGTTTTGGATGTGTTGTTGGTTAGGGACTGTTTTGGACTTGTGTTTTCATTAAGTTAGAAATACTAATTATAAGTTAAGAGTATACATCATATTGTATGTTGGATGGGCTGTTATAAGTTGTTACATGCAAACGTCAAGGCTACAAACTATTAGAAGTAACTTGAGAATGTAGTAGCCGTATGTGAATCGTTATTGCATGTTGTGAATGTGGGCTGTTTGGAATATTGTGTGGGCTGTCCGGATTGATATTGAATATATAATTATTGATGTTGGGCTGGTTGTATGTACTTGGTTTGGATACAAGAGCAAACGTCGCCTAAACATCTAGAAAGGAGTTACTAACGTTAGAATACGTTTTGAATCTCCCCGTAACTTAAACGTAGTTGTTGGCATCTTAATATAGGTTGATGTATTATTGGGCAGCGTATACATATTGTGTGACGAATAAGCGCTAAAGGTATGTGAAGCTAACCCTTCTTTCTTTTTGGCATGATCGTTGTGAAATGAATATACGATATATATATATATATATATATATATATATATATATATATATATATATATATATATATATATATATATATATATATATATACGATTCCAAAGGAAATTCCTATTCTTAGAGCCACTAGAATGGCTATTGATCTTGATTCCCATAACTTATGTTTTGATATATATATATATTGATATGTACATATGATTCAAGTTCCATTTTGATATAATCCACAGGGACATCCGAAAGGTATATGATATGACTATTATTTGAAATTGCGAACGATGGTTCGTGTTGACTATTCTATTGAGTCCTTAAAAATGTTTTGAATTGCATATAGTTTCTCACTACTCTGCTCGTGCATATTTCAATATATCTTTCATCGAGTCCCGGGCCGGGTATGTTATCGTGCACACTTTCACTGTATTGTTCGCCGAGTCCCTCATTAAAGGGCCGGTTACAATATATATATATATATATATGTATATTCTGAAGTTATGCTGTGTTATGAAGTTATGCTGTGATATGAAGTTATGCTGTGTTATGGAGTTATGCTGTGTTACGGAGATATATATTATGTTCTGAAGTTATGCTATGTTATGGCACCAGAGACGGGGTGGCGACCATGTTCACCGAGTCCCATAATGGGGCCGAATATGATATATGATATTGACATGCATGATTTATGTTTCGAAAGCAAGTACTTGGTATTCTGGTTATTGTACTCATTTTCTGTACTTCTTATTTCAATTATGATCCCGTTTTCTGGATTTCATGCTTTACATGCTCGGTACATATTCCGTACTGACCCCCTTTCTTCGGGTGGCTGCGTTTCATGTCCGCAGGTGTAGACATTCGCTTTGGTGATCCGACAGCTTAAGATTTCCCCTCTGCTATTTGGAGAACTCCATTGTTCCGGAGTCCAAAATTTGGTACAAATCCTTCTCGGATATATATTTATATGCCTATGTGGACTAAGGGTACGACGGGGCCCTGTCCCGTCATATGTTACGTTACTGTTGATACTCTTAGAGGTCTGTGGACATATGTGTGGGTTGTGTATGGGTTCTGTTCAGCTGTTTCTATACGATGTGCTGTGGTATGGTGTTCGTATATGATGGCGGCCTTGTCGGCTTGCATATGATGTTATTATATGATGGCAGCCTTGTCGGCTTGCATTTATATGAATATTTATGTGACAGTTCTGAGACCATGGTTTGGTCGTTATAAGATCCATATTCAGTTTGATGTGAAATGAATATATAGCTAAAGAGTATGTATACGAGTGTCCATGTCGGGCACCAATCACGGCTTACGAGGTTGGGTCGTGACAAAAGTGGTATCAGAGCGGTTTATCCTTGGAGTGTCTATAGACCGTGTCTAGTAGAGTCTTGTTTATCGGTGTGTTGTGCACCACATCTATAAACAGGAAGCTACAGAACAATTAGGATGTTACCTTTCTTTCATATCTGAGATCGTGCGATAGAGCCCAATCCATAGGAAATGAAATTCCTTATACTAACCCATGATTTCAGCTGATGAACGACATCGACAGAAGAAAGTGATTGATGATATTAGAAGTTACAAAGTACGCAGGTTAGCAAAGGTACGAAAGATATCTGTCGAGTAAGGTATGGAAGTACGATTGAAATGTAAAATTGAAAATTTAAAGAGAAAGTAAACAGGAAAGTATAACAGGTGCAGTTTGAGTTAGGCATACGAAGTATGTTCATCATTTTCATATTGTTGTTGATATTGGGAGCCCTGTGTGGCTATGATACGATATGATATATATATATATATATATATATATATATATATATATATATATATATATATATATATATATATGTTGGCCCTGTGAGGCATTGTTGGTATTTCCTGCGTGCAGGTTTGAGATAATAAGAAATACAGAGGAAACTCTGCCAAAATTTCCTAGAAATAAAAAGAGAATGAGATGTAGGTTTGTAATACGTCCTGAAAGGTTCTGTCAGTAGTAATGACGGGATTTGACTAAGCTGCGAGTACAGTTGACCTCGAGAAATAAGTTAATTGCTGAATAGATGGTAATAGTAATTATGAGGTCAAGATCAATATGGTAAAAAGGAAATGTTAAGATAATTTAGAAAAGGCTGGAGAATCTTAATAGAGTGTTATGTTGAGATATCAACTGAATTTATCAGTAGGGATAAATTACGATGAGTCTATAGTTAAAAGGAGTAATAGTATGTTTGAGACAAGAGTACGGAGGAGGAAGAATTGTGACGAATACGAATGTATTGATAAGACAGCTTGTGAGGTATTAAGGGTAAGGTTGACCAGAAAGGGTAAAAGGTTAAGAAGTGTTACACTATAGGATTGGTTACGAATAGGATATTATGCGAGATTGTTATGAAAATGAGTAAAGCCTAGCGAGGAAGTAACTAAAAGATATGACGTGATCTATGTGACTAAAGTATAAAGGCGAGCTATAAAACGAATAAGAAAGACTTATAAAGTATTATAGGGAAAGTTCAGAGTAGAGATTATGTGATAACAAAAGTGAAAGTGAGCACAAGGAAAGAAGGAGTTAATTAAAAGAAGGAAATAAGAATAAAGGGAGATAACAGTGCAATAATAAGTTATGACATCTGTAGCCGAGAATACGAGTAATATAAGTGACGGAACTGTGAAAGACCAAACTATAGAAAGGAGAGCAACAAGGTAGAATGAGTGCTAGAAAATGTCCAGGATGATAAGAACACATAGGGATGAACGTAATACGTTTTGAAAAAGAGAAAGAGATTATGCAGAGAATACAGAGGTAGCATGAGATTCCTCGTTCACAAAATAAAAGATGGACATGGACTTGAGAAATGGTAAGGGAATACTAAAGGAAACACCCAAGATAGACGTAATTAATTGAGTACGAGCATAAAATAAAGGGGAAATATATAGATACGAACTTAAAGGTGTAGTACGACGACAAGGTGATAAGATAAACCATTATTAAGACGAACTTGGTGTGATTCTGAGTAAGTCAGAAGTCAATGCTGGGTACGCAACAAGGGTAAAAGAGCATAAGGCATAAAAGGAGTACTGCGTGTATATGACTTCACCTCATAAATAGTGTAATCCTTAACGGACAAGAACTGAAGGAACTAAAGAGAAACTAAAAGATTTATTAGAAAAGGGCTTCATAAGGCCCAGTACATCACCTTGGGGAGCACCGGTATTATCTGTAAGGAAGAAGGATGGGTCGCTGCGGATGTGTATTGATTATATGCAGCTGAATAAAGTAATAATAAAGAACAGGTTTCCCCTCCCCAGGATCGATGGTTTATTCGACCAGTTGCAGGGTGCTAAGTGCTTCTCGAAGATTGACTTGCGGCCAGGTTATCACCAGGTGCGGGTAAAGGAGGCAGACATTCCAAAGACTACATTCAGGACCCGATATAGGCATTACGAATTTAGAGTGATGTCCTTTGGATTGACCAATGCTCCAGCGGTATTTATGGATCTGATGAACAGAGTGTTCAAGCCATTTCTTGACCTGTTCGTAATTGTATTCATTGATGATATTCTGGTCTATTCACGATCAGAAGAGGAGCATGCAGATCATTTGAGAACGGTACTTGGGGTGCTTCAGCACCAGAAATTGTATGCTAAGTTCTCTAAATGTGAATTCTGGTTGACTTCAGTAGCATTCTTGGGGCATATTATTAGAGCTGACGGCGTTCGGGTAAATACGCAGAATATTGAGGCGGTGAAGACTTGGCCTAGACCTACGACACCTACTGAAGTACACAGCTTTCTAGGGCTAGCAGGGTATTACAGAAGGTTCGTAGAGAGGTTTTCCTCAATATCAACGCCTTTAACGAGGCTAACCCAGAAGGCAGCTAAGTTCCAATGGACCGACGCTTGTGAGCGGAGTTTCCAATTGTTGAAAGATAAATTGACTACGGCCCCAGTTCTAACTCTTCCTGAGGGACCGGATGGCTATGTCATTTATTGTGATGCTTCCGGTGTTGGAATAGGTTGTGTGCTGATGCAGCATGGCAAAGTTATAGCCTATGCTTCCCGACAGCTCAGAAAGCACGAAAGAAATTATCCCACCCATGATCTGGAGTTAGCAACGGTGATTCATGCTCTAAAAATATGGAGACATTATTTATATGGTGTGCATGTTGACCTTTATACAGATCATAAGAGTCTCCAGTACATCTTTAAGCAGAAGGAAGCTCAATTTGCGGCAGAGGCGGTGGCTAGAGTTGCTGAAGGACTATGATGTTGACATTCTATACCACCGAGGGAAAGCAGATATTGTAGCAGATGCACTCAGCCGTAGATCTATGGGTAGTTTGGCAGACATGTAACCAGAGCAGAAAGAGATAGTCTGTGAGATTCGCCAGTTAGCTAATGTGGGAGTCCGTTTGGCCGATTCTGATAATGACAGGGTTTCTGTTCGGGGAGTTGCTGAGTCCTCTATCGTAGAAGAGATAAAGAAACACCAGTACAAGGACCCTATCCTTGTACATCATAGGGATACAACCCTTCAAAAGGAAGAGACCCCATTTAAGGTTGCACCTGACGGGATACTACGATACAAAGATAGATTATGTGTACCTGAGGTTGCAGGATTACGACAACAAGTGATGGGAGAGGCACACTGTGCCCGCTATTCTATTCATCCAGGGTCAACGAAGATGTATCATTACCTCAGATGCTTGTATTGGTGGGATGGCATGAAGAAGGATATAGGAGAGTTTGTTGCCCAGTGTCCGAATTGTCAGCAGGTTAAGGTCGAGCACTAGAAGCCTGGAGGACTATTACAGTAGATGGAGATTCCGACCTGGAAGTGGGAGGTGATTAATATGGAATTCGTCACAGGTTTACCTCGCAATCTGCGAAAATATGACTCTGTTTGGGTCATCGCTGATAGGTTGACAAAGTCAGCCCATTTCCTTCCAGTCAGGACTACATATTCAGCTAAGGATTATGCCAGGTTGTACCTTAAGGAGATAGTGAGACTTCACGGGGTTCCCACAACTATTATCTCTGATAGAGGAGCCCAGTTCACAGCTAACTTCTGGAGATCCTTCCAGGAGGGATTGGGGATACAAGTGAGTCTCAGTACGGCGTTTCACCTTCAGACTGACGGACAGGCCGAGCGTACCATTCAAACACTACAAGATATGTTACGGGCCTGTGCTATGGATTTCCGGGGTAGCTGGGATGATCATTTTCCACTTATTGAGTTCGCCTATAATAACAGCTACCATTCGAGTATTCAGATGGCACCGTGTGAGGCCTTGTATCGGAGGAAGTGTAGATCACCTATTGGCTGGTTTGATGTTGGTGAGACCAAGCTGATAGGCCCAGATATGATTCAGCAGGCTGTTGATAAGGTGAATCTCATTCAGGAGAAATTACTGGCGGCCCAGAGTTGGCAGAAATCATATGCAGATAATCGACGCCGACACTTGGAGTTTCAGGTTGGTCACTGGGTGTACCTGAAGGTGTCGCCCATGAAAGGTGTCATGAGATTTGGTAGGAAAGGGAAGCTAAGCCCGAGATATATTAGACCTTATCAGATTGTCCGTAGAGTAGGCCAGGTTGCCTACGAGTTAGACCTACCGGCTGATTTGGAAGCAGTGCATTCAATCTTTCACGTGTCAATGCTTCGCAAATGTATAGGCGATCCTTCCAGGGTATTTCCCGTAGATAATGTCCAAGTGACAGAGGAATTGTCCTATGAGGAGCAGCCTATAGCCATACTTGATCGGCAGGTTAGGAGGTTACGGAGTAAGGACGTGGCTTCTGTCAAAATATTATGGCGAAACAACAACAAGGAAGAGAAGACTTGGGAAGCCGAGGAGGAGATGAAAGACAAGTATCCTTACTTGTTCTCTACGCCTACAGGTAACTTCAACTCCTCACTTGATTATATTAATTGCCTGAAGAACTGTATGTTATAACGATAAGGGAGACTTCCCCAAAATTCCTATAGGACCTTACTGAACCAATTCAACATTCGAGGACGAATGTTCTAAAGGGGGGGGGGGGGGGGGGAGAATGTAAGACCCTGAATTTTATACGTCGAGTTATTCGCGAAGGAATCGATGTGAGATAGAAACCTCGGATTTTTAATTTCTAAACTAGAACTAATCGGTTGTAAATTTCACTTAGTATAAAAAATGTTATTGGAGATTAGGAATTATTTAATTGTGGTGTTAAGTAAAAATTTGTGACAATAAGGAGCGAACAAGAGCAACAACGTCCAAAGTAAAAAGGATGACTCAAAGTCATTTAAAATAAGGCAAATGGAAGACATACAAATGTGCAATTAAATGTGGATTCATCCACTACATTTTCAATATATTGTGGACAACAAAATACACTTATAATCAAGTGTGAAATTCGGCCAAGGGCTGAAAATTTTGAGGAGGAAAAAGTTGAAGCCTACAATTGAATATTTGGGCATCCACTACTTTATGAAAGTATACATTATTTTAGGAGGACATAACATGGTGGAGGGATCACTTCACATTAAATATTGCTCATCCATCTTGGCATGATTACAATAGACAAAGGGTGGTGTATGAATCGTTCAACACACATGAGATTGTCTTGTAAACAATTGAAAAGAAAGAAGAAAGGAAACAAAGATGAAAAATCAGCCAACACACTTAGCCGAAAGTTGAAGAGAAAAATTAGAAAATTTTAAATGTAAAGTTAATGGAATGAATCATGCCATAAGTGGAGCATGTGACCAACTTGTAGTCATCAAATTTGAACCAAATAATGACCAAGAAATCAGCCATCACAATTCATTTCAACTACACAACACAAAGAAAGAAAACCTAAGCCTAGAGAGAGAGAGCATTCGGCCAAGGGGCTGATTTTTGAGCTCTTTGAGTCTTGATCCGAAAATTATTTTCCAAGGTGTTTCAACCCTTTATAAGGTCCCTAAAACGTGAAGATTGTATTTGGAGCAACAAGAACCATTTTCATCTCAAGTCACCAACTCTGGCCAAGTAGAGAAGTCAAGTCCTCAAGGTAAGATCTAACTTTCTTTTCCATGCATTAAGGGTGATGTAGATGAGTAGATATAAGTTGTATGTATGAAATAAGGTGTGATGATGTTGGAACATGATAGTAACCATGAGGTTATATGTGTTGATGTTGAAGTATGGTTGTAACTTGAAGAACATGAATCGCATGCATAAAATCATGAATGTTGGTGTTGGAATGTTGTTGTGACCGAGGGGACTGTTTTGGTGGAATTAATGAACGAATTTTATTTAATGATTATGGATGTTACTATCATATATCTCATGGTAAAAAGAATGAAAAGAATTGGAAGGTTAAAGGTGAAGTTGTGTTAGTATGAAAATAAAGTGAATCTATGATTTTATGTGAAGTGATGTTGAAGCATGTTGAAACCGTGTGTGGAATGTTTTGTGAGGAAGTTAGTGAACTGTTTTACTCGATATTTTGATTGTTATTATCATGAAATTTATGAGGGAAATGAAGGTGTTTAATGATTGGAGTTGAAACTAAAGTCGTTTGAGAATTGTTGTATGGATTATAGAAATGACGATATAGCGTAGTTGCGTATGAATTGATGTTGTACTTCTCGTGTGGATAGCTGGTCATAACTTACTGAAATTATATGAAAAGAAGACATGAAATGATGTGTAAAAATCGTATGTGGTTGGCTTAGTATGTTCGTAAACGTTTGCAAGAATTCCGAACCTTGTTATGTTGTCGGTTAGGGACTGTTTTGGATGTGTTGTTGGTTAGGGACTGTTTTGGAATTGTGTTTTCATTAAGTTGGAAAGACTAATTATAAGTTAAGAGTATACATAGTATTGTATGTTGGATGGGCTGTTATAAGTTGTTACATGCAAACGTCAAGGCTACAAACTATTAGAAGTAACTTGAGAATGTAGTAGCCGTATGTGAATCGTTATTGCATGTTGTGAATGTGGGCAGTTTGGAATATTGTGTGGGCTGTACGGATTTATATTGAACATATAATTATTGATGTTGGGCTGGTTGTATGTACTTGGTTTTGGTACAAGAGAAAACGTCGCATACACATCTAGAAAGGAGTTACTAACGTTAGAATACGTTTTGAATCTCCCCGTAACTTAAACGTAGTTGTTGGCATCTTAATATAGGTTGAAGTATTATTGGGCAGCGTATACATATTGTGTGACGAATAAGCGTTAAAGGTATGTGAAGCTAACCCTTCTTTCTTTTTGGCATGATCGTTGTGAAATGAATATACGATATATATATATATATACGATTCCAAAGGAAATTCCTATTCTTAGAGCCACTAGGATGGCTATTGATCTTGATTCCCATAACTTATGTTTTGATATATATATATTGATATGTACATATAATTCAAGTTCCATTTTGATATAATCCACAGGGACATCCGAAAGGTATATGATATGACTATTATTTGAAATTGCGAACGATGGTTCGTGTTGACTATTCTATTGAGTCCTTAAAAATGTTTTGAAATGTATATAGTTTCTCACTACTCTGCTCGTGCATATCTCAATATATCTTTCACCGAGTCCCGGGCCGGGTATGTTATCGTGCACACTTTCACTGTATTGTTCGCCGAGTCCCTCATTAAAGGGTCGGGTACAGTATATATATATATATATATATATATATATATATATATATATATATATGTATATTATGAAGTTATGCTGTGTTATGAAGTTATGCTGTGTTACGGAGATATGCTGTGTTACGGAGATATATATTATATTCTGAAGTTATGCTGTGTTATGGCACCAGAGTCGGGGTGGCGACCATGTTCACCGAGTCCCATGATGGGGCCGGATACGATATATGATATTGACATGCATGATTTATGTTTCGAAAGCAAGTACTTGGTATTCTGGTTATTGTACTCATTTTTTGTACTTCTTATTTCAATTATGATCCCGTTTTCTGTATTTCATGCTTTACATGCTCGGTACATATTCCGTACTGACCCCCTTTCTTCGGGGGGCTGCGTTTCATGCCCGCAGGTGTAGACATTCGCTTTGGTGATCCGACAGCTTAAGATTTCCCCTCTGCTATTTGGAGAACTCCATTGTTCCGTAGTCCAGAATTTAGTACAAATCCTTCTCGGATATATATTTATATGCCTATGTAGATTAAGGGTATGACGGGGCCCTGTCCCGTCATATGTTACGTTACTGTTGATACTCTTAGAGGTCTGTGGACATATGTGTGGGTTATGTATGGGTTCTGTTCAACTGTGTCTATACGATGTGTTGTGGTATGATGTTCGTATATGATGGCGGCCTTGTCGGCTTGCATATGATGTTATTATATGATGGCAGCCTTGTCGGCTTGCATTTATATGAATATTTATGTGACAGTTCTGAGACCATAGTTTGGTCGTTATAAGATCAATATTGAGTTTTATGTGAAATGAACATATAGCTAAAGAGTATGTATACGGGTGTCCATGTCGGGCACCAGTCACGGCTTACGGGGTTGGGTTGTGACACATACCTTCATGGACGGCCTCATGGCCTTATTTTCAAGAATTTTACGTTTTCCAAAATCAACTTTTAACCCCAAATTTTCCTTAATATTTCCATGGGCCACCTTGTGAATTTCCCTTTTTACCCCTAGCCTTTCTTAATATTTCCACACCAATAATTTTCATAAGCAACTTGTACATTAAAATAATTTTGGAAAATGGTCTTGCCCTTAACATCTCGCAATTATCTCGAATTATCCGAACGTACAAAATACAGGCTATAACAATATCATCTTTACACTAGAGTTTTACACATTCACACCTAGTTCAAGTTTACGGTGTGTTACACTATCCCAACTTCATACCCAAAGGGATAACATGCTTGCTTCCTGAATAACTAATTCTACATAAGCTTGGTTAATTGGGTTCTTACCAAAAGGTAAATAGGACAACAAGCACAATATACGTCACAAGTCGTTAGCCCAATCATATTAACAAACTACTAGTCCACAACGTCAATTGAATGAATCAAGTTCAACAACACAATGGCGACAAGCCACAAATAACAGTACCAACCTAGAAGTATCCATCCCAACACCATGTCCGTAGACCTAAGCATGCTTTCTTCGTCAATCTCTACTATTTACATATGAAATCCTAATCAGAGTCTAACTCAAGTAAGTCGTGACCTACCTCGAGGCCGAGCAGGTGTCGCGAACGTCCACTTGGAATTCACCATCCTTTTCCCTGAAATGAAAGTTAAGATCGGAAGGTCTAGGAAAGTTAAGTAATCCGAGTAAGTAAAATGTTTTGAGTAAGATACGCACACCCAATTAGAAATCTAGAGTATCTAAGGTATGACTCCGAGCCCACAAGGGTAAAATCTAAATTTCTTCTCAAACTAAGTTTTCTAAATCTCCATTGGTTAATAATCCTAAACTTCATAGTCGTCTAGACCCAAGCAAGCCACCAATTTCTTTCGTCCTTAAAACCCCTAATTTTAAGATAACTCAAGAATTTACCCATTTGCAATTTTATTGATGAGAATAGAAGTTTAGAGTTGGGTAAGTAGCTCAAACTAGAAGTCAATAAATTCTTTCAACTCATCTGTCATTTTTAATTAAGAAAGCCATTTTCCCACCTAGGGTTTTACAAGTCAAGAAACCTCCAAAATTTATTTAACCCTAACATCAATTCCTTAATAAGTAGAAGAGGGAATTAAAGTGAAATGGAGTAAATAAGGTTTAGAACTCACCCTTTCAAGGTCACGAGGAATTTCCCCTGAAAATGCTCTTCAAATCGGCTTGGAATAAATGTTTGGTGGAAAATGGGGTCAAATTTCGAAATGGGGCATTGAATACTAGGTCTGTCGAGTGATTCTTGCTAGGGTGGTTTTGGGTCTACTAGGATGATCACGTTCCGGCGAAGATTCATCCGTGGGGGCGGAGAGAATTAATTAAGATTCTTCCGCTGCAGCGAAAGAGATTGTGCTGGGGCAGACTCGCAGGCTCGGTCAACCACACGCTTGGGTTAAGGAACTGAACTTGGAGCTTCGAGATTTAATTAAATTTCCTTCCAAATCGACTATCAAGTGTATGCATTGATTAATCCAGGTTCGAAATTGTTATATGTTGCTCCTTGTATTGATGGTCGGATTGGGGCGAAACTTGAGTCGATTAAACCTTTAAAAGTGTTTCATTAATGAAACGTCAGTATGAGTTGGTGGGAGTTGTAACTTCTTCTCAAAGTAACAAGTTGAAGGGATAAATATGCTAATGATTTAAGAGTACAAAGGGGTAAAAGAGATAAGGGAACGATGTACGTTACTAACGAGATATCGACAAGGGCCTTTTTATCATATAAAATACATTAGCAGGGATGTTGTATAGAGGTACGAGTATAAGGATATATGAATGTAAGACAAAGGTGGGACTAAGGTACAGAAAAGTTCTGTTTCAGAAGTTCTCCTGTCACAAGATTATTGAGTTAGTAATACAAAGCTGAATAGCTAATGGAAGATGTGGATGATGATTTGATGGAATTAGTTATATGATGGTTGCTGAATGAGTTTGAAGCCGCGAGTTGATATAAGATGAGCCCTTCATTAAGGAGATGAATTTGAAGTTTAAAGAAGGCTTGTCTAAAGACCGAGTGTTGATATAGCAAAGAAAAGGAGGAATATTAACAATCAGGGCAGATTTTGAGAATAAAATTTGCACTAGCTACCATCGTGGTGATGAAATGGGAAAGCGAGTAATAGGAAGAAGGTGATCATGGAAGAACAGTAAATAAACTATGGAGATCCTTTTGATGAAAGATTAGGCCCTTCCAGGGTCAGTACGTCTACGGGAAAAATGTTACTCGTTACAAATTTGTCCAATTAACTAGATAAATTGAGACGATGAATAGTAATAACTAAGATTAGTTGCGGATTCGTTGAAAGTATTGGATCAGAAGTAGGCCTTGTTAAAAGATGGAAATATGATAATAAATGAATTGGAAACTACCTCAAAGGTATATTACACTTGTAGGCCGATAAGATTGAAGGACGATTTGATGATAAGAATAACCAGTCAGTTATGTGCATGACTAAGTAAATACTGAAAGGGAGTACACTAAGGAGGAAATTACTCAGAATTTCAACATAAGAATGTAATAGGAAGTTCAGAAATGAAGAAGCAGAGAAGGATTGAGTATGATGGTATTCGAAGTAGATAGTAGACTAAGATAAAAGTTAAGTGAAATAGCCACCACGAGCTAGTTGTGTTGATACAAAGTTCTAGCATCATAGAATAGTGAGGAAAGCAGTGCATAGGGAAGACGTAAAGGCAAAAGTATTCGACCCAGAATCTAGTAACATCTTCTCAATGGAAATAAGTGGAGTTACCAATTGAGAAGGAAAAAAATGAAAATGAAATATTCGGAGGAACGCGATTATTTGATGATACAAATGTGTATGATGATGATATGAGAATTCCTGGCGTAGAATATTCAGGAAATGATCAACATGGAATTATTCGATTATCTAGTAGCTTTGGGTTACCCGATTAAGATGTTTAGTTCTCTACTACCACATCAGGATCAACATTTACAGAGAAACCTAAAGATTATAGATTACTCAGGTATTCTTTCCCACCTTGAGATAAGTGGGTATGTAGAGCACACTTTTCTGACGTCCAAGGATATGTCATAAGCATGTATATTAGAACCTTGAAAAAAAGAGGATGACTAGTTAGTACGAATTGAATTTGCATATGGTTTTAGTCATCATTCCAATATCCATACGACTCATATGAAGCTCTATAAGAAAGGGAGAAATGTCAGATTGTTTGAAATTTGGAATCTTATCCTGAAGAAATTTACGAAAAGTAATAAGGAAGGTAAGTATGACCCTTGGATATCTTGGACATCACAAGATAATAGTCGAAGTACCTATTAGATTTAATCTCAAAATTCAAATCTTTATATTCAGTCTTTTACGTGTCTATGCTTCGCAAACGTATTGAGTAATCCCCCCATAGTTGTACCAATTGATGATATTTGGAGTATAGAACAATTATCATATGAGGAAGTCCCTACTACTCTCTCAGATCACCAAAGTTCTAGGATTGTGGATTAAAAACCAGAGATGTAGCTTGGTAATAGTACTATGAAAAAATAGGAAGGTAGAAAAGATGACTTGAGAAGTTAAGAAAGATATGAGATCCAAGTATCCGCATTTGTCTCTATTACCAAAAGGAGATCTAGATTGAGAAATTATAACCTTCAGGTCGGTAGTACAACAGCTACAGTGGAATCTCTACTAAAACGTCCATAATTTCTCTAAGAGGTTAACATTCGAGGAGGAATACTTTTAAAGGGGGGGAGAATGTTGCACCTTGAAATTTTTCGTGTCGTTTGCATTGTGCGTAAACTAACGTAAGATCATAGAGGTCATGGAACCCTTGTAAGGTTAAGGAATACTCTTAACAAGTGTTAAAAAAGTATCCAAAGGTTCTGGGATCAAGCAAATCGAAGAAAAATAAATTCATCGAAAATATGGAAAATTTTAGGCAGAATTTTGGACAAAATTTTTGGGTCAAATTTATAGAAGTATATCTCTTAGTATATCAGTAGTTTTGAGGTGGAAATAAAGCCTAAATTTAACTTCACTGAGTCTATTTTCCAACGCAACAAATCGCTAGTCGATATGACATCGGAGTAGAGAGTTATGGACGTTACAAGTTAGGCCGGCGGAGAAGAGGCGTGCCTAGCTACAGTGCGCGAACATTCTAGGTCGGCGGAAACTGACCGTAGAGCAATATAAAAGGGGGTTTACCCTTATTTTCATCCAAACCACCCCCTCAAAAATATCCTAAAACCTCTAGAACTTTCTCCCAACTTCCACCCATAAATTTGAGCCCAAATCAAGTGTAATCTCAGGATTTAAGTCCGGGAATTGTATAGGATTTTGTAACTCTTTTTCTAAACATCAAATCTTGATTGGATGAAAGAATCTATTGAAGATAAATAAGAGTTCAAGCTCTTCCAACTTTGATTAAGGTAAGGATACTCTGTATTTTTTATTTTCTGAATCGTATTATGGAAATTTAATTGTTAAGGCTTCGTAAAGGCAAGTGATTGGTTGAGACATAGGAAAAACATCGTGTGGGATGTTTTATTGAGTATATTGGTGTTGATGATGATGTTGTTGATGTTAGTGTTGTTGTTATTATTATTGGTTGTTGGTATTGTGATTTCGGGCTAGGGATATAAATAGGGGAGATGCTGCCCAAATTTCGGCAGATTCTAAAAGGGGTTTAATTTGAAGGCTTAAGATAAGCATATGATGATAAGCCTATAAAAATATGAGTTATCTTGAATGTAGATTTAGGAGCTAGGGAGGATAAACGTTAAGTAGTTAAGGAGCCTCAAAAGTTATGTTAAGGCTAAACCCTTTCTTTCTAAAGGCATGATTCTTTTCTTATGAACCCACACATGTTTTCCATAATATACATATCCCCAAAAAGCTAGAAGTTTATGATTCTCAAAGTTCTTAGGATGCCAAAGATAGATGTTTTCTATGATGATAATGATTATGATGAAGATCCAATTCTAGAGAATCCAAAGCTTATGGATTTGATGCTGTTATAAGATTATTGATCTTATTTCATGATTTTCTTTATTGTATTCATTGTTGGTAATCTCACCTTATGTTACTTGTTCCTTCGAGGTGAGATATAGTGATGACGAGGATTCCATAATGACACATCGAAGGTTACGGGCCTTACATCACTCCAATAAAGTCTTAGCTCTTATTTAGGCTCTCATGAATGCTATTTATATTATATATGTATATAGCTATTTTACGATACCGAGTCATATTATGGCCGGGTACCGATATTATCGAGTCCTATTATGGCCGGGTACTGATGTTATCGAGTCTTATTATGGCCTGGTACCATTATTACAGAGTCCTATTATGGCCTGGTACCTATATTACCGAGTCCTATTATGGCCGGGTACCAATATTATCGAGTACTAGTACGGCCGGGTACCGATATTACCGAGTCGTACTATGACCGGGTACCGATATTGTATAGGTATGGATGTGGATATATGAAATATTTCTTCTAGAAAAAGGCTAAGTAAGCATGATGATTGTCTTAAAAGGTATCATGAGGTATAAACGGTTCTTTTGTCTTACGCTATTCTTCATGTTTTTATCATGTTATTATTCATGCCTTACATACTCAGTACATTGTTCGTACTGATGTCCTTTCTTGTGGACCCTGCGTTCATGCCCGCAGGAAAGCAGGGGAACAAATTAGATCCTTAGGAGCTTCATCAGTGGAATTTCAGGAGCGCTCCATTTTCTTCGGAGTTACAGTTTATTGGTATCACTCTTTGTGTATATATTTGGGCATGGCGGAGTCCTGCCCCGTCTTTATAGATTACTGTATTTTATATAGAGGCTCGTAGACAGATGTATGTAGCTAGATGTCCCATAACCTTATTAGTTCATGTTGTTGTGTAATATTTTGGCAGCCTAGCTGGCTTGTGATGATGGGCACCAAGTTGATGATTATATAGCAATGTGTCATTATCTTGCGATATATGCTCATACAAAATATGATACCCATGAGTTGTCTTTGTGGTCCACCTAGAAATGGATATGCGATGTATGTTCAGAGGTGCTCAGTAAGTTAGCTCTAGGTGCCTGTCATGGCCCTCTAGTTGGGTCGTGACAGTCTTGCTCGCTCCAGCAAGGCGACTGAACCAGAGGGGAAATTTTCTGAGGCACTTAAGATCTTACCTGACACTTGGAACTCGTTTAATCGATCTTCATACACTAAACAGACCCACAAACACCACAACCATAGTATCACTAGCTACCAGTTGGAATCAACTAGTTACCAATTGGACACATCTAGATACCAATTTGACCGAAATGGGATGATAAAAGTGAAAGAAGGGAAGTTTCCTAAATGCCCTATAACCTCTTGTGGATGGGTACATATGTCTACGTACCATTTCGCAAGACTTTACTAGACATTGCTATGGTACTCGTGAGACCGGTAACCTAAAGAAGAACAATATTAATAATATCGAAGTTATTTTCCAAATAACATTTTAGAAGAAATAAATAATAAGAGTACATAATCAATAACGTATCCCAAAACCAGGTCTAGGCTTGTACAAGATCTTCTAAGATTTACAACTTAGATTGGATTACATCACAACTCAAATGCAGCCTATCTTCTAGAATGAAATTTAACAAAAGTCTTCGGAATGGACACCAGGAGATCTTCGAAAGCTAATGGAATCTCGAACATATCCTGTAACAACTCTACACCCCAAATAGTGTTTAGCAAGAGTAGAATCAGTACAACACTCGTACGGGTGAGTATCATTGGACGACAACGAATAGGAAAACATAATAAACAATAGGGATCAACAAGTAAGAATGAGAGGCAACCAACTTAGCAGTTAAGCAAGATCAGGTAAGGTCCACAACAATAGATATATTCACGAACAAATGATTACCGATCATAGCCTAGAGGTAAATTCCTAATCCTCATTCCGTTAGTTCAATAAATACATACTCATTCACGTAAAACTTCATCAATTAGAAGTAGTCTTACTCTATTCGGTTCACGTTCAAAGTCGTACATCTTGTCCCTGCCTTTTGACTTTCTTGCAAAGGAAAACTCTACTACTATTACACCCTGTAGTTTCGTTCGTTTCGGTGGAAGGCCTGGAAGTTCATCTGGAAATACATTCGAGAACTCATTTACAATCGGGACGGATGGAAAAGTCAGGGGTTGTGCTTCGATGTCACGAACCCGAACCAAATGATAAATATAGCTCTTTACAATCATCTTCCTTGCTTTGAGGTACGAAATAAACCTGCCCCTTGGAGACACTGTATTGCCCTTCTATTCAAGCACTGGTTCTCCTGGAAATTGAAATTGAACCATCTTTGTTCTACAATCCACATTAGCAAAACAAGAGGCTAACCAATCCATGCCCATAATCACATCCAAATCTAACATTTCTAGTTCAATCAAATCCGCTGTAGTCTGGCAATCACATACCACGACCACACAATTTTTGTACATTTGTCTAGCTATTACTGGATCACCAACCGGAGTAGATACCTCGAAAGGTTTAATTAGCTCGGGTTTCACCCCAATGCGGCCAGCAATATAAAGAGTAATATAAGACTGCGTAGAACCCGGATCAATCAATCCATAAACATCATGAGAGAATATATATAGTATACCTCTAACCACAGCCGGGGAGGACTCAAGATCCTGACGTCCGGCTAAAGCATAAATACGGGGCTGCGTGCCACCTAAACTGGATGCTCCTCCTCTGCCCCTACCGCGGCCTGCCGAAGTCTAGGAAGTCTGCCCTACGAGGCGCCCAGATGAAGAAGAACCGGCTACTGATCCTGTGGGCTGAACCCCACCTTTACTGTGCCTCGAGAGATAATCATGCATCACGTGCCCAATCTGTCCACAAACATAACAAACATATGAACATTGACAAAACGGGCCCAAATGTAACTTTCTGCACTGACTATATCGTGGAACCGGTGGTCTCCTCTGGCTAGGATCACCTCCAAACTGGGAACTTGAGACCCTCGAACTCTGACCCGGACCAGAATAAATGGGGCAACCAAATCTCCTACCCACGAACCGAGGAGGTGCACCAATCGCGGACTGGCCCGTGTACATGGAATAATGTTGCTTACCCCTTCTATACTTACTACTAGAAGATCTGGCCCTCTTACTCTGCCCTCTATCAATATCGCGCTCACCCCTTTGCGGATGTTGCTGCTCTTCTATGTTCCAGGCATGGGCCTGAATACGGGAGATGTCCATCCTCTCCTGGAGTGAAGCTTTCAAGCAATATTTGAACAAATGTGGCCCTAAGCCACTCACAAATCTGTGTACTCTATCTCCCATATCGGCTACCATAGTGGGAGCATACCGGGCCAATGAATTAAAACGAAGACTATACTCCTGAGCACTCATATTCCCTTGCTTTATAGTCAAAAACATGTTAGCTCGGGCCCTTCGAACCTCGGGTGGCAGATAGTGATGAAGAAAAGCATCTACAAATTCTTGCCAAACCGGGGGAGGTGCATTTTCCTTCCTCGAAGATATCCAATTATTATACCATAGGACCGCTACATCCCGAAGTCTATAAGATGCCAACTCCACTGTCTCGTTATCCGAAGCACGGATAATCCTCAACGTCCTTAATATCTCACCCATAAAACCTTATGGGTCCTCATTCAGTTTTGACCCGAAAAATTCTGGAGGATTTAAACTTATGAAATCATGGGCCCTTGCACTAGTGGCTGTATCACCGGCAACCGCACTTTGGCGATGAGCCTGAGCGGCAACCAACTGGGTCAATAACTGAATGGCCTCGGTCATCTATTGACCCAAAGCACCCAGTAGAGGAACTGGAGGCATAGGAGTCGTAGCTGAAGCCCCTCCTTGTTCTTTTAGGATAGGCAGAGTTTGAGAAGCATTGGATAGAGCCTCATTATAGGATTCACCTTCTTCTACATTCATTGGCGGCACACTTTCCGTCCGCTTGTCTGTCGTAGCCTTGCCCTTCTGGGTGGCGGTGGCTTTTCTCTTTACCAGCATCGCTGAAATCATAATAGAAAATTAGGGAAGAGAAAATCTTATAACATAGCGCTATGGCACAATCTAATAAGAAGAAGGACGGTCATTTTTCCTAGAAACCCCGCAGCCTCCTGTTTATAAGTGTGGCGCACTTCACACCCAAAAACGGGACTCTGCTGGACACGGCTCATAGTGTTACACCTCGTAAATTTCCCCGTGAATGTACAACGAATAGAATAACGAAGAATACGAGTATATGGTGTTTTAATCAGAAGGGAATGACGTTTGATGACCCTAAGTAAGATTTCAAAGGCAATGGGAATAAGGGATAAGGTTATGCTCCACAATGACTAATTATAGGTTCTGAAGTCGTGGAAGTTGCAGATTTGCACTGTGGCCCAGTTGGTCATAAAATGAAATACGGACCGTAAAGTAGTGTACAGCCCGTAAACCACCATGTCGTATTCCAACTTACAAAACTTCAACTTTCTGCTAAATGATCAAATGGTTAAATACGACTTGGAATACAGACCGTAAATCGAAATACGGCCCGTAAACTGCGATCATAAATCACCATGATCCCCAGCATACCTTTTCGGTTTTGATATGCTTAAATACGACCATGAAATACGGCCCGTAAACTGGAATACGGACCGTAAACTGGGTTTACGACCACTGTGCACTTCAACTACTGTTCATTCAGGATTAGATTTTAAGTCATTAAAAAGTGACCCAAGTTCATTAATTTCATTTCATTCTCACAATACTTCTCTCTAGAAATCTCTAGAATACTCTCCACTCTTCATTACAAGAAAAATCAAAGGAAATTCATGATCAATAGCACCAATCCATGAGACAAAGTGTATGAAACCTAGCTAAAGTTCATCTTTCTCAAGAAAACCCAAAAGAAGTGAAGTAGGGTTTTGATGCTAGAGGAGTAATTCCATTCAAGGCTTGTTCAACCATTATCCAAGGTATGTTTAATGACTAAACCATGTTGTTTAAGGTGTTTGAAGGTTAAGATACTTGAAATGTAAAAAGACATAGGAAATGGGTTATTTATGAGTGAATAGTGTTATGGTTGGATGGTAGTTGGGTTGAATTATGAATGTTGGAGTGTTGTGATTATGAATACATTATAAATAAAATTTAGACGATGAAATAAGTATTATATATGAGGAAGCGCGATAGTAAGCTATAACCATAAATATGGAGAAATTGAAGAGAAATGGTGGATTATCGTGAATGTATATAAATGATGATTGTTGATTGCAATATTGTGAATGTTGTTGTGAACATTTGGGAGTTGATATAGACTATGGGAAAAGTAGTATAAACAAAGGAAGTACTGCCCAATTTTCCTTAGCTTTAGAAAGCCCGTTCTTATAATTACTTAGCTAATGACGATATAAATTCTCTTGAAGGTAGAACGTGTGCATTACAGAAGAACAAGCAAGCGATAGATTAGTTAAACGTCAAAGGTATGTAAGGCTCATCCCTTAATTCAAAGGCATGAATCTTTCAAGCTTTCCATGATCCTCCCATTCGATGAAGCTTACGAGTCCTTGAATGTATTAAACTACATACGAGCATGTAATGATAATGATGAATTAAAGTATAACGATCCGATAGTTCATGACATGATGATGCTATAACGTTAATGGTGTCATTATTGTCAGTACTCACCTTATGCACTATTTCTTTCAAGGTGAGATAGAATACTCATAAATGCTCATAATATGGTTGGGGGGTTCATGACCTTACGTCACCCCGACATAGTTGTGGTTGTCTTCGAAGCTTAATGAATGCTTCCAACGATGAATGTGAAATAATGCTAAGTCACGATATGTCTATAAGATAATCAATAGGGCTAGTTATAATATGCCGATGTTATGTATGAAAGTGTTGAGCTATGATAAGATTATGGTACATTCATAGGATGTCCAATAGTGACGGGTTATGATTGATTTTGTAATGATAAGATTTCACCTTGCCAGAATGGCCGGGCATGTCACCGCTAAGGCGGGCTGCATATGGTTCCACCGTGCCTAGATGGTCGGGCATGTCACCGCTAAGGCGGGCTGCGATGTTACACCGAGCCTAGAGGGCCGTGCATGATCACCACTAGTGGGCGGCATATAATGGTTACCCGGATGCGGGTTAACGATGGGGATTATGATGTGACGATATATGTGATGCGATGACATATGTACCATGATTATGTAAAATATGATATATGTACGAGATGTATTTGCTTATGACATTCTTGCAGGTTATATCTTTCTCTTATGGCTCACGATCCTCCTATTATATTTATTTCATTCTTGTCTTACATACTCAGTACAATATTCGTACTGACATCCGTTTTCTATGGACGCTGTGTTCATGCCCACAGGTAGACAGGGAGGCGAGCTTGAGCCAGACTCGTAGAAGCTGTTAGCCGATTGAAAGCACTCCTTTGTTTTGGAGGTGCTTGATAATTCTTTTGTGTATATTTGTATATGTTGGGCTCGACGGGGTCCTGTCCCGTCTATGCGTTTTGTACTTCATTAGAGGCTCGTAGATACACAGTGTGGGTTATGTGGTCTGACAAGGTCACTACGGTATAATTGTATATATTATTTTGATAGCCTAAAGGGCTTATGTATATGGAACTATTTATGTTTACAAATGAAACATGACTTTCTTATGACTTGAGTATAAAAATCGATAAAAGAGTAGTTAATGAACATGATGAGCTGTGGAACGAGCGGTGTTCGGTGGTTAGCCCCGGGTACCCGTGGCGGCCCCTAGCTGGGTCGTGACACATAGACACACCCCAGGATGAAACTGCTCTGATACCACTTTTGTCACGACCCAACTAGGGGCCATGAAGGGTACCCGGAGCTGACCACCGAGCACCACGCATTACGCTAGTCATCACACTTATCCTGGACATATATAATCTCCAAGGCAATACATAAATATACATAAGCCCTCACGGCTGCAAAAACGATCTACAAGAATATACACTGATGTGTCCATAAGACAATAGCTACCCACGCATCCGTATCTACGAGCCTCTACTAGAGTACTAATACATAAGGACAGGACAGGACCCCATCGTACCCCAAATATATACACAAAAGAATATGATCATAAGTAGCACCTCCGGAATAGTGGAGTGCTCCTGTGAATCCGCTGATAAGCTCCTACGGGTCTGCACCGTCTCCCTGTCTACCTGTGGGCATAAACACAGTGTCCAAAAAGAAAGGACGTCAGTACGAAAAATGTACTGAGTATGTAAGGCATGAATGAAAGTGGCATACAAAAGAAATAATGAAACATGAGGCGAAGATATAACCTGTACGTCAATTGCCTCTTAAGGCGAATACTATGCTGGCTTAACTTTAAAAAGAAAACACATGTACGCATATCAGATATACCATCATCGTTAACCCGCATCCGGGTAACTACCACATGCCGCCCATTTTACACCTTGTGAATTTCCCCGTTAGCATATAGAGAATAGGCCAAAGAAGGGTATGACGAATACGATATTTTTACGAGTAAGAAATAGTATTAGATGACCCTAAACGAGAACTCAAAAACATATGAGGCACGGAAAGAAAGTTGTTAAGGAAAGCAAGCCATATATTGTGTATCAGATAAGAATTTCGAGCGACGAGTTAATAATGGCATAATGATGTCTTGGAGATGAATGATAACGTTCCTTAGATTGGTATTGAGATGTTAACAAGTGCCAAGAAGGTTCCATAAGGATCGGAGATCAAACGAGTCGACGAAAACAAGTTCTGGAGAACTGGATAACATACGGCCAGACATACTGGCCGTATCATATTCACGGACCATATGTCCAGTCCGTAGATCCAGTCCAGAACAACAAGGTTCACTGGACCAAATATACGGTCCCAACATACGGTCAGTAAAAATTATATGGACCGTATGTTGGTCCGTATAAAGTGGCTCAGCCAGCTTTTGTGTTTAAATATAGGGGACCCTTTTCATTTCATTTTTATTTCATCATTCACTCCACAAGTCAAGAGACCTCTAGAAACTTCTCTAACACTCATCCACAAGAAAATCAAGGGAAATCCAAGATCAACAACACCAAATTCATGAAAACAAGAGTGTGAAACCTAGCTCAAGTTGATCTTCCTCAAAGAAAACCAAAAGAGGTGAAGTAGGGTTTTGGTGCTAGAGGAAACACTCCACTCAAGACTTGTTCAACCATCATCTAAGGTAAGTTTAATACCTATACCATGTTGTTTAAGGTATTGGAAGGTTAGGATACCCGAATGGTAGAAAAGCATAGCAAATGGGTCATAAATGAGTGAATAGTGCCATGGCTAGATGGTAGTTGAATTGAATCATGAATGTTAACGTGTTGTTATTATGAATACGTTCTAAATGACATTTAGACCATGAAATAAGTGTTATATACGAGGAAACGCAATAATAAGTTATAAGTATAAATGTGGAGAGATTAGAGAGAAATGGTGGATTGTGGTTAATGCATGTAAATGATGATTGTTGATTTCAATATTGTGGATGTTATTGTGAGTGTTTGAGAGTTGATATAGAATACGGGAAAAGTAGTAGAAACAAAGGAAATGCTGCCCAATCTTCTCTAGAAATTGTAGCGCATTCTTATGGTTGATTACCTAATGTTAGTGCGATTTCCCTCTTGAAGGTAGAGACGTGATATCGAAGGAGAACAAGCGAACGATAGCTTAGTTAAACGTCAAAGGTATGTGAGGCTAGTCCCTTCTTTCTAATGGCATGAATCCTATAGTGTAACTTCTTTCTTATCCATGAGCCCATGTCTATAATTAGCTACACAAGGTAATGAGTTAAAGTATAGGGATTCTAATGATGTTACTTGTAACTTACACTCGCCTTATATGCTAATTCCTTCAAGGTGAGGCAGAATGTAAATGATTGTTCCATAATGCAATCCGGGGATCACGACCTTACGTCACCCCGATAAAGTATGGTTGGTCCTGATCCTTATGCATGTATTATGATAAGCTAAGCATATGATGATATTACTATTACACCGTGACTATTTGGCCGGGCAGTCACCGCTAAGGCGGGCAGCTATACGATACACCATGGCCAAATGGCATGGGCAGACACCACTAGTGGGCGGCATGAGATGGTACCCCGGACGCTAGAGGCCTGGACGCAGGCTCATGTTATGATTATGACACCGATCCGACATGGACGGGCAGTTTATACATTATGCATACATGATACGATGATGAGCATGAGTAAGACAGCATGACTTGTTTTTCTTATACATGACAGTTAGATTCTGATGTTCCATATTAATATCTTTTTTACATCATTGTCTTATTTCGTTGTTTATGCCTCTCATACTCAGTACAATATTCGTACTGACGTCCGTTTTCTTTGGACGCTGTGTTCATGCCCACAGGTAGACAGGGAGGAGAGCTCAATCCAGATCCGTAGTAGCCGTCAGCTGATTGGAAGCCCTCCATTGTCCCGGAGGTGCTTATGATTATTCTTTTGTGTATATATAGCAATGTATATGTATTTTGGGCACGACGGGGTCTTGTTTCGTCCCTATATTCAGCACTCCAGTAGAGGCTCGTAGATACACAGTGTGGGTTAGATGGTCTCATGAGATCGCTACTGTATACATATATATATATATATATATATATATATATATATATATATATATATATATATATATATATTATTTTGATAGCCTAAGGGCACATATACATGAAAATATTTTATGTTTTCTTACGAAATATGATTTTTCCTACGCTATGAGCATAAAGATGATAAAAATAGCATTAAATGAGTAAACTGAGCGACAGAACGAACGGTGCTCGGTGGTTAGCCCCGGGTACCCGTCGCGGCCCCTAGCTAGGTCATGACAGCCCACTAGTGGTGTCATGTCCGGCCATATAGGCACGGTGTATTCTTAAGCCGCCCGCCTTAGCGGTGTCATGCCCGGCCATCTAGGAACGGTGTAATCATAAGCCGCCCGCCTTCGCGGTGTCTTGCCCGATCATCCAAGCACGGTGTAATCTCATCATGATACACTTATTATAATGCATGAATTAGAAATCAATTAAATGCTACAAATTTATTGGGGTGACGTAAGGTGGAGAACCCTCGATTCCATTATGGAGTAGTCATGATCATCACGTCTCACCTTGAAACAACTAGCATTGTAAGGTGGGTCTAGCAATAGTGAATAAAATCAAGGAATCATATAAGGATCATTAGCTTCATTAGAATATCATATCGTGAGCCTTGGAATCTCTAGACTTAGACTTATCATCATCATATTCACAACGCATCTCTTATCTTTATTTCATGGGAAGCTCTTAATAATCATAGACTCATAGTTTTCGAAATATGAGAAAATCATAGAAAGTTAAAGGAAGTCATATTATAGGAGTCATGCCTTAGAAAAAGAAGAGGCTAGCCTCACATATCTTTACGCCTCTCTAACTTTATCGATTAAATGCTTCCCTCCATTGTTCACGATTCTACATTCTAGAGAATTTGTACTAAGGTTAGATAACCGGAAACATACTTAAGCTTAAGCTAAAGCTAATGAAACTTGGGCAGCATCTCTTTTGTTTCTACAACTTTCTTCATATAATATAACAACTCCCAAACGTCAACAACAACACCCACAATATCAAAAGCAATAAAATTCGTTGAGCTAAACATTATTCAACTCTCAGAATTCCCTCTCAAAGTCATCATAACCATAGTTATAATATGAGGCCACATTCATACTCATATAATATTTCTTTAACATCATTTATAACAAGATTATACTCATAACATGTCAAGAACTATGATTCAAATCAAGTTACCATTCAAGAACTCCACTATTTCCATATTTGTACTCCCTTTTCTACTTTCTTCCATAATCCAAGTCATTCAACCATTCAATACCCCTAATAACATGAAATGAACATAAAAATCACCTTTGATTATGTAGGAATGGCCTTTGGATGAAAATACTTCACTTGGCGAAAACCCTCACTTCATCAACCCTAGTTAGCATTTCAAAGGTGATTTCTAGCTTCCATCAACCCTAGTTAGCATTCTTGCATTTGGTTCTACTACTTTTTGGTGTTTGATCTTTGATTTTCCCTTAGATATGTGTTGGTATGGTGCGGATAGGATTCTAGAGATTTAGAGAAAGTTGGAAAGAAATGGAAAATGAAGAAAATGAAATTTGGGGTCTCTTTATAAAATTTTAAAATCTGCCCGTCGGGTATTATACGGACACATATACGGTCCGTAAAACTTACACGGTCCGTATATGTGACCGTATAATACTGCTAGTGGAGGACCCTTATAATACTTCCAGTGGAGGACCCTTCTCTGGACAGGTTATACGATCCCTTATACGGACTGTATAAATTATACGAGCAGTATAAGCTGGCCGTATAACTCCCAGGTTTTCCGAAGTTGCTCTCGTCATTTTGTTTTATCTCCGATCCTTATGGAACCTTCTTAGCACTTGTTCAACACTTCATTAACAATCTAAGGAGCGTTATAACTTTTCCTCAAGACACTATTAAATCAACATTAGCTCATTACTTTGCAAACCCTTTTCAAAACACGACTTATATTTTACATTCTCCAACGAACTTTCTTCTCTTGCCTCGAATGTCTTTGGAATCTTGATTAGAATCATTAAGTGCCCCTTCTTACTCCTACGTACATCATATACCTCATACCTTGCTTTAGTCTATCGACCACATGACGACGTGAGTTTTTTCAAGGCGTAACAACTAAATCTCATTATTCTCGATGCTTTTACGATGCTATTACCTCCTTTATATGATAGTTGATCCTCTAAGGAAAGATGAAACGAAAACGATGATGGTAATGATGTTGATTATTCTTATGGACTCTTATGTATACGTGTCTAAGTACGTATGGCTATTATGTAAAATCGATCTTACATGGCCGGGTATGATACCTATCGCGCGCGCACCACTGCAGCTGGGTATGAATGACACTGAGCCTTAGTGAGGCCAGTTATGTATAACACTGAGCCTTATCATGGTTGGGTATGTAAGACACCGAACCCTCGATTGTCACGACCCAACCGATGAGCCGTGATGGGAATTTGACCTCTAGCGACCAAACACCCCTATACTCATATTTGTGTCATTCTGAACAATAAGGGCCCATAAAATGGCTTAAACTGATCTCATAATTAGATGACATCATGAACGCTGAACAATCTGTATATACATAAATATGCTGAAGGAACAGAGCAATTCAACTAGGATGCTACATATGCTGTACACAAAAAAATAGTAACCGACAAGGCTGCATCATCTGACTGATACATACAACTATCTACAGACCTCTACTGGAATGAAAGCTGTAGAATGGACGGGACAGGGCCCCGTCATACCCATATGCATACACATCAAAAAGGGCATACCAAAACTGACTATAGCTTCGGATCGAATAGAGCGTACTGACCACTGCTAGAGCTAGAGGTCCTACTGAGGTGGACCACTTGTTTGTCTACTCTTACCTGCGGGCATGAACGCAGCCCCTCGAGCAACAGGGAGTCAGTACGGATAATGTACTGAGCATGTAAAGCATACGAGCAACATCATATATATATATATATATATGCACATGAGAACTATGGATAAGATCTGAACTCATAAGCTGAAATAACTGAATGCATATACTTTTATGAACTAGTACCTGCCTGAATCTGTATAAACATGTATAACTGACAATGCCTCTGTTGGCGCATAATATGCATGCTCATGCCTATCAATGAAGGTCTTACATCTGTATATATATGTGCGTATATAACGCCTGGTATATGCGCATATATAACGCCTGTCTCTTTTCTCATATCATATCGGCCTCTCTGCGGCCATCATCATATACATTCTTGCGAAACTTGCAGCCCGATTCTCATATCATCATCACAGTGCACCAGCTGATCAGGTGGTAATGCATATATACCGCCTACTCCTTTCCATACACCATATACATATCATACTTGCGTATATAACGCCTTCTGGTCACGGGTGAACATAAATGTATATATAAATGAATGTAATGCATGAATAAATGTATACATAAACAAGACCCGTGAACAGAAAAATTATCATAACGGGGTGCATGAATGTCAAAAACTGAAATACTTCTGATGCTTCTAAGAGTAGAGTAATATGGATTCGCTTACTCGCTTATTGGATCATGTCATAGGATCATGCCAAAAGAAGGGATGGATAGCCTTAACATACCTTGAAGTACCTCAAATTGTCCGACTCCTACTTCTCGACTTGTCGATCTATAATAAAGATAACATAAACCTTCATTAGACTATGCACTTCACTTACTAACCTCCATTAGATGCATACAGAGCTTAACGAATCATGAACAACTTTTCTCTCATAAGCTTAACAACCCTTCAACTCCTCATTCACTTTAATACCAACCATAGCAACAATAACAACACTTATATATCAAAATATATTCAAATCCATTCCCAATCACTTCTTAAAATAACCCTAAGCTACTATTTTTTCTTTCATCAACTTACCACTTTCAACACTACCCCCTCTTTACTTAGAATCACTAAAATCTTGATACTCAACTTAAATACAAAGGTAGAAATCTTTTACATTCCTTGAGGGGTCAACAATCCGAAGAATCACTTCAACTTAAACTCCCTAAACTCCACAACTTGAAGAAACCCTATAAGCAACCTTATTTCTTCACCATCTCGGGTTTACGGGGTCCGGGTCTTGTTAAATCTTCACTAATATGATGGAAAATATTAGAACAGAATATTTTACGGTTTTCTGATTTTTGGAAGGAGGAAAATATGAAATGAAGTCTTGACCTACATAATTATACTTGGAAATGAAAAAGCCTACAGCGGTCCGGTTTGACGAGTGTGTCGACGGTCCGTCGACTTGCCCGTCAACCTGCACCTGCAGATGCATGGCTACGGAATCCCATTGACGCAGCATGTCGACGGTCTATCGAACTTGTCGACGACCCGTCGACGATGACTGGTGTCCTACAGGTTTTCTGGTTCAGTTCTGATCGCGTCGACTAGATTCGCTCAACTTATAACTCTGTAAATTACCCAGAACGCATACTGGTACTCTTGTACATGGGGTAAGACACTTCCGATCTCCAAACTCCGGATCGGGTCTCTATTCCAAGGGCATACCGGCTAGAAAACCATATGTTCTACTACTACGAAGACGAGGGGTGCAACATTCTCCCCCACATAGGAATATCCGTCCTCGGGTGTTTGAACAATCCTGGGTTATAAACATTTCGGCAGAGTTTCCCCTGTACTTATACCAATCCGCCCTGTACACAACAACCTAAAATAATGCCACACAGGGTCAAACACTATAACACACAATACCATGGCCTCACACGACCAAATCACGATAACTGAAATAAAAACAATACCTTGGGAAAGTGATGTCTCCGACTGCACTTCCTGTACTGCGGGGAACAAATGTGGGTACTTAATATTCATCGCTTCTTCTGCTTCCCAAGTCACTTCTTCAACATTCTTATTCCTCCACAAGACATTGGTTCGCAATCGACGGACCTGCCTATCAAATATAGCCACTGGAACCTCTTCGTGCGATAACTGCTCGATCACCTGGACATCATTCACTGGTACAACTCTTGAAGGATCTCTGATACACTTACGAAGCATTGATACATGAAATACTGGATGTACCGATTCTAACTCAAAAGGCAATTCTAGTTCATATTCCACTGTACCCACTACATGAATGATCTTATATGGCCCCATACGAGGGCTCAGCTTACCCTTCTTACCAAACCTCATCACTCCCTTCAAAGGTGAAACTTTCAAGAACACCCAGTCGCCTATTTTGAACTCTAGCTTACGTCACCGATTATCCGCATAGGATTTCTGTCGGCTCTGGGCTGTTAGCAACCTCTCTCTAATTTCCTTCACCTTATCAACTGCTTGCTGAATTAAGTCTGGGCCTAGTAACTGATTCTCCCCAACATCAAACCATCCTATGGGAGATCTACACCTTCGCCCATATAAGGCCTCATAAGGAGCCATTTGAATACTGGAATGGTAACTGTTGTTATACACGAACATGATAAGAGCCAAATGATCTTCCCAACTGCCCTGAAAGTCAAGCACACAAGCTCTGAGCATATCTTCAAGGGTCTGTATAGTATGCTCTACTTGTCCATCTGTCTGGGGGTGGAAGGCGGTGCTAGGACTTACTTGAGTCCCCATTCCCCGCTGAAAAGACTTCCAGAATCTGGCTGTGAACTGTGCTCCCCTATCTGAAATAATAGCTGAAGGAACACCATGGAGTCATACAATCTCCTTAAGATAAAGCTTCACATAATCCTCGGCTGCATAAGTAGTTCTGACAGGCAGAAAGTGAGCTAACTTTGTGAGCCTATCACCTATGACCCATATCGAATCACACTTCCGCTGAGTACAGGGTAACCCTATAATAAAGTTCATATTAATTACCTCCCACTTCCATGTCGGGATCTCCATAGCTCGCAATAGACCTCCAGGCTTCTGGTGTTCTATTTTGACCTGCTAACAATTTGAACACTGAGCGACAAATTCTGCTATATCTCTTTTCATACCATCCCACCAATAAACTTCATTGAGATCATGATACATCTTTGCTGAGCCTGGATGAATAGAATAACGGGAGTAATGTGCCTCCCCCATAACCTGCTGACGGAGTCCTGCAAAACTAGGGACACATAATCTACCTCGATATCTGAGTACTCCATCACCTGTGATCACAAAGGGTGTCTTTTCTTTCTAAGGTGTTGTATTTCGATAATGAACTAGAGCAGGATCTTCATACTGACGCTCCTTTATCTCAACTACCAAGGATGATACCGCTGTGTCTTGAACAGTAACCCCTGCATCACCTGAATCTATCAATCGAACTCCCAGTCTAGCTAATCGATGAACCTCACAGACCATTTCTCTTCTCTCTGGCGATACGTGGGACAAGCTACCCATTGATTTATGACTGAGGGCATTGGCTACTACAGTAGCCTTCCCGGGATGATACAGAATATCCACATCATAATCTTTTAACCTCTCCAACCATCGCCTCTGACGCAAGTTCAAATCCTTTTGCGTAAAGATGTACTGGAGACTCTTATGATCAGTATAGATATCATTGTGGATACCTCTATATCTTCAAGGCATGAATCACTGCCACTAGCTCAAGATCATGGGTTGGATAATTCTTCTCGTGCTTCTTCAACTATCTAGAATCATAAGCGACAACCTTACCGTGCTCCATCAATACACAGCCCAATCCAACACCTGAAGCATCACAATATACCACATCGCCATCTGCTCCCTCTGGAAGAGTCAAAACTAGTGTTGAAGTTAGCTTATCCTTCTACGTCTAAAAACTCTGCTCACAAGCATCTGTCCATTGGAACTTAGCTGATTTCTGAGTCAATTTGGTCAATGGGGATGAAAGTGAGGAAAATCCTTCTACAAACCTTCTATAGTAACCTGCAAAGCCCAAGAAACTACGTATCTCCGTTAGTGCCGTAGGCCTTGGTCAATTCTTCACAGCCTCAATCTTTTGGGCATCCACTCTAACGCCTTCCTCTGAAATAATGGGACGCAGAAAAGCCACAGTGTTAAACCAGAAGTCACACTTAGAAAACTTTGCATACCACTCTTTACCTCGAAGAATTCCAAGCACTGTCCGCAGGTGTTCTGCATGATTGGCCTCTGACGGTGAATACACCAAAAAATAATCACGAACAAATCTATAAAGGGTTTGAGTACAGGATTCATCAAATCCATGAATACGGCTAGGCATTTGTTAGCCCGAACGACTTAACACGGAACTCATAGTGGCCATGTCTAGTCTGAAATGCCGTGTTCGGAATGTCTTCTTCCTTCACCCTAACCTGGTGGTATCCTGACCTCAAGTCTATCTTCGAGAAATACTTGGCGCCTTGCAACTGATCCAATAAATGATCAATCCTCCGGAGCGGATACTTATTCTTTACAGTCACTTTATTCAATTTCCTATAATCGATACACATTCGCAAAGAACCATCCTTATTTCTTACAAATAACACCAAGGCTCCCCACAGCGATGTACTAGGCCTAATAAAGCCCTTCTCAGGTAAATCTTTCAACTGCTCCTTCAATTCATTCAACTCCGCAGGGGCCATCCTATAAGGGGGAATAGATATTGGCTGAGTATCTAGCAATAGATCAATAGCAAAATCAATCTCCCTCACTGGGGAATGCCTGGAATCTCATCTGGAAACACCTCTGGGAACTCATTAACCATAGGGACGGACTGAAGAGTCGGCGGCTCTACTTGCACATCTTGAACTCGAGCTAGATGAAAAATATACCCTTTTCTGATCATCTTTTCTGCCTTAAGGTAGGAAATAAACCTACCCCTAGGCGAAGCAGCATTGCCCTTTCACTCTAAGACGGGTTCACCTGGGAACTGAAATCGAACCATCTTTGCTCTACAGTCAACATTAGAATAACAAGAAGCCAACCAGTCCATGCCCATAATAACATCAAAATCAATCATATCTAACTCAATCAAATCTGCTACGGTGTGGCGGTCACAAGCTATAACAACACAGTCTCGATAGACTCGCCTAGCTATGAACGGATCGCCAACTGGCGTAGACACGTCAAAAGGTTTAATCAGCTCGGGCTCTATTCCAAACATGCCAGCAACAAATGGTGTAACATATGATAAAGTGGAACCTGGATCAATCAATGCATAAACATCATGGGAGGAAACCTATAATATACCTGTAACAACATCAGGAGATGGCTCGCGGTCCTGTCTACCCGCCAATGCATACACGCGGTGCTGAGGACCGCTCGAGCTGGATGCTTCTCTCCTCTCTTTACCTCGCCCTACTGGCGTCTGAAAAACTTGCCCTGAAGGGCGCACTACAGAAAAAGAGCCAGCCACAGACTCTATAAGCTGAACCATGCCTGTACCAATCCTCATCGGGCAATCCCTCACCCTGTGGCCTAGCTTGCCACAAGCATAACGACCATCTGATCCCAGTCGACACTGACCGGCGTGAAACTTGCCACACTGGGCACATCACAGCAAATGGGGTCTCATCTGACCCGACTCCGGTCTGTACTGAGAGTTTGATGCTCTAGAACTCTGGCCTGCTCCGGAATAAGGAGACCGGTTAAATCTCGGATCTGGAAATCTCAGAGATGCACTCCCTACTGAATGGAAAGGATATCGGGGATGCTGCTGTCCCTGTCCTCCCCTAAACTCACCCCCACTATCAAAAGATCTGGACCTCTTACCATAGCCCCAGTCAAGATCATGATCTGTCCTCCTCTGGCTCTTGCGATCCTCCAAATTCTGTGCATATGCCTGTATACGGGAGGTATCCATGCCTGGCTGTCATGCGGCAGCCGTACAAGAATCAATCAAATATGGCCCTAAACTAGCCACAAAACGATGAACTCTATCCTCCATCTCAGCCACCAAGGCCGGAGCATATCTGGCCATAGAATTAAATACACACAATACTCCTAGACGCTCATACTGCCCTACTCAATACATAAGAATCTATCTACTCAGGCTCGCCTGACCTCAGTAGGCAAATAATGGCGGATAAAAGCATCTGCGAACTCCCGCCACACAACTGGAGGGGGATTCTTACCCCAAGATAACTCCTAAGTCTGATACCACTGTACTGCAATATCACGCAACCTATATGAAGCCAACTCTACAGAATCGACCTCATTCGCATGCATAACCCGCAAAGTCCTCTGCATACTATCGATGAAATCCTAGGGGTCCATATTTTGCTTTACCACGGAAAACTCTAAAGGACCTAACCCAAGGAAGGTCTTAACCCTTGAACTACCAGTCCCATCTGCCTGGTCAACACAAACTCCTTGCCGCTGAGCCTGAGCTGCTACTAATCTGGTCAACAACCATTCGGCATCCCACACATCCTGGCCCAGTGCATCTGGTTGAGGAACTGGGGCAGGCACTGGAGGCGGTGTATGCGATGTATCAGATAGCCCCTCACTCTGAATCCCATCCTGGACTCTCGTGGCCTATCGAGTGCAGCTAGTGGCCTTACCGGTGGCTTGGGAGGCATCACTGAAATCATAACAATTCATCAGAAGGCGAACGCCTAACACATGGCTCTATCGCACAATCTAGGAGAGAAAGAATGACCTCATCCTAAATGTCCTGTAGCCTCCTATTTATAAGTGTGGTGCACAACAGACTCTACTAGACACAGTCTGTAGACAACCCTAGGACGGAACTGCTCTTATACCACTTCTGTCACGACCCAACCGATGAGCCGTGATGGTAGTTTGACCACTAGCGACCAAACACCCTTATACTCATATCTGAATAATTCTAAACATTAAGGGCCCATAAAATGGCTTAAAGTGATCTCATAATTAGATGACATCATGAACGCTGAACTATCTGTATATACATAAATATGCTGAAGGAACAGTGCAAGCCAACTAGGCTTCTACATTTGTTGTACACAAAAGAATAGAAGCCGATAAAGCTACATCATCTGACTGATACATGCAACTGTCTACAGATCTCTACTGGAATGAAAGTTGTAGAATGGACGGGACAGGGCCCCGTCATACCCATATGCATACACATTAAAAAGGGGCATACCAAAACTGACTATAGCTTAGGATCGAATGGAGCGTACTGACCACTGCTAGAGTGTCACGACCCAACCCCGTGGGCCGCGACTGGTACCCTAACTGGGTACCCGTACATACCTACCTGACCGAATTTCATACCATACAGATTTTTTTTTTAAAACAGATGTTACAGAAGTACGCCGATACAGATACGGCAGGCGCCCAAACATATATATGTATATACCTGAACATGCAGACATTTATAGATAAGCCGATAAGGTTAACATACAGACGAAACCCGTAACCCACACATCTATCTACAGGCCTCTACAGACATACAGAATCATATGACGGGACAGGGCCCCGCCGTACCCAGAACTTCCATACATACAGAACATACGGAAAACAGAAGATATATATACCAAAGTACATGCTCCGAAGCAAAAGGAGCTCTTCAAGATAGCAGAACCTGTGCCCTAGACTGGCGGCGTGTCACCGAGTGCGCCTGTACCTGCGGGCATGTAACGCAGCCCCCGAAGAACGGGGGTCAGTACGAAAATGTACCGAGTATGTAAAGAAGAAACATAACAGATACAATCATAGTCCGAACCGGAGTCACAGAAATATAACGGACAAAACTATACATCAGACGGACGGATAGAGTCATGATCCAGACCGACATACAGAATCGTGGTCCACACAGATAAACAGAATCATGGTTCGGACGAACCGACGGAATCATAATCCAGACAGACGAGCAGAATCAGAATCCATACGGACATACAAAATCAGAATCCATACGGACATATAGAATCAGAAGCCATACGGACATACAGACGTAGTCGTAATTCAGACAGACAGACAGAATTATGCATGCAGAGTAGTGCAGAGTCATACTGAACCATACAGAATCATACAGAATCATACAGAGGCATGTGCTTATATAAATACTGATGGCACATGCATACAGACATACAGATTCCGGCCCTGTCTGGGGGCGCGGTAACAGAACCCGGCCCTCTTAGTACGGGACGCGGTGGACAGACAGAATCAGATCAGATCAGATCATATCAGATGCCATCCTTGCCGCCATCCACATACACAGATCAATATATCAAAATCATACAGATATAACAGATCCCGGCCCGTACGCCGAGGGACGCGGTGAACAATGCAGAGAAATATGCACGATAACAGAACCTGGCCCGGGACGCAGTGAAGGAATGCATTGAGACAGCCACGAATAGATCCATGGGAAACCACATACATACAGACTCACATACGGACTCAATCAGACTAAAGGGTGCCAACCGGCAAGTCAGAATAAGAGTATACGGATAGTATGCATAGTACGCGCCTATATCCTATTTAGGAAGGCACGACAGATTATTATCAGAATCAGATTCTCAAATGTTCAAAAATCATTTTGTAAGAATTTCATAAAAATAGTTGTATCATGATCAAAATAATAGTTCAGATGGTTTCTGAGAAAATCGGACAAAACGGAAGTATTTAAAGTATTACAGAAGATATCGGGCCTTGCGGGCCCGCCTCGGACCAACTCGAGGCAACATATGTAAATTATCGCTAATAGACCTTATGAGGTCATCCATAATCGTTTGGAAGTGTTCCGACTCCGTTTAGGGAAGTTTTGTACAAAATTTCACTTTAAAGGCAATTTGTAAGAAAATAGCTTCAGTTGAATTGAAGGAATTGGAGCGGTTTTCCGTCTCGAATTCCGGGGAACGGAGTCGTACTTAAGGCTCGCGGCCGAGCCTATCACATCCAGAACATTCCTAGGAACAAAGGGAAGTGCTTCACATACCTCGATAGCGCCTTACACTCGCTTGGCGTCGACCTCAATTTCGTCCAAAATCTAGAAATGGTCAAGTTTACCATTTGTTAGTTTCAAACTTTTCAATAATCCAACTTAACACTGACTTGCCTACCGAAATTTCGGCAGCATTTCCTCTGTATATAAGACATCCCCGAGACTTATCTCGGCTCAATTCATCATCACAACAACCCAGAAATAGCATCAATAACAACAATATGCATTAAACATACGATATGGCATCACTAGCCATCCTTTCGACATAACGAAACATTTTGCGTTTCAACCTTACACTTCCAACCCAAACTTATTATTCTCATATTCATCATCCATCAAAATCATTACAACATACGTCGGAAGCATCCATACCATTTTCACACAATATTCATAAGGTATGCAAACATTCAAACTTTCCATTAAGCCACTACTTTTCCAATTTTTCCTAACCTTCAACATACAAGTTCATGATACATTTCCATCTTCCAAATTCATCCACAATAATCATAATTTGCCTCTTGATACTTTCATTTCCATTTTTACATAAACCATAACAAAGTTGTATGTTTTCCTACAACAACTTAATAACCATTAAGTTCCTTCACTCTCCTCACATAATCCATGATTAAAACAACCAAAATATTAATTCAAATCAGTCCATCAATTTCAATTAAAACAGCCCCTCACCCATAAATTTCAACAAAACAACAAACGAGTTTATAATGTTGTTTTCTCCGTTCTAATTCGTTAAAACTCTAAATAAACACTTTAATAACATAAAAGGAATTTTATAAATACCTTATCAAAAGATCCACCACGAAAATTTCATCCCCCAAGACCAATATTTATCTCAAATTGAAGGCAACGCAACGTACAACGTTTTTCTCTTCATGAGCTTCGGGATTCGGAGCTCGGATTTTGCTCAAAATGGCTTCCTTAGCCTTGAAGTTTTCTCTCTCTCTCTCTAATGTTCTTGGAAGATCTTATCTGAAAATGATCAGCCCTAAAGTGAATTTTCCATATATATTAACGTTAATGGGTCTCATGGGCCGAAACATTAGTGTTTGGGTCGGGTCCAAACTTGCTGCCCTGCCAGCCCAAATTGCATCGTCCATATTTCCTTATCCAAATATCATTTTGACGAGAGGTTTGTTGCGTTGGAAACTAGACTCGATGAAATTAATTTTAGGCTTTTGAAACACCTTAAAACTCCTCATATACTATGAGATATGCCTCCAACAATATGGGCTAAAAATCTGGTCCGAGATTTTTCTGAAGTTGTTCGGATTCATTTCGTTCAGATTCGTTTAACTTCTAATCCTCTTCCGACCCTCGTGTAACCTCTTATACATGCATATACATATTCATATACATACATAACAATCCATACACATCTCGAAGGGTCCGGAGAATCACAATAACCTTAAACGTAACTGGAGAACTTACGAAGCTTCGACGAAACTCCAATCGCAAAAATATATCCATATCTTTTATCCATCTTCTATAACATTACTAATAATCTCAAATACTTTAAAAGGGCACTCACATTACCTCATATACGCTCATAACGCGATTTAAAATCCTTTAGGTTACGATGTCACCTCGGGATACATAAGGCAACCATACATATATAACGATATTCTTACTAACTCGATTAACTTTCCTTGAACTTTCTTAACTCATTTTTTTCTTGTCTTAATTAAAATAGCACAGACTCTTACGGGGTGTAACATCCTCGCCTCCTTTAAAACATTCGTCCTCGAATGTTAAATTGACCTCATGGGGCGTCATACCATTTCGGGAGGGTTCCTTTCATAATCGTCCTTCGTGGACTTTTCGACATGGCTTCTTTACCAGCATGATGGGGTAATTCTTCACATCACTGATTCAAACGCCATCATAATATATTTTCTCATACCCCACATAATTATCGGACCATAAACTATATTCTCGTAGCAGACGAATGCTTTTCAGACATTATAAGTAATCGTCACTTCTTGGTACACTTCTGAGTTTCTTACCACATTATCGTAATCCCACTTCATACCAGACACCTCATACCAAACAGATTCAGAACTAGGATCGGACGCGTAGAAGCATATCGGACGGATTCATAATCGGAGGCAGACGTATTAAACTATGGCGGACGGATTCATAGTCAAAATCAGAGGTACGGAAGTATGTCAGACAAATCTGAGATCGGAGTCAGACGTACAGAGAGGTATCAGACAGATTCGAAATCAGAATCAGACGTACAGAAATGTATCATACAGAGTCGTGATCAAAGTCAGACAGACAGAGTCGTAATTAAAATCAGACATACGGAGATGTATCAGACAGACGCGTGATCAAGATCAGACGTACAGAGGCGTAATAGGCAGAGCCTTATCAGAATCGGAAGTGTAGAAGTATAACAGATAGAATCCGAATTACAGTCAGATCACTCCTATTAAGGCTCTAGTGATTTATAAAAAAAAAATTCCTTATTGTGAACTTGTTTGCCAAGTTATCATACAAATCGTCTTGCGTGTCGCTTATCGACTCTTTCGGAGATTTCCCATTATTCACACTTCTTATTTTTCACCTTCCCTACTATTCTTCATCTGTCACAACCTTAGTTGCCGGGACTCGGCTCTTGATCCATATAGGCACCAAACGAAAATCATACACACACATACAGATATATTTACTAGTATCTTACTGGCGAACGTTTCTGACTGTTATTCAAATCCGCTCAATTTCCCGAGCGGTGTTGCACCTTTTCTTTTTGCCCATTTAGTCCGCCTCGTTCTGCGCAACTCCTGTAAGGGCACTAAATTACTCCACACATTCTATTTTTCTTTTGGTTACCCCAAATTTCCATTTATAACTATCATACTTACTCTTGTGCAAAATTTTGCATTACTTCCCAGGGGGGTGACCCATCCCAGAATTGCTCTGGCTTGAGCACGCTTAACCCCGAAACTTTCATGCATTTGGAGACGTTAGGGCTGATATAATTTCGTCAATTGCCCTGCAGGACCTTTGTCACATAATTTTAGGGCAAATCGGGGTCTTAGCAAATTTTTGGAAAATTTTTGTAGCGGGTCCCAACCCCAGCTAAGTTGCACAATTACCATATTGCCTTTCTGAATCTCCGATATTCACTTTCATACACATATACATACAATTACAGACAGGCCACAGATTTAAGTCTTAGTCCCACGAATTCCGTCTCCAAATAGTCGGTGAAATCTGATAAAATATCACCATAAGGTGCTCTCCAACCACCGACAGAAGAAAACTAAATTCCGACAAGTATCGCGGAACCTGTTTGTACTTACTTTATATATATTTACTTCCATATCTCTGGAAAAAAAATTTGGGCAGAGGTTCCTCTGTATTTCTTACTATCCGAAACCTGTACACAAGAAATACCAACCATGCCTCACAGGGCCAACACATATACGCATATATATACATCATATCATGTCGTCTCGTAGCCACACGGGGCTAACAATTACAGATAAAATTATACAGATGTCGAGGCTTACCTCACATGCCCAACTCGAACGACATCGGAGGCTCCTTCCTATTCACTTTTCTGTTCAATCTTCAACCCTATATTTCTACCACACTTCAAACAACTTCTCCGACACACAACTTTCATATTATTGCTTACCTGAGTACTGTGCGGCCTCCAATATCATCAGCCATTGCCTTCTATTGATGCCGTCCTTTGGCTGAAATTAAAAGTTAGTCGAAAGGAATTCATATCCTACAGCTGGCTCTATCGCATGATCTAAGATTCAAAGAAGGGTAACATCCTAGATGCCCTGTAGCTTCCTGTTTATAGATGTGGTGCACAACACATCGATAAACAAGACTCTACTAGACACGGCCTGTAGACTTTCTGAGGACTAACCGCTCTGATACCACTTCTGTCACGACCCAACCCCATGGGCCGTGACTGGTACCCTAACTGGGTACCCGTACATACCTACCTGACCGAATTTCGTACCATACAGATTTTTGTTTTTTAAAACAGATGTTACAGAAGTACGCCGATACAGATACGGCACGCGCGCAAACATATATATGTATATACCTGAACATGCAGACATTTACAGATAAGCCGATAAGGCTAACATACAGACGAAACCCGTAACCCACACATCTATCTACAGGCCTCTACAGACATACAGAATCATATGACGGGACAGGGCCCCGCCGTACCCAGAACTTCCATACATACAGAACATACGGAAAACAGAAGATATATCTACCAAAGTACATGCTCCGAAGCAAAAGGAGCTCTTCAAGATAGCAGAACCTGTGCCCTAGACTGGCGGCGTGTCACCGAGTGCGCCTGTACCTGCGGGCATGTAACGCAGCCCCCGAAGAACGGGGGTCAGTACGAAAATGTACCGAGTATGTAAAGAAGAAACATAACAGGTACAATCATAGTCCGAACCGGAGTCACAGAAATATAACGGACAAAACCATACATCAGACGAACGGACAGAGTCATGATCCAGACCGACATACAGAATCGTGGTCCACACAGAAAAACAGAATCATTGTTCGGACGAACCGACGGAATCATAATCCGGACAGACGAGCAGAATCAGAATCCATACGGACATAAAAAATCAGAATCCATACGGACATATAGAATCAGAAGCCATACGGACATACAGACATAGTCGTAATTCAGACAGACAGACAGAATTATGCATGCAGAGTAGTGCAGAGTCATACTGAACCATACAGAATCATACAGAATCATACAGAGGCATGTGCTTATATAAATACTGATGGCACATGCATACAGACATACAGATTTCGGCCCTATCTGGGGGCGCGGTAACAGAACCCGGCCCTCTTAGTACGGGACGCGGTGGACAGACAGAATCAGATCAGATCAGATCATATCAGATGCCAACTAAAGGGTGCCAACCGGCAAGTCAGAATCAGAGTATACAGATAGTATGCATAGTACGCGCCTATATCCTATTTGGGAAGGCACGACAGATTATTATCAGAATCAGATTCTCAAATGTTCAGAAATCATTTTGTAAGAATTTCATAAAAATAGTTGTATCATGATCAAAATAATAGTTCAGATGGTTTCTGAGAAAATCGGACAAAACGGAAGTATTTAAAGTATTACAGAAGATATCGGGCCTTGCGGGCCCGCCTCGGACCAACTCGAGGCAACATATGTAAATTATCGCTAATAGACCTTATGAGGTCATCCATAATCATTTGGAAGTGTTCCGACTCCGTTTAGGGAAGTTTTGTACAAAAATTCACTTTAAAGGCAATTTGTAAGAAAATAGCTTCAGTTGAATTGAAGGAATTGGAGCGGTTTTCCATCTCGAATTCCGGGGAACGGAGTCGTACTTAAGGCTCGCAGCCGAGCCTATCACATCCAGAACATGCCTAGGAACAAAGGGAAGTGCTTCACATACCTCGATAGCGCCTTACGCTCACTTGGCGTCGACTTCAATTTCGTCCAAAATCTAGAAATGGTCAAGTTTACCATTTGTTAGTTTCAAACTTTTCAATAATCCAACTTAACACTGACTTGCCTACCGAAATTTCGGCAGCATTTCCTCTGTATATAAGACATCCCCGAGACTTAGCTCGGCTCAATTCATCATCACAACAACCCAGAAATAGCATCAATAACAACAATATGCATTAAACATACGATATGGCATCACTAGCCATCCTTTCGACATAACGAAACATTTTGCGTTTCAACCTTACATTTCCAACCCAAACTTATTATTCTCATATTCATCATCCATCAAAATCATTACAACATACGTCGGAAGCATCCATACCATTTTCACACAATATTCATAAGGTATGCAAACATTCAAACTTTCCATTAAGCCACTACTTTTCCAATTTTTCCTAACCTTCAACATACAAGTTCATGATACATTTCCATCTTCCAAATTCATCCACAATAATCATAATTTGCCTCTTGATACTTTCATTTCCATTTTTACATAAACCATAACAAAGTTGTATGTTTTCCTACAACAACTTAATAACCATTAAGTTCCTTCACTCTCCTCACATAATCCATGATTAAAACAACCAAAATATTAATTCAAATTAGTCCATCAATTTCAATTAAAACAGCCCCTCACCCATAAATTTCAACAAAACAACAAACGAGTTTATAATGCTGTTTTCTCCGTTCTAATTCGTTAAAACTCTAAATAAACACTTTAATAACATAAAAGGAATTTTATAAATACCTTATCAGAAGATCCATCACGAAAATTTCATCCCCCAAGACCAATATTTATCTCAAATTGAAGGCAACGCAACGTACAACGTTTTTCTCTTCATGAGCTTCGGGATTCGGAGCTCGGATTTTGATCAAAATGGCTTCCTTAGCCTTGAAGTTTTCTCTCTCTCTCTCTAATGTTCTTGGAAGATCTTATCTGAAAATGATCAGCCCTAAAGTGAATTTGCCATATATATTAACGTTAATGGGCCTCATGGGCCGAAACATTAGTGTTTGGGTCGGGTCCAAACTTGCTGCCCTGCCAGCCCAACTTTCATCGTCCATATTTCCTTATCCAAATATCATTTTGACGAGAGGTTTATTGCGTTGGAAACTAGACTCGATGAACTTAATTTTAGGCTTTTGAAACACCTTAAAACTCCTCATATACTAGGAGATATGCCTCCAACAATATGGGCTAAAAATCTGGTCCGAGATTTTTCTGAAGTTGTTCGGATTCATTTCGTTCAGATTCGTTTAACTTCTAATCCTCTTCCGACCCTCGTGTAACCTCTTATACATGCATATACATAGTCATATACATACATAACAATCCATACACATCTCGAAGGGTCCGGAGAATCACAATAACCTTAAACGTAACTGGAGAACTTACGAAGCTTCGACGAAACTCCAATCGCAAAAATATATCCCTATCTTTTATCCATCTTCTATAACATTACTAATAATCTCAAATACTTTAAAAGGGCACTCACATTACCTCATATACACTCATAACGCGATTTCAAATCCTTTAGGTTACGATGTCACCTCGGGATACTTAAGGCAACCATACATATATAACGATATTCTTACTAACTCGATTAACTTTCCTTGAACTTTCTTAACTCATTTTTTTCTTGTCTTAATTAAAATAGCACAGACTCTTACGGGGTGTAACATAGAGCTACAGGTCCAACAGAGCTGGACCACATGTCTATCTCCCTGTACCTACGAGCATGAACACAGCCCCCCGACAACGGGGAGTCAGTACGGATAATGTACTAAGCATGTAAAGCCTACGAGCAACATCATATCTATATATATATATATATACACATGAGAACCATGGATAAAATCTAAACTTATAAGATGAAATAACTGAATGCATGTAATTGTATGAACTAGTATCTGCCTGAATCTGCATAAACCTGTATAACTGACAATGCCTCTGTGGGCACATAATATGCATGCTCATGCCTATCAATAAAGGTCATACATCTGTATATATATATATATATATATATATATATATATATATATATATAGATATGCGTATATAACACCTAGTATATGCGCGTGTATAACGTTGTCTCTTTTCTCATATCATATCGGCCTCTCTACGGCTATCATCATATACATTGCTGCGATACTTGCAGCCTGATTCTCATATCATCATCATAGTGCACCAACTGATCAGGTGGTAATGCGTATATATAGCCTACACCTTTCCACACCCCATATACATATAATACTTGCGTATATAACGCCTTCTGGTCACGGGTCAACATACATATATATATATAAATGAATGTAATGCATGAATAACTGTATACATAAAACTGGACCCATGAACAGAAGTAATAATCACAACGAGGTGCATGAATGTCAAAAACCGAAATACTTCTAATGCTTCTAAGAGTAGAGTAATATGGACTCGCTTACTTGCTTATTGGATTATGTCATAGGATCATGCCAAAAGAAGGAAGGGATAGCCTTAACATACCTTGACGTACCTCAAATCGTCCGACTCCTACTTCTCGACTTGTAGATTTACAATTAAGATAACATAGACCTTCATTAGACTATCCACTTCACTTACTAACGTCCTTTAGATGCATATAGAGCTTAACTAATCATGGACAATTTTTCTCTCATAAGCTTAACAACCCTTCAACTCCTCATTCACTTTAATACCAACCATAGCAACAATAACAACACTTATATATCAAAATATATTCAAATCCATTCCCAATAATCTCTTAAAATAACCCTAAGCTACTATTTTGTCTTTCATCAATTTACCACTTTCACCACTACCCCCTCTTTACTTAGAATCACTAAAACTCTTGATACTCAACTTAAATAAAAAGGCAGAAATAATTTACATACCTTGAGGGGTCAAGAATCCCAAGAATCACTTCAACTTCAACTCCCTAAACTCCACAACTTGAAGAAACCCTAGAAGCAACTTTTCTTCTTCACTATCTCGGGTTTATGGGGTCCGGGTCTTGTCAAATCTTCACTAATATGATGAAAAATATTGGATGAGAATATTGTAGGGTTTTTTGATTTTTGGAAGGAGAAAAATATGAAATGAAGTCATGACCCACATATTTGTACTTGGAAGCCAAAAAGGCTATAGCGGTCCGGTTCGACGAGTGGGTCGACGGCCCGTCGACCTGCACCTGCAGATGCATGGCTGCAAAATTCCATCGATGCCGCACGTCCACCATTAGTCGATCCTATTGAAGACCCGTCGACGATGACTGGTGTACTATAGGTTTTCTGGTTCAGTTGCGATCGCGTCGACTTGATTCGCTCAACTTCTAACTCTGTAAATTACCCGGAACGCATACTGGTACTCTTGTACACGGGGTAAGATACTTCCTATCTCCAAATTCGGGCTCGGGTCTCTATTCCAAGGGCATACCCGACTAGGAAACCATAGGTTCTACTACTACGAAGACGAGGGGTGTAACATCTATGGTCGGGTATGATACTTCTAAAGGTATAAATGTATGAAATGGAAATTTCACATTAGAGAGAGGGTAAGTAAATGTGATGAACGTCGCTAGAGGTATACATAGCTCTTTCATTCCATGACTTTTCTATTTTATGTTACTTCCTATTGCTCCCTTCTGTTATTGATAATGCTTTACATACTCAGTACATTATTCGTCATGCCCACAGGTAGACAGGGAGACAAACTTGATCCATAGATTATTTGTTCAGGGACTGCATAGAGGAGCTCTATTTGATCCGAAGTTGCAGCTGTTGCTACTATTCATTTGTGTACATACATATGGGTATGGCGGGGTCCTGTCCCGTCTATATGACATTACATACTCTCTTTAGAGGCTCGTAGATAGTTGTGTATTATTAGATGTCTTTTAGTCTTGTCGCCTTATATTTTGTGTATAATCATTTTAGCCTCGTTGGCTTGTGCATATGGATATGAGCATAGTTGTTGATGATGATATAAATGTGTAATTTCCCAATGAGATTAGTATGATTGATGAATATAAATCATGTGTAGGCCATGTGGCTCACCTAGATGTGAATGTGAATGTACGATAAGAGGTGCTCAGGTGGGTTAGCACCGGCTGCCCGTCATGACCCTCCGGTTGGGTCGTGACAACTTGTATACAATGTATATCGAGCGACGAGCTGGTGTCTATAATGATTCGGCCATCATGTCCTATATTTGTTCTTCTTCCTAAAACTTAATAATCAAAACAACAACACCAAAAGTCACCATATCGATAACAATCCAAGCTACACATCAAGGGTAATAAACCACAACCAATTCAATAAACATGATATACCAACTATACTACTTAATCTTCCTCCTTCACAAACATGGAGAATATGAACCACAACAATCAAATAACATAATCCAAATCATCCTTCATAATTTCTAGCTATGTAATAGCCCAAGAACAACAGAAATCAGTCCACAACACTTATAACAAGTTCAACATGATTTCTAGCTTTTACTTCACAACTTCTTCCTCCAACAAGTTGATTAAAGCCTAAACAACTCAAAAGCACATAGATGACATGAAATATTACCTCAAGAACTCAAGAACACTCCAAGACAGAGGTTACTTTACCATGAACTATCTTCCAAATCCACCACAAGAAGAAGAACTAGAGTTAAACAGATATTTCGGGACTTCTAGTACTTGATTCACACTTTAATCCTTGATTTCACCTTGGGGATTGTTGGAATAGATTGGAGAGGGTTTTATGGGTGTGAGAGGTCTAGAAAAGTGTTTAAATGAATCAAACTAGAATGGGTCGAAATATATACAAAATAAAGTATCCACCGCCTCTGTTATACAGTCCAATATATGGACTACAAAACAATATACGATCCATATAATGGACCTTAAAATAGTCACAGCGCACTTCCCCCCACCCCCCTTCCACTGATTCCATTATATGGTGGTGGTGCACAAATTTTATGGTCCGTACAATACCCCTCCAAACTCGATTTTCATCAAAACGTATTCTCTTCGATTCGTTTAGCCTCTAAACCTCCCAATACTTACTAAAAACGATCTTAAAACTTCATATACTTAAGGTTTACATGAATCATTGCCCATAACCGTGAAACTAATCACGCTCTCCGAGTCTACATCGATTAACTCACGACGAAAGTCAACGTAAAAATGTACGAGGTGTAACAAATACTATACTATCTTTGACTAGCGAAGCACTTAATTTATACTGTATTATGCGCTCATCAAATTTTGGCGCCGTTGCCGGGGATCGGTTCTCATTTATAAGTACTAAAAAAATTATTTGTCCAAGGAAAAAGTCAGTAAATCCTGTCCTGAGTGAGTCATGTTCCTTTGAGTGGGTGAGAATGTTTCCTATGCTTTGTGCATGTGATTGGTGTCTAGAATTTGCCCTGAGTGCATGCCACATGAAATTGTAAGTCTTGATCAATCTAGGAAGTGATATGGGTGTTTCTTTGTTGAGCCAGATATTTCTTTTGACCCAACTAATTGCATGTATCCTACTCAGCCCCGTTGAGCATGTAATCCTATTTCTGTGACATCAACACCACAAGCCTTACTCCTTTGATTTAAATTGATCATCTTTCTGAACCTGTTACCTCTGGTGAGCACTTGAAGTTTTAGAGCTTTTTAAAATATAAGAGGAGGTTTTGTTGGGTTTTTAAGTGGAACTGCTAAAAAGGAAGAGGTACACCATTTGAAAGAAAATAGTGAAAGTCACTTGTAAGGAATTAAAAAAAAAAAGTTATGCGTAACGTTTTGTGTAGAGGAAAACCTTGATAGTGGTAACGTTTGCTATGTGTGTGCTTAAGGAAAAGGGAAATTTTAATGTTTGGGAAAGTTCGTTCAACATAGGTGTGGAGTTTGAATTGTGAAATTGTATGTTTTAAAAGTGTTTAGGGAGGTGAAGTCACTATTATCCATATGTATCGGACCCGTACCTCAGATTACATTACAACAAAATTAAGTCATACTTGATCTTTGTCTGAATGAGCTTGAATTAGTGGAGTATTACACCAAGGTCAAGCCTATGGTAGATCTTTTGTGGCACATGAATTTTTTTTTTAATTAAAGCCACCATAAAAGGTGGAAATTTATTAACATAATTCAAACTGTACAAGCAAAAAAGAAGAAAAGAGAAAAAAAAATCTAAGAAAAGGGAAATGGTAAAACTATTCTAATCCTAATAACTTCTCAAGAAGAAAACCAATTAGTTCCAAGGCCTTGTCTTGTATCCATTTTTCACATCTACAAGTCTCACCAATGGAATGGATCAAAAACTCATGAAGTAGAACCTCAGGCTTTTGGTTGTAATAAGCTTCTTCGAGTATAGTTTTTATTGGACTTGCACAGCTTCACCATATGACCAAGTTCATAGATCAGCACAGGTCTGCATAGACTGCTGAATCCTCCTGTATACTGATCCATCAAGATGATTGATCCTTGTGTTGTGATGCACCTTCTGTGTAGCACTTGTTATAGCCATTGTAGTAGTACTGATCCAGCCTTCAAACTACAAGTCAATCCAATATCAGTCTAATAAACAACCAACTAGATATAGTACATCCTTCAGTAGATTGAACATAACATTAATACCACACACTGAAGACTGCACTATATTCAGTTTATTCCCTCCCTTTATTCAAAAATGCTCCTTCGTTCTTATTCTAATGTTTTGAGTTTGGTTTTTTCCATGTTGATTATCTTTCTACCTGTTGATGGGACTTCCTAAAAATTGTGAAACTGCATGGTACCTGCAAAATAAAAAACAAGGTTAGTGAAAAAATCTGCCAGACTATTTCCTTCCCTTAGCACATGATCCATACCAATCTGGTTTCCTTCTCTAAGCCTTTGAATTCTTTTAACTACCAATGATATCCTCCATGGCACTTCCCATATTCCATCTAATATCTTCTGCATAGTTAAAGAGTCAGTTTCTACTATCAAAGGTAATAGCTGATGATCTGCACAATATTATTGTATTCCATCTTTAACTGCAACTGCTTCAGCTATTACATTAGTAGTATCCTCCAATCTTTTCCCTGCTGTATACACTAAATCTCCATTATGATCTCTAATACAAAAAGTTGCTGAACTTGGACCTGGATTACCCCTTGAGACACCATCAGTATTGCACTTTTATTTCCCCTTTCTGGTGGTAACTATGTTACTTCCTTGTGAACAACTGTCTTTCTCAGGTTTTCTAAATATTACACAAAGAAAGGCCACCTTTTTTGAAACTGCTTCAGGCCAGGAAATAGGCTTTGTGCCAATAACAATATACCTCTGTTGATCTCATATATAACCTTGTTCACAGTGATAGAACCTCCATGCCTCCTTGTATTTCTACCCTTCCACAGATGCCACAAAATGAAGGTTAGAACTGCTTGATATAAGGTCTTCAGATTGGATTTAACAGGAGTGTTCCAGCATTTCAATATTGCATGTTTTACCTAAATTAGAGGTCCTGAAATTCCAGCTGCATCACAGTAATATTTCCAAACTTTCATAGCAAATGGACCAGTTAAGAATAAATGATCCATTGTTTCTTGATGACTGTGACAACAACATCATCTTGAGGCTACAGAAATATGCATCCTTTGCAATGCTTCATCAACAGGAAACTTGTAAAACTAAACTCTCCAAATAAGAAGAGATATTTTAAAGGGCATACCTTTGATCCAAAACCTTGAACCATAAGAGGAAACCTGCCTTTTTTGCCTTATGTACTCCCATGCACTACTTGTTGTGAACTTTCCAAAACTAGTAAGCATCCAATGAGGTTTGTCAATTTCCCGATGTTCAATCAGATTTCCAAGCTTATTATTGATAAGCTACACCATTTCATCACAAAACATCTGCCGAACCTTTGTCGTATCCCAATGATCTCCTTCCATTATTTCTGATAGATCTTCTACACTGTCATCCTTGTAAGCTTGGAACTAAATTTGATCATTCAAGGCATCTATTTTCAACCAGTTATCATACCATATTGATATAGAACGTTTATGAGGCTCCCACCAAATATGATGCTCTATATCATTCCGAGCTTCTAACATATATTTCCATGCCAACCTTCCATTGAACAAAAGTTAGTCTAACCTTCCTACAGTATTTATTCCACATAAAATTTGACCACAATGAGTTACTTGTTCTAAATCTCCACCAAAGTTTTGAGAAAAAAGCTTTTGAAATATCATTCAATAATCTGAATCCTAAACCTCCTTCCCCTTTGGGATAACACAATTTGTTCCATTCAGACCAATGTTTACATTTACCATCTTCCTTTGTTTGCCAGAAAAATCTATTAAACATGTTATGCAACTCTTTGATAACACATTTGGGAGGAACCATTGTTGATAACAGATATACAGGAATGCTTTGCAGCACACTGTTAATCAGTACAGCTTTACCACCAAATGATAGTAGTTTTTCTTTCCATGCTTGCAATTTATCTCTAGCTTTCTTTATCACATCTCTATAGAATATCTTCTATTTTATTGCATGAAACACTAGGAATCCAAGGTAGGTGAAAGGAAATTCACCTCTTGAGAAGCTTGTGATTTGCTAGACTTCATTCACCAGTTCACTAGATATTCTCTTATACATGTAGAAAGAACTCTTATGAACATTAATATTTTGACCAGAAACAGCTTCATACTCATGCAGAATCTTCATAATCCTTTGAAGTGACCATTTGTCAGTAGAGGCAACACTATTGTGTCATCAGCATATGACAAATGATTTAGATTAGAGCTCCATTTAGGCAAACCATCGCCCCTGTACATCCCTTCATCAAAAAAGCTATTTAAAGCTCTTGATAATACTTTAGCAGCCAAGATGAATAATGTAGGTGATAAAGGATCACCTTGCTTTACCCCCATGTAGAATGAAAGAAACCAGTAGCCTGGCAATTAATAACGATTGAATACCAGTTATTAGCAAGTATTCTCCAAATCATATCCACAAATACCTCTGAAAATCCCATCCTCTTCATCACCCGAATTAAATACTTCCAAGAGACCCTATCATATGTTTTTGCCATGTCTAGTTTGATGATCACATTTGCTGGCCTTCCCCTCTTTCTAATATCTGCAACAACCTCTTGAGTAAGTAACACATTTTCTATAATATTCCTTCCTTTTACAAAACCAGATTGGTTTTGAGAAATTAAGGAAGGCAGAATAGATTCCAATCTGTCATGAATAACTCTAGTAATGATCTTGTTGATGAAGTTACTTAAACTGATAGGCCTGAGATCAGAAAAATTGTTGATAATTTCCTTCTTTGGTAGTAAAACCAAATTAGTATAAGTGACAGATTTTTGAAGAGTTTGACCATCAAAGAAATCCTTAACTACATTGTATACATCTGCCCCAACAATATCCCAACATTTCTGATAGAAGATTCCTGATAAACCATCAGGGCCACACGCACTATCACCTGCTAACTCAAATACAGCTTTATGCACTTCCTCCAAAGATGGCATATAGCATAAGAAATCATTTTTATCATAACAGCTTCCTGCACATGCTCTAAGATGCTATAGTCTGATGATGTTGGCCCAGAAGAGAATTGTTGCTGACAGAAGTCTATAGCTGCTGCTGAAAGCTGATTCCTATCTTCCAACCATGCACCTTCATCATTCTGTATTCTATTAAGTTGCATTCTCTTCCTTCTTCCATTTACCAAGCTGTGAAAAACCTTGTATTTCTATCTCCTTCTGATTGCCATTTAACACCAGCCTTTTGTTTCCAAAACCCTTCTTCAAAATGCATATATCTTTTGATTTCAGCTTGAGCTTGTTGCAAAACCATTCTATTAACTTCAGAGGGATCCTCTTCAAACAACTGCTTTTTGATCTTAACAATATCCTCTCTAATAGTTAATTTCTTAATGAGATCACCAAAAGCCTCTTTACTCCATACAGATAGAGCAGCTTTCAATTTCTTCATTTTCAACTTGAAAGTAATAAAAGCATCTCCAACAAACTCAGTACTCCAATGTTGTTCCACTGTATGCAAGAAAGACTCATGATCTACCTAAAATTTTAGAAATCTAAAAGGCTTGGAGAATTGTTGAACTTGTTCTCCTGCTGTAAGCAAAAGAGGTGCACGATCTGATCCGGTTTTGGATAAATGCTCCATGTGTAGATTACCAAGCCATTCTTGCAACTGATTATTGACTAAGATTCTGTCCAATCTTTTGAATATGCAATCTTACCCAGCTCTACCATTCCACCAAGTGAAAGGATTGCCCCTAAAGTCAATATCCTGCAGGTCATAAGAGTTTTTGCAAAATGCAAAATCCTGAACCTCAGTTTGGTGAATAGGAAACCCACCTATCTTCTCTTCTTCATGTAAAATGACATTGAAATCTCCACCTACCAACCATGGAAAATTCATGCTGCTTGATAAATGTTATAGCCCGTATTTTGTACGTTCGGATATTTCGAGATAGTCGTGGCAAGTTAAGGGTAAGACCATTTTCAAAAATTATTTTAATGTACAAGTTGTTATGAATATTATTTATGAATATTATTATTATGGAAATATTGAGAAATGCTAAGGGCAAAAAGGGAAATTCACAAAATGGCTTATGGTAATATTGTGGAAGGCTAGGGGCAAAATGGGAATTTCAAAAGTGTTCAAGAAAATTCATGAAATAGGCCAAGTGGCCGGCCAAGGTAGCTATAGGCCATGGACCATATGAACCAATAATATATGTAGTAAAAGATGACAAATTAAGGACATGATTATTCTTTATTTTAAGAAGTTTCAAGAAAAAGGGAGAAGGGCCATGTGTCCATAATTTTATTTGAGGGACTTAATTATAAATATGGATAAGTGGTGGAAAAAAATAAAACATATTTATCTTCTAAAATCAAGAAGCTTGTAGAAGAAGAGAAAGAAAAAAGAAGAGAAGAGGGGGGTTCGGCCACCATGGCCAAAAATTGAACCCATGGAAGACTTAACAAAAAAAATATTTTCTTCTAGTATTCCAAGCAATTGGAAGGTCCTCTTTAACATGGAATGATTGTTGGAGCAAGAAAACCATTCATTCTTACAAGTTCATAACCCTAGCCAAGCAAGAAGACAAGTGGAAGAAGGTAAGGTTTCATCTTCTTTTGTATGTTGTGGATGGTTTGTATATGTTGTAGGATGAAGAAATGGATGAAATTCATGAAAATATGTGTTTGGAAGTGGTGGCCGAAAATAGGGGTGGTGTTGTGAGATGTGATGAATTGATTTTATGTAGCATTTTGATTGTTGTTGTGTTGTGGATTTTATGATGTTAAATGAAGACTTAATGGCTTGAAATGAATTTCAAATTGTTTGTGCATTATTGAAGAAGTTAGTGTGACATTAGTGTGGCTTCTTATATTTGTAAGAATAAATTTGTTAATGTATGGGTGTTGACATAATTCATCAATTTGGAAGTGAGACATGTGTTGGAAGATTTTAAGTTGGGTTGTTGTAATTGAATTTGAAAGAAGAAAGTGTGTTGTTATGGTTCTCGTTGCTTTTGGAAGGTTTCAGGTGAAATGGGATATTGGCTAGATGGTTTTGAATATTGTATGACTTGTTTGAAGTATTCTTGAATTGTGTTTGTAAGCTCTTGGGCAAGTATTTGAATGTGTAAGCATTGATGTTGGCTTGACTTCATGTGATTGAATTGAGTATAAATGGAATGTCGTCGGATTGTGTAGAAAGAATTGTTAATGTTAGAACGTATTTTGAAATAATTGTTGAAATTGGAAGATAAGGTTGTTGGTAGTGCTATTGATAATTTGGCCGAGTTGCATTCTCGGGTTGGTTGTTAATAAATTGGCCGAGTTAGATTCTCGGGGATGATGTGTTTACAAGGGAAATGCTGCCGAAATTTCGGTAGAATATAAGTGAACTCATTTGGAATACTAAGACAAGTATATGTCGATGAGTCTAATGATTATGTAAAATCTTCTTGAATGTAGACAAGCAAGTTTGGGACAAATAAGCGTAGCTAATAAGGTGTGGCACAGGTATGTAAGGCTTACCCTTTCTTTCCTTTGGCATGATCCCTATGAAACGAGTATATGATGTATATGTATGATTTCAAAGAGATTTATATTCTTAGAGCCACTAGGATGGCTAACGTTCTTGATTTCCATAAGCTGTTTCATATGGCTTTGATACGTATCCATGGTTTCCAAAGTTATATTGGATATGCTTCCGAACGTGTCTACGATTCTTATTTGCCTATTGATATGAGCATACTTAGTATGGTTGAGGTTATGGCCTGATTGGATAACGAGCCAGGTATAAGAGTTCATGTCCTTAAATGGTTCTGTAAGTAGTAATGTTTCTAACCTTTGCATACAGTCTTGGATCGGGCCGAACGTTCCTCGGCAGTAATATATTACAATTATGGATCGGGCTGCACGTTCCGCAACAATATATTTATGGATTGGGCTGCACGTTCCGCAGCAATATATTGTATGGATCGGGCTGCACGTTCCGCAGCAATACACTGTTTGATGTTCTATGAGTATGCATGCATGAATCTGTTATATGTATATATGATATATGATGTCGGCATATTGATTTGATCCATAATGATATTCGAAAGGTACTTAACATGATTGTTGCTTTGATTTTCCAAAAATGGCTTCTGAAACGTTTGAAGAAAGTTCTGTACTAAAACGTCCATAACTTTTTCATATGAACTCCGATTGACTTGAAATGTGTTTACGAACCTCAAGTGTCGGTTTATGTACTTACCTATCGAGTCTTGATTTGTGTGCATATGGTTTCTCACTACTCTGTTCGTGCAAGCTCAATATGTCTATTCACCGAGTTCCGGGCCGGGTATGTTATCGTGCGGACTCCTATGCATTGTTCACCGAGTCCCTTAATGGGCCGGGTACGGTATATGTATATGATGATATGACGATGATGATGATGTGTTATGGCGGCCAGGAGGGCATACAATGATTTAATTCACCGAGTCCCTCACTAGAGGGCCGGGTACGGTATGTGTATGATATATGATGTGCACGTGCATGATTTTATCTACCGAGTCCCTTAATGGGCCGGGTACGGTATGACTTCATTCACCGAGTCCCTCACTAGAGGGCCGGGTACGGTATATATACATATGTGTATATATATGCATGCATAATGATATGAAAGTATGATGACATGATTTTATCCACCGAGTCCCATAATAGGCCGGGTATGGTATGTGATAACGATATGCATGATTTATGTTTTAAAGGCAAGAGTTTTGATATTCTGGACATTGTACATGTTTCTGTATTCTTACTGTCAGTTCTGCCCCTTTTCTGTGATCTCTGCCTTACATGCTCAGTACATTTTCCGTACTGACCCCCTTTTCTTCGGGGGCTGCGTTTCATGCCACGCAGGTACATACAGATGAGTAGAAGATTCGTCAGGAGATGTTTCAGCAGGATTGGCGAGTTCCATTTGCTTCTGGAGTATTGTCGAGTCAGAGTATATGTATGTTCTGATTTCTGGATTGATGTTAGAGACTTTGCAGACAGAGTCGTGGGTATTGGAAGTCAGTCTGTAAGCGGCTCCCTCATCCGATGTGTCATTTTGTGTTATGTTATAAATTCTATGTGATTACGGATTTTGTTGGATTTGAGAATGATAAAAAGAATGTTTTTGGAAAAAAAAATGTACCATGTATTCCATCTTTATTTGATTTAAAAAGTCTAAGAAGATTATGTGTGCACTAAGAGTCTGAGGGTTCGCTCGGCCCTAAGTAAGGGTCGGGTGCCCATCACACCCTGATCAAGATTAGGGCGTGACAATAAAGAATAGATACTATCCCACAGTTCCAATCTATCCACAGCATCACACTTTGCATAAACTAAAGTAGTAACTAACATTTTGCCACTGTCTAGGAAAGTAAGCTTGAGAGTAACCCGCTGATCAAAGTTAATCAATACTTCCACCTCAATGCCATCATTAACAAAAAACCAGATTTTACCACTGCAGTTAAAGCCAGCCACCTGCATAGGCAATCTCCTTTTATATTTGTCAATGTGTCTAGAATCTTGAAAAGGCTCCATGAATTATATTAGAAAAAATTTATGATGTTTATTCAACATCTGAACTCTATGAAATGCCTTCTGAGTATTCAAAGATCTTATGTTCCAAAAGAATGCCTTCATCATTAGGAACTTAATTTAGAACTATCACTCCTTTTTGACAGAATCCTGGATGATTGTTCTCCAGTTTTCTTACTTACACCTATGTTTCTTTTAGAAGTTGATCTAGTAACCACCAATTCAGCATTAGGATTGCCCTTCCTCACTTTCTTACTATCTTTAGTCTCATATGAAGAAAACTCCTCCAATATTAGATTACTCTCAGTTTGCTTACCATCTGTACTAATCTCATCTTGCAATTCATTAAAGCAACATTTATTCTCAAAATCCTTTAGATTATGTGACACCAGATCTTGTAATTCTTTATGAGGAGAAGGTTTCTTCTGTGTAGATATTATATTAGAATTATCTTTCAGAATTAGATCTTAAGCAGAAGTCTCCTGATCCATGGAACCAGTCTTACTTGGAAAGCAACCAATAACCGTTTCATCTTCATTCTCCAGGCTAATTAAATATTTTCTAACCTCACCTTGAACTTCCTCATTAGAGACTTCATTCATATTCAAATTACTTGCTTGAGTACATTCAGAAATCTGATTTTCCTGAGAAGCTTCAGAAACCTCCTTTATATCATGATGCCTGTTAATTACATCAGTAATCTGAGTAAAGTCTTAATCTTCATCTCTAACACCCCTATCTTTCTCTCCTAGTTGCTGATCATCTGTATCTGTAAGTCCTGGTATACTGTTAACTTGTACTTGATCCTTATTAATCAGATTATTCAACCCATCCCCAGGATTATGTATAACTTCCAAAACACCTTTATTCTCATCAACGTCATCTTTGCCCCCATATTGATCAATGGGTTCAGACACTCCTTCTCCGCCATTAGGATCTTCATCAATTCTTCCATGCATTATTACAGACTCTTGTACATAATTAGATATTCCATTATTCTCCTGTTATTAACAGTCATAAGACTCTTTTGAATTATAATCCACATTAACCTCCTGAGCTTCTGCTTTGCCATCCACCTGTTGATTATTAATCTCTTTTTGAATATAATCACCATTAATCTACTGTGTTTTTTCAATAGCTACTACAATTTGATTATCAGCTTCACTATTTTGCACCTTATCAACTTCATTCTCATCAAATTCACCCTCTTCCAGAGAAATGATCCTATTCTTAGCCTGATCTTTGTCTTGACACAAAATTGCAGCTTCTACACCATCATGCACATTATTAACTTGATTATGATCCTTCATGTCATCTACAAATGCAACTGCAACCCTTTGCTCTACAGAAACACCATCTTCTACCACATCCTCCACATTACTTTTATTATCATTGTTCAACTTACTAACTTCAATATCCCTTACTCTTTGGTTCAAAGAATCAAATTTGTTTGACACAGTAACTTCTTTGTTTCCATCATCCTTCCTAGTTGGAATCATTTTGTTCTTGTGCTGCCCTTTGTTTCCAGGATATGTTACCACAGTACCACTGGATAAAACTTTCGATAGATATTGTTGCATTGGTTTTTTCCACCCCCTATATCCTCTATATCTTCTTTGTTAGAACTGCCCTTGTTTACTTGTTCCAGGTTCTTCTACTAAAACAATAGCCTTTCCATTATTCTGAACCACTTCTTCTTTGTCTTCCAACTCATTTTCTAGCAGTTCGGGATAAAGCACCCAACAATCTTCATTGGAATGACTTTGCAAAAAACACTTTGTGCAATACTTTGCTAAGTAGTCGTACTGAATATTAACTTGAATAGACCTGACATCCTTTGTAACATCATCTTCAATCTCCATCCACACAGACTTAGGCAAATCTGCAAGCAAATCTACTTGCACTATTTGGCCTAGTTTTGTTTATAGTAGCAGCATCTAGTTGAATCGGTTTGCCCACAGCTGATGCTAATGTAAACAATGATTCCTTAACAAAAAAAGTAGGAAGAAGTTTTGGAAACGATATCCAAGCCATAGCAATTGAAATCTCCTTTTCAATACTAAACTTAGAATCATATATCAAAGGTCGCATTTGATAAGAATGACCATCCTTTGATTTTAACCAAAAAACACATTTTGACAAGATAGCAATAAAATCTTCTCTTAAATCACATCTTATTAATACATGTCTATCTCTCAAAAAGCCTACACGACAGTTACGCTTTGAACCACACTGTTGAGGTATAATAGTTCTCAGTTCATCCAACTCGGGCCATCCATACGAAAACTTACCAACTATGGCATATTGTAGGTTTTAAATCATCTCCATTCGTAAGACTTCAGAGGAGGACAATCTTACAACGTGTTTACCATCTATAATCTCCACCTTCTTCATAGGGATGGGTTCACATGTCTGCATGGGATTTTCAACAGTATCATGCATAAGGGTATGGAGATATTTATGTCCAGTGTTCGTAGGGGTTGATATGTTTTGATGCTGAGGATTGCTGGACGAGGAGAGAGGAGGGAAATCTTGATGTGAGAGAGACTGACCAACCACCAGACGCGGTGGCTGGCCAGTGGCCGGAGTGGCCATAGAAATTTTAGGGTTTTCAAATTAGGGTTTGCATGGGAGGAGAGAGAAGAGAGATTTTTCTCACTTGCTATTTTTTTTTAGACATTGTGGCACATGAACTTTGTTTTTGAGAGAGAGTGTAAATTATTTCTATCTTGCGTTCCTGATTGTTCTTGAATTTTATGTGTGTGGGACTATTCTCAGTTATTTGTGTGAGGGGCACATAATTTGTGAAGGGTAAGTGATATTCATTGGCTTCTCTGATGGAGTAAATGAGCGAGGTGTGAAAAAATATTGTTGGTGGTTTTGAGTTGACTCTTGAGGTTAGGTGATTAAGGATTGGTGCTATATTATTTTAAACATTCCTGGCATGATGAGTTAGGAGAGTTTCTTCAAAAGGTCATCCTTTATTGGAATGTAGTTTGACCGCTCAAGGACAAGCAATGTAGCTTGGGGTATTGATGATAAGCTATAAACACGGGCTTTTAGCTATATTTCATCTCTTATTTACTTTACTTTAATTCTGTTTGAGCTAATGTGTTACTAATTTATACCCATGTCGTGTGTTTTAGCGCATAGGATGTGTTTCCAAGCAAACGAGCACTTTTTGAGCTTAAATAGAGGTTTTGGCACTTTGAAGTCTGAGTAGAAGCCTACGAATGCGCACATGAAAATGGAAGAACCGGGATCAAGTTCAATGATCGAATGCACACACGAAAACGGAAGAAAATGAAAAAATCGAAGTTGCTGAAAAATTGCTTTGGCACAACGCGCCAGGCTAAAATTTTACAATTTTTTTCAGTTCAATTTTTCAAGGGTATATTTGTCCAGAATCATCAGGGTATTCAATAAATACATGAAAACACGTTTCGTACGGGAGTTTTGACCTAGGGAGCATTGGAGGAGCGTAGAAGAGGATTTGATGATTGAATTTATTACTTTCCATCACGATTCGATTCAATACGGAAGTTTGGATGAATCATCGGTTTTAATGTTTTCTACTTCTTTTTCTTCTATGTTCTTTTCTTCACGTATGGAGTATTTTTCTTGTAAGACTTTGGCAGACACGATGTCACGACCCAAACATCAACAACAACAATACCAATACCAATAACTACATATCATAATATAATCAATTCCATCCCAAAACAGCTCCTAATCTCAACTTAAACTCAATTAAGTTACCGTTTTCATAACTCAATAAAAAAGATAAGAATCATATACATACCTTAAAGTAACTAGAACTCAAGGAATCAAACTCCAAATACAACTTCAATAGAAACCTAGGAACAACTTTCTCTTCACTAGTTTGGGTTCACGAGGCTCGGATCTTGTTACACCTCTCAAATATGTTGGGAAATGTTGGGAGGAATATTTTAGTGTTTATATTTGATTGGGGAAAGGTAAAAATGAAGAGGAAAACATATGGGGTTAAATATATAGTAAGTGGAATAAAGCATCACCACCTCAGGGTTGACAAGCAGGGTCGACGGCCAGTCAACACGTCGACGGCCGTCGACTTGCGCCGTCGTTCTTCCACCTAAGAATTAGGGGCCTCGGCTTGTTGATGACATGAAAGGATGCCATGTCAATATGTCGACGAGCTATCCCTTTGCACCGTCAAAGTGGACTGGTTCCTAGTTCCCTTAGTTGTTCCGTTTCGCATCGATTTGATTCGTTTCACTTCTAATCCTATCGTATTGTAAGGAACATCTACTTGTACGTCAGTATACCCGAGGAAAGACACTTAATATCTCATAAACTCGAGTACGACTCTCTGTACTAAGGGTATACACCACTAGGAAGCCATAGACTTTCTTACGATGAAAACAAGAGGCGTTCGTCCTCGAATGTTCATACAAGTCATGAGTTATAAAAAATTTGCAGAGTATCCTCTGTAACTATACAAATCCAACCTGTACACAGCAACCCAATACAATACCACACAGGGCCATATGCTAAAATATATAACATTATGGCCTCACACGACCAATCACAATAGCTATAAATAAATCCAATACCTGGGGATGATGATGTCTCAAACTACGCCTCCTGGGACAACGGAAACAAGTGCAGGTACTTAGTCTTCATCTCCTCTTCATCCGTGCAAGCCATTTCCTCGACTTTATTATTCCTCCAGAGCACTTTAACGGAAGCCACATCCTTAGTTCGCAATCGACAAACTTGTCTATCTAATATAGCCACAGGGGTCTCCTCATATGATAACTGCTCAGTCACCTGGATATCATCTACTGGTATGACTCTCGAGGGATCTCCTATGTAATTACGGAGCGTGGACACATGGAATACTAGATGTACAGATTCCAGATCAGAAGGTAGCTCTAACTCATATGCTACCTTACCCACTTTACGAATGATTCTATCGAGGGCTTAACTTACCCTTCTTGTCAAATCTCATCACTCCCTTCCTAGGCAAGATCTTCAAGATGACCCAATTGTCCACCTCAAACTCTGACTTACGTCGCTGATTATTTGCATAGGATATTTGTCGACTCTATGCCGCTAGTAGCCTTTCTTGAATCACTTTCACTTTGTCAACCGCTTGCTGTATTAAATCTTGGCCTACTAGCTAATTCTTTCAAACATTAAACCATCCTATGGGTGATCTACATCTCCGCCTATATAAAGCTTCATAAGAAGCCATTTGAATAATGGAATGGTAACTGTTGTTATATACAAACTCAATAAGAGGCAAATGATCATCCCACCTACCTCAAAAATCAATCACACAAGCCATTAACATATCTTTCAGCGTGTGTATAGTATGATCAGCTTGCCCATTTGTCTGGGGAAGAAGTGTTGTACTAAGGCTCACCTGAGTCCACAATCCGTTCTGGAAAGATCTAAAAAAGCTAGCTATGAACTGCGCTCCTCTATCTGATATAATAGCTGTAGGAACCCCCATGAAGTCGTACAATCTCTTTAAGGTAGAGCTTCGCATAATCTTCCACTGAATAAGTAGTTCTGACAGGTAGGAATGTGCTGACTTTGTAAGCTATCAACTATGACCTATATTGAATCATACTTATGCTGAGTACGGGGCAAACCTGTAATAAAGTCCATATTAATCACCTCCCACTTCCATGTCAGAATCTCAGTGGCTTGCAATAAATCTCCTGGTTTCTGGTGCTCTATCTTGACTTGTTGGCAATTTGGACACTGAGCGACAAATTTCGCTATGTCTTTCTACATACCATCCCACCAATACACTTCATTGACATCAGGATACATTTTTGTTGTGCCTGGATGGATAGAATAGCAAGAATAGGGGGCTTCTCCCATAACTTGCCGATGAAGCCCTACAATATTAGGGACACATAATCTACCTCGATACCTAAGTACTCCATCCCCTGTAATCACAAAGGGCGCCTTTTCTTTCTGAGGAGCCGTATCTCGATAATGAACTAAAATAGGATCCTTGTACTGACGCTCTTTTATCTCAGCTACCAAGGATGACATCGCTATATCCTGGACAGTAATTCCTGTATCACTTGAGTCTAACAATCGTCCCCAAGACTGGCTAGCTGACAAACTTCACAAACTATCTCTCTTTTCTCTAGCGGTACATGTGATAAAATACCTATGGAATTATGACTAAGCGCATCGCTACTACATTGGCCTTCCTACGATGGTACAAAATATCAACATCATAGTCCTTTGTCAACTCTATCCATTCCCTCTGATGTAAGTTCAAGTCCTTCTACTTAAAGATGTACTGGAGGCTCTTATGGCTGGTATAAATATAAACATGGACACCATATAAGTAGTGCGTCCACATTTTAAAAGCATGGATCACTGCAGCTAGCTTAAGATCATGGGTGGCATAATTATTCTTATGATTCCTCAACTGTTTAGAGGCATACTCAACCGTTTAGAGGCATAAGCAACAACCTTTACATGTTGCATCAATACAAATCCTAACCCAATACCTGAAGCAGCACAATATAATATGTAGCTGTCTGTTCTTTCTGGAAGAGTCAAGACGGGTGCTGAGGTCAACTTGTCCTTTAATATTTGAAAACTCCACTCACATGCATCGGTCCACTGAAACTTAGCTGATTTTTTAGTCAAATTGGTCAGTGGGGCTGAACGAGAAGGAAATTCCTTACGAATCTCCTGTAATATCCTGCCAGACCCAAGAAACTACGCATCTCTGTTGGTGTCGTGGGTTACAGCCAATTCCTTACAGCCCTGATCCTTTGAGTATCCACTTTAATGCCTTTATCTAAAATAATGTGACCAAGAAAAGCCATAGATTTAAACCAAAACTCACACTTAGAAAACTTCTGATATAACTTTCTATCACCAAGAACTCTAAACACTGCACGTAGATGATCTGCATGTTCAGCTTCTGACGGTGAACAAGCAAGAATATCATCTATAAATACAATCTAAAATAGATCTAGGAAGGGTCTAAATACACGATTCATCAAATCCATGAATACAACTGGTGCACTAGTTAACCCGAATGACATAACACGAAACTCATAGTTCCTATATCTAGTCCTGAATGTCGTCTTCGGAATGTCTTCCTCCTTCACCCTAACCTAATGATACCCTGATCTCAAGTCCATCTTCGAAAAGTATTTAGCACCCTGCAGCTGATCAAATAAGTCATCAATCCTCGAAAGTGGGTACTTATTCTTTATAGTCACCTTATTCAATTTCTTGTAATCAATACACATTCGTAAGGAGCTATCCTTCTTTCTTAAAAATAATACTGGTGCTCTCCACGGTAATGTATTGGGTCTAATAAAGCCTTTCTTAAGTAAATCCTTTAATTGTTCCTTCAATTCTTCGAGTGCCATTCTATAAGGAGGAATGGATATTGGTTGAGTATCTGGCAATAGATCGATAGTGAAATCAATCTCCGGCTCTGGAAGAATGCCTAAAGCTCATCTAGAAACACCTTTCGGAGCTCATTAACCACAGGAACAGACTGAAGGGTCGGTGACTCTACTTGCACATCCTGAAACAGAACCAGGTGATAAATATATCCTTTTTTGATTATCTTACTTGTCTTAAGGTGGGAAATAAACTTACTCCTCGGCCAAGTAGCATTACCCTTCAACTCTAAGACTAGCTCATCTAGAAACTGGAATTGGACCACCTTCGTTCTACAATCAACATTAGCATAATTGGAAGCCAGCCAATTCATACCCATAATAACATGATAATCGATCATATCTAACTCAATCAAATCTGCTATGGTATGATGATTACACACAATATGTCACGAACCAACCCCATGGGTCGTGACTAGTGCTCGACTTGGACACTCGTACGTACCTGTTGGATATAGTCAAACTGAATCTAAGAACAATATGGAAACTTGCAAAAGGACTCCAAGGTTCATGAGGTCGTCACGTATATATATATCCAGATAAACTGTCTCATGAGGAGTCACAACTAATCAAATCATAAAATGATACGCAAGCCAACAAGGCTGCCACTACAGACGAACATATCCATTGCACATCGTATAGACCCAGCTGAACAGAACTTATACACAACCCACACATATGTCTACAGACCTCTAAGAGTATCGATGGTGAAATATGACGGGACAGGGCCCCGCCTACCCCTTGATAAACATATACATATACATCATAAGATCTGTACCAAAGGTCTAGGCTCCGGAACAACGGAGCTCTCCAAGATAGCTGAGTAGAAGTCCTATGCTGAACGGTCACCAAACCGACTATTTGTACCCGCGGGCATGAAACGCAGCCCCCCGAAGAAAGGGGGGTCAGTACAGAATATGTACTGAGTATATAAAGCATAAAATACAATAAAGAGAATCATACTGAAATAGAGATTACCAGAAACAAGTATGGCTTTTAAAACATCAATACACTTGCCTTATGAAATGAAAATCATGCATATCAATATCATATATCATATCCGGCCCATTATGGGACTCGGTGAATAAGGTCGCCACATACCATCCTTGGCGCCACACACATCATAACTCCATAGACACATCCTAACGCCATAAACACATCATAACGCCATCACATCATCGCACCATCACGCCATCACATCATAACACCATCATATATATATATATATATATCGTATCCCGGCCCTCTAGTGAGGGGCTCGATGAACAATGCAGTGAAACTGTGCATGAAAACGAATCCTGGACCGGGACTCAGTGAAAGACATATTGAGGCATGCACGAGTAGAGTAGTGAGCAACCATATGCAAATTAAAACATTATCAAAGACTCAATGGAATACTAATTTTAAAATCAAGACAATAGTCATATCAATTACCTTTCAAATGTCACAGTGGATTATATCAAAATAGAACTTCTGGAATCGTATACACGTATCAGAATATAATAAAATAGCTTCTGGAAATCAAGAACGGTAGCCATCCTAGTGGCTCTAAGAATAGGAACATCTTTGGAATCATATACACATCGTCTATTCGTTTCATAAAGATCATGCCAAAAATAAAGAAGGGTTAACTTTACATACCTGTTGAAGGTTAATCGTAATCACGTTCGCTTCGTCGCCCCTTTAGCCTATTTACTATGAAAGTACGCTATCGTTAGTAAACTATACTTCCTAGCTTATAAATCCGTAAGCAATTACTTATAGGACTCATTGTTTAACTCATACTTCCTTGATTAGGATTTTCATTAGTTAAGAACTTAATAGAAATCGAGCAGCATTTCCCCTATATAACTCGCCTAACCCGAACTTCCAATTAACCTCCTGTTATCACAGCAATACAAACAATGACAGTAATATAAATTTTCATATAAAAACCCTTACAATTCAGCCCATAAACAATCCAATAACTCTTCTTAATTCTTTTCCAATCCAAATCATTAACGTTTAAGATCATACGCCCAACAAACCAACATACGCTTTGTATACGATACTTTATACACTTCTTTCTTCCAAATTTAGAATCCACATCAACGACAACACGACAACAACATATGAACATAACCACACTATTATTCTTTCAACTCAACAATTCCATCTAACAACCACAATTCCTAATATCAACGAATTCATGCAATTTCTTACTTCCAATTTCATCTAATACAATTCTAATCTTTCCACTACAACACCATTAATCCAATTATACCATAAAATAAGAAAATCTTACCTTAATTTAATCGGAGCAATTTCTACACTCGTTTGCACCAATTTCACTATTTCTTCTTCCTCAATTCAATACCCAATGTTGCTATCACCTCTTTGGACTTGCAAATCACCTTAGAATTAATCTAACAAGAACAATGTTTTTTTTAATGGGGGCTGCCATGGCCGAAGCTAGGCAGCCATGGCTAGGTATCTTTTTACATCACAATAGAGTGAAATTTGCGAGTGAAAATGAATGGCAAGATTAGTCACAATTTGGCTATATATACTTTTTCCTTTTATTGGACACGTACCCCCCCCCCCCCATAGTGAATCATCCACCTTATTTTACTTTATAATTATTTTGTTTTATTTATTTTATTCTATTAATTTATTATTATTATTTAAAAAAAATGGGTGGGGCCCACAAGTTATAATTAACTTAATTAATTTTAATTAATCTCTAATCCTTACTTAATAATGTAATCATAATTAATTAGTCGTTAATCTCCAATAATATTTCTACACTAAATAAAATTTATAAGCAATTCGTGTACTAATTAAAGTTGAGAATTTAAAAGCCCTTGTCTCATATCCCAAGAATAATCTCGTCCTTAAACTTACATCGATTAGCTTTCGAATAATCCGACGTGCAAAAATACGGGATATAACATCCTTCCCCCCTTTAGAACGTTCGTCCTCGAATGTTAAGCTAGTCGTGCACTCCCAATACTTCCTTAAATGTTCTTTTATTGAATTATGCCCTTCACATGATTCTTTCGTTGGTCGATTTCCTTCAATGTATTATGATGCATTTCAGATCTCTACGTAACCATTCCCGTAATAGTTCCTCCCTCTGTTGCTTCTCGAGGTAATTATTCCACGTTGTTGTCTTTACTCTCCTCTTTATTTCGCAGTCGGTTGTCAGTTGTATTGCGAGCTCTCCTACTGAAGTGTTACTCTTTCTCTTGTCTGCATACTGTCTATTTGTACTGTCACTGATTGATTCGTACTTGTATTCATGGTACACGTAGTCATGACTCGACTCTTTCTTTATCTATAGTTACTCCTTTAAGATAATGTATCGTTCACTTCACTTTACCTTTTGATCTTTAGACAAGATCTTGTAACGCGCAGATATCCCTCATCGGTTTCTTAGACTCTGCAATCCATGGAGTATTTATACCTCTGGTAACTTGTAGACCCTTCGTAACTTTACGAATAAAATGAAATTTTCCAAGGTGAAATTTTACTTCAATAACCTTATATTGCCCTGCTGTTCCAGTCTATATTCTGGAATCTTCAGCCTCAAGTATCACTTCTCGACTTTCTTTTTAACTGTCATTTTGCTTTTAGCTCTTAATCTCGATCTTTAGAGTTGGCTACCAAGTAGCGCTGGAGTTCCCTCATTTTATAACTTCACATTGCCGCTCTGTGCTCTGTCTATTATCAATTGGTGTAACTCCGAAAAAGTTCTTGATTTGACACATAAATTCACTGTCTTCTAATAACTGGCTCGTCCTGCTCATCTCGTTTAAGCTATTTCACCATTTCTCTTAACCCAACTTATAACACTTTAGGCCTATTCTATTGCCCCTTTACTCAGATTTTGTTTCTAGTTTTCCTGTCGTACATTATGTTGCAATCTTTACACGAATATGTGAAGGTGCTCAAATTAGACCGAGAAATACCTTAGCGTCGTCTCACTAGTCTTTATGCATACCTTACATTCTTCGCTTGTATCTTTAAATTGATACCGGGCTCAACTTTGGCTTTTGCCCTCAACTAATCCTATTTCGATACTTTGGTTCGAACCATCTTGCACCTTTCCTTAATGTATCCGAAATATCATAATTGCATTGCTATTACTGAATCCTTACGCTTGTTCTCAAGTGCCCACTTGGTCTCATTCTTAACATACAAATATGCGTAGATCGCATAACTATTCTTGTGCGACTTGTATAAAGTATATCCAATCTTAGTCTTAGTCTTTCCTTCTCCTGGTTCATTCTGCTTTACATATCTTATTTGTACTAAAACTCACTTGCTGTCTACCTTGTCATACTCCTTTCCCTTCCTTCATTCACTATTTGATTTTCTCATATCCTACTATAGGAAATTTCCTATCCTTTTTTCATTGCTACTTATAAGTCACAATATCATTACCAAGCAACCCCATTGCCAACGTCTCAACCTCCAATCCAGTATAGCATTTCTATTCTTTATAATATCTCTTAAGTTACTCGTTACCATTTTCTTGTCATATTCTTCCTTTTTATAGGCATGCACTTTCTAATGTCATATAATACCAAATCATTACAAATGATCCTCAGTATTGTCTCAAATACCATCCTGACTACTATTCGTTTATCGCTGGCTTTCAGATCTTACCAACTTGTTTCCGCATGGGATCTCACTTGAAGTTTGAGTATCCATATTGGATATATTATAGTGTCAATTGTTTCCATTTGTACTTACTTTGCTTTCACCCGCTTCCCCCCTTTGGGGTTGTACTTATACCATATCCATGCCTTTTCTTTATCATTTATAACTTTGATTCCCCACGTACGAAACCTCGACTAAATCACAAAGCGATGAGAACTCTCGATATATAGTACAAAATCTTATCTGATGGTTGGTACTCGAGTAATGTAATTATTGTAGCAATTTATCCAAAGCCACATACCATTTATTCCGGTCAGTAATTAGCTAGTGCTTATAGTCGTTTCAAATTCTCAATTAGATAGCACTTATATCCTGATGATAAGTGTCCCAAGCTCTCTTATAATAGTATATTTATCCCAACGGATATCATCTATTTCCTCTAATAAATCTACAATACATTAGTTGTTTCGCAAATCCACAATCCCTGTCCTTTAAGGATTTCACTATTTCCGAGGTGAAGTCACATACACGCAGTACTCTTTTATGCCTTATGCTCTTTCACCCTTATCGTGTACGCAACACTAACCTCTAACTTACTCAAAATCATATCAAATTCGTCTTAATAATTGTCTTATCTTACCACCTTGTCGTCGTACTGCACTCTTAAGTTCGTAGCTACATATTTTCCTTTCTATCTTATACTCGTACTCACTTGATTATGTTTGTCTTGGGTGCTTTCTTTAGTATTCCTTTCATTTCTCCAGTCCATGTCCATCTTTTATATTGTGCACGAGGAATCTCATGCTGCTCCTGTATCTTTCGGAAAGCACTATTTCAACATAACCCCTTTTATCATTCTCCAAACGTATTCTGTTCATCCCTGTTTGTTCTTGTCATACTAGTCATTTCCGAGCACTCATTCTACATCGTTACTCATTTTTCTGTAGCTTGGTCTTTCACAAGTTATGCCATTTATATTACCCGTGTTCTCGGCTACGTCATAACCTGTTATTACACCGTTATCTCGCTCGCTTTCTCCTTATTTCCTTCTTTCAATTAACTCCTTCAATCCTAGCATTTCATCAACAACACGCGAAACACATGATCTTGGATAGCCCTCAAGTTTGAGTTTTCCTTCCACAAATTCCATCTCTAATTAGTTGATTAAGAACTAATAAAATGTCACCATAAAGCATTCTCCAACCACCACCAGAAGAAAACTAGAATTCGTCAAGCACCACAGGACTTCTAGTGCTTGATTCACATGGTTTACCTCCAGATTTATTCTTGAGTCGTGAACGAATCATTTAGTTCATAAACGACTTGTTGTATGCCCTGTATTCTTCCAATGAAGTGAAACTTAATTTCCTGACGTTTTTGCCCTTCAATATGAGCTTTTCTAAGGTAAAATGTGGCTAGAATGTATTCTGGTCCGTTCAAATGAATTCCAAACTTTGCTGCTCATATATGCTTCTTCGAAATAAAATTTTCCAAATAAGAATGGTGCCTCTTACGGATGACATGGAGGGTATCTCTAAAAGCTCTAATCTAACATGATAAATTTACCCTATCGGTATCGACTTTCAAGACATATTATGAACCTATATCTCATTCTCTCTTTTCTATTTCTGGGAAAATTTGGGCAGAATTTCCTCTGCACTTCTTACTATCCAAAAACCTGCACGCAGTAAATACCAACAATGCCTCACGGGGCCAACATATATACGTATATGTATCATATTATGTCATAGCCACAGAGGGCTCCCAATTTCAAGTAAAAGGTATAAAGGTGTCGAAACTCACCTCACATATCGCACCTCGTGACGTACCTGATCCTTTAACGATTCGTCCTGTTATACCTTCCGATCTACCTTACTTTTCATTCTTTAACTTTACATTTCAATCGTATTTCAATATTCTTACCTTATCTGACATGCATCTGTCGCACTGTTGCTTACCTGTGTACTTTGTAACTTCCAGTATCATCAGTCACTTTCTTCTGTCGATGTCGTTCTTCAGCTGAAATCAAGGGTTAGTATAAGGAATTTCATTTCCTATGGCTGGGCTCTATCGTACGATCTTGGATATGAAAGAAAGGTAACATCCTAAATGTCCTGTAGCTTCCTGTTTATAGATGTGGTGCACAACACACCGATAAACAAGACTCTACTAGACACGGTCTGTAGACACTCTGAGGTTGAACTACTCTGATACCACTTTTGTCACGACCCAACCCCATGGGCCGTGACTAGTGCCCGACCTGAATACTCGTACGTACCTATTGGATATAGTCAAACTGAATCTAAGAACAATATGGAAACTTGCAAAAGGACTCCAAGGTTCATAACGTTGTCACGTATATATATATCCAGATAAACTGTCTCCTGAGGAGTCACAACTAATCAAATCATAAAATGATACGCAAGCCGACAAGGCTGCCACTACAGACGAACATATCTATTGCACATCGAATAGACCCAGCTGAACAACAGTTATACACAACCCACACATATGTCTACAGACCTCAAATAGTATCGATGGTGAAATATGGCGGGACAGGGCCCCGCCGTACCCCTGGATAAACATATACATATACATCATAAGATCTGTACCAAAAGTCTAGTCTCCGGTACAACAGAGCTCTCCAAGACAGCTGAGTAGAAGTCCTATGCTGAAGGGTCACCAAACCGACTATCTGTACCTGCTGGCATGAAACGCAGCCCCCCAAAGAAAGGGGGGTCAGTACGGAATAAGTAATGAGTATATAAACCATGAAATACAATAAAGAGAATCATACTGAAATAGAGATTACCAGAAACAAGTATGGCTTTTATAACATCAATACACTTGCCTTATGAAATGAAAATCATGCATATCAATATCATATATCATATCCGGCCCATTATGGGACTCGGTGAATAAGGTCGCCACATACCATCCGTGGCGCCATGCACATCATAACTCTATAAACACATCATAACGCCATAAACACATCATAACGCCATCACATCATGCACCATCACGCCATCACATCATAACACCATCACATATATATATATATATATATATATATATATATATATATATATATATCGTATCCCGCCCCTCTAGTGAGGGGCTCGGTGAACAATGCAGTGAAACTGTGCACGAAAACGTATCCTGGCCCGGGACTCAGTGAAAGACATATTGAGGCATGCACGAGTAGAGTAGTGAGCAACCATATGCAAATTAAAACATTATCAAAGACTCAATGGAATACTAATTTGAAAATCAAGACAACAGTCATATCAAACACCTTTCAAATGTCACAGTGGATTATATCAAAATAGAACTTCTGGAATCGTATACACGTATCAGAACATAATAAAATAGCTTCTGGAAATCAGGAACGGTAGCCATCCTAGTCGCTCTAAGAATAGGAACTTCTTTGGAATCATATACACATCGTCTATTCGTTTCATAAAGATCATGCCAAAAAGAAAGAAGGGTTAACTTTACATACCTGTTGAAGGGTAATCGTAATCATGTTCGCTTCGTCGCCCCTTTATCCTATTTAATATGAAAGTACTCTATCGTTAGTAAACTAGACTTCCTAGCTTATAAATCTGTAACCAATTACTTATAGGACTCATTCTTTAACTCATACTTTTTTTATTAGGATTTTCATTAGTTAAGAACTTAACGGAAATCGGGCAGCATTTCCCCTATATAACTCGCCTAACCCGAACTTCCAATTAACCTCCTGTTATCACAGCAATACCAACAATGACAGTAATATAAATTTTCGTACAAAAAACCTTACAATTTAGCCCATAAACAATTCAAACAATCCAATAACTCTTCTTAATCCTTTTCCAATCCAAATCATTAACGTTTAAGATCATACGCCAAACAAACCAACATACGCTTTGTATACGATACTTTATACACCTCTTTCTTCCAAATTTAGAATCCACATCAACGACAACACGACAACAACATATGAACATAACCACACTTTTATTCTTTCAACTCAACAATTCCATGTAACAACCACAACTCCTAATATCAACGAATTCATGCAATTTCTTACTTCCAATTTCATCTAATACAATTCTAATCTTTCCACTACAACACCATTAATCCAATTATGCCATAAAATAAGAAAATCTTACCTTATTTTAATTGGAGAAATTTCTACACTCGTTTGCACCAATTTCTCTATTTCTTCTTCCTCAATTCAATACCCAATGTTGCTATCACCTCTTTGGACTTGCAAATCACCTTAGAATTAATCTAACAAGAACAATGTTTTTTTTAATGGGAGCTGCCATGGCCGAAGCTAGGCAGCCTTGGCTAGGTATCTTTTTACTTCGCAATAGAGTGAAATTTGCAATTCAAAATGAATGGCAAGATTAGTCACAATTTGGCTATATATACTTTGACCATTTATTGGACACGTACCCCCCCCCCCCCCCCATAGTGAATCATCCACCTTATTTTACTTTATAATTATTTTGTTTTATTTATTTTATTCTATTTATTTATTATTATTATTATTATTTAAAACGGGTGGGGCCCACAAGTTATAATTAACTTAATAAATTTTAATTAATCTCTAATCCCTACTTAATAATCTAATCATAATTAATTAGTCCTTAATCTCCAATAATATTTCTACACTAAATAAAATTTATAAGCAATTCGTGTACTAATTAAAATTGAGAATTTAAAAGCCCTTGTCTCATATCCCAAGAATAATCTCGTCCTTAAACTTACGGTGATTAGCTTTCGAATAATCCGACGTGCAAAAATACGGGATATAACACAATAACTACACAACCTCGATATACTCACCTAGCTATGACTGCGTCACCAACTGGCATAGACACCTCAAAAGGTTTAATCGACTCAGGCTCTATCCCAAATTTTCCAGCAACGAACGAAGTATCATATGGCAAAGTAGATCCTGGGTCAATCAGTGTGTATACATCATAGGAGGAAACTGATAATATACCTACAATAACATCGGAGATGACTCACAATCTTGTCGATTGGCTAATGCATAGATGCTTTTCTGAGGATCGTTCGAGCTAAATGCTCCACCCCTTCCTCTACCACGTCATGCTGGTGTCTGAGAACCTTGCCCTGAATAGCGTACAGATGAAGAAGAACTAGCTACAGACCCTGTAGGCTGAACTATACCTACATCACCCCTCACTCCCTTATCACATGACCTGGCTGGCCATAAGTATAACAAGCGTCTTACCCCAATTGACACAGTATAGGTGGTCTCATCTGGCCGGACTTCGGTCTATAATGAGAGCCCAAAGCTATGGAACTCTAACCCACTCCGGAATAAAAGGACCGATCAAATCTATGACTTGAAAACCGTGAAGGCGCACTCGCTGCTGAATGGAATGGATACCAGGAATACTGCTGTGTCTGTCCACCTCTAAACTCACCAACAATATCTAAAGATCTAGCCCTCTAACAATGGCCTCGGTCACGTTCACGCTCTATCCTCTATTGACGCTTACGATCCTCCAAATTCTGTGCATACGCCTGTATGCGAGAAATATCTATACCTGGTTGTAACGCAGTTGTTGTACACTCATCAATCAGATGCGACCCAAAAGCAATCCCAAAATGATGAACTCGATCCTCCATCTCGGCTACTACAGCTGGGGCATATCTAGACAATGAATCGAAGAGCACACTATACTCTGAACACTCATGCTGCCCTGCTGTATAAGCAAGAACCTATCTGCTACAGCCCGCTGAACCTCTGGCAGCAAATAATGACGAATAAAGGCTACTGAAAAATCTTGTCAAATGGCTGGAGGGGCATCCTCTCCCATAGATAACTGCCAATTCTGGTACCACTACAGTGTAACATCACAGAGCCTATACGAAGCCAACTCTACTGACTCAATTTCGTTGGCATGCATGGCCCATAAAGTCCTCTACATGCCATTAATAAAGTCTTGGGGATCCATGTTCTGCCTCAACCCGGAGAATTCTGGGGGATCTAAACCAAGGAAATACTTAACCCTCGCAATAGCTCGGTCTGCTTGATCAACACCAACTCCCTGAAGTTGAGCCTGAGCGGCTGCCAATCTAGTCAGAAACTGTATAGCATCCCGTATATCCTTACCCGGTGCATCTGGCTGAGGAACTGGAGGCACTGAGGCAGGTGCTAGAGCAGTGGCTGGGGCTGGCACCCCTCTGTGCTCCTCTGATGCAGGTGGGGTATGCGAAGTCTGAGATAGGGTCTCATTCTGAGACTCGCCCCGAGCCCTGGTAATCCGTGGAGTTCGGCTAGTAGCCTCTCTAGTCACTCTCTTGCCTTTCTGGGTAGCGGTAGCTTTCTTTGAAGGCATCGCTAAAATCATAACAGGTTATTAGAGACGAACTCTTACCATATGGATCAATCGTACGATCAAGGATAAAAGAATGAAAACATCCTAAATGCCCTACAGCGTCGTGTCTATAAGTGTGGTGCACAACACACCCATAAACAAGACTCTACTGGACACAGCCTGTAGACAACCCTAGCACAGAACTGCGCTGATACCTGTTACACCCCGTATCTTCGAAGAAGCACTTATAAATTTGAAACATAAGTACGTTGAGTTATGGTTAAGTAAAACCATTTTGGCATGTAAGGAGCGGGCATTAATAAGTATATTTAATGAGTGAAAGATGTCTATAAGGTATACCAGAAGGTTTTATAAGGAAATGAGTGGAAGTAATGGAGTAGTACGACTTTGGAGAAAGGATGGGTGAAGTTTGTGTGTGAAAAGTTTGGTACAATTTAGGGGACGAATATCTCTTCCCATATGAAGTGTTTTGAAGTGAAAGAAAATTCTAAAACGAAGTTCGTCGAGTCTAGTTTCCAACGCAACAAACCGCTCATCGATAGGACATCGGAGTAGAGAATTATAGACGTTACCAGTTCGGCTGACAAAGCAGAAACGCGTGCTACAATAGTGCTACAGTACCGACTTGCTACAATACTGCTACAATAAATTGCTACAGTGACCCGACCCGAATTTGAACTTTATATAAGGGGTAAAAACCCCTTTTTCACTAGATTTTAGCCCAGAAATTTCTAGAAATCAGGAGGGAGAGTGAGAGTACCAAAAAGTGAGCAATTTTCAAGTGATGGAATATTAGTTTAGGTCCGGATAACGCATGGTTGTGATTCTAGCATTGTTTTGCGGTAGATTTTAGCGTGGATATTGAGGATATTTCTTTCTTAACAAGAAAAAAAAATGTATGAATCTTTCTCTTTTGGTATTATTTAAGGCTTATTCTCGGAGACAAAGTCGTTAAATAATTGTGTGTAAGTTGGTTAGTTATGGAAGTTGGAAAACAGCGTGTTGGCTGTTTTATGGTACATATTGGTGTTGGAAATGATATTATTGATGTTGGTATGGCTGTTGTTGTTGGCTGCTGAATTGAAATTTCTGGCTAGGCATATAAACAGGGGAGATGCTGCCCGATTCCCGGCAAGATATAAAATAGTTTAATTTGAAAACTTAGGAAAAGTGTACGGTGATGAATCTAACATTAGTGTAATTGCTCTCGAATGTAGATTTACGATCTCGGGCGGATAATCATAACTAGTAGGAAGTCGAACAGGTATGTTAAGGCTCGTCCCTTTCTTTCAAAGGCATGATTCCTATGGTATGACTCTATAAGTGTTTCCATAACCTCCTTCATTTCAAAGGCTAGAAGTTAAAGACTCTTAAAGCTTCTTATGATGTTAAAAATGATAATTTTTATGAGGATTACGTTGAGGATGATTTTATGCTTAAAGGTCTCAAATATGATTTCAACGATGATGTGAAAATGTCAAGCTATTTTATGATTTTCTCGATTTATTCATTGTTGTTGATCTAACCTTATAAATTGTTCCTCCAAGGTGGGATAGAGCGATAGTTTTCATTTGAACTCCTATGCATGCCATGAGTATAATATATGTATCTGGCTATTTTGTGACACTACAGAGAGCTCTATTATTTCATTTTGATTATGCACTGCACTCATTTTCATTCTTCATGTATATATAAGACACAGTTGACAGGGGATGACGCTGTGAACTTTGTTGTGTATTACAAGGCCCAGTTGAAAGAGGGTGATGTTGTGGCCCTTGTTGTGATATGTATATATATGGCACAGTTGATAGGGGGTGTGCTGTGGCCTTTGTTGTGATGTGTATATATATGGCACAATTGACAGGGGTGCGCTGTGGCCTTTGATGTGATGTGTATATGTATGGCACAGTTGACAGGGGGTGACGCTGTGACCTTTGTTATGATGTGTATATATATGGCACAATTGACAGGGGGTGACGTTGTGGCCTTTGTTGTGATATTTCTATGGATATATGTGTGTCTTTGATATATCTATACTGATGCATTTACTTTGCCCATTCATTGACATGTCTCAAATGTTTTCCAGGATTTTATGTATATGTCGATTTCATGCCTTACATACTCAGTACACTATTCGTACTGACCCCCTTTCTTTGGGGGCTGCGTTTCATGCCCGCAGGTACAAACACTCAGTTTGGTGGTCCTTCGGCTTAGGACTTCTGCCTAGCCGCTTGGAGAGCTCCATTGTTCTGGAGATTGAGTTATTTTGGTACAGATTCTTTTGACCTAGACTTGGTTATACTTTTAGAGGTCTGTAGACATATGTGGGTTGTGTATATACGATTTGGTCAGCTATATCGATGTAGTTCATCTTGGATGTCCTCGTGTATAGTGGCAGCATTGTTGGCTTGCATAGTTGTTATGTTTTGGTTAGCTATGGCTTCTCAGGAGACAGGTTCTCTTTGATGTATGAAATGATGAGTTAATAGCATGCATTTACAGAGTGCCATATTTTTTTCAGTTTCAGTTTGATTATATCTAGCGGGTCGTATACGGGTGCCCAGCTCAGGCACTAGTCATGGCCCATCGGTTTGGGTCGTGACAATACCGCTTCAGTCATGACCCAAACATAAAAAAAAACAACATCCACAACAACAATACCAATACCTACATATCAAATATAATCAATTCTATCCCAAAACATCTCCCAAAACAACCCCTAATTACAACTTAAACTCAATTAACTTACCGCTTGCATAACCATGTTTTCTTCAGTTTAAATTACTAAAACTCGTGGTAATCCACTCAATAACAAATATAAGAATCATATACATACCTTAAAGAAACTATAACTCTGGGAATAACCCTGGGAACAACTTCCTCTTCACTAGTTCGGGTTCACGCGACTCGGATTTTGTTAAAACCTCACTAATATGTTGGGAAAGGTTGGGAGGAATATTTTAGGGTTTATATCTAGTTGGGGAAAGGTAAAAATAAAGAGAAAAATGTATGGGTTTATATATATAGTAAGTGGAATAAAGCTCCACCGCCTCAGGGTCGACGAGCAGGGTCGACGGCTCGTCAACACGTCAATAGCCGTCGAAGTGCGCCGTCGTGCTACCCCCCAAGAATCAGGGGCCTCGATATGTTGACGGAATGAAAGGACGCCACGTCAACATGTCGACGGGCCATCCCTTTGCACCGTCAAAGTGGATTTGTTCCTGGTTCCCTGAGATGTTCCGATTCGCATCGATTTGATTCGTTTAACTTCTAATCCTATCGTATTGTATGGAACATATACTTGTACATCGGTATATGTGAGGCAAGGCACTTAATATCTCCTAAACTCAGGTACGAATCTCCGTACTAAGGGTATACATAACTAGGTAGCCATAGACTCTCTTACGATGAAAACGAGAGGTGTAATACATGATATATTGATTGACGTTTTTAGATTCGATTCTTGTTTGATTGCTTGAATTCATTAACAGGGTTTTGAATTGAATTACAGACTTATTTACTAATTTATTTAATTGAAATAGAAATAGTTTGGTGAATATCTTGCATTATTTTGTTTGGTTTTAATTGGTGATTATTCTAAGTAATCGAAAGAGCTTCTTGAATTACTGGTTAAACCAAGAGAGGGAAATATTCGAGAGACATTTTACTTGATACTAAACCCTTAATGATTTCTTGCATATGATCACATGTCATTTTTTAATTAGTCTTGAATTCATGAATAGTAGTTTTGCTTGATTGTGGAGATATTCTTGGATGCTTTAACCGGAAGAGAAAGTGTTTTATGAATTATCATAATATAAATCTGATTCATGTGAAGTATAGCAATATGGGTACTGTTAGATTCATGTGACCTTGTATAACGCCATTTTGACCATGTTGAACTCGAACTCATGATAAATTGCCATTTTGACCTTCAGGATTTGGGACCGGGTTTTGGATGACCATTTTGGACCCGAATAATTTTTTTAATTTATGGGTACCCTTAGAATCGTGTATTAACATAGAATTCGTATCATGATAGACTTTTATCGTTCGAGGGCACTCTGAAAGAGGAAGGCACAAGTTTGAGGGTTCGTGGCTCCCGCTCACTATCGAGGTAGGTTACAATTTTCTCATTTAGATTCCTATTGGATGGCGTATATGGTATGTTAAAGTTGAAAGGGTATTGGGAGTAAAAAGTAGGTCCCGCCTTATTTGTTGTGATGAATTCTTAGGTGGGTACTGGTGTATTTGTTCGGGAAATTGTTGCATGTTAGGATGTTGTGACAGGGAAAGCATGATAGGCCTACGCGCATTGGTAGTGGGGATAAATCCACTTAGGTTGGTATGGTTATTGCTTATGTCGGCTAAGATGGCCATGTTTTACTATTGTGTGTACGAATTGGTTCATTTGCATTCATCACGCCATATCCCATTTATATCATGAAAGTGGCATCAATTTTGACCTTAAGTTGACAATATGTGACCCGTGGTGTATATACATTCATCCTCTACTTCACGACTCTATTAACACATCTTATCATGCATTTTAAACCTTTCCATGCATGTATACGTAAACATATATATTCATTGTGATGAGGCATTTTATGAGATATGAGATGGTCCGTCAAGGCTGGGAAAGAGGTAAGATTCATGTGCTTAAACCCAAGGAGAAATGGTTCCGGGTATATTGATATGTGTTGCGTGAATACGATTTGATATGATATGATTTATATGGTTCTCAACCAATCTGAGGGTACATGCAAAATGTCATTGAGAGGTATATGGACCTTGCGAGTCCCCCATGGTCATGACTCTATGGCATAGCCCACAGCATGGGTGTACCACATATGAGACTTAGCAGTGCATTACATTCATAGATTCGGTCGCTTAATCCGTTGAATTCTCACATGATTATTTGGTTACTCGTCGTATTAGGTGATGCATGACTAAGAGTTAAAAGGTATATATAGAAAGGTTGGTTGTGTGGTTTCACTTGGTGTGCTTCTTTTCTATCTTTATATACTTTATGGGTTATTCCTTAGTTGTCGGCCTCTGATACTTACGGAGTACTATGGGTTTGTACTCACCAACACTTGCTACACTTTTTCTGGTGCAGATACAGACCCGTGTTCCATCTTCAGGCCTCGTGGCAGATCCCGAGGTTGCCTTATTCCAGATTCTAGGGTGAGCTTCAGTCGGACCCACAACCGTGGGCTCTTTTATTTTTGTTTGTCCCTTTCATCTCGAGACAACTTTCTATTTCTGTATTTTCTAAGACTTGTACAAGCTCTTGTATGAGTTATACTTTGGGTTGTATTAGATTAAGTTACGTTACTTATATATTTATGTTAAGACTATCGGATAATGTTGCAAGCATAATCAATTCTTTTACTTTACTTTATAAATGATTTGATACTTCGGGGATGGTTCGGCTACCAGTTGGATAGTGTAAGTGCCATCATGACCCACAAATTTGGGTCTTGACAAATTGGTATCAGAGCTTTAGGTTCATCGGTCTCATGAGTACAAGAGCAATGTCTAGTAGAGTCTTGCGGATCAGTACGGAGACGCCTGTACTTATCTTCAAGAGGCTATGAGATACTTAGGAAAATTCCATTCTTTTATTCCTTTTCGTGCCCATGTGATTCAGTTCAAGGACCAAACTTCTTTGTTTCTATCTCTCACTAATAGTGAGGACACGTTCTCGGGTTCGAACTCGACCTGTTGGATATGACATCGCGCGGCATGCTACGAGATGCGTTAGTGTGATAATGATGCGAGATCAAGTTAATATTGAAACTGTGACTTAAAGATTCAATTGAGGGGGGTTGTGATTCAGATTCTCTAATTTTGTGATATCGCTATGAAAAGGGAGTGATGGTGCAAAGGACTACATGATAGCCAAGTTTCAGCGGTTAGTGGATCGAAAGTCGAAGAAGTGCATTTTTGGTATAGTAAGTGTGGGAAGATATTTATAATTTTAAATTGTACGGTTAGCGTAATAACCAAGTGGTAAGCGTTGTATCTTTAAGGATTACACTTGAGAGGTTTGGGTGACATGTACTAATATTCTGAAGACAAAGGAAAACTTGGATAAATCAGTTGATCGGATAGGAGGAATAGTTGATGAGGCTATGCAAAGAACTTTGGAAAGCATATAAACATGAAAGATGGCCTTTCGAGATAAGGTATGAGGAAGTAGGACTTCATATCAGGGTGCGTGTAAAGTGTCATCAGTTACTCGACGGAACTAGGATATAATGAAGGGAATTCGAATGGATCACTCTCAGTTATAGGACGAGCACAGTGGTGGATGTGCTCGTCTGGGAAAACGTTACTATGGATGGTAGGATTTTGTGGGAATAGTTAGGGGTAGTATTTTAGGAAAGGTCGTGTTTGACGGTTAGCTTGATATCTCGGGCATATGGGGTAAGAAATAGTCATTTCGAGCTATGAGCTTGTTGATTTCTGGAAACTACTCTGTTTATGAAGTGACTGCTAATTGATCGATAAGTTTGACTACGTCGTAGGCTTCTGAGGGAAACAATGACTGACTAATAAAAATTACTCTAACAATGGACGAGTGTGATGATTTAACAACTTAAAGATTTATCAGTTGTTGCACCTAATTTGGAGAAGAAATGTGGATATTGTATATGTGATGTGTTTGACCTAGAGGGACTCCAGTTTTAAGGTTCGAGTGAAGCATGGTTTTTAGCCTCGCCCATTCTCTAAAAACCTCAATCTTCTTGGGATCAACCCTTATCCCGTCCTTAGACACAACATGGCCCAAGAATGCCACAGAGTCAAGCCACAACTCACACTTTGAAAACTTGGCATAAAGCTTCTTCTCTTTCAACAACCCAAGAATCCTCAAATGACGCTCATGCTCCTCCCTATTCTTCGAATATAACAAGATATCATCGATGAATACAATGAGGAAGGAATCAAGATATGGCCTAAAAATGCCATTCATCAAAGTCATAAACGTAGCAGGGGCATTTGTAAGGCCAAATGACATCAAATGACTATAACGAGTCCTAAAGGCCGTCTTCGCAACATCCTCGACTCGAATCTTCAGTTGGTGGTAGCCTGACCTCAAATCAATCTTCAAAAATACCGAAGCACCCTGAAGTTGGTTGAACAAGTCATTAATACAAGGAATAGGATACTTATTACAAATGGTGACCTTGTTCAACTGACGGTAAACTATGCACATCCTCATCGTACCGTCTTTCTTCTTCACAAACAAAACAGGAGCATCCCAAATGGAACACTCGGTCTAATGAACCCCTTACTCAACAGATCTTGTAACTACTCCTTCAACTCCCTCAACTCAACGGGCGCTATCCTATAAGGAGGAATAGAAATAGGGCGCGTGCCTGGATCCAAATCAATAAAAAAAACAATGTCGCGGTAGGGTGGCATACCCGGTAAATCAGACTTTTGCGAACTCACTCACAATGGGCATGGACTCAAAGGGCGGAGAACCAACGCTCGTATCACGAACATGGGCCAAGTAAGCCAAACACCCCTTGCTAACAAACTTTTTTGTGCGGAGATAAGAAATTGTCTTCTTTGAAGCGGGGCTCGGAGTACCCCCTCCACTCTAACTTAAGAATCCCAGGCATAGCTAACGTGACTATCTTGGAGTGACAGTCCAAGATCGCATGATACGGTGACAATAAAGTCATACCCAAGATAATATCAAAGTCTACCATTTCCCATATCATCAAATCTACCCAAGTATCATGTCCCATAAAAGTAACTAAGCAAGATCGAAAGACTCGATCAACAACAACTGAATCTCCAACTGGAGTAGACACATGGACAAGCACATCAAGACGATCATTAGTCAAATCCCAACCAACAGAATGATCGGCAGATAAACATGAGAAAGTAGACCCCGGATTAATCAAGCCTGAAGCAGGTCGATGACAAACAAAAATATTACCTGAGATCACAGTATCAAAGGCCTCAGCCTTCAGCCTACCCAAAGGGAATAGTAAAGACCACCACTGCGGCCACTCTGGCCAGACTGCGCCCCTCTTCTGGAGGCCTGAGAACCGCCTCTAACTGACCGTTGTCCACCCCTAGACAGATGAGATCCTCTGCAGCCTGACTGAGCACCGCCTCTGGCTGAAGAACTATCCCGGCCACTAAATTGCGCCGGAGTCCTCAAAGTCTGGAACCGGGAACCCTGCTAGAAGCCACTCTATCCGGATCTGGGACAATCTCTTACAAGCGACCAGAGACACTACACACATAGTAAGATTTGTGGCCTGGAGGCCGATACATTGAAGTCGATGAATTAGAGGGACCACTACGGTAAGGTGGATGAGAGTAAGAACCATTATAGGACTGTCCAACTCCATAAACACTGAGGCTAGAGGACAACCTGAAGAAGCCTGCAATGCGGACTGAACAGGGCGGCTGGGGGCTGACTGATAAGGCATGCATGACTTCCCCCCACTCCTGTAGCTCGAACCACAAAACCTACCATGATGACGCAGCCTCTTCTTACTAGACTGTCCCAAAGATCGAGCCTTGGCAGACTCAAAACCCACAGCATGATCAACAACCGCTTGAAAGGAAATCTCAAAGTCACCAGTTGGAGATAAGCACAATGTAGCGAATATATAAGCCCACAAACAAACCTACAAACCCTCTCCTCATCCGTGTGAATCAACTGGGCAGCATACTCAGCTAAAAATAAAAATTTGGCCTCACATCTGACACCGACATGCCTCACTGTCGCAAGCGAAGGAACGCATCTCTACACTCATCCCTCAAAGTTCGTGGCATGTTCTTCTCCAAGAAAGCCTAATGAAACTGGGTCCAAGTAAGTGAAGGTGCACCAACGGGTCTGCCCTTAATATAAGTCCTCCACCAAGTCTTCGCATCACCGCGAAACTGAAAGGACACGTAATCCACACCATAAGACTCCACAATACCTATCTTATAGAGCCTCTCATGCATATTGACTACGAACTGGTATGCATTCTCACTACGAAAGCATGAGAACATAGGAAACTCCATCTTTGGGAACCTCCCAACAAGCTCCTTAACTCCAACGGTCAAAGTCTGAACTACCACGGGTCTGAGAGCATCCTCAAGGACTGAAATACTGCCTAAATACAGGGCCATAGTAGCAGCAGGATACATCCACATAGTCTGGCCCTGCTTGGGAGTCCGTACCCCCACTCGAGTCTGGGAACCACCTAGAGTAGTGGCACTACCTACAGCATGCTGGCCGTCAAGATGAAGAAAAATACGGGCCATAACATCCTAGAATGCTTGATTAGACATTGCATCTGGGTGTGTTTGGGCAAGTCCCACGCCTCCCCCGGCTGCCTGTGCTCCCTCGGGTTAACGCTCAGGAGAAGCTGAATGTGCTCGCCACTGTCCAGCCACAAAGACCTCACCCACGGCCTCTAGCTCGGCCACGACCTCTCGCATGTCCTCTTCCTCTGGTGCCTGCCCCAACAGCGGGTTCGGGCACCTCCTCCCTCGCGGTGGTAGTTTGTGTCCTCTCCATCTGTGAGAGAATAGAAGTGAATCAGATACCAATTTGCAAATTCCAGATACCAATTTGAATAAAGTAGCATGAAGGAATGAAAGAATGTGAAGTTTCCTAAATGTCCCATAGCCTCTCGTAGATAGGTACAGAGCTCATCATATAAATCCGTAAGACTCTAGTAGACATGCTCCTGTACATATAAACCGAGTACCCTAGGGCTCTAATACAACTTGTCATCTCCCAATTTGGGAAACGTGCTAGCACCTACAATATCTCACCTCGGTAGGTGACCCCGTCCCTTATTCACAACCCAATCAACAAATAAGTAACACAATTACTAGAATATATGATAAGTCTAACATAAATAGATAAATAAAGTGCAGAATAATAAATCAATCCCCAAGAATCTTGTTTAGGCCGTACAAGAGCCACTATAATAAATCCATAAATTTAAATATGAATACATAGTCTAAAAGTAGAATACTGTCTCAGAATAACAAGTAAGACAAGTAGAAGAGAGAAGACATCAGGGCTGCGGATCCGTCCAAGTGCTCATACTAAAATGCTCGTCAACAGCCTCGGGACTCAGTCATGAAGAGAATAAGTCGATCCAGTCACGTACTCTGCACTCATTAAAGAACGCAGCAACGTAGAATCAGTACAACAACATCTACTAGCTAGGCATCACATGCCGACAACAGTTAGATAACATACAATAAGAACGAGACTGAAAGATTGATATGCTCAGAATCAGATATAACTGAACACAATCCAAGAATATAATGTCCAGTACCAAATTTACCAAGTCTAGTATATCTTCTCAAATCAACTATAAGTCTGAAGTACAGTATCATGAACCACTATCAAGTCCAAATATCACCATAAGATCAACCATCAAGTCCAAATATAGTATCATATGTAAATATGAGATGAATGCAATGCAAATGCAGTGACACACACACACACACTTTGGGTGGAAATATTTCTCGTCTCCTCGAAGTCATAAGCCAAGGGGGACCGCTAAGTCCATGTACTTGTTGTGGCGTACAGCCCGATCCATTAGTCAATGTTGCGGAATGTGCAACCCGATCCAAGTAAGTGTTGCAGCGTGCAACCCGATCCCAATATATGTATAAATGAGTGTATGCATAATAACAATGCCAACAAGAATATAAGAATCGATCGTGCCACACATGGACAAATATCTCAGTCACCATATCAATATCATAACCTTATTTTCCTTTCCAACAATCTCAACAATGGTAAATATGCTCTCCGAATCATAAGACAATCATTAAGCATTAATTTAGAATCAATCACGTGGCGACAGGCCAACAAATCAAAATAAGGGAACAATTCAATAGAACACAGCAAGGCAAAATGCCATACTCAACAATAATACCAGCCTAAGTATTCCATTCCAAACTCCATACCCAAAGGTTTACATGCTTTCTTTAACAATCACTAACTCTACATATGATTCGCTAACTAAAGTCTAACAAAACAAGTATGTCGTAACCTACCTGGAATGTTGAACAAGAGCCACGAACTGTCAAACCTTAGCCTTGCCCTTTCTTTGCGCCTCCAATTACTCAAATTCTAATCATATTCGAGTTATATATTAGAAATCAAGAAGAAGAACACCCATATTTCTATGCTTCTAGTCCACGTCAAATTATTACTCATGGAATTGGGGAAATGGAGCCACAAGGGTCAAATGGAAAATTAGAAGGTGGAATATGCCGTTCATGCTCTAGATGATTAAACCGACTATTCAATGTCTAAATCAACTCAAGATTAAGCCTAATTCGGATTTAAAGTGAAACCCCCAATTTTGGGTAAGAACCCTAGCTTTTCAATCCTCAAATTAATCAACAATAATGGAAGAAATAAGCTTGACAACAATGAATTCATCAAATTATATGGTTATACTAGTCAATTTCACCATTAATATCCATTTAGGAAGTCTAAAACCCATTTCAAGAAATTTATCATAAGACTCATCTTCTCCACTTTGATTCTAGTGATTCTAAGCATGGATTAAGGATTTAGGAAGGTAAATGATGAAGTCTAGGATCAAAGATCTTACCTCCAAGAAGATTCAGTCGAAAAGCTATTTAATTCGCCCAAAGTGTGCTTAGAGAGTGATGAAGGTAAATGATAGGGTTCAAGGGTTTTAACTTAAGAAAGAATGAAATAATCCGCCGTCATCCGCTGCAGCGGTTGGATTGCCCGCTACAGAGAGCTCGCTATGGCGCTACTTGGACCGCTACGGCAGCCAACACTACAAATCACAAGGCCGCTATAACGGCTTCCCTTCCACTATATCAAGTACACCAGAGCGAATATTTGTCCGCTGGGGCGAGTTGCCATGATTTCTTCCCACGCGCTATAGCAGTCGGTCCCTCACTACAACAGGACCGCTACCGCGAGCCTGGTGCTGCCGCAGTGGATACCAGACACCAGAAAATCCTAGTTTGTAATAAGTTTCCACCCGAAATCTGACTATCACCCGAGGCCCCACAAATACGAAACAAACATGCAAACATGCTACAAACTCATCCGTGGCCTCGAAATTTCCAACAGAAGCCTATTTGACCAAGTCAACCCCCCAATGTCCTAAAGCCAAGTTTCCAACCCAAGTCCCAAAACGCTTCCAAGTGCCTTTGGACCCGAACCAAACATCCCACCAAGTCATAAACGGCCATCCGGACCTCTCGAAATTGACGAAATTCCGAAAAAGGTCTATTTACACAAAAGTCAAGTTTGAGTCAAACATAACTCACTTTAAGGCTCAAACTTCCAAAAGTCACACCAAAACTCACCTGATGACCTCGGGAAAGGGTCAACAGGGGTAGAAGGGTCAATAGTACTATAACGACCAATCAGGTCGTTACATACCTAAATACTTCCGTGTGATAAAACATGTTTTCATACTTGTTCTATTTTTTAATGAACTGCTCTAGGATTGAGTCATCTTCACCTTATTTTCTCTCCATTTGTCTTTTTGATATATCATATATGTAGACAGTTCATTCTCTCTCTGATCTAATTATGGCACTTGTCTTTGCATTGGCACACATGTTTGCACTCTGGGTTCATGTGTATGCTCTTTTCTTTAGTTTTTTTTAAAAGGGAACATGTCTATGGACCTATTCTAACCATCCTAAGTTGCTTGCTTTATCAGGCCTTTTACATTGTCTTGAACCATTGCTTCATCTCACCCAACTATCTAGCTTTGTTTAATTACCATGTCAATTATCACATATATTCTTGTTACACCTTGTAAATTTTTGCGTCGTTGTAAACAAACTAATGTGATTCCAAAGAGGCTATGATACCCCTATAAGGTTAAGGAGGACTTTTAATAAGTGTTAGATAAGTATTTAAAGGTTCTGAGATCAAGCGAATTGAAAAAATTAAGTTTATCGAAATTTGGGAAAATCTGGCAGAATTTTTGACAGAAATTTGGTCCCACTTTAGAGAGGCATATCTCCTAGAATATGAGGAGTTATGGAATATGTAACCTATGTAAGTTGAAGTTCAGAGAGTCTTCCTTTCAATGCAACTGACAAATCACAAATCTGTGAAATACAAAGAACGTTATTGCCTGTATAAAAAATTACGATTTCAAATTACGAACCGTAATTTGAATTACGGCCAGTAATTCCACCGTAATTTGAATTACGATCAGTAAGCTGTGACCGTAAAATTTGAGGCGGTGAGTTTCCAAAATGTTATAATTATGATCCCCTGTTCATTTTATTTCTTTTTAACATAACCCCAAGTCCTAGAAGGCCCTAGAAACCTCTCCAAACATATCTCAACATATTTCCAAGCCTAAACCAAAGATCAAAGTGAAGATTAAAGTGGTTAGGGTTTCCAAGTGAGGTCTACACTTGTCTCCTCTTCTTGAAGATGCTTGGGTCAGTATTTCTTGTGGTGGAGTAACCTTAGAATTGAAGTGTTCTTAAATTTTGAGGTAAGATTTAATTTTAGTTCCTTGCTTGTGAGTTTATTTGGTAATTATGCTAAGATTTGAGGAGAGGAAGTTGGAGGAAAGTTTAAATATGAATTTGATGATATCTTGGAGTTGTAAATTAACTTGAGCTATAATTATTAGTATGTTATGAGTATAATCTTGCTATGAGGGATAATAATGATGATTAGGAAGTGTTGTATACAAGTGTATAAGGGATTGTGTTGAAGTTGTTTTTATGGATAGATTATGAAAAGAAGTTTGGATTGAGTTGAGTCCAATTTGAATATAAATCTCTTGGCTATGGTATTGTTGATATTGTTATTGTTATTTGGGAGTTGTTTTTGAATTTGGTGGAAGTAAGTGATATAGGGGAGATGCAGCCCAAATTTTGTTAGCTCACCTAATAGTCTAGTTTGATCTTATAAGCGTTGCAACGACTTAAACTTAGTATGAATCCTCTTGAAGGTAGATTTTGCGGACTTAGGAGCAGATGTTAAGTAGTTAAGAAGACATAAAGGTATGTTAAGGCTAACCCTTTCTTTCTAAAGGCATGATTCCTTTATTGTGAATCCATATATGGTATCCATAATGTCCTACTCCTAGAAATGCTAGAAGCTCATAATTTTTAAGGTTCTTATGATCTTGTTGATAAATGTTCCTTATAATGATGATGATGATGGTTCCATTTCTACAGATACCAAAGCTTTTAGTTCTTGATATTCTTATGATATTATTGAGCTTCTTTCATGATTATTGATTATATTCATTGATGTTGATCTCATCTTATTATTTTGTTCTTTTAAGGTGAGATATGTTCATGATGATAGTCTGATAATGATAATGATAATTGGAGGTTTACCGACCTTACGTCACTCCGATAGATTTATAGCTTTTATTTAGGCTCTCATGCATGCCTTAAATATATGTATGTATTTTCTCACACCACACCGCGCTATAGGCAGCCGACCAGACACATGGATGTACACACCACTACAATGGGCAGCTTATGATATCATCCCGGACGCATGATATATAGATTGGGCTTCACGGTCCGCAGCATTGTCGATATATGGATCGGGCTGCATGTTCCGCAGCAATATATATAATGATGATATGATATATGGATCGGGTTGCACGTTCCGCAACAATATATACATGATGATAACACCGCGCCTATATGGCCGGGTAGTATACGATATATGTATGAGATGGTTTATTTTGCTAAATCTCAGCATGCATGACATCCTTCTTAAGAGGCATTCAGATGTACCGGTTATTTTTCTTATATCATGCTACTTTCCATGTCTTTTATTATGTTGCTATTCATGCCTTACATACTCAGTACATTATTCGTACTGACGTCCTTTTGCGCGTGGACGCTGCGTTCATGGCCACAAGTAGGCCGAACGACGGATCAGATCCTTAGGTGCGTCATCAATTGAGTCTCACGAGCGCTCAACTTACTTGGGAGCTGCAGTCTCATGGTATTACTCTTTTGTGAACATATTTGGGCATGGCGGGGTCCTGTCCTGTCCTTATGATTTATTGTACTCTATATACAGGCTCGTAGATAGATGTATATAGCTAGATATCCTATAACATCAGCGATTCACATTTTTGTATATCATTTTTGGCAGTCGTGTTGGCTTATACATATATGGGCATAGTTGATTATGGTCATATAGATGTGCTATTTTGTTGTGGATTTATGCCCTTACGGATTATGATGTTTATGAGTTAGTCAGGTGGTCCACCTGGAAATGATTACGAAAAGCATGTTAAGAGATGCTCGGTAGGCTAGCTCCGGGTGCCTATCATGACCCTTCAGTTGGGTCGTAACAAAAGTGGTATCAGAGCAGTTCGTCCAACGGTGTGTCTATGAGCCGTGTCCGGTGGAGTCTCGTTTATTAGTGTGAAGCGCGCCACACTTATAAATAAGAGGTTGTCGGCCATTTAGGAACTACTGACCTTTCTTTCTCACATTAGATCGTGCGATAGAGCCATGATATAAGAATTCTCTTTTTCCTGACCGCGTGTTATGTTTTTAGTGATGCCTTTGAAAAGAAAAGAAATAGAGGCCTAGAAGGGCAAGATAGTGGCCGGAAGGAGGATTGATCGGGAACTGCCGACAGACATAGAGGAGGGTAATCTCACTACCCAAGCCGATGAGTCGTGACGAGTGTCTGACCTTAAGTGACCAAACACCCCTATACTCATATCTAAATCTTACTGAACATTAAGGGCCCACAAGTGACTTAAACTGATCTCATACTGTCACGTAAATAGATGACATCATGAACTCTGAACAATGTGTATATAGATAAACGTGTTGAAAGAACAGTGCAAGCCAGCTAGGCTGCTACCTATACTATATACAAAAGAATAGAAGTCGTCAAGGCTACATCATCTGACTGATACATAAAACTATTTATAGACCTCTACTGAAATAAATGCTGACTGATACATGCTCATGCCTATCAATGAAGGTCATACATCTATATATATATATGTGTGTGTGCGTGTATAAAGCCTATCAAGCCCCTATGGCATCCCATCATATCATATTGGCCTCTCTGCGGCCATCATCATATACAATGCTGCAGTACGTGCAGCCCGATCCCTATATCATCATCATGGTGCACCAGCGAATCAGGTGGTAATGCGTGTATAACGCCTATCCTTCTTTTCATACCCCCACATATATCTAATATATTCGCGTATATAACGTTTTCTAGTCACGGCTCAGTGTACATAGATATTTAATGAATGTAATGCATGAATAAACTGTATACATAGAACTGGATACATAAAACTGGACCCATGAATAGAAAGAACAATCATAAACAGGGTACATGAACATCAAAGACTGAAGTACTCCCAATGCTTCTAAGAGTAGAGTAATATGGAAGCTCGCTTGTTGGCTCATATCATAGGATCATGCCAAAGGAAAGAAAAGATAGCTTTATCATACCTCGAACTATATCCAATCGGCCAACTTCTAATCCTCGAGCTCGTAAGTCTATAATCAAGATAATGTAGGCCTTAATTAGACTATTTATCTCACTTACTAATCATTTCAAATACGAATAGAGCTTAACAATTATAGGCAACATTTCCCATATAAGCTCAACAACCCTTCGACTTCCCATTCAATCTAACATCAACAACAATAGCCACAACAACAATGGAAATACGTATATATCAAAATATACTTAAATCCATTTCTAATCATCTCTTAAAATATCCCCAAATAACTATTTTAACCTTCATCAACTTGCCACTTCCACAAATACCCTCTATTCGGTTAAAACCACTAAAATCCTTGATAATTAACTTAAATATAAGGGTAGAAATCATTTACATACCTTGAGGGATCTATGATTCCAAGAATAACTTCAACACCAACTTCCTAAGCTTCACAACCTTGAAGAAACCCTAGAAACAACCTTCTTCTTCACAATCTCGGGTTTGTGGGGTTCGGATCTTGCAAAATCTTCACTAATATGATATAAAATTTTGGGAAAATATATTTTAGGGTTTATTTGATTTGGAATGGAGGAAAACGAGAAATAAAGTTATGGATCACATATTTATACTAGGAATTAAAAAGTCCTCAGTGGTACGATTCGGCAAGTGGGTCGATGACCCGTCGTCGCGTCGACGGTCCGTCGTCTTGCCCGTCGACCTACGATTGCAGAATTCAAGGCTGCGGAAACATAACGACGCCGCACAATGACGGTTTATCGGCCATGTCGACGACCCGTCGACAATGACTGGTGTTTGTAGATTTCTCAAGTTCAGTTCAGATCGCGCCGATTCGACTCCTTCATCTTCTAATGCTATAAATTGCCAGGAATACCTGTTGGTACCTTCGTACATGGGGCAAGACACTTTCTACCTACAAAACCCGGGCTCGGGTCTCTATTCCAAAGGCATACCCCGCTACGAAACTATATGTTCTACTACGACGCAAACGAGAGGCGCAACAGGTAAGTCCCATAATTAGGTTCCATCTCAGACCTCTCATACTCCACCCAATTCAGAGGAGCATGAAAGAGCCTGAGCTCAAGATCCGACACCCCTAGTTTTTCCAATAGATTCCTCAGACCAGGAGATGAGAGAGGCCATCCTTTTGCTAACCCAGTTATTTGCCGATCAGGCTCAGCAACAGAGTGCGGGCCATGGTGATAGGGGTCAGAGCAAGAAGGCCAGGTTTTCAGGGTTAGACAGTGAGTTCAGAGGTTGCCCAAGGCAGTAGTTCTTTAAACGCTCAGCTCATTCAGCAACTAGTGCGCCTCCACAGTTTCCTGGACCAAGGTTTGATAGACTCGCTTGTTTTGGGCCAGCTCAGAGTCCAGAGTTCCCAGTTCTCAAATTAGGAGTGGCTCCAGTCAGATGAGACCACCTATACAACGATGTACTCAGTGTGGTAAGTTACATTGGGGACCGTGCCGATTGCTTTTAGATGTTTGTTATGCTTACAGTCGGTTAGGCCATATCATGCGTGACTGTCCATCAATAGGTGGTAGAGGTAGGATCCAGCCCACAGGATCAACAACTAGTTTTTCGCCATTTGTACGCCCTTTGGGGCAAAGCTCACATACACCAGCAGGCCATAGTAGGGGTAGAGGAGGAGTGTCCAGTTCAACTGGTTGTCAGCATCGTATCTATACACTAACTGGTAGATAGGACTTTGAGTCTTCGCCCGATATTGTTACAGGTCTATTGTCAGTATTTTCTCACGATGTGTATGCATTGATTGATCCAGGTTCCACATTGTTATATGTTACTCCTTATATTGCTGGTTGGATTAGGGCGAAACTTGAGTCGATTAAACCTTTTAAAGTGTTTCATTAATGAGACGTCAGTATGATTGGATGGGAGTTGTAACTTCTTCTCGAAGTAAGAAGTGGAAGGGATAAGTATATTTTAAAATATGACCCTTGAGTTTAAATATGTTAATGATTTATGAGTACAAAGGGGTAGAAGAGGTAAGAGAACGATGTACGTTACTAAAAAATCCAGATATCGACAAGGGCCTTTTTATTGTATAAAATATATTAGCAAGGATGTTGTGCGGAGGTACGAGTATAAGGACATATGAATACAAGACAAAGATAGGACTAAGGTAGGGAAAAGTCCCTCCAGAAGTTTTATTATCGCAAGATTATGGAGTCAGTAACACAAGGTCAAATAGCTAATGGGGGAGAGTGAGTGATGGTTTAAAAGAATTATTTGCATGATGAGCACTGGATGAGTTTGAAGTGCCAAATTGACACAAAATACACACTTCATTGATGAGATGAACTTGTAGTCTCAAAGAGACCTGCCTAAGGAACATGAATGTATGTAATGAAGAACAGGAGGAACGTTAACAACCCGGGAATTTTTTTAGAGAAATTTTGTGCTAGATACCATTATAGTGATGAAATGGGAGAGCAAGTAATAGGAGGAGATGATTTATAGAAAAACTATAATGAAATTTTGAAGATCTCCTTGATGGAAGATTAGGATCAGTCAAGCCCAGTACATCTATGAGAATACGTGACCCGCTACAGGTACGTGCAATTAACCAGATGGATTCAAATGACAAATAGTTACGGCTAAGAGTAGTCGCAGAAATTACTGGGAGTAAGGCATTCAAGTCAGAATCTAGTAACATTTGGTTGAAGGAATGATGCGGAGTTATCAATTGAGGAGAACTGAAATGAAAATGAACTATTCGATGACGGTAACAGCCTATGATGAAAAAATAATAAATGTGTATGACTATATAGAAGTTTCAACTTATGGTGATACGAGAATTCCAGAGATAGAATATTCAGGACATAAAGGAATTATAGTCGCATTGTAAGTAAATGAAATAAGATGGGCTTAAATGAGGAATTGAAGGCTAGTGACGATAGTGAAAAGGTTAATGGGAAGTAAGTTCATGTTAGACAGCTTCATGGAATTAAGATGAATAAGGATAGACCTAGTACCGAAATAGATATGTTTATTCTGGAAGGTAACAGAAGAGTATAAGATTACATACCGCAGAGATCACAAAAGTATATGAGAGGCTTGCTAAGATCACTACAGAGCGTCAACTAGTGAAGTGTAGTGTAGTCGAGGATAGCAACAGCAAGGTATGATATATGTTGGGTAATTTGAGAAAAGACATCATATCCTGGATATGGTATATCTCTTAAATCAAAGCTCGAAAAAGGATCCAGGAAAAGAGTATCTCAGCAAGATGGATTCCTAAGATATCAAATCGACTTTAAGTTAAATATAGCAAGGGTAGATGGTTTATTCACAGGCAACAAAGACGTATCATGACCTTGGTGGGTAAATAAAGAAGAAAATATTGCATAGTTCGTGGTCCATTAATAAATATGTAGAAGTCTGAAAGACCGAGGAAACACATGTATATGTCATTGAGAAATGAAGGAATTAGTGATAACTATGGAATTTATCATTGTAAGAAATTAGGCAATCTATATATGGAATTATTCGGTTACCTAATTGTCACACCCCAAGTTTGGAGCGGCGTGACCGGCACCCGATTCCAAACTAGGCCCCGAGCGAACCACTCTAAATACGAAACTCTGCTAAGGCCTACCTGCACACTGACAATATCAACCAGCCAGTGAGGCCATAATCTGGATATATATAAACAAATGTTGTGTGTCTCATCTGAATTGGGTACACACACACCTAAAATATATATACACAACTGAGCAAGCCGACGAGGCTGCTATGTAGGCTAAATAACAAAATTGAGAGTGAACATGGCTACATGATATCCCAACTACATACAACTGTCTACAGACCTCTAGGAAACACGAGCTGTAGAAAGGACAGGACAAGGCCCCGTCACACCCATATTTACATGTCAAAATAACTGTCACACCCCGACTTTACTAGGGTGTGATGGGCACCCGACCCCATACTCGGAGCCGAGCGAACCCGCTGACTCTTATTACGTACTTAGTTTCCTTAGACTCTTACATTAATAAGAAATGAAAACGTAGTGAAACCTTCAGAATTTTTTTTGTACTCAATTCAACAAAATCTGTAATTATATGAAACTTATATCATAACACGTATGACACATCGGCCGGTGGAGCCGCTTACTGAACTGAAAACCAATAACCACAACTCTGTCTGCAAAGTCTCTGACTTCGAACAAGACATCATATCATAGTACGCTGACTCGGCTACAATCCAGGGCCAAATGGAGCTCGCCAACTTCGCTGGAACATCTTCTATAATAGTTTTTGCTCATCTGGGTGTACCTTCGCGGCATGAAACGCAGCCCCCAAAGAAGAGGGGTCAGTACGAGCAATGTACTGAGTATGTAAGACATGAATAGTAACATAGTAAGGAATATAAATATGAACAGTAACAGGACGGAAACATATAGCATATCATGAGGTTAAAGAGTAACATGTACATCTGAGTGCCTCTTAGGGCGGATGCCATGCATGCTTAACTTTCTTTGAAAAACATTTCTTGTTCATATATATAGAAAATAGAACATGTCATATTGCCGAGGCGTCGGCTCCGATCCATTTAACCCCATATATATATATATATATATATATATATATATATATATATATATCATACTTTACTTTCTTTGAAAACATTTCTTTTCATATATATAGAAAATAGAACGTATCATATTGTCGAGGCATCGGCAGCCGATCCATTTAACCACATATCCCGCGTCCGGGCGTCCCGCGTCCGGGACGGTATCATATTATACCAGCTGATCAGGTGGCTACGCGTATATAATGCTCTGACCTTTCCCCTTACCCCATATACATATACATGTACATATATCAGCGTCTATAGCGCTCTGGCCCTTTTTCCCATCTTCCCCATATACATATACATATACATATATCATATAGCAGCATGCAGGAGAGCCCAAAGAAAGTCATGTAACTATCGGAGTGACGTAAGGTCGGTAACCTCCGATTACATTATGGAATAATCAGGATCGTCATGTCTCACCTTGAAGGGACTGGTATTATAAGGTGAGACTATCAATAAAGAATGGCGTTAGGAGAAAACATAGAATAAGATTATAAGCCTCATAAAACGTCAATTCATACACTTTGGAGTCTTTAGAAATTAGAGTCATAACAAAGGACTAGAATTGAAATCAAGAACTAGCTCATTGTTCTTATATTCATATTGAATCATTAACTTAAGACTTTTAGACATGAAATCATTCTTGTCATAATCATCCTAGACATATTCTCTTCCTGGCATCACCGTTATCATTTCAAAAAAAAAACATGGCCATCGTTAGTCATAAAAGCTTATAAAATTATAAACCTTTGTTTTGGAAAAGTATAGACATTTTGGAAAAACATTTACGGTTTATCAAGAAGAGAATCGTACCTTAGAGTCATAAACATCTAACTTTTTAAAAACAAGGAAAATATGGAAACACTTATGAACTCAAAACATCGGGATCATGCCTTTGAAAGAAAGGGACGAGCCTTAACATACCTGTTCCGCGTCCTATTAGCTACGCTTAATTGTCCAAGCTCGCTACCGCTATTCTACATTCAAGAAGGTTAACGCAATCATTAGATTCATCATCATATACTTGTCTTAATTCTTCAAATAAATTCACTTATGATCTGCCGAAATTTCGGTAGCACCTCCCCTGTAAATACACCATCCCCGAGAATCTAACTCGGCCAATTCAACAACAAACCCGAGAATGGAACTCGGCCACACTATCAACAACAATACCAACAATTATTCTAACAATACTACAATATTCATAATGATCCAATGCTACCCGAATCCTCCAACTTCAACAAAAGTATTAACCACACATTTTTCTCATTCTAGATTCATAAACCATATCAACAACCATGCATTAACAACATCATTCATACAATGTAAGAATCCAAGCTAGTGTCGCATTAACTTTCTTCAACAATTCTGTAACGATTACAACTTCATTTCCAAGTCATTAAACCTTCATTTTCTTATGGATTCCACAACAACAACGACTAGAATATCAAATGAAATCAATTCGTCATAGCTTACCAAAACATCACCATTCTCGGCCACAACACTACATGCATATTTGTCAAGACCTAACCCCGTAGGCCGTGACTAGTGCCCGATCTGGGCACTCAAACACATTCTAGTATATAGCAGAAGCCGACAAGGCTTTATTTCCAATTTAGATAATCTCCAGAAAAATTTCGGCAGAGTTTCCTTTGTTTTTCGGACTATCCCATATACCCTACACGCAGAAAATACCAACAAAGGCCGCACAGGGCCAACAAAGCAACATTTAAATATAAGCGGACCAGCCGCCGCGGCGAATGGAATCGCCCAAACACAACATAAGCACACAACTGTACAGAAAGACCCCAACCCACAACCATGTCCACAGACCTCTAAATAGACCGACAAAGTCATATGACGGGACAGGGCCCCGCCGTACCCATGAACGAGAATATACATATATAGAAGTGACAGACTATACCAAAAGATGGCTCTGAATAAAAGAGCGCTCCAAAAATACCAGAATGAGATCCAAAGCGGACGGATCAGCAAACCTGTCGTCGGTACCTGCGCGGCATGAAAACGCAACCCCCGAAGAAAGGGGGTCAGTACGAAATAGGTACTGAATATGTAAAGCCTGAATTACAGAAACAAACCCCTAACTGGTGCAGAACATACAGAAAGTAACCGGAAAATCCAAAGTATCAGATACATAATTCCAAAACATGCAGAGTGTGTCAGAACATATGTCATATCAAATCCGGCCCCTGCCAAGGGACTCGGCAGACAGAACGTGGCCACCCTCCCGACGCTGGTGCCACTACACAGAAGAATCAGAATAGGGCATAACCCCGTAGCATAGTATGTCATATCAAATGGCCATAGAAAATCATATCAGAACAAGCGGACATGGCACATCATACTCCACAAACCCATGTACGCAAATACCTGCCCCCTCACCTCGAGGCACGGCGAACAATGCAGGGGATCACGCTTGACAACATATCCTGGCCCGGGCTCAGTGTGGGAAACATTGGGGCTTCCACGAATGGAGTAGTGAGAGACTAATGCAATTAAAATATCATGAATGTTTCCATAGACTCGATGAGGCATATCAAAGACAAACCGATTTAATGAAGTCGGAAGGAATCATAGTAAATGATTTTCGAGTATCAAAACAATTTATCACACTTAATGGAATATTTAAAACGACGTTTATTAGGTAATTAGAATGGTAGTCAAAACATTTCTTTCAAAGACCGCTCGAAAAGATGACTTAAGTACATTAAGGGCAAAACCGGGAATAGTGGGCTCACCTCGGAACAAGCAAGGCGGTGGGCTCAAATTATGCATTCTCAGCTTATGGGGTCACCTACGAAGGTTCTACGGACATTCTATAACTTTTCATAAAGTTTGGGGAAGGTTTGCAAAATTTTCAAGAAAGCATACAAAAAGGGTTCAATTCTATTGAACGAAAATGTAACAATTTCAGACGCGGGTTCCGATGAGCAGAATATCCTCCGAGGCGTAAATCTGATCCTAGTACTTCTAGGACATGCCAAAAGAAGACTCGGGATAGCTTTACATACCTTTTGAGCTTTTTAAGCCTATCCAAGCTCACTCCCCGTTTCGTCGAAAATCTGCAAATGGTCACATGGTATTAACCAACTCATGGGCTTGGGCCATTGGCTTGGCTGTCCACCTACAAAATTTTTGGGCCTCATTTTACTTCTTATTTTACAAGCCCAATTGGCTACAAATTTTATTTTTGCAATTCCCGAAGCTAATTTCCGAAATTCCACGTTTTGCCCTTAGCCTTCCTCGACACCTCCATATTAATATTCTTTCATACACAACTCCTATGTCAAATAAAAATTAATTACAACCTTATTTCTTACAAGTCAAGGATATCTCCAAATTTTTCCCAACGTGTGAAAACACGAGATATAACATCCTCCCCCCCTTTAGAACATTCGTCCTCGAATGTTAAATTAATCTTATAGGGTTTGAGAATACCGTGGGGGAGTTCATGTATATAGACAGCACATGTGACATACATTCGTTATTGAATAGAATTAAACAAAGATTCGAGATTACCTGTGGGCATGGGGAATAAATGAGGATATTTCTTCTACATCTCCTCTTCGGCCTCCCAGGTCATTTCTTCCCTATTGTTGTTCCACCATAGCACCTTAACAGAGGCTACATCTTTGTTCCGGAGCTTCCTTACCTGGCGGTCCAAGATGGCTACGGGCTGCTCCTCGTAAGATAACTGCTCCGTCACCTGAATGTCATCCGCAGGAAATATTCTGGAGGGATCACCAATGCATTTGCGGAGCATAGATACATGGAATACCGGATGTACCGCTTCCAAATCAGATGGCAGATCTAACTCATAGGCGACGTTACCAATTTTTCGCACAATCAAATAAGGCCCAATGTAGCACGGACTAAGCTTACCCTTTCTGCCGAACCGCATTACGCCTTTCATAGGCGATACCTTCAGAAATACCCAATCACCAACCTGGAATTCCAAAGGACGACGCCGTTTATCAGCGTATGATTTTTGTCAACTCTGGGCTGCCAATAGTCGCTCTCGGATAAGTTTCACCTTATCAACGGCCTGCTGGATCATATCTGGGCCAATTAACTCTGTCTCGCCAATATCAAACCAACCAATAGGTGACCTGCATTTCCTGCCATACAAAGCCTCGTACGGAGCCATCTGGATGCTGGAATGGTAACTGTTGTTGTAAGCAAATTCAATCAATGGCAAGTGATCCTCCCAGCTACCTCTGAAATCAATAACACAGGCCCGCAACATATCTTCAAGTGTCTGGATAGTGCGCTCGGCCTGTCCGTCACTCTGAGGATGAAAAGCTGTGCTCAGGCTCAGCTGAGTCCCTAATCCTTCCTGAAAAGATCTCCAGAAGTTCGCTGTGAACTGAGCACCTCTGTCAGTGATAATAGATATAGGAACTCCATGAAGCTTCACTATTTCTTTAATATAAAGCCTGGCATAATCCTCGGCGGAATAAGTAGTTCTGACGGGGAGAAAATGGGCTGATTTTGTCAGCCTATCAACAATAACCCAGATGGAATCATACTTCCGTGGAGTGCGAGGCAACCCTGTAATGAAGTCCATATTAATGATCTCCCACTTCCACGTCGGAATTTCCATTTCCTGCAACAGTCCGCCCGGTTTCTGATGTTCAATCTTGACCTGCTGACAATTGGGACACTGGGCGACGAACTCTGCGATATCCCGTTTCATGCCATCCCACCAGTATAAGCATCGGAGATCATGGTACATCTTCGTAGACCCAGGATGGACCGAATAGCGAGCATAATGTGCCTCGCTCATAACCTGCTGCCGAAGGCCTGCAATATCAGGTACACACAACCTGCCCCTAAATAATAAAGTCCCGTCCGGAGTGAACTCGAACGGAAGTCTTCTCCTTATCATAGGTTGTGTCTCTGTATCGTGCCGAAACAGGATCTTCATATTGATGCCGCTTGATATCTTCCTTAATAGATGATTTAGAAACCCCTCGGACAGAAATCCGTGTACCTCCAGATTCGGCCAGACGAACCCCAAGATTAGCCAACTGATGAATGTCACGTACTATCTCTCTCCTGTCTGGCTGTAAATCTGCCAAGCTGCCCATAGATTTCCGGCTAAGCGCATCTGCCACAACATTAGCCTTTCCCGGATGATACAGAATATCCACATCATAGTCTTTTAGGAGCTCCTGCCACCTCCGCTGCCGCAAATTAAGCTCTTTCTGCTTGAAAATATACTGGAGACTCTTATGATCTGTATAGATATCAACATGAACGCCATATAAATAATGTCTCCATATCTTCAGGGCATGGATCACCGCTGCAAGCTCCAGATCGTGAGTAGGATAATTCTTTTCATGCTTTTTCAATTGCCGAGAAGCATAAGCTATAACTCTGCCGTGCTGCATCAATACACAACACAATCCCACGCCAGAAGCGTCACAATAAATAACATATCCATCGGGTCCCTCTGGAAGAGTCAGAACTGGGGCTGTAGTCAACTTCTCTTTCAGCAACTGGAAGCTTCGTTCACAAGAATCAGTCCACTGGAACTTGGCTCCCTTCTGAGTTAGCCTTGTCAAAGGCGCTGAAATCGAAGCAAACTTTTCCACAAATCTTCTGTAATAGCCTGCTAACCCCAGGAAACTACGTACCTCTGTGGGCGTCGTGGGTCTGGGCCAATTTTTCACGGCCTCAATCTTCTGTGTATCCATCCGGACACCATCAGCTGCAATAATATGCCCCAGGAATGCCACTGAAGCCAGCCAGAATTCACATTTAGAAAATTTTGCATATAATTTCCGACGCCGAAGTACCCCAAGTACCGCTCTCAGATGATCTGCGTGCTCTACCTCGGACCGAGAATAAACCAGGATATCATCGATAAATACAATTACGAACAGTTTTTATATACCTGTTTTGCTACAATAAAGTCCCCAATCGGTGTGGCTACCTCAAATGGCTCTATAGGTTCAGACGTTATACCAATTTTACTAGCAACCAGAGGCGAAATATATGACAAGGTCGAACCTGGATCAATCAATGCAAACACAGACCGAGAGAAAACCGATAATGCACCTGTAACGACATTAGGCGATGCCTCCTGATCCTGGCGGCTGGACAGAGCATAAATGCGGTTCGAAGGACCGCTAGTACCAGATGCTCCACCACGGCCTCTGCCGCGACCCGCTGGTGCTGAAGTACCTGGCCCTGTAGGGCGCATAGCCACTGATGAAGATGAAGACCAGGCGGCTGATCCGGTAGGCTGCGCTGCACCACCCGAACTACCCTTATACGGGAAATCTCTCACAGAATGGCCCTGACGGCCACAAGAAAAACATGCACCGGTGGCTCTGTAGCACTCCCCAGGATGGTATCTGCCACAATAAGAACACTGAGGCCTAGGTGGCCTCGTCTGACCAGAACCCCTGTCTGTCCGCGAACGTGAAGCCCTGGAGCTCTGACCTGCTCCTGAATACCCTGGGCTATCAAATCTGCGACCTGTAGGCTGTGGAGGTGCGCTCTGGGCCGGCTGGGATAGATGTCTGCTAGGCTGCTGCGGCTGCTGACGCTGTCTGCCCCGAAAATCTCCAGAATACCCAGATGATCTGGCCCTCTTGGGCTGTCTCCGATCCTGGCTCCTATCAGGCTGACGCTCCCTATGCCGGTCCTCCATGCCCTAGGCGTGGGCCTGAATCCGGGCAATATCCATGCCGGGCTGAGCAGCCAATACCAAACAGCTGTCGACAAAATAACAGTCCAGCTCCATAATGTACCTGTGTATCCTGTCAGCCATAGTAGCTACCACAGCAGGTGCGTATCGGGCCAATGAGTAGAACTCCATACTGTACTCTCGAACACTGCGACCCCTCTGTCTCAGCAACAAGAATCTGTCAGCCTTGGCCCGCCGTAACTCCGGAGGCAGAAAATGACTAAGAAAAGCCTGAGAAAAATCATCCCAAACTGCTGGGGGAGCGCCGTCACCCCTAGATAACTCCCATGACTCGTACCAATTAGCCGCCACATCATACAACCGGTACGAGGCCAACGCAACTGACTCTGTCTCGGAAGCATTAATCAACTGTAAAGTGCGCCGCATCTTCCTGATAAACTCCTCAGGATCCTCCTCGGGCTTAGTCCCGAAGAACTCTGGAGGACCACAAGTCAAGAACTCACGGGCTCTCGAACTATCACGCCTATAAGCCCGGTCACCTCCCAGTCCGTGCCCCTAAACCTGTCCTGCCACTAGTCTGGTCAATAGCTGGACTGCCTCTCTCATGGACTGATCCTCAGTGCCTGGCCGTGGAGCTGGGGGCTCAGGTACTGGAATCTCGGGAGCTGGCGGTGGGGCCGCCCCCCGACCTGCAGCTGCTGCTGCTCCAATCTCCTCTACGTGTGGCGGTGTGGAAGAGCCCTCTGCCGGGGGCAAAATATCAGGAGCAATATGTGCATGGGCCCTGGTAATCCTCTGGGCCCGACTAGTCTCTCCCACAGCTGCTGCTTTGGCCTTTTGGGCCGCTGTCGCCTTTTTTGGAGGCATAACTGCAAATGTAACAATTCGTTAGGGAGGAATCATCCTGATAACACAGCTCTATCGCACGATCTAAGACAGAAAGAAGGGTAGTATCCTAAATGCCCTGTAGCCTCCTGTTTATAGGTGTGGTGCACAACACACCGATAAACAAAACTCTACTAGACACGGTCTGTAGACATTCCGAGGACGAACCGCTCTGATACTACTTTTGTCACGACCCAACCCCGTAGGCCGTGACTAGTGCCCGATCTGGGCACTCAAACACATTCTAGTATATAGCAGAAGCCGACAAGGCTTTATTTCCAATTTAGATAATCTCCAGAAAAATTTCGGCAGAGTTTCCTTTGTTTTACGGACTATCCCATATACCCTGCACGCAGAAAATACCAACAAAGGCCACACAGGGCCAACAAAGCAACATTTAAATATAAGCGGACCGGCCGCCGCGGCGAATGGAATCGCCCAAACACAACATAAGCACACAACTGTACAGAAAGACCCCAACCCACAACCATGTCCACAGACCTCTAAACAGACCGACAAAGTCATATGACGGGACAGGGCCCCGCCGTACCCATGAACGAGAATATACATATATAGAAGTGACAGACTATACCAAAAGATGGCTCTGAATAAAAGAGCGCTCCAAAAATAGCAGAATGAGATCCTAAGCGGACGGACCGGCAAACCTGTCGTCAGTACCTGCGCGGCATGAAAACGCAGCCCCCGAAGAAAGGGGGTCAGTACGAAATAGGTACTGAATATGTAAAGCCTGAATTACAGAAACAAACCCCTAACTGGTGCAGAACATACAGAAAGTAACCGGAAAATCCAAAGTATCAGATACATAATTCCAAAACATGCAGAGTGTGTACAGAACATATGTCATATCAAATCCGGCCCCTGCCAAGGGACTCGGCAGACAGAACGTGGCCACCCTCCCGACGCTGGTGCCACTACACAGAAGAATCAGAATAGGGCATAACCCCGTAGCATAGTATGTCATATCAAATGGCCATAGCAAATCATATCAGAACAAGCGGACATGGCACATCATACTCCACAAACCCATGTACGCAAATACCTGCCCCCTCACCTCGAGGCACGGCGAACAATGCAGGGGATCACGCTTGACAACATATCCTGGCCCGGGCTCAGCGTGGGAAACATTGGGGCATCCACGAATGGAGTAGTGAGAGACTAATGCAATTAAAATATCATGAATGTTTCCATAGACTCGATGAGGCATATCAAAGACAAACCGATCTAATGAAGTCGGAAGGAATCATAGTAAATGATTTTCGAGTATCAAAACAATTTATCAGACTTAATGGAATATTTAAAATGACGTTTATTAGGTAATTAGAATGGTAGTCAAAACATTTCTTTCAAAGACCGCTCGAAAAGAAGACTTAAGTACATTAAGGGCAAAACCGGGAATAGTGGGCCCACCTCGGAACAAGCAAGGCGGTGGGCTCAAATTATGCATTCTCAGCTTATGGGGTCACCTACGAAGGTTCTATGGACATTCTATAACTTTTCATAAAGTTTGGGGAAGGTTTGCAAAATTTTCAAGAAAGCATACAAAAAGGGTTCAATTCTATTGAACGAAAATGTAACAATTTCAGACGCGGGTTCCGATGAGCAGAATATCCTCCGAGGCGTAAATCTGATCCTAGTACTTCTAGGATATGCCAAAAGAAGACTCGGGATAGCTTTACATACCTTTTGAGCTTTTTAAGCCTATCCAAGCTCACTCCCCGTTTCGTCGAAAATCTGCAAATGGTCACATGGTATTAACCAAATCATGGGCTTGGGCCATTGGCTTGGCCGGCCACCTACAAAATTTTTGGGCCTCATTTTACTTCTTATTTTACAAGCCCAATTGGCTACAAATTTTATTTTTGCAATTCCCGAAGCTAATTTCCGAAATTCCACGTTTTGCCCTTAGCCTTCCTCAACACCTCCATATTAATATTCTTTCATACACAACTCCTATGTCAAATAAAAATTAATTATAACCTTATTTCTTACAAGTCAAGGATATCTCCAAATTTTTCCCAACGTGTGAAAATACGGGATATAACAATATTTCCACGAATTTCCATCTTTTTCTATTCATTACAACAACAAGCAACACACTTCCTTCTTTCAATTTCAATTACAACAATCAAATTACAATCTTCCAGTTCAATAAAATCAATGCATTTTTCACCTCCAAATTTATGCATTATATCCACGACCACATATTAATAACATTATCTTCACATCACAAGAAACCATGCTAATATTATATTAACTTCTTCACAATCTCGTAATAATTACAAATTCATCACTTCTACACAACATGACCTTATTCGGCCACATCCCCCACATGCCCATTTCATGACTTTCATCGATTTCTACATGCTACAACACTCACAAATCATTCATAACACATGAGAAAGAAGGTTGAATCTTACCTTTACTCTTCCACTTCCCAAGTTGGCTAGGGTGAATAAATTGCACCAATGAAGACTTTTCTTGTTCCAACAACTCTTTCATGTTAAAGAGGACCTTCCAATTTCTTAGAAAACTAGGAAGAAATAATTTCTCTTCATCAATTTCCATGGAGCCAATTTCTTGGCTTGGGGCCGAATGCCCCCTTATTTCTCTCTTCCTTCTTCCTTTTTTCAAGTCTCTAGAATTATATGGAGAAATATGACTAGTATGTCATATATATATATATAGCTCCTACAAGCATGTGAGGGGCACATGCCCTCTTTCTTCATTTTTCTAGAATTTTCCTCCCTTTTCTTGGAATTTTCTTAAATTAAAAGATGACTAATGTCTTACCTTATAAGCCTTGGTCCATATATATAATCACATGGCCATAAAATAATGGGACCCACACACACACCCTTACACGGCCAACTTGGCCCTTTCAAGAATTTTCATGAACACTTTGGTCCTTTAAGAACATTCTTGAACACTTTGTGAAATTCCCGTTTTTCCCTTAGCCTTCCACAATATTACCATGGGCCATTTTGTAAATTTCCCTTTTTACCCTTAACCTTTCTCAACATTTCCATACTACCAATGTTCATAAATAGTATTCATAACCAACTTGTACATTAGAATAATTTTGGAAGATGGTCATTCCCTTAACTTTGCCACGACTACCTCGAAATATCCGAACGTTTAAAATACGGGATATAACAATAACATACCACCAAAGAGACTGCAGCTCCAGACCAAGTGGAGTGCACTAACTACGGCTGAGTGGAAAGCCTACTGAGCTGAATCGTCTGTCCGACTACCTGAACCTGCGGGCATGAACGCAGCGCCCCTAGACAAAGGGACGTCAGTACGAATAATGTACTGAATATGTAAGGCAAGATAACAACTAAAATGAAATAACAAACTATACTATGGATATTTGAAGAAAGCATCTGGAGGTGCTCTACGTGGGTTGCCTCTCATCTGAGGCAAGATAACATCACTCTATAGATATAACTTCGTGACTCGAAGGTCAGGCCTAGATAACACTCCATAAATAAAACTCTGTGACTCATAGGCCAGGTATAATAAACTCCATGACTCGTAGGTCAGGTATAAGCAACTCCGTGACCCGTTAGTCAAGTATAATCAACTCCATGACTCGTACGCCAGGCGATAAATCCATGGCCCGTTGGCCAGGCATATACATATAATGATAACTCGAAGGCAACATAATAGCCTATGAACAACATATCCACTAATTATACCTCCTGACATTCAATCATCTCATATAACTCAACTATTCTTATACTAGCACTTAACTAGAGAAGAGTACTACACTGGGGTTTTGGTAACCCAAGTATAATCTTCGTGAATAGCACACCTTTGTGTGAATAGTCAAAAAGGTCTCAATAGTTGAAATCTTAAGAAATGGAATCATCATCATTGTTACCATCATAGAAACATGCATCTTTAGCATCATAAGCACTTTGAGAATCATGAGCTTCGGGCTTTTTAGAAATAAGGATATTATAAAATCCATGTATGCGTTCATAGGAAAAAGAATCATGCCTTTAGAAAGAAAGGAAACAGCCTTAACATACCTGGAAGCTTACTTCTCGACTTTTCCAACTTACTTTCTGTCTTGAAATTTACATAAGATTATTCGTAGTCCTGTAATCTACATATAAATCCATTCATACTATTGTTAGGCTCATTATCATATGCTTGTCTTAAGCCTTCAAATTAAATCCTCTTAAAATTTGCCGAAATTTGGGCAGCATCTCGCCTGTTTATATCCCTAGCCCGAAATCACAATACCAACAAAACAATAACTATAACAGCACCAACATCAACAACATCATTATCAATACCAAAATATTCCATAAAACATCTCACATGATGTTTGTCCAATTTCTCAACCAACAACTTTATTATACAACCATTTAATCACTCTATCTTCGTAAATAAACCAAAAGTAATATTAATAAGGAGAGATTCATACCTTATTTTTTTAAAAACAGTGATATCTTCAATATCCACCTTGAATCCACTGCAAAACCATACTAGAATCACATTTATGCATTATCCGAGCTTCGATTAATACTCCGCCTCTTGAAAATCACTCAAACCCTCAACTTTTTATGACATAATTGCCCTTTATGTTGCTGAGCTTTAAAATCTGATTTTGGTTCAATAATATGGGGTTTTTCCCCTATTATAAGGTTCAAAAGTCGGGTCGGGGTCACTGTAGCAGTACTGTAGCACTTACTGTAGCACGCATTTCTGCTCTGTTAGCCTAACTTGTAATGCCCATAATTCTCTGCTCCGATGTCATATCGATGAGCGGTTTGTTGCATTGGTAACTAGACTCGACGAACTTCATTTTAGGCTTTTGTTTCACTTCAAAACACTTCATAAGTTAAGAGATATTCTTCCCTCAATTTGGACCAAAATTTTCACATGAAACTTTCCCCATCCTTTCTCCAAAGTCATACCACTCCATTTTTTCCGCTCATTTCCTTATAAAACCTTGCGGTATACCTTATATACATCCTTCACTCATTAAATATACTTAATAATGCTTGCTCCTTATATTCCAAAGTAGTTTTACTTAACCATAACTCAACGTACTTATGTTTCAAATTTCGTAAGTGCTTCTTTGAAGATACGGGGTGTAACATCCTTTCCTCCGTAAAAACATTCGTCCTCAAATGTTGTAGGAGAGCTCATTCTGAAGTTGATGTCAATATTCTCACCGGCATTTACTGGTATTTACTTTACTTTCTTGTAGTCATATTCACTCATTCGGAACTAAACTTATTCACAACTTATAATCCTTTTCGTGGTGCCTTGGAGGCTATAAACCTTAAGTTTATAATTCATAACCATAATTTGTACACTTATGATGCTATATTGATTTGTTGGAGCGACAATCCTCTCTTGCTGCAATGTTACTCTATCTCTTGTCTGTATACCATTCAGCTGTGTCGACACTAATTGATTCTGCTCCTCTAGTTAATATTCCTTACCCCTTTTGGGTTTTTATAAACTGAATCAGTGGAATTTAAAGTCTTACTGCAGTAGTACTCAATAATTCCTTATACTGAAGTGCCTCAATTTCTGATGATTAATCTTCCTTGGATTCCTTGGTTCCTTTGTATGAGCAATAACATAGTTTCTTCTTGACATATACAGTTCTTCCTTGTGTAATTACTAGCTCATCGTCTTACGTATATGTAGGCTCTATATGCATGCTTTCACAATTCCTTTGGTGTTTCGTGGCTATTATTGATTTGCTATCAATGGGGGTATTCCCGAGTTCACCGAATTCCTTGCCCAATCAATTCTTGGATATTATTCTCCTCCTTTTGTGGCTAAAATTTATGTGTGTACTCACGTTCGTCTATTTTTTCGTATCACTCGTCTGCTGACTAGCTCCTCATACTTTATCATCCTCATTGTCTCTTCGACTTCTGGCACTTACATCCGCATATACTCGTTTATCCAATACTTATCATATACTTTTATCCAATTTTGTTCTTGTCTTCCCTTTTATCACAATATACCAGAAATTCTTGTTTCTTTTGATCTCCAGGTATCCTTCCTACGCTTCACAGATGTTTTGTGCCATCATCTTCTTGGGATTTAACTTATTCTTCCCCCCTTAAGGATAACCTCAGAAACTGATAATGTAGTATCCCTGGCTTTCCTATAGCAACTGAATCGATCCTTGCGGTATTTTATCTTCTAGTTAATGTCATGCCGAAATTTCCTTTGATCCATATACTTTACGTAATCCTTTCTTGTTCTTGATAAGGCTTCTTATGCTCGGTCTGGTTATCGGTAATTACTGTGCCTATTCCAAGAATATCTCAAATCTCTTCTTCAAGGATCCTTTTCTTTCAACTTATTCTTAAGGTTACTAATCCCTTAATCCGGCTGATAAATTAGGGATAATTTGGAAATTTGCCAAAATGTGAACCAGGCTCCTTATTACGCAGCGAATTCAAATCATTTCACTCTTTCCGTTGTCTGCAGTTTTCAATCATAGACATTTCCTTTCTAGAAGAACCATTATTTTTCTTGTTCTATGAGAGTTCATTGTCGCCAGCTTTGTTCCGATCAGACGCGCCATTTCTCTATTACCTCCTTTGAGGTTCTTCGTTGACTCTTGGCCTTCGCTTGATTTTTACCTGATAAGTCTTCCCCATAGTCTGGCATACCATATTTGTTGTTGAGTTTATCAGTCGCATAGATATCCAAAGTTCTTAGATACTCATTTCCTCTGTTTACCTTTGCGATTTAAGGCTTTTGTCGGTTTTCTCTCTTACACTGACCTCATCCTTTAGCCAACTAAATCTAGTCTTTTTTTTTCAATACCATCGTAAGTCAATGTACTATCACATCTGTTTCCCACGACCCGCTCTTTCATTTGCCTAGCTTATACTATTATGTAGTTCTTCTTTACTAAGTGGTTGTACCATCGTCAGGGGTCATAGTTCTTCCGATATCTTATCAATCCTTGTTCTACTCATAAATACTTATAAAATATATCCCTTTCTTCCTCATTTCATCCCTTTCTTATCATTCCATTTGGTGCCATAACTTGTTCATATTCGTCCTATTTCCTTTATAATCAAATCTCTGTACTCCCTATCAAAACTCTTCTCCCATGCTATCTATGTTTTACCTCTTGGCCAAACTTCTTATCTGATTAATCTTCCATAAAATCTGATTATGCTTTCTCAGGTAACATCCATACCCATCATTATTATACTTCAATCCTATTTATCGAGATCTATTTCCGGGATCTTCGCATTCGCCCTTTACCATGTGTTGCCATACTCTACCCCTCCTTCTTATTTACTTTTAAAAATATTTATCTGAATAGCCCTTCGCCTGTACCGGGTCCTTACCCTTTCCTAGGAAACTTTACTTGACCCTTACTAGAAACATACTTCCCTTGCTTACACTTCTCTTCTTCTCATGATATCACAATATTCTTACTCTTATGTAAACATATTTTCCTTCTCCTTGATATTGTTGCATCATGACCATCCAACTTTAACATTCGGAGAAATAGTATCAATCTGCCCTGTAGCACTTGCTACCTTACCTTCAATACCCAGCTCAATCAATACCTTTAGCATATCGCAAGACCAATCATTAGGGCACGCATGACTTTTAATGTGGCCACACATGAGTTATCGTTTACATCGCTTCTTAATATCATACTTACAAAATATTCCCTTTGCTTTTTAACTCTGTCCTGAGTCTGTGACTTATTACATTTCCTCTCTTTTTGACCAGCTAGCCAAACTCCTACCTTACCATCATTTCGAAATTCTAATCGTAAGGCTCATATGCTCCTAATTTCCCTCGGATATTCTGATTTCTCATAGCTGGATCCGAGGTCGTCATTAATATCAGAAGTAACTTGGTCGAAATGATTCTCAGAATAGTACCAATGATCGAAAACTCAGAGTCCCCTTGAAGTTAAATGTTATATCCCGTATTTTGTACTTTCGGATATTTCAAGATAGTCGTAGTAAGTTAATGGCAAGACTATCTTCCAAAATTATTTTAATGTATAAGTTGTTTATTAGTATGGAAATATTGAGAAGGTTAAGGGTAAAGAGGCAAATTCACAAGGTGGTTCATGGTAATATTGTGGAAGGCTAGGGACAAAACGGGAATTTCACCAAAAAAAAAAATTCAAGAAGGTTCACGAAGGAACCTTGGCCGTGTGGCATGTGTTTCTTTGTGTTAGTAGGAACTATATATATATAAATATGGACAAGGTATGACAAATTAAGAAATATTCATCTTTTAATTTAAGAAAGTTGGAGAAGCTTGGAGAAGGGGCATGTGCCCCCCCCCCCCCCCTTGTGTGGACTATATATATATATATATATATGAGAGAGCTTACAAAGAAAGAAAAGTTATTCATCTTCCACAAGTTAAGAAATTTCAAGAAGAGAACTAGGGGCATTCGGCCATGGCTCCAAAAATGGTGCCATAAAAATTGAACAAGAAAAATATTTTTCTTCTAGCATTTCAACCAATTGGAAGGTCCTTATTAATGTGGAGTGGTTGTTGGAACAAGCAAAGTATTTATGGTGCAAGTTGGAAGCCCTAGCCGAGTGGAAGAAGTCAAAGAATAAAGGTAAGATTTAATCTCCTTTCCTATGTGTTAGAGATGATTTGTGAGTGTTGAAGTATGTAGAAATGGATGGAATTCATGGTACATGTGTATGTGGATTGTGGCCGTGTAGGTGTGTGTTGTGTAGGAGTGATGGACTAATTTTATTTAGTATTTGATTGTTGTAGTTGTGGATTCCATGATGAAAATGAAGGTTTGATGACTTGAAATGAAGTTGTAATCGTTGTGGGATTGTGGTAGAAGCTAATGTGATTTTAATATAGTTTCTTGTAATTATGAGAATGAAGTTGTTAATGCATAGACTATTGTTATAGTTCATGAATTTGGAAGTAAAGAATGTGTTCTTGTTGGTTATGTTGAGTTCAGAAGGGTTCGGGTGGTAGACATAATTCATGAATTTGAAAGAAGGAAATGTGTCGCTATTGTTCTTGTTGAATTTGGAAGGTTTCGGGTGAAGTGGTATGTTGGTTGGGTTGTTTTGAATATTGTGTGAATTGTTTGAAGTGTTCTTGAATTTTGTTTGTAAGGTCTTGGGCAAGTATTTGAACGTGTAAGTATTGATGTTGGCTTGATTATATGTGGTTAAATTGAAAATAAATGAAATATCGTCGAATTGTGTAGAAAGGGTTGCTAGTGTTAGAATGCACTTTGAATTGATTGTTGGAGTTGGAAATACGATTGTTGGTATTGTTGATTGATAATTTGGCCGAGTTGGATTCTCGGGGTTGGTTGTATTTACAGGGGAAATGCTGCCGAAATTTCGGTAGATTATAAATGAATTTATTTGAAAGACTAAGACAAGTGTGTGTAACGATGAGTTTAATGATTGTGTAAATCTTCGTGAATGTAGACTAGCGATAGCGAGCTTGGACAATTAAGCGTAGCTAATAGGACGTGGAACAGGTATGTAAGGCTTACCCTTTCTTTCTTTTGGCACGATCCTTGTGAAACGAACAGACAAAGTATATGTATGATTTCAAAGAAATTCCTATCTTAGAGCCACTAGGGTGGCTAACGTTCTTGACTTCTGAAAACTGCTTTGCTATGTCTTGATACGTGTGTATGGTTATAGAAGTTTTGTTTTGATTTGGTCCACAGTGATATGAAAAAGGTACGTGATATGACTATTGCTTTGATTTTCCAAAAATAGCTTCTGAAACGTTCAATGAGGTTTCTGTAGTAAAATGTCCCTAACTTTCGTATACTAACTCGAATTGCCTCGAAACATGTTTACAATCCTTCCAGTGTCGTTTGTGTACGTATTCATCGAGTCTTAAAAATTGTATTATATGCATATAGTCTCTCACGACTCTGCTCGTGCATGCCTTAATGTATCCTCCACTGAGTCCCGGGCCAGGACATGTTGTCATGCGTATTCCATTATATTGTTCACCGCGTCCCTCTCACTTGCGGGCCGGGGCACGTTATATGTATGTATATAATATGATGATACGGGGATGGCGGCTAGGATGGCATATGATGACTCTATTAACCGCGTCCCGCAATAGAGGGTCGGGGCACGTTACATGCATATATGATACATGATATTGGCATACATGATTTTATTCACCGCGTCCCTCAATAGAGGGCCGGGGCACGTTACATGCATATATGACACTTGATATTGACATGCATGATTTTGTTCACCGCGTCCCTCACTAGAGGGCCGGGGCACGCTATATGTATATATGAGATATGATGATGACATACATGACTTTCATTTCAAAAGGCAAGTGCTTTGATGTTTTAAAAGGCCATACTTGATTCTGGTAAATCTCTATTTCAGTTATGATCCTCTTTTCTGTATTGTATGCCTTACATGCTCAGTACATATTCCGTACTGACCCCCCTTCTTCGGGGGCTGCGTTTCATGCCACGCAGGTACACCCAGATGAGTAGAAGATATTACTAGAAGATGTTCTAGCGGGATTGGCGAGCTCCACTTCTTTCCGGAGTGTTGCCGAGTCGGAATTTGTATGTTATGATTTCTGGATTGATGTTAGAGACTTCGCAGACAGAGTCGTGGGTATAGAATGTCAGTCTTGTAAGCGGCTCCATCAGCCGATGTGTCATTTTCCATTATGTTATAAATTCCATATGATTACAGATTTTGTTTGACCTGAGAACGACGAAAAGAAAGTTTCTGAAAGCTTTACTATGTATTTCATCCTTATTGGATTTAAAAGCCCCAAGAGATTATGTGTGCAATAAGAGTCAGCGGGTTCGCTCGGCTCCGAATATGGGGTCGGGTACCCATCACACACTAAGTAAGATTAGGGTGTGACATTAAATAACTAGTGACTTTTGAATCTCAAAGCAAACTTACATCATATAGGGAAGTTCAATAAAGTGAGTCTATGTGTCTATCATCGACCCGTCCTGATCCGATATATATATACTTCAAAAATAAAACATTCCCCTACTAATTAACTTCATTTTTTCATATCAATATCTCTTTGTTATCTCTTACTTGTCAATCCATGAATAGTAGAACTGTACTTGATTTCTTACTGTCAACTTTCCTTATATCTTTAATAAGTCTCAATCCTCTGAAATCTCGAATGCAACTCATTCTAGTTTCTCTAGCTACTAATCACTTTTCCTCCGGGGTTCATCCCTTAAATCAAATTAGAATCATTCTAAAACTCCTCTTTAAAAGCGTCCCATGATTGTTTATTCACTCATAGCTTAGCAAACTGTTATACCCCGCATTTTCAGAGCATGAGCGTGACACGTGCTTCCTAAAAAAATTGACAATCATGTTGTTGCTACATAATTTAAACTCACGTTGATAGTAATATATCCCATATTTTTGTACGTCGGATTATTCATAAGCCGAGGTGGGGTCCACACGTCGAGATTTTTTGGGACATGCGACAAGTTATATGAATCACATATGCGAAGTTAAACACAACTCAAGAAGGACCCTTGAGCCAAATCAAAGTGGAACCCCTCCAAACAAATAATTTTAACTTACGTTTTTGGGTTATCTGACTTCGAGAGGCCATAACCCCATCGGTATTTGAGAATTTGGGAAAACTCCCAGAATGAAAGTTGTTGATAATTGAATTAGCTTTCCAACCATAGTCGTGGGTCCATAGGTGACGTCGGGATAATGTGATACGAACGTTTTAAGGCAGAAAGGTTAGTGGGCTAGGCCCAATCCGAGCCCAACCGGGTTAGGTCCATGACCCATGCCTATTTAAGTGAAATTTCAGCCCTTTCTCCTCATTTTTCAGACCAAGACCACCAGAAAATTCTGGAAAGAGAGAGAGAAGAGACTTGGAGAGAAGAAAAACCAATTTTGACCAAAATCTGAGCCTCGAATCCCGAAGCCCATGAAGAGAAAAGTGTTGTACGTTGTGTTGTCTTCAATTTGAGCTAAAAATCAACCGAGGAGAAGAGTGATAACGTGCTGGCTGCATGCTTAAGGTATGAATAAGGTTCCTTTTCATTGATAACGAGTTTATTTAGAGTTTTAACGGATTATAGCGGAGGGAATAGCCTGATAAATTCGTTTGTTGGTGCAGTGAATTATGGAACGAGATTTGAAGAAAACATTAGATGAAAATAAATGTATTTAACTTGTAAATTGTGGAGGATGTGGTTATTGATGTTGTTAGTGTTAATTTTAGCTTCTTTATGGAAATAAAATTATTAAATAGTTATATCGCAAATTTGGTTGGTTGAGAAATTTAGAAAACAGTGCGCGGGCTGTTTTATGGCATACGTCGGTATTGGAAATGATGTTAGTACTATTGGTATTGTTGTTGATGTTGTTGGTTGTTGAATTGGAATCTCCGGCTAGGCATATAAACAGGGGAAATGCTGCCCGAATTTCGGCAGAATTTAAAAGGGGTTTTAATTAAAGTTTCGAGACGAACGTACGACGATGATCCTAATGATATTATGAATGATTCCATATGTAGAGTACAAGGCTACGAATAATTCTTAAGCGAGTTGCAAGGCGGGAAGTAAGTTGAAAGTCGAGAATCATCTTCCAGGTATGTAAGGCTCACCCTTTCTTTCTTTTGGCATGTCCTAGAGCTAAGTAAGGTATGACATGCATCTTGGGGTAACTCTACTCTTTTATCCTGAGCTGTTTACGATTCTTATTCACTCCTTGCTATGAGTATGCTTAGTATAGTCGGGCTTATTGTATGATTGCATAACGAGCAAAGCATAAAGAGTTTTACAAGTGTTAATGTCTCTAACTTTCGTAGACGGTCTCGGATTTCTTTAAAAAGTTCGTAGAAGATTCTGTAGTAAATGATGGTCATAACTTTCTTATGCAAACTCGGATTGACCCGAAACGTGTTTACGATCTTTCAAGTGTCAGTTTATGTACTTATCTATCGAGTCTTAAAAATTTATTTATGTGCATATGGTTTCTCACTACTCTGCTCGTGCATGCCTCAATATGTCCTTCACTGCGTCTGTTGTGTCCCGTGTTTCCGCATAATTGGAAATCGAGAAATAATTAAGACTTGTATGCTATAAGGAAATATTTTGATTCTAGTTAACATGACTATGTTGGTTATGAAACTATTGGTGTTAAGACATTGGGGAAGGCCGAGGGTAAATTTGGAATTTCGGAAATTAGTTTCGGGAATTACAAAACGGGATTCTTAACGAATTGGGCCAAGAAAATTGGAACAAAAATTGAGGCCCAAAGATATGGGGTGGCCGGCCACAAGGCTTGGCCCAAGCCAGCTTTTAAAAGTCATGTGATATCCATGTGACTCTTAAATGTGGATATATATCAATGATCCCTTAGAGTTATTAATAAAAATCATTCAACACACCCTTGAGCTTATAATACTCCCTCTCGGCCGAACCTCACTTTCCATCAACCAAACATTCTCTAGCCTTTGTTATTGATCCAAAAACCGTGCCCTTTCCATATTTGTAGTGTACTCAAAACGCTCTTCAACGGGATACAATTAGTTTGGCGAAAGGTGCACGTTTGCGACAAGTCGGAATTTCAAGTAAAGGTAAGAATTTTTCCCTTTTAATGTTATGGAATTGGTATGAATATGTTAAGGATTGAGAATAGACGAGAATTACATAGTATTGATGTGTGAATGAAACTGTGGGTATATGTGTGTGTGGTGAATTGGCCGTGACTTATGTGGTTTGAAAGGGGAGGTGAATTGAATCCTATTTAGTCCGTTAGTTGCGTCGTTATGGCATTTATGACGTAAATAAATGTTTAACGAATTGAATTGGCGTTGGAAATGGTTGTGGATTTATTATGGGAAAGTATATGATTTCGGTATATTTGTGTACATCCTTGTATAATTATGATATTAAGACTTTAAATGTGACTTATGGTTGTTGTTAATGAACTTGGAATGAAACAATGCGCGTTAGTATGTTCGTCGTAATTGTTGACGATTCGGATGAAATATGAAAAGTGACGAACTTCTTGAATTGCGTATATTGTTTGGAGCATAATTGGGATGTGTTTGAATAATCTTGAATGAGTGAATGAATACAATAAAGTGGACATTAGTTTGATATTGTGAAGTTTGAATGAAAGTTGTCAACTTATATGATAAGAATGAATGTTGGAGTTAGAATGATTTAGTTGTGGTTTATGTTGTTTGTGATGTTTGGATTGTTGTTTTTGATGTTTATTGAGCCGAGCTAAGTCTCGGGGGTGTTAGATATATAGGGGAAATGCTGCCGAAATTTCGGTAGGCAAAAATGAAATTAAGGGAATTCTTAAGCCTTAGAATCTCTAATTGGTAACTTTGACCATTTGCAGATTCTGGACGAAATGGGATTTGAGTTTGGGGTGAGCATAAGACGTCTATAAGGTATGTAAAGCTTCCCACTTCTTCTTTTGGCATGTCTTAGTATGTTAGGTTGATATCGGAACCCCAGGAGCATTTCCGCTCCTCGAAATCCGATCTATAGAATGGCTACTATTCATTCAATTCGATTGAAGCCTAATGACTCTATTTTGGCTAGAAAGCAACCAAACATCCGAAACCTATGTAAATGAGATCGGGTTACTTTGAAATCTTTATGTATGATCTTATAGACCCGAAATGTTCATAAATTATGTTCGCCACCTCGACTTGACCCGAGGTGGGCCCGCTAACCCCGAGATGCCTTATTCGTTCTATTAGGCTCTCTCTTTGGATAAGCTTCGATAAAGAATTTTCGATTTTGAAATTGTCCTCTATGAAATAATGCTTGATCACTATGATATACTAAGTTATGTTTTGAGAGATACGTACCACTTTGGAAACATTTTTGTGAAATAAACTTCCGTACTAACTAATTATTCGACTACTTTGTTTAATGAAATGACTTATGAAGCTTTCAAGTTTTGAAAGGCTATTTTGATATACAATTGCATTGTTGGCTCACGACTCCGCTCGTGCCTTATTATGACTTCGTTCACCGGTTCCCGGGCCGGTTATGATTCGTGCGCACTATGATAAATTCGGCCGTATGCTGTGTTACGGTTCCCGAGACCTCACCATAGGGCCGGGTTCCGTTCGGTGTTATGCTGTGATATGGCTGGTGATATGACATGTTGATATGTGTGTACTCGGGGATGTACGGAGATTTGAACATTCTGGTGTTATGCTGTGTGTGGCACCAGCGTCGGAGTGGTGACCACGTTCCTGAGCTTTGCATGATTTCGTTTGCATTATGTATATATGATTTTGATAAACATTTTGATAAACTGTTCGACATTTCTCTCTTTTGTATTCTGTTCGCTTTCAGTTGTGGCCTATAATTTTGTACTCCATGCTTTACATACTCAGTACATCTTTCGTACTGACCCCCTTTCTTCGGGGGCTGCGTTTCATGCCCGCAGGTACAGACGCCGGTAATCTACCACTGTAGGCTCCACTTCTGCTCTTTCGGAGTACTCCCTTTGATTCGGAGTCCACTTTTGGTACATACATCTTTTTCTATGTATATATATTTCTGTATATCTGACTATTTGGGTACGGCGGGGGCCCTGTCCCGTCATATGATTCTGTCGGTCTGTTTAGAGGTCTTTGGACATGTTTGTGGGTTAGGGTCTTTCTGTATGGTTATGTGCATATGTTGTTTGGGCGATCCCATACGCCGAGGCGGCCGGTCCGCATATGTTTATACGTTGCTTTGTTAGCCCTGTGCGGCCTTTGTTGGTGTTTGCTGTGTACAGGGTTATTTTGGATAGTCTGTAAAACAAAGGAAACTCTGCCGAAATTTTTCTGGAAATTATCTAAATTTGGAATATATCCTTGTCGGCTTCTGCTATATATTTGAATGCATTTGATAGATGGGTTTGGGTGCCCAGATTGGGCACTAGTCACGGCCTACGGGGTTGGGTCGTGACAAAAGTGGTATCAGAGCCGTTTGTCCTCGGAATTTCCACTGGCCGTGTCTCGTAGAGTCTTGTTTATCGGTGTGTTGTGCACCACATCTATAAACAGGAGGCTACAGGGCATTTAGGGTGTCACTTTTCTTTTGAATCTCAGATCGTGCGTTAGAGATGTGCTATTAGGCTGATTTTGATCTGATTCGTTATTGTGTTTGCAGTGATGCCTCCGAAGAAGGCAACGGCGGCCCAGAAGGGCAAGGCAGGGATGGCAGGCACTAGTCAGGCACAGCGAGTTACCCGGGCTCGTGTTTATGATTTGCCCGAGGTTGTGCCCCATTCAGAGGGATCCGCTACACCACCACAGGCGGAGCCTGGAGCAGGTCCATCAGCAGCTCCAGGGGCCCGAGTACCCGCACCCGAGCCTCCAGCTCCTCAGCCCGGGGCGGAGGACAGGACCCTGAGGGAGGCTGTGCAGTTACTAACCACATTGGTAGCGGGGCAGGCTCGCAGACGCGGGCGAAGGGATGATGATGATGACGACAGGCGTGATAGCCTGAGAGTTCGAGAGTTCCTATTGTGTGGCCCTCTAGAGTTTTTCGGGTCTAAGCCCGACGAGGACCCCCATGACTTTATTCGGGGGATGCGGCGCTCGCTAGACTTGGTCAGGGCATCAGAGACCGAGTCGGTTGAGTTGGCCTCGCATAGACTACGGGATGTTGCTGCTCACTGGTATGAGTCCTGGGAGCTATCCAGGGGTGAGGGTGCTACCCCAGCTACTTGGGACGAGTTCGTGACTGCTTTCACTCACCACTTTTTGCCCCCAGAGTTACGGCGGGCGCGGGTTGACCGATTTTTGCATTTGCAGCAGAGGGGTCGGAGCGTCCGTGAGTATAACATGGAGTTTGATTCTTTGGCCCGGTATGCACCTGCCATAGTAGCAGATATGGCCGATCGGATGCACAGATACGTGATGGGGTTAGACCGCTATTTGGTTGATGGCTGTATGGTGGTGGCATTGCAGGCAGACATGGATATTGCCCGACTACAGGCTTATGCCCTGGGTATGGAGGACTGACATAGAGCTGATTATTCTAGTACAGATCGGGACAGGAGGCCGCCCAAGAGGACCAGATCCGCAGGTTATTCTGGAGATTCTCGAGGCGGACAGCCTCAGCAGCAGCAGTCAGGCAGACATCCTCCTCTGTCAGGCCGGGGTACACAGCCAGCCGGTAGGAGATTTGACAGTGCAGGACAATCTGGGGCCGGTCAGAGCTCCAGAGCATCAGGGTCACAAATAGCTAGAGGTCCCAGCCAGCCCAGACCACCCAGGCCTCGTTGTTCCCATTGCGGGAAATCACACCCGGGAGAGTGTTATCGACTTACTGGAGCCTGTTTTTCATGCGGTGGTCAGGGCCATCTTATGCGAGATTGTCCGTTGGCGAGCGGTTCTGGTAGTGTGGCTCAGCCGACGGGGTCAGCCGCTGGTTCATCATCTGCTCCATCAGTTGCACGCCCTGCGGGGCGAGGTATGCCGGCACCGGCGGGACGCGGTCGAAGCCGTGGCAGTGCTTCAGGTTCTAGCGGTCCCTCGAACCGCATATACGCATTAGCCAGCCGCCAGGATCAGGAGGCCTCGCCGAATGTCGTCACAGGTACATTATTGATTTTCTCCAGATCTGTATATGCACTAATTGATCCTGGTTCTACTTTATCATATATTTCCCCGCTCGTTGCTAGTAAAATTGGGATAGTGTCTGAGCCTATAGAGCTATTTGAGGTCGCTACACCGATTGGGGATTGTATTATAGCGAGGCAGGTATATAGGGATTGTTCTGTGACTATATGTGATCGTTGCACTAAAGCTGATTTGATAGAATTAGATATGCTGGAATTCGATGTCATTATGGGTATGGACTGGTTAGCTTCCTGTTATGCTAATGTTGACTGCCAGAAAAAGGTAGTCCGTTTTCAGTTTCCAGGGGAACCAGTTATAGAGTGGTTCAGGTCTACAGCATCGCCGAGGGGTAAGTTTATTTCGTACCTCAAGGCTAAGAAGATGATTAAGAAAGGCTATATCTATCACTTGGTTCGTGTGCACGACACTACAGCTGAGACACCTACCATTCAGTCTGTTCCGGTCGTTAATGAATTCCCAGATGTATTTCCTGATGAGCTTCCGGGTCTTCCGCCCGAACGGGAGATAGATTTCACTATCGACTTAATGCCAGATACGCAGCCTATATCTATTCCTCCGTACAGGATGGCACCGGCTGAATTGAAGGAGTTGAAGGAGCAGCTGAAAGATTTGCTGGATAAGGGCTTTATCAGACCCAGCACATCACCCTGGGGAGCGCCGGTATTATTTGTGAGAAAGAAAGATGGGTTACTGCGAATGTGTATTGATTATCGGCAACTGAATAAGGTGACTATAAAGAATAAATATCCCCTCCCCCGGATTGATGATTTGTTTGATCAGTTGCAGGGTGCTAAATATTTTTCAAAGGTGGATCTGCGCTCAGGTTATCATCAGGTGCGAGTGCGAGAATCTGATATCCCAAAGACAGCTTTCAGGACCCGGTACGGGCATTATGAATTCAGAGTCATGTCTTTCGGGTTGACTAATGCTCTAGCAGTATTTATGGATCTGATGAATCGGGTATTTCGGCCTTTCCTGGACATGTTCGTGATTGTGTTTATCGATGATATTTTGATTTATTCACGATCAGCAGAGGAGCATTCGGATCATTTGAGGACAGTACTTGGCACTCTCCGTCAACAGAAATTATATGCTAAATTTTCCAAATGTGAATTCTGGTTAACTTCTGTGGCTTTCTTGGGGCATATTGTCGGAGCAGACGATATTCGGGTCGATACGCAGAAAATTGAAGCTGTACAGAATTGGCCTACGCCTACTACACCGACAGAGGTACGCAGTTTTCTGGGGTTAGCCGGATATTATCGCAGGTTCGTGAAACTTTTTTCTTCTATTGCAGCACCACTGACGAAGCTTACTCAGAAAGCAGCGAAATTTCAGTGGACAGATGCCTGCGAGCGCAGTTTCCAGCTGTTGAAAGAAAAATTAATTACAGCCCCAGTGTTAGCTCTTCCAGAAGGATCAGACGGGTATGTTGTCTTCTGTGATGCCTCTAGTATTGGGATAGGTTGCGTGTTGATGCAGCACGGTCGAGTCATAGCCTATGCTTCCCGGCAGCTCAGACCGCATGAGAAGAATTATCCCACTCATGATCTTGAGTTAGCCGCGGTGATTCATGCTTTGAATATTTGGCGGCATTATTTATATGGGGTCCACGTTGATATTTATACGGACCATAAAAGTCTCCAGCATATTTTTAAGCAGAAAGAATTGAATTTGCGGCAGAGAAGATGGCTTGAATTATTGAAGGATTATGACGTTGATATTCTGTATCATCCTGGAAAAGCCATCGTGCAGTTGCTGAATCATCTATTATAGCAGAGGTAAAGCAGCGTCAGTTTGAAGATCCTATCCTGGTTCAGTACAGAGATGTGTCCCTTAATAAAGACAAGACTCCGTTTGAAATTTCACCTGAAGGGGTATTATTGTATGAAGGCAGATTCTGTGTTCCGGATGTTGCAGGCTTACGGCGACAAATCATGGGCGAGGCGCATAATGCGCGGTATTCTGTTCATCCTGGTTCCACTAAAATGTATCATGATCTCAGAAGTTTGTATTGGTGGGACGGTATGAAGAAAGATATTGCAGAGTAGGTTAGTCAGTGCCCGAATTGCCAGCAGGTTAAAATTGAACACAAGAAGCCCGGTGGGTTATTACTGGAGATGGAAATTCCAGCCTGGAAATGGGAGATGATTAATATGGATTTCGTCGTTTGGTTACCGCGGACTCCACGCAGGTATGATTCTATTTGGGTTATTGTTGACAGATTGACGAAATCAGCCCATTTTCTTCCAGTCTGGACTACTTATTCGGCTGAGGACTATGCTAGACTGTATATCAAAGAGATAGTTAGACTTCACGGAGTCCCTGTATCTATTATTACTGACCGAGGTGCCCAGTTCACGACAAACTTCTGGAGGTCATTTCAGGAGGGATTAGGGACTCAGGTGAGCCTCAGCACAGCTTTTCATCCTCAGTCCGATAGGCAGGCCGAGCGCACTATTCAGACGCTGGAAGATATGTTGCGGGCCTGCGTTATTGATTTCAGAGGCAGCTGGGATGATCATTTGCCGCTTATTGAATTTTCTTATAATAACAGTTATCACTCCAGCATTTAGATGGCACCGTATGAAGCCCTTTATGGTAGAAAATGCAGATCTCCTATTGGTTGGTTCGACGTGGGCGAGACTAAGTTAATTGGGCCAGATGTGATCCAGGAAGCGGTGGATAAAGTAAAACTTATTCGGGAGCATTTATTGGCTGCTCAGAGTCGACAGAAAGCTTATGCAGATAGGCGACGTCGACCGTTAGACTTCCAGATTGGCGACTGGGTATTTCTGAAGGTGTCGCCCATGAAGGGTGTCATGAGATTCGGTAGAAAGGGTAAGTTGAGCCCGCGGTATATTGGGCCGTATCAGATTGTTCGGAAGATTGGCGAGGTCGCCTATGAGCTAAACTTACCATCCGACTTGGAGGCCGTACACCCGGTATTTCATGTGTCTATGCTGCGGAAATGTATTGGTGACCCTTCCAGGATATTCCCAGTGGATGACATTCAGGTAACAGAGCAGTTGTCTTATGACGAGCAGCCTGTAACTATTCTGGATCGACAGGTGAGGAGATTGCGCACTAAGGAAGTGCCTTCTGTCAAAGTCCTGTGGCGCAACAACAATCGGGACGAGATGACTTGGGAGGCGGAGGACGAGATGAAGAAGAAATACCCCCACTTGTTCCCGACGTCCACAGGTAATCTAAACTTTTTAGTTTATTGTGTTGATTGACAAATGAATTGCGTATGACATTAGTAAGAGGGACTCCCCCTCCATGATCATAAGACTTTATAAGATTAATTTAACTTTCGGGGACGAATGTTCTTAAGGGGGGGAGAATGTTATGTCCCGTGTTTCCGCATAATTGGAAATCGAGAAATAATTAAGACTTGTATGTTATAAGGAAATATTTTGATTCTAGTTAACATGACTATGTTGGTTATGAAACTATTGGTTTTAAGACATTGGGGAAGTCCGAGGGTAAATTTGGAATTTCGGAAATTAGTTTCGGGAATTACAAAACGGGATTCTTAACGAATTGGGCCAAGAAAATTGGAACAAAAATTGAGGCCCAAAGATATGGGGTGGCCGGCCACAAGGCTTGGCCCAAGCCCATTTTTAAAAGTCATGTGATATCCATGTGACTCTTAAATGTGGATATATATCAATGATCCCTTAGAGTTATCAAGAAAAATCATTTAACACACCCTTGAGCTTATAATACTCCCTCTCGGCCGAACCTCACTTTCCATCAACCAAAAATTCTATAGCCTTTGTTATTGATCCAAAAACCGTGCCCTTTCCATATTTGTAGTGTACTCAAGACGCTCTTCAACGGGATACAATTAGTTTGGCGAAAGGTGCATGTTTGCGACAAGTCGGAATTTCAAGTAAAGGTAAGAATTTTGCCCTTTTAATGTTATGGAATTGGTATGAATATGTTAAGGATTGAGAATAGACGAGAATTACGTAGTATTGATGTGTGAATGAAACCGTGGGTATATGTGTGTGTGGTGTATTGGCCGTGACTTATGTGGTTTGAAAGGGGAGGTGAATTGAATCCTATTTAGTCCGTTAGTTGCGTCGTTATGGCATTTATGACGTAAATAAATGTTTAACGAATTGAATTGGCGTTGGAAATGGTTGTGGATTTATTATGGGAAAGTATATGATTTCGGTATATTTGTGTATATCCTTGTATAATTATGATATTAAGACTTTAAATGTGACTTATGGTTGTTGTTAATGAACTTGGAATGAAACAATGCGCGTTAGTATGTTCGTCGTAATTGTTGACGATTCCGATGAAATATGAAAAGTGACGAACTTCTTGAATTGTGTATATTGTTTGGAGCATAATTGGGATGTGTTTGAATAATCTTGAATGAGTGAATGAATACAATAAAGTGGACATTAGTTTGATATTGTGAAGTTTGAATGAAAGTTGTCAACTTATATGATAAGAATGAATGTTGGAGTTAGAATGATTTAGTTGTGGTTTATGTTGTTTGTGATGTTTGGATTGTTGTTGTTGATGTTTATTGAGCTGACCTAAGTCTCGGGGGTGTTAGATATATAGGGGAAATGCTGCCGAAATTTCGGTAGGCAAAAATGAAATTAAGGGAATTCTTAAGCCTTAGAATCTCTAATTGGTAACTTTGACCATTTGCAGATTCTGGACGAAACGGGATTTGAGTTTGGGGTGAGCATAAGACGTCTATAAGGTATGTAAAGCTTCCCACTTCTTCTTTTGGCATGTCTTAGTATGTTAGGTTGATATCGGAACCTCGGGAGCATTTCCGCTCCTCGAAATCCGATCTATAGAATGGCTACTATTCATTCAATTCGATTGAACCCTAATGACTCTATTTTGGCTAGAACGCAACCAAACGTCCGAAACCTATGTAAATGAGATCGGGTTACTTTGAAATCTTTATGTATGATCTTATAGACCCGAAATGTTCATAAATTATGTTCGCCACCTCGACTTGACCCGAGGTGGGCCCGCTAACCCCGAGATGCCTTATTCGTTCTATTAGGCTCTCTCTTTGGATAAGCTTCGATAAAGAATTTTCGATTTTGAAATTGTCCTCTATGAAATAATGCTTGATCACTATGATATACTAAGTTATGTTTTGAGAGATACGTACCACTTTGGAAACATTTTTGTGAAATAAACTTCCGTACTAACTAATTATTCGACTACTTTGTTTAATGAAATGATTTATGAAGCTTTCAAGTTTTGAAAGGCTATTTTGATATACAATTGCATTGTTGGCTCACGACTCCGCTCGTGCCTTATTATGACTTCGTTCACCGGTTCCCGGGCCGGTTATGATTCGTGCGCATTATGATAAATTCGGTCGTATGCTGTGTTACGGTTCCCGAGACCTCGCCATAGGGCCGGGTTCTGTTCAGTGTTATGCTGTGATATGGCTGGTGATATGATATGTTGATATGTGTGTACTCGGGGATGTACGGAGATTTGAACATTCTGGTGTTATGCTGTGTGTGGCACCAGCGTCGGAGTGGTGACCACGTTCCTGAGCTTTGCATGATTTCGTTTGCATTATGTATATATGATTTTGATAAACATTTTGATAAACTGTTCAGAATTTCTCTCTTTTGTATTCTGTTCGCTTTCAGTTGTGGCCTATAATTTTGTACTCCATGCTTTACATACTTAGTACATCTTTCGTACTGACCCCCTTTCTTCGGGGGCTGCGTTTCATGCCCGCAGGTACAGACGCCGGTGATCCACCACTGTAGGCTCCACTTCTGCTATTTCGGAGTACTCCCTTTGATTCGGATTCCACTTTTGGTACATACATCTTTTGCTATGTATATAAATTTCTGTATATCTGACTATTTGGGTACGGCGGGGGCCCTGTCCCGTCATATGATTCTGTCGGTCTGTTTAGAGGTCTTTGGACATGTTTGTGGGTTAGGGTCTTTATGTATGGTTATGTGCATATGTTGTTTGGGCGATCCCATATGCCGAGGCGGCCGCTCCGCATATGTTTATACGTTGCTTTGTTAGCCCTGTGTATCCTTTGTTGGTGTTTGCTGTGTACAGGGTTATTTTAGATAGTCTGTAAAACAAAGGAAACTCTGCCGAAATTTTTCTGGAAATTATCTAAATTTGGAATACAGCCTTGTCGGCTTCTGCTATATATTTGAATGCATTTGATAGATGGGTTTAGGTGCCCAGATCGGGCACTAGTCACGGCCTACGGGGTTGGGTCGTGACAGCGTCCCGGGCCAGGGCATGTTCTTGTGCGTACTCCATTGCATTGTTCGCCGCGTCCCTCACTAGATGGCCGGGGTACGTTATATGTATATATATAAGATATGATGACATGATGATTTGATGACGGGGTGGCGGCCAGGATGGCATATGATGACTCTATTCACCGCGTCCCTCACTAGAGGGCCGGGGCACGTTACATGCATATATGATACATGACATTGACGTACATGATTTTATTCACCGTGTCCCTCACTAGAGGGCCGGGGCACGTTATATGTATATATGATATATGATGTTGACATACATGATTTTCATTTCAAAAGGCAAGTGCATTGATGTTTTTAAAAGTCATACTCGTTTTTGGTAAATTTCTGTTTCAGTTGTGATCCTCTTTACTGTATTTCATGCTTTACATACTCAGTACATATTCCGTACTGACCCCCTTTCTTCGGGGGCTGCATTTCATGCCACGCAGGTATATATACAGATGAGTAGAAGCCATTATAGAAGATGTTCCAGCGGAATTGGCGAGCTCCATTTCCTCCTGGAGAGTTGCCAAGTCAGAGTATTCATGTTATGGTATATTGGTCGCTGTTAGAGGCTTTGCAGACAGAGTCGTGGGTATAGAAAGTCAGTCTTGTAATCGGTTCTGTAAGCCGATGTACCATTATGCATATTGTTACAAAGCCCAAATGACTACAGATTTTACTTGACTTGAGAACGACGAAAAGAATGTTTCTGAAAGCTCTTATTATGTATTTCATTCTTATTTGACTTAAGAGTCCAAGGCAATTATGTGTGTAATAAGAGTCAGCGGGTTCGCTCGGCTCCGAATATGGGGTCGGGTGCCCATCACACCCTAGCGATATTAGGGTGTGACAAAGTGGTATAAGAGCAGTTCGTCCTAGGGGTTGTCTGCAAAGTCGTGTCCAGTAGAGTCCTGTTTATAGGTGTGAAGCCGGCCACACTTATAAACAGGAGGCTGCAGGGCATGTAGGAATTGCTGACCTTCTTTCTATCTTAGATAGTGCGATAGATCGAAGTCACAGGAAATGAGACTCCTTATACTAACCTTTGATCTCAGCAAAAGAACAGTATCGACGGGAGAAAGTGAGTGATGATATGGGAAGTCACAGAGGTAAGTTTTGATATTTTTGTTCTTTTACCTGAAATTGGGAGCCCTGGGTGGCTGGGATATGTCGTATATATATATACCTTGTGAGGCATTGCTGGTAATTGCTGCATGCAGGTTTTGGATAGTAAGAATTGTAAAGGAGACTCTGTCAGAATTTTTAAAAATCAGGTCATTTAGTTAGGTACACCTAACAGGAAGAAGCGTGGAAAGGAAATATCGTAAATAAATAATAAGTGGGATGCATTGTTTCAGAGGAGTTATGGATTTGGCATGGCATGAATAATGATTGCGAGGAAGATGATTAGCAGTCCGAAGGATTAAAATGGGTTACATCCGAGGTTTAGTAGGAGCAAGGTCTATTGGGGGATTCAAGGAAAGTCGTCCAATGAGTTCTGCTGTAGATTATTATATAAGAGTGGCGAGCGGAAGTCCAAAGAGGTGGATAATCGAGTATTTATAAGTAACGGCGACGAAGGTGTGTTCGCTACCATCGGGAATCTAGAAATCTAGGATGAAAGGTAGTCATACACATAGGTGAAAAGTGAATATTGAGGATTAAAAAGGTTAAAATAGTAATTGTTAAAGGAGGGAGATGTGTTACGAGAATGTTTTGGAATCTGTTAAGACTTCAACTTGTTCCAGGTTATGCGGTGAAGGTCATGCGGTGAGGTGGATGCGATTATATCGGCATTAATGCACCGGATTTCATCGAAGTTTCAAGGTTAAGCGTGCTAAGGTGAGAGAAATATTAGGATGGGTGACCCCCCTGGGAAGTGTACTAAAAGTTCTATAGATTTAGACATAAGACACAAATGAGAAGCTAGAGTAGCCTAAGGGAAACTAGAGTATACGGAATGGTGGGAAACCTTAAGAGGGCACGTAGGACGAGGCAGACTAGACCGGTGAAGAGAAAGAAAGTGCATCACAGCTTTGGAATTAGGATAAGTTTGAATAGAGTTTGGAAATATTTTGTAGGCGAGATGGTAGTAATCATATATATATATATATATATATATATATATATATACGTATGCATATGATGTCCCATACATGGCTATATCAGCGGGTATGTGTATCCCGGCAACCAATGTTGCGGTGTATGGAAGGCATTAATCGATCAGGGTAACGGAGTTCAAGGGACAAAACAAAAGATATGGTACAAGTGTTACAAGGTAGGCTGATGCTGTTTCCACTACCGGTTAAGATTGGAATGTCCTAATACAACGATATTTGGAAAAGAAAGAAAGCGAATAAATGGAAGGTAAGGAGATCGAAATGTCGGAAAAAGTGAAAAAGGTAGGAAACATGAGTGAGTAAGGCCTCCAAGAGAGACGACAGGCAAAGCACGAGACACGAGGATTAAAGTGTAGTGGTATGGAACACAACGAGGAATGTGTGGGTTCAGAAAATGAATTGCAATAAGTGGGATTAAGAGGATAGTGACCATGACGGGGAATGAGACGTAAGAGAAGGAATGGTTAGACCGTGCGACGATGTCAAGAGATTTCCAACCCTTGAAAGGTATATGAAGGGATAAGTGTGTAGTCAAATTAACACGGTCGCCTCGGACATAGAGAAGTTCTCCAAAAGAATGACTTAAGAATAGAACAGATTTGCACGTTTAAAGGGATATTTCACGAACTTCAGAGCCAATACTACAAATAACAAGAGAAAAAAGGTACTCGAGAAGGAATATACCCAAGGAAGGTTAAGGATGAAAGTAGAAAAGGTATACTAATGGGTTGGACGAAGGAAGAGGCGAGCATTTAGTAGTGGAGTAACTGGAAATCTCTAACCATGGGAGTAAGAAGGATACTTTAACTAAATGATGGTAGGAAATCGATTACTCATCAAGGAAAGAACGAGGATGGTGAGTTGACACAATTGATTAGAGAATTAGTGAAATGAGGCAAGAACTTCCGTAAAGACCGAGAGGTTCGATTATAAAGGAAATAGAATGAAATATAAGAAACGTGCATGGAGGAGAAGACAAACTTGGCCGTGACATCAAAAAGATAAACAAAGGATTGATTGGGATGGATATCTACAAAGGAAATGCGACGAGTCTATTAGTAAAATGAAGTAACAGCGTGACGGGGACAGGGGGCGTAGAATACCAAGGTTTGTAATGAATGTGAATAACTTGGTAAGACAACTTATGTGGTAAGTGTAATAGGGTCAATTAGAAAGAGTTACCGGTTAAGTAAGCTTACTCCACGAACTTTATTCTGTTTTATAAGCAGTGTTACGAATGAGATCAAGAAATGGTACTCTATAGAGTTGATTATGATCGGGATATAATGCGAACGTAGCAAGAACTACAATCCCAAGAAAGTAAAGTACAGCGAAGAAACAACTAAAGAGGTTTGCAATGGCAGGACTGATAGCAAGCATGATAAAAGGGGAAGTCTGATTGAAGGGAAGAGAAATTAATCGGGACATTTCAGTGTTAAACTAGTTAATTTGGCCGCTATAGAAAGCAGGGGACGCTAGATATGACCAGTCTTGAATTTATCTTTAAGGAAGTAAGAATAGGAATAAGTCAACTCCAAGGAGATAAAGGCTTGGGATATCTGTACAACATAAGAAAGATAAGTGGAGATCGAAGAGAACGAGAATTTCTGAATTAAAAGAAAATGAGATCGAATTACATAAAAGTATGTGGTGAGCACGACATGAAAGGGGCATACAAGAAGGTAAACAATGAAGACTGCAAGTAAGTAAAGTAGATACGGACAAATACGGGTAAGAACATCGATATCTACCTCGGAGCAAAATCTACCCCTAACATTCGAGGACGAATGTTTTTAAAGGGCGGGAGGATGTTGTACCCCGCGTTTTCAGAGAATGAGCGTGACACGTGCTTCCTCAAAAAATTGACAATCATGTTGTTGCTACATAATTTAAACTCACGTTGATAGTATTATATCCCGTATTTTTGTATGTCGGATTATTCGTAAGCCGAGGTGGGGTCCACACGTCGAGATTTTTGGGACATGCGACAAGTTATATGAATCACATATGTGAAGTTAAACACAACTCAAGAAGGACCCTTGAGCCAAATCAAAGTGGAAGCCCTCCAAACAAATAATTTTAAGTTACGTTTTTGGGTGATCTGACTTCAGGAGGCCATAACCCAATCGGTAGTTGGGAATTTTGGAAAACTCCCAGAATTAAAGTTGTATATAATTGAATTATATTTCCAACCATAGGTCGTGGGTCCATAGGTGACGTCGGGATAATGAGATACGGACGTTTTAAGGCAGAAAGGTTAGTGGGCTAGGCCCAATCCGGGCCCAACTGGGTTAGGCCCAAGACCCATGCCTATTTAAGTGAAATTTCAGCCCTTTCTCCTCATTTTTCAGACCAAGAGCACCAAAAAATTCTGGAAAGAGAGAGAGAAGAGCCTTGGAGAGAAGAAAAACCAATTTTGACCAAGATCTGAGCCCCGAATCCCGAAGCCCATGAAGAGAAAAGTGTTGTACGCTGCGTTGTCTTCAATTTGAGCTAAAAATCAACCAAGGAGAAGAGTGATAACGTGATGGCTGCATGATAAAGGTATGAATAAGGTTCATGTTCATTGTTAACGAGTTTATTTAGAGTTTTAACGGATTAGAGCGGAGGGAATAGCCTGATAAATTCGTTTGTTGGTGCTGTGAATTATGGAACGAGATTTGAAGAAAACTTTAGATGAAAATAAATGTATTTAACTTTCAAATGTGGAGGATGTGGTTATTGATTTTGTTAGTGGTAATTTCAGCTTCTTTATGGAAATAAAATTATTAAATAGTTATATCGCAAATTTGGTTGGTTGAGAAATTTAGAAAACAGTGCGCGGGCTGTTTTATGGCATACGTCGGTATTGGAAATGATGTTAATACTATTGGTATTGTTGTTGATGTTGTTGGTTGTTGAATTGGAATCTCGGGCTAGGCATATAAACGGGGGAAATGTTGCCCGAATTTTGGCAGAATTTAAAAGGGGTTTTAATTAAAGTTTCGAGACGAACGTACGACGATGATCCTAATGATATTATGAATGATTCCATATGTAGACTACGAGGCTACAAATAATTCTTAAGCGAGTTTCAAGGCGGGAAGTAAGTTGAAAGTCGAGAATCATCTTCCAGGTATGTAAGGCTTACCCGCTCTTTCTTTTGGCATGTCCTAGAGCTAAGTAAGGTATGACACGCATCTTGGGGTAACTCTACTCTTTTATTCTGAGCTGTTTACGATTCTTATTCACTCCTTGCTATGAGTATGCTTAGTATAGTCGGGCTTATTGTATGATTTCATAACGAGCAAAGCATAAAGAGTTCTTGATTTTAATGAGTTCTACAAGTGTTAATGTCTCTAACTTTCGTAGACGGTCTCAAATTGCTTTAAAACGTTCGTAGAAGGTTCTGTAGTAAATGATGGTCATAACTTTCTTATGCAAACTTGGATTGACCCAAAACATGTTTACGATCTTTCAAGTGTCGGTTAATGTACTTATCTATCGAGTCTTAAAAATTTATTTATGTGCATATGGTTTCTCACTACTCTGCTCGTGCATGCCTCAATATGTCCTTCACTGCGTCCCGGGGCAGGGCATGTTCTCGTGCGTACTCCAATGCATTGTTCACCGCGTCCCTCACTAGAGGGCCGGGGAACGTTATATGTATATATATACGATATGATGACATGATGATGTGATGACGGGGTGGCGGCCAGGATGGCATATGATGACTCTATTCACCGCGTCCCTCACTAGAGGGCCGGGGCACGTTATATGTATACATGATATATGATGTTGACATACATGATTTTCATTTCAAAAGGCAAGTGCATTGATGTTTTTAAAAGTCATACTCGTTTTTGGTAAATCTCTGTTTCAGTTGTGATCCTCTTTACTGTATTTCATGCTTTACATACTCAGTACATATTCCATACTGACCCCCTTTCTTCGGCGGCTGCGTTTCATGCCACGGATGTATATACAGATGAGTAGAAGCCATTATAGAAAATGTTCTAGAGGAATTGGCGAGCTCCATTTCCTCCTGGAGTGTTGCCCAGTCAGAGTATTCATGTTATGGTATATTGGTCGATGTTAGAGACTTTGCAGACAGAGTCGTGGGTATAGAAAGTCAGTCTTGTAATCGGTTATGTAAGCCGACGTACCATTATGCATATTGTTACAAAGTCCAAATGACTACATATTTTACTTGACTTGAGAACGACGAAAAGAATTTTTCTGAAAGCTCTTATTATGTATTTCATTCTTATTTTACTTAAGAGTCCAAGGCAATTATGTGTGTAATAAGAGTCAGCGGGTTCGCTCGGCTCCGACTATGGGGTCGGGTGCCCATCACACCCTAGCGAGATTAGGGTGTGACACAAACATCTGGTTATGACATTTCCCTTTACTCTTTCTCTATGGCATAGACATTCAAAAAATTCAATTTGGAAAAAATTTGGTAGAGTTTCCTCTATAGATCTTACTACCTCGACCCTGCACACAGCCCAGAAAACACATACAATGCCTCTCAGGGCAATCACAAATACACATTGTATCCCGCTCATGCACGAGTCATCCATATACATCAAAATCAATAAAGTAAGGAACTTACCTTTCGGGTCAACAAACTTCAATCCACATCAATTTCTCCAAACTGTATTATCAACTGCTTATCCACAACCAAAAATATTCAGGGCTAGAATTAGGGACTTCATATCCTATAGCTTAGCTCTACAGCACGATCTAAGATAAGAAAAAAAGAGTAACCATCCTAAATGTCGTGTAGCTTCCTGTTTATAAATGTGGCGCGCTTCACACCCATAAACAAGACTCTATTTGACACGGTCTGTAGATAACCCTAGGACATAACTGCTCTGATACCAAGTTTGTCACGCCCCAAGTTTGGAGCGGTGTCACCGGCACTCGATGCCTAACTAGGCCCCGAGCGAACCACTCTAAATCTAAAACTCTGCTAAGGCCTACCTGCACACCGACAATATCAACTAGCTGGCGAGGCCGTAATCTGGATATATATAAACAAATGCTGTCTGTCTCGTCTGAACTGGGCACACACACAACTAAAATATATATACACAACTGAGCAAGCCGACGATGAACTGGGCATTATACGGCCCAACATACTGGCCGTATAAATTATACTGGCCATATGTCTGGCTGTATAATCAGCCCAGAATATCATACCTCACTGGACCAAACATACGGCTCGTATAAAATGTATGGACCGTATGTTGGTCCGTATATCTCGGTCGGGACAGATTTTAAGTGTTAAATATAAGGACCCTCTCTCATTATTTCATTTCATTTTCCACTCACCACACTTCAAGAAACCTCCAGAAATCTCTCCATTATTCATCCACAAGAAACCAAGAGAAATCTATGATCAAATACATCAAACCCAAAAAATCAAGTGTAGAAAATATATCAAAGTTCATCTAAGTCAAGAAATCCCAAAGGAACTGAGCTAGGGTTTTTGTGCAAGAATAGGATTCCCACTCAAGGCTTATTCATCCATTATCTAAGGTGAGTTTTATGATCATTCTTGGTTGTGTAAGGTGTTGAAAGTTAAAAACACATGGATTGTAGAAAGATATAGAAAGTGGGTCATAAATGTGGGAATAGTGACATTGTTGTGTGAAGGTTTGGATTAAATTATGAATATTGGTATGTTGTGGTTGTAAGTATGTTGTGAATGAAATTTATACCATGGAATAAGTATTATATATGAGAAAATGCGATAGTGAACTATAACCAGAATTATGGATAAATTGAAGAGGAATTGTAAAATGCGGATAATGTAGATGAATGATGATTATTGTTTGTGATATTGTGAATATTGTTAGGGATGTTTGGGAGTTGATATAGAATATGGGAAAAGTTGTATAAACAAAGGAAATCCTGCCCAATTTTTTTTAGCTTTAGTAAGCACGCTTAAGTAATTGATTAGCTAATGTTAATGCAAATTCTCTTAAAGGTAGAAACGTGGGCATCGAAGGAGAACAAGCAAGCGATAGATTAGTTAAACGAAAAAGGTATGTGAGGCTAGTCCTTTATTTCTATGGCATGAATCCGATGGCAAGATTTTCCCTTGTTCTCCATGAATCATCTATATCCCGGAAAGCTAAGAGTCTATGTTCATGAATAGCTATATGAGATAAGAGATACATTACGAGCCCCATAATGATGATGATGAGTCATGTATAAAGATTCTAGAGTTCATGACATGATGTTCCTATAAAGTTAATGACGTTCTTTATTGAATACACTCACCTTATATACTATTTCCTTTAAGGTGAGACAGAATGGTTGTAAATGCTTTATAATGGAATCGGGGGTTCATGATCTTATGTCACCCCGATGGAGTATAATTTTCTTAAGTTTCCAGTCATGCATTATGGTAATAGTATGATGATATTATGATAAGTCTATGATATGTACATGATGCTATCACACCGCGCCTACATGGTCAGGCAGACACCGCTAAGGCGGGCAGCGTATCCACCATGTCCAGATGGCATGGGCAGACACCACTAGTGGGCGGCATGCGATGGTACCCCGGACACGGGAGGCCTGGACGTAGGCTAATGACTATTACACCGTACCTATATAGACGGGCAGCTTATACATTTATGCATACATGATATGATGATGATTATGAAGTAAGGCAACATGTATTATTTCTTTTATAAGTGACAGTCAGATACAGTTGCTCCTTATGTGATGCTTCCTTTATCTCCTTGACGTATTATTATTGTTACTTATGCCTCTCATACTCAGTACAATGTTCGTACTGACGTCCGTTTTCTCTAGACACTATGTTCATGCCCACAGGTAGGCAGGGAGGTGATCTTGATCCAGAGTCGTAGGAGCTAATGGCTGATTTGAGAGCACTCCATTGTTCCGGAGGTGCCTTGATTATTCTTTTGTGTATATATGTACATTTTGGGCACGACGGGGCCCTGTCCTGTCCCTATGTCTGGCACTCTAGTAGAGGCTCGTAGATACGCAGATGTGGGTAGTATGATCTCACAATGTTTCTAATGTATATGTTTATGTTATTTTGATAGCCGAAGGGCTTATGTATATATATATATATGTAAAGTGATTATGTTTCCAAATGAGAAAATGACTTTCGTATGATATGAGTATGATGAGTAATAGAATGAGTGGTGCTGGGTGGTTAGCCCCGGGTACCTGTTACGGCCCCTAGTCGGGTCGTGACAGATTTCATCTTAGTTCGATGCTTATGAGTTTATTTGGTAATTATGCTAAGATTTGAGGAGAGGAAATTGGAGGAAATGTTCTAATATGAATTTGATGATATTTTGGAGTTGTAAATTAACTTGAGCTATAATTATTAGTATGTTATGAGTATAATCTTGCTACGAGGGATGATAATGATGATGAGGAAGTGTTGTATACAAGTGTATAAGGGATTGTGTTGAAGTTGTTATGGATTGATTATTTAAAGAAATTTGCATTGAGTTGAGTCCAATTTGAATATAAATCTCTTGGCTATGGTATTGTTGATATTGTTATTGTTATTTGGGAGTTGTTTTGGAATTTGGTGGAAGTAAGTGATATAGGGGAGATGCTGCCCGAATTTTGTTAGCACACCTAATACTCCAGTTTGATCGTATAAGCGTTTCAACGACTTAAACTTAGTATAAATCCTCTTGAATGTAGATTTTGCGGACTTGGGAGGAGAACGGTAAGTAGTTAAGATGACATAAAGGTATGTTAAGGCAAACCCTTTCTTCCTAAAGGCATAATTCCTTTATTGTGAATCCTTACATGGTATCCATAATGTCCTACTCCTAGAAATGCTAGAAAATCATAGTTTTCAAGGTTCTTATGATCTTGTTGATAAATTTTCCTTATAATGATGATGATAATGATGATGATGAGGGTTCCTGTTACACCCCGAAAAATTCCCCGTTGATGCACAGTGAATAAACTAACGAAAGGCACGAAGTATACGGTATCGCAATAAATGAGGAATGACATTTGATGACCCTAATTGAGATTTTCAAAGACATTCGGAGTAAGAGGAGAAAGTTTGCCAAGAGAGGGCAAGGCATACGATGTGTATCGGAAAGGATTTACGAGTAACAAGTTAATGATGACTTAATGGTGTCTTGGAGAATAGTTATTGTTATACCCCGTATTTTTATACGTCGAGTTATTCGCAAAAGAATCGACGCGAGTTAAAGACGGAATCCTTCTCGGACACGGAATAGAAATCCTTAATTTTCAATTTTAATTAAAACATGATGATATGATGACGGGGTGGCGGCCAGGATGGCATATGATGAATCTATTCACCGCGGCCTCACTAGAGGGCCGGGGCACGTTATATGTATATATGATATATGATGTTGACATACATGATTTTCATTTCAAAAGGCAAGTGCATTGATATTTTTAATAGTCATACTCGTTTTTGGTAAATCTCTGTTTGAGTTGTGATCCTCTTTACTGTATTTCATGCTTTACATACTCAGTACATATTCCGTACTGATCCCCTTTCTTCGGCGGCTGCGTTTCATGCCACGGAGGTGTTATATCCCGTGTTTTCACACGTTGGGAAAAATTTGGAGATAACCTTGACTTGTAAGAAATAAGGTCATAATTAATTTTTATTTGACATAGGAGTTGTGCAAGAAAGGATAGAGTCATGAAAGTGTGGGACAAGGCTAAGGGCAATTTTGGAATTTTGGAAATTATTTTCGGGAATTACAAAATGTGATTCACAAGTTAATGGGCTTGTAAAATAAGAAGCAAAATTTGGGCCCAATCTCAAAGAGGTGGCCGGCCATGTGGAGGCCCAAACCCACCCCTTTTATTAAATATTTTACATGTGCTATTAATATATATGAGGGGATCCTTATCTTTTAGTTGGTTCAAGAAACTTAGCACAAAAAAAAAAAAACAAGATAAGCTAGACCAAGAAGGAGAAGCTCTCGGCTTGGCTATGGAAAATTGACTATCCAAAATATTGTCCAAAAAAATTTGTGTCTTGTGATTTTTATACTAAGTTGAGGTCCCTTTTTAACTTGGTGTAGTTGCTTTGGAAGAAAGGAGCCTTGATTCTTCAAAGTGACCACTTGATCAAGTGAAGAAGACTAAGGTAAAAGGTGAGAATTTATCCCTAATCTTTGTACTATTAAGTCTTATTTGTGTTGTAGTATATAGAAGTGTGTTGATTGTGTGGAAAAATGGAAGTTTGCAAAATGGGTTTGGAGTATGGTTTGTAGCCGTGGGCATGTGTGTGTTGTGTGGTGATAATGTGTTGGATTTATGTTATATTCAAGTTATGATTGTGATGAAATGCATATGGGAATTGAAGGTTGGATGAATTTAGTTGATATTGGAAAAAAAATAGGCATATGGCTGTAGGGTGTATTTGGCTTGGGATAGAAAGGAATTGAGTTGTTTAGTGTGTTAAAGTGTTGTTGTGATGTTTGTAATGTAAATGAAGTTAGAATGATATAAGCTTGTATTGAATTGGAATGTAGAAACTTATGTCGTTTTAGTATGATTTTCCGACATTAAGGAAATGAAGTTGTTTGGTTGTCAATTGTGATGATCATTGATGAATTTGGAAGTTGGAAACATGTTATGAAGTTGTATACCAAAGATTTGATGTTTTGCATAAGTTATGACTTTGACGGAAAGTTGTATATTATGCATATCGAGTGTATAACTTGAGGAAAATGATATGAAATGCTTCTAGAACTATATGGTGATGATCTTGATTGTTGATGAATGTGAAATTATTAATATTAGTGGAAAGTTGGGTTGAAATGAAGGTTATGTCAACTTGTTAGAAAGATGACTAGTTGAAGGATATTTGTGTTTTTTTAATGTTCGTTGTTGATATTGATGTTGTCGTTTGGGTTGTTGTTGATGAATTCTAGCCGAGTTGAATTCTCGGGGTGCTATATGTATAGGGGAAGTGCTGCCGAAATGTCGATAGACAATTATGCATTAAGTTGAAACTTTGGTATTCATAACTCACAATTGGTAAACTTGACCAATTGCAGACTTTTGACGAAACGGGAAGTGAGTTTGGAAAGGCGTAAGGAGCTTGAAAGGTATGTAAAGCAACCCCAATTCTTCCCTTGGCATGCCCTTAGTGTGTTAGGGTCGGATCCGGGCCTCGAAAGACTTCTTGGCCCTCGGAATCTGCAAGGGAAAATCTCAGTTTTTCCTTCAGTAGAATTGAACTACTTTGGCACACTTTTCTTGAAATTATGCAATTTTGTTCTAAATTACTTGGAAAGTCATAGAATGTCTGTAGAACCTTTTTTAGGTGATACCATAAGCTTAGAGGGCATAATTTGAGCCCGCCGCCTTGTTTGTTCCGAGGCGGGCCCACTATTCCCGGTTTTGCCCTTAATGTACTAAAGCTTCCCTTTTAAGCGATTTTTGAAAGAAATGTTTTGACTATCCTACTAATCGCCTAATAAACATTGTTTTAAATATTCTATTAAATCTTATAAATTATTTTGACACCCGGAATGACTTCGGGAAGGTTATACTTCTGTAATTTATTATGATATCCAAAATGCATATATTATGATCCCGTCCGACTCCATTGGATTTGTTTGGCTTTGATACGCTTCATCGAGTCTTTGAAAACATTTATGATATTTTTAAATTGCATTAGTCTCTCACTACTCCATCCGCTTAGGATCTTATTCTGCCATTTGGAGTGCTCTCTTATTCAGAGCCATCTTTTGGTATAGTCTGTCACTTCTACATATGTATATTCTCGTTCATGGGTACGGCGGGGCCCTGTCCCGTCATATGAGTTTGTCGGTCTGTTTAGAGGTCTGTGGACATGGTTGTGGGTTGGGGTCTTTCTGTACAGTTGTGTACTTATGTTGTGTTTGGGCGATCCCATTCGCCGCGGCGGCCGGTCCGCATATATTTAAATGTTGCTTTGTTGGCCCTGTGTGGCCTTGTTGGTATTTTCTGCGTGCAGGGTATATGGGATAGTCCGTAAAACAAAGGAAACTCTGCCGAAAGTTTTCTGGAAACTAATTAAATTTGAAATAAAGCCTTGTCGGCTTCTGCCATATACTAGAATGTGTTTGAGTGCCCAGATCGGGCACTAGTCACGGCCTACGGGGTTGGGTCGTGACAAAGGTGGTATCAGAGCGGTTCGTCCTCGGAATGTCCACAGACCGTGTCTAGTAGAGTCTTGTTTATCGGTGTGTTGTGCACCACACCCATAGACAGGAGGCTACAGGGCATTTATGATACTACCCTTCTTTCTGTCTTAGATCGTGCGCTAGAGCTGTGTTATCAGGATGATTCCTCCCTAACGAATTGTTACATTTGCAGTTATGCCTCCAAAAAAGGTGACAGCGGACTAAAAGGCCAAGGCAGCAGCTGTGGGAGAGACTAGTCGGGCCCAGAGGGTTACCAGGGCCCATGCACATATTGCTCCTGATATTTTGCCCCCGGCAGAGGGCTCTTCCACACCGCCACCCGTAGAGGAGATTGGAGCAGCAGCAGCTGCAGGTCGAGGGGCGGCTCCACCGCCAGCTCCCGAGATTCCAGTACCTGAGCCCCCAGCTCCACGGCCAGGCACTGAGGATCAGTCCATGAGAGAGGCAGTCCAGCTATTGACCAGACTTGTGGCAGGACAGGATCAGGGGCACGGACTGGGAGGTGACCGGGCTTACAGGCGTGACAGTTCGAGAGCCCGTGAGTTCTTGACTTGTGGTCCTCCAGAGTTCTTCGGGACTAAGCCCGAGGAGGATCCTGAGGAGTTTATCAGGAAGATACGACGCACTTTACAGCTGATTAATGCTTCTGAGACAGAGTCAGTTGCGTTGGCCTCGTACCGGTTGTATGATGTGGCGGCTAATTGGTATGAGTCATGGGAGTTATCTAGGGGTGACGGTGCTCCCCCAGCAGTTTGGGATGATTTTTCTCAGGCTTTTCTTAGTCATTTTCTGCCTCCGGAGTTACGACGAGCCAGAGCTGATAGATTCTTATTATTGAGGCAGAGGGGCCGTAGTGTCCGGGACTATAGTTTGGAGTTTGATTCCTTGGCCCGATATGCACCTGCTGTGGTGGCTACTATGGCGGACCGGATGCACAGATATATTATGGGGCTGGACCGGTATTTCGTTGATAGCTGTTTAGTATTGGCTGCTCAGCCCGGTATGGACATTGCCCGTATTCAGGCCCACGCCCAGGGCATGGAGGATCGGGCAGAGTAGGACACCAGCCTGACAGGAGCCAGGATCGGAGACAGCCCAAGAGGGCCAGGTCATCTGGAGATTTTCGGGGCAGACAGCCCCAACATCCGCAGCAGCCTAGCAGATTCTCATCTCAGCCGGCGCAGAGCGCACCTCCCCAGCCTACAGGTCGCAGGTTCGATAGCCCAGGGCATTCAGGAGCAGGCCAGAGCTCCAGGGCTTCAGGTTCGCGGACAGATAGGGGTTCTGGTCAGATGAGGCCACCCAGGGTTCAGTGTTCTTTTTGTGGCAGATATCATCCGGGAGAGTGCTACAGAGCCACCGGTGCATGCTTTTCTTGTGGTCGTCAGGGCCATTCTGTGAGAGATTGCCCGTATAGGGGTAGTTCGGGTGGTGCAGCGCAGCCTACCGGATCATCTGCTGGGTCTTCATCTTCGTCAGTGGCTATGCGCCCTACGGGGCAGGGTATTCCGACACCAGCGGGTCGCGGCAGAGGCCGTGGTGGAGCTTCTGGTATTAGTGGTCCTTCGAACCGCATTTATACTTTGGCCAGCCGCCAGGATCAGGAGGCATCTCCTAATGTCGTTACAGGTACTTTATTGGTCTTCTCTCGGTCTGTGTATGCACTAATTGATCCATGTTCGACTTTATCATATATTTCGCCTCTGGTTGCTAGTAAAATTGGTATAACGTCTGAACCTATAGAGCCGTTTGAGGTAGCCACACCGATTAGGGACTTTATTGTAGCAAAACAGGTATATAAAAATTGTTCTGTAATTGTATGTGGCCGTGACACTAAGGTAGATCTGGTTGAGTTAGATATGGTCGAGTTCGATGTTATTATGGGAATGGACTGGCTAGCCTCCTGTTATGCCAATGTTGACTGCCAAAATAAGGTAGTTCGTTTCCAGTTTCCCGGGGAGCCAGTTATAGAATGGGCCGGTAATACAGCATCGCCGAAACGTAAGTTTATTTCATACCTTAAGGCGAAGAAAATGATCAGAAAGGGTTATTTTTATCATTTGGTTCGGGTACAAGACTTGACAGCAGAAACGCCGACTCTTCAGTCAGTTCCCGTGGTTAATGAATTTCCGGATGTATTTCCAGATGAGCTTCCAGGCCTTCCCCCGGAGCGGGAGACAGATTTTACTATTGATTTGCTTCCAGATACTCAGCCGATATCTATTCCCCCGTACAGAATGGCACCGGCAGAATTGAAAGAACTGAAAGAGCAGTTGAAAGATCTGTTAGAAAAAGGCTTCATCAGGCCCAGTACTTCGCCTTGGGGAGCCCCGGTATTATTTGTGCGTAAGAAAGACGGGTCGCTGCGTATGTGTATTGATTATCGGCAGCTGAATAAGGTAACTATAAAGAATAAATACCCCCTCCCCAGAATTGATGACTTGTTTGATCAGTTGCAGGGCGCCAAATATTTTTCGAAGATAGATCTTCGGTCAGGCTATCATCAGGTACGGGTACGTGAGGCTGATATTCCTAAGACAGCATTCCGGACCAGATATGGGCATTATGAATTCAGAGTTATGTCTTTTGGGTTGACTAATGCTCCTGCGGTATTCATGGATTTAATGAACCGGGTATTCAGGCCGTTCTTAGACATGTTCGTAATTGTATTTATCGATGATATCCTGGTTTATTCTCGGTCCGAGGTAGAGCACGCAGATCATCTGAGAGCGGTACTTGGGGTACTTCGGCGTCGGAAATTATATGCAAAATTTTCTAAATCTAAATTCTGGCTGGCTTCAGTGGCATTCCTGGGGCATATTATTGCAGCTGATGGTGTCCGGGTGGATACACAGAAGATTGAGGCCGTGAAAAATTGGCCTAGACCCACGACGCCCACAGCGGTACGTAGTTTCCTGGGGTTAGCAGGCTATTACAGAAGATTTGTGGAAAAGTTTGCTTCGATTTCAGCGCCTTTGACAAGGCTAACTCAGAAGGGAGCCAAGTTCCAGTGGACTGATGCTTGTGAACGAAGCTTCCAGTTGCTGAAAGAGAAGCTGACTACAGCCCCAGTTCTGACTCTTCCAGAGGGACCCGATGGATATGTGATTTATTGTGACGCTTCTGGCGTGGGATTGGGCTGTGTATTGATGCAGCATGGCAGAGTTATAGCTTATGCTTCCCGACAGCTCAAAAAGCATGAAAGGAATTATCCTACCCACGATCTAGAGCTTGCAGCGGTGATTCATGCTCTGAAGATATGGTGACATTATTTATATGGCATGCATGTTGATATCTATACAGATCATAAGAGTCTCCAGTATATTTTCAAGCAGAAAGAGCTTAAATTGCGGCAGCGGAGGTGGCTGGAGCTCCTGAAAGACTATGATGTGGATATTCTATATCATCCGGGCAAGGCTAATGTTGTTGCAGATGCGCTCAGCCGGAAATCTATGGGAAGCTTGGCAGACTTACAGCTAGACAGGAGAGAGATAGTACGTGATATTCATCAGTTGGCTAATCTTGGGGTTCGTCTGGCCGATTCTGGCGGTACACGGATTTCTGTCCGAGGGATTTCTGAATCATCTATTAAGGAAGATATCAGGCGGCATCAATATGAAGATCCTGTTTTAGCTCGATACAGAGACACAACCTATTGTAAGGAGAAGACTCCGTTCGAGTTTACACCAGACGGAGCCTTACTATACAGAGGCAAGTTGTGTGTACCTGATATTGCAGGACTATGGCAGCAGGTTATGAGTGAGGCACATTATGCTCGCTATTCGGTCCATCCTGGGTCTGCGATGATGTACCATGATCTTAGATGCCTATACTGGTGGGATGGCATGAAACGGGATATCGCAGAGTTCGTCGCCCAGTGTCCAAATTGTCAGTAGGTCAAAATTGAACATCAGAAACCGGGTGGACTGTTGCAAGAAATGGAAATTCCGACGTGGAAGTGGGAGATCATTAATATGGACTTCATTACCGGTTTGCCTCGCACTCCACGGAAGTATGATTCCATCTGGGTTATTGTTGATAGGCTGACTAAATCAGCCCATTTTCTCCCTGTCAGAACTACTTACTCCGCTGAGGATTATGCCAGGCTTTTTATTAAAGAAATTGTGCGACTTCATGGAGTTCCTATATCTATTATCACTGACAGCGGTGCTCAGTTCACAGCGAACTTCTGGAGATCTTTTCAGGAAGAATTAGGAACTCAGCTGAGCCTGAGCACAGCTTTCCATCCTCAGAGTGACGGACAGGCCGAGCGCACTATCCAGACGCTTGAAGATATGTTGCGGGCCTGTGTTATTGATTTCAGAGGTAGCTGGGAGGATCACTTGCCATTGATTGAATTTGCTTACAATAACAGTTACCATTCCAGCATCCAGATGGCTCCGTACGAGGCTTTGTATGGCAGGAAATGCAGGTCACCTATTGGTTGGTTTTATATTGGCGAGACAGAGTTAATTGGCCCAGATATGATCCAGCAGGCCGTTGATAAGGTGAAACTTATCCGAGAGCGACTATTGGCAGCCCAGAGTCGACAGAAATCATACGCTAATAAACGGCGTCGTCCTTTGGAATTCCAGGTTGGTGATTGGGTATTTCTGAAGGTATCGCCTATGAAAGGCGTAATGCGGTTCGGCAGAAAGGGTAAGCTTAGTCCGCGCTACATTGGGCCTTATCTGATTGTGCGGAAAATTTGAAATGTCGCCTATGAGTTAGATCTGCCATCTGATTTGGAAGCGGTACATCCGGTATTCCATGTGTCTATGCTCCGCAAATGCATTGGTGATCCCTCCAGAATATTTCCTGCGGATGATATTCAGGTGACGGAGCAGTTATCTTATGAGGAGCAGCCCGTAGCTATTTTGGACCGCCAGGTAAGAAAGCTCCGGAACAAAGATGTAGCCTCTGTTAAGGTGCTGTGGCGGAACAACAATAGGGACGAAATGACCTGGGAGGCTGAAGAGGAGATGAAGAAGAAATATCCTCATTTGTTCCCTATGCCCACAGGTAATCTTGAATCTTTGTTTAATCCCATTTCAGTAGCGAATGTGCTGTCTATAAACAGAAACTCCCCCGAAGTATTTTCAGACCCTATAAGATTAATTTAACATTCGAGGACGAATGTTCTAAAGGGGGGGAGGATGTTATATCCCGTGTTTTCACACGTTGGGAAAAATTTGGAGATATCCTTGACTTGTAAGAAATAAGGTCATAATTAATTTTTATTTGACATAGGAGTTGTGCATGAAAGGATAGAGTCATGAAAGTGTGGGACAAGGCTAAGGGAAATTTTGGAATTTTGAAAATTATTTTTGGGAATTACAAAATGTGATTCACAAGTTAATGGGCTTGTAAAATAAGAAGCAAAATTTGGGCTCAATCTCAAAGAGGTGGCCGGCCATGTGGAGGCCCAAACCCACCCCTTTTATTAAATATTTTACATGTGCTATTAATATATATGAAGGGATCCTTAGCTTTTAGTTGGTTCAAGAAACTTAGCACAAAAACCAAACAAGAGAAGCTAGACCAAGAAGGAGAAGCTCTCGGCTTGGCTATGGAAAATTGACTATCCAAAATATTGTCCAAAAAATATTGTGTCTTGTGATTTTTATACTAAGTTGAGGTCCCTTTTTAACTTGGTGTAGTTGCTTTGGAAGAAAGGAGCCTTGATTCTTCAAAGTGACCACTTGATCAAGTGAAGAAGACTAAGGTAAAAGGTGAGAATTTATCCCTAATCTTTGTACTATTAAGTCTTATTTGTGTTGTAGTATATAGAAGTGTGTTGATTGTGTGGAAAAATGGAAGTTTGCAAAATGGGTTTGGAGTATGGTTTGTAGCCGTGGGCATGTGTGTGTTGTGTGGTGATAATGTGTTGGATTTATGTTATATTCAAGTTATGATTGTGATGAAATGCATATGGGAATTGAAAGTTGGATGAATTTAGTTGATATTGGAAAAAAAAATAGGCATATGGCCGTAGGGTGTATTTGGCTTGGGATAGAAAGGAATTGCGTTGTTTAGTGTGTTAAAGTGTTGTTGTGATGTTTGTAATGTAAATGAAGTTAGAATGATATAAGCTTGTATTGAATTGGAATGTAGAAACTTATGTCGTTTTAGTATGATTTTCTGACATTAAGGAAATGAAGTTGTTTGGTTGTCAATTGTGATGATAATTGATGAATTTGGAAGTTGGAAACATGTTATGAAGTTGTATACCAAAGATTTGATGTTTTGCATAAGTTATGACTTTGACGGAAAGTTGTATATTATGCATATCGAGTGTATAACTTGAGGAAAATGATATGAAATGCTTCTAGAACTATATGGTGATGATCTTGATTGTTGATGAATGTGAAATTATTAATATTAGTGGAAAGTTGGGTTGAAATGAAGGTTATGTCAACTTGTTAGAAAGATGACTAGTTGAAGGATATTTGTGTTTTTTTAATGTTCGTTGTTGATATTGATGTTGTCGTTTGGGTTGTTGTTGATGATTTCTAGCCGAGTTGAATTCTCGGGGTGCTATATGTATAAGGGAAGTGCTACCGAAATTTCGATAGACAATTATGCATTAAGTTGAAACTTTCGTATTCATAACTCACAATTGGTAAACTTGACCAATTGCAGACTTTTGACGAAACGGGAAGTGAGTTTGGAAAGGCATAAGGAGCTTGAATGGTATGTAAAGCAACCCCAATTCTTCCCTTGGCATGCCCTTAGTGTGTTAGGGTCGGATCCGGGCCTCGAAAGACTTCTTGGCCCTCGGAATCTGCAAGGGAAAATCTCAGTTTTTCCTTCAGTAGAATTGAACTACTTTGGCACACTTTTCTTGAAATTATGCAATTTTGTTCTAAATTACTTGGAAAGTCATAGAATGTCTGTAGAACCTTTTTTAGGTGATACCATAAGCTTAGAGGGCATAATTTGAGCCCGCCGCCTTGTTTGTTCCGAGGCGGGCCCACTATTCCCGGGTTTGCCCTTAATGTACTAAAGCTTCCCTTTTAAGCGATTTTTGAAAGAAATGTTTTGACTATCCTACTAATCGCCTAATTAACATTTTTTTAAATATTCTATTAAATCTTATAAATTATTTTGACACCCGGAATGACTTCAGGAAGGTTATACTTCTGTAATTTATTATGATATCCAAAATGCATTTATTATGATCCCGTCCGACTCCATTGGATTTGTTTGGCTTTGATATGCTTCATCGAGTCTTTGAAAACATTTATGATATTTTTAAATTGCATTAGTCTCTCACTACTCCATTCGTGGATGTCACAATGTTTCCCACACTGAGCCCGGGCCAGGATATGTTGTCAAGCGTGATCCTTTGCATTGTTCGCCGTGCCTCGATGTGAGGGGGCAGGTATACGCGTACATGGGTTTGTGGAGTATGTTGTGCCATGTACGCTTGTTCTGATATGATTTGCTATGGCCATCTGATATGATATATTATGTGACGGGGTTATGCCCCATTCTGATTCTTCTGTGTTGTGGCACCAGCGTCGGGAGGGTGGCCACGTTCTGTCTACCGAGTCCCTTGGCAGGGGCCGGATTTGATATGACATATGTTTCTGTACACACTCTGCATGTTTTGAAATTATGTATCTGATACTTTGGATTTTCTGTTTATTTTCTGTATGTCCTGCACCAGTTATGATTTTGTCTCCGTACTTCAGGCTTTACATATTCAGTACATATTTCGTACTGACCCCCTTTCTTCGGGGGCTGCGTTTTCATGCCGCGCAGGTACCGATGACAGGTTTGCTGATCCGTCCGCTTAGGATCTTATTCTGCCATTTGGAGTGCTCTCTTATTCAGAGCCATCTTTTGGTATAGTCTGTCACTTCTACATATGTATATTCTCGTTCATGGGTACGGTGGGGCCCTGTCCCGTCATATGAGTTTGTCGGTATGTTTAGAGGTCTGTGGACATGGTTGTGGGTTGGGGTATTTCTGTACAGTTGTGTACTTATGTTGTGTTTGGGCGATCCCATTCGCCGCGGCGGCCGGTCCGCATATATTTAAATGTTGCTTTGTTGGCCCTGTGTGGCCTTGTTGGTATTTTCTGCGTGCAGGGTATATGGGTTAGTCCGTAAAACAAAGGAAACTCTGCCGAAATTTTTCTGGAAACTAATTAAATTTGAAATAAAGCCTTGTCGGCTTCTGCCATATACTAGAATATGTTTGAGTGCCCAGATCGGGCACTAGTCACGGCCTACGGGGTTGGGTCGTGACAGGAGGTATATACAGATGAGTAGAAGCCATTATAGAAAATGTTCTAGCGGAATTGGCGAGCTCCATTTCCTCCTGGAGTGTTGCCGAGTGAGAGTATTCATGTTATGGTATATTGGTCGATGTTAGAGACTTTGCAGACGGAGTCGCGGGTATAGAAAGTCAGTCTTGTAATCGGTTATGTAAGCCGACGTACCATTATGCATATTGTTACAAAGTCCAAATGACTATAGATTTTACTTGACTTGAGAACGACAAAAAGAATGTTTCTGAAAGCTCTTATTATGTATTTCATTCTTATTTTACTTAAGAGTCCAAGGCAATTATGTGTGTAATAAGAGTCAGCGGGTTCACTCGGCTCCGAATATGGGGTCGGGTGCCCATCACACCCTAGCGAGATTAGGGTGTGACACAAACATCTGGTTATGACATTTCCCTTTACTCTTTCTCTATGGCATAGACATTCAAACAATTCAATTTGGAAAACATTTGGTAGAGTTTCCTCTATAGATATTACTACCTCGACCCTGCACACAGCCCAGAAAACACATACAATGCCTCTCAGGGCAATCACAAATACTCATTGTATCCCGCTCATGCACGGGTCATCCATATACATCAAAATCAATAAAGTAGGGAACATACCTTTCGGGTCAACAAATTTCAATCCTCATCAATTTCTCCAAACTGTATAATCAACTGCTTATCCACAACCAAAAATATTTAGGGCTAGAATTAGGGACTTCATATCCTATAGCTTAGCTCTACAGCACGATCTAAGATAAGAAAAAAAGAGTAACCATCCTAAATGCCGTGTAGCTTCCCGTTTATAAATGTGGCGCGCTTCACACCCATAAACAAGACTCTATTTGACACGGTATGTAGATAACCCTAGGACATAACTACTCTGACACCATGTTTGTCACGCCCCAAGTTTGGAGCGGTGTCACCGGCACTCGATGCGTAACTAGGCCCCGAGCAAACCACTCTAAATCTGAAACTCTGGTAAGGTCTACCTGCACACCGACAATATCAACCAGCTGGCGAGGCTGTAATCTGGATATATATAAACAAATGTTGTCTGTCTCGTCTGAACTGGGCACACACACAACTAAAATATATATACACAACTGAGCAAGCCGACGATGAACTGGGCATTATACGGCCCAACATACTGGCCGTATAAATTATACTGGCCATATGTATGGCTGTATAATCAGCCCAGAATATCATACCTCACTGGACCAAACATACGGCTCGTATAAAATGTATGGACCGTATGTTGGTCCGTATATCTCGGTCGGGACAGATTTTAAGTGTTAAATATAAGGACCCTCTCTCATTATTTCATTTCATTTTCCACTCACCACACTTCAAGAAACCTCCAGAAATCTCTCCATTATTCATCCACAAGAAGCCAAGAGAAATCTATGATCAAATACATCAAACCCAAAAAATCAAGTGTAGAAAATATATCAAAGTTCATCTAGGTCAAGAAATCCCAAAGGAACTGAGCTAGGGTTTTTGTGCAAGAAGAGGATTCCCACTCAAGGCTTATTCATCCATTATCTATGGTGAGTTTTATGATCATTCTTGGTTGTGTAAGGTGTTGAAAGTTAAAAACACATGGATTGTAGAAAGATAATGAAAGTGGGTCATAAATATGGGAATAGTGACATTGTTGTGTGAAGGTTTGGATTAAATTATGAATATTGGTATGTTGTGGTTGTAAGTATGTTGTGAAAGAAATTTAGACCATGGAATAAGTATTATATATGATAAAATGCGATAGTGAACTATGACCAGAATTATGGAGAAATTAAAGAGGAATTGTAAAATGCGGATAATGTAGATGAATGATGATTGTTGTTTGTGATATTGTGAATGTTGTTAGGGATGTTTGGGAGTTGATATAGAATATGGGAAAAGTTGTATAAACAAAGGAAATCCTGCCCAATTTTTTTAGCTTTAGTAAGCACGCTTAAGTAATTGATTAGCTAATGTTAATGCAAATTCTCTTAAAGGTAGAAACGTGGGCATCGAAGGAGAACAAGCAAGCGATAGATTAGTTAAACGAAAAAGGTATGTGAGGCTAGTCCTTTATTTCTATGGCATGAATCCGATGGCAAGATTTTCCCTTGTTCTCCATGAATCATCTATATCCCGGAAAGCTAAGAGTCTATGTTCATGAATAGCTATATGAGATAAGGATACATTACGAACCCAATAATGATGATGATGAGTCATGTATAAAGATTCTAGAGTTCATGACATGATGTTCCTATAAAGTTAATGACGTTCTTTATTGAATACACTCACCTTATATACTATTTCCTTTAAGGTGAGGCAGAATGGTCGTAAATGCTCTATAATGGAATCAGGGGTTCATGATCTTATGTCACCCCGATAGAGTATAATTTTCTTAAGTTTCCAGTCATGCATTATGGTAATAGTATGATGATATTATGCTAAGTCTATGATATGTACATGATGCTATCACACCGCGCCTACATGGTCGGGCAGACACCGCTAAGGCGGGCAGCGTATCCACCATGTCCAGATGGCATGGGCAGACACCACTAGTGGGCGGCATGCGATGGTACCCCGGATACGGGAGGCCTGGACGTAGGCTAATGACTATCACACCGTACCTATATGGACGGGCAGCTTATACATTTATGCATACATGATATGATGATGATTATGAAGTAAGCCAACATGTATTATTTCTTTTATAAGTGACAGTCAGATACAGTTGCTCCTTATGTGATACTTCCTTTATCTCATTGACGTATTATTATTGTTACTTATGCCTCTCATACTCAGTACAATGTTCGTACTGACGTCCGTTTTCTCTGGACACTGTGTTCATGCCCACAGGTAGGCAGGGAGGTGATCTTGATCCAGAGTCGTAGAAGCTAGTGGCTGATTTGAGAGCACTCCATTGTTCCGGAGGTGCCTTGATTATTCTTTTGTGTATATATGTACATTTTGGGCACGACGGGGCCCTGTCCTGTCCCTATGTCTGGCACTCTAGTAGAGGCTCGTAGATACGCAGATGTGGGTAGTATGATCTCACAATGTTTCTAATGTATATGTTTTTATTATTTTGATAGCCGAAGGGCTTATGTATATATATACATATATGAAGTGATTATGTTTCCAAATGAGAAAATGACTTTCGTATGATATGAGTATGATGAGTAATAGAATGAGTGGTGCTGGGTGGTTAGCCCCGGGTACCTGTTACGGCCCCTAGTCGGGTCGTGACAGATTTCATCTTAGTTCGATGCTTGTGAGTTTATTTGGTAATTATGCTAAGATTTGAGGAGAGGAAATTGGAGAAAATGTTCTAATATGAATTTGATGATATTTTGGAGTTGTAAATTAACTTGAGCTATAATTATTAGTATGTTATGAGTATAATCTTGCTACGAGGGATGATAATGATGATGAGGAAGTGTTGTATACAAGTGTATAAGGGATTGTGTTGAAGTTGTTATGGATTGATTATTTAAAGAAATTTGGATTGAGTTGAGTCCAATTTGAATATAAATCTCTTGGCTATGGTATTGTTGATATTGTTATTGTTATTTGGGAGTTGTTTTGGAATTTGGTGGAAGTAAGTGATATAGGGGAGATGCTGCCCGAATTTTGTTAGCTCACCTAATACTCTAGTTTGATCTTATAAGCGTTTCAACGACTTAAACTTAGTATGAATCCTCTTGAATGTAGATTTTGCGGACTTGGGAGGAGAATGTTAAGTAGTTAAGATGACATAAAAGTATGTTAAGCAAAAACCCTTTCTTTCTAAAGGCATAATTCCTTTATTGTGAATCCTTACATGGTATCCATAATGTCCTACTCCTAGAAATGCTAGAAAATCATAGTTTTCAAGGTTCTTATGATCTTGTTGATAAATTTTCCTTATAATGATGATGATAATGATGATGATGAGGGTTCCTGTTACACCCCGAAAAATTCCCCGTTGATGCACAGTGAATAAACTAACGAAAGGCACGAAGTATACAGTATCGCAATAAATGAGGAATGACATTTGATGACCCTAATTGAGATTTTCAAAGACATTCGGAGTAAGAGGAGAAAGTTTGCCAAGAGAGGGCAAGGCATACGATGTGTATCGGAAAGGATTTACGAGTAACAAGTTAATGATGACTTAATGGTGTCTTGGAGAATATTTATTGTTATACCCCGTATTTTTATACGACGAGTTATTCGTAAAAGAATCGACGCGAGTTAAAGACGGAATCCTTCTCGGACACGGAATAGAAATCCTTAATTTTCAATTTTAATTAGAACATAAATTTTTTATAAATTTTATTTAGTGTAAAAATATTATTATCGCAGGTTCAGGGATGCGATCAGACAATCCAGTCACCTAGGAGGAGTCATCATTGGGAGTCAGACAGCTCCACTTGCTTCGGATTCTGTTCCTGTTTTGGTACAATTTTGTGTGTATATATTATGGGCACGACGGGGCCCTGTCCCGTCACTTATGCACGGTCATACTTCTCTAGTAGTCTGCAAACAGCGTGGGTGTCAGGGATACTGTTTGGCCTTGCTGGCCAATGTTTTGTTGTACAGAAGTATCGGCAGCCTCGTTGGCTTGTATTGTGATACGTTACGTATATATATAAATATGTTTTGGGATGTTTTGAGTTATAGGTCGACTTCGGTAATCTATATGTAGCTTTCAAACTTAGTTGAATAAACCCTATTGAATGCGATGTTTGAGTACAGGTAACATAAGTTGGGTTATCGGGCAGGTTAAGCTCGATCACTCGTCATGGCCCTAGGTTGGGTCGTGACAGTTATAACGTCCCTTAAATTGTTAATGAAGTGTTAAACAAGTACGATGAAGGTTCCATAAGAATTTGAGATCAAACGAAGTGACGAGAACAAAATCAAACAGAGATAGATTATACGACCAATTATACGATCCGTATAATAGTCCCAGAATCGTCACAGTGAAGGTCCCTCACTGATGGGATTATACGATCATTTATACCGATCGTATAAAATTATACTGACCGTATAATATGCCGTATAATGGTCACAGAAGCGAAATTTTGATGGGGTGATTTCACGGTCACTTATACGGACCGTATAGGTTTATACGGACCGTATAAGTGTCCGTATATTTTCCCGACGGGTCAGATTTTATGTTTTAAATAAGAGGACCCAAGTTCATTAATTTCATTTCCCATCTTCTCATTTCTTCTCCATGACTCAAGAACTCTATAAAACCTTCCACACTATTCATCTACAAGAACCCAAGAGAGATTGGTGATCAACTTCATCAAACCAACAAAATTAAGTGTAAGAAACACATTAAAGTTCATCCAAGCCAAGGAATTCCAATGGAAGTACTAGGGTTTTGGTGCAAGAGAATTATTTCCACTCAAGGCTTATTCCTACACTATCTAAGGTAAGTTTTATGATCTTTTCATGTTGTTTAAGGTAATGAGAGGTTGAAAGACTTAGATTATGGAAGGAGATAGAAAATGGGTCACAAAGATAGGAATAATGAGATTTTGAGTAGTAGGTTGGGATGAGTTATGAATATTGATATGTTGTGAATGTAAGTATGCTATAAGTGACATTTAGAATATGGGATAAGTATTATATGTGAGAAAACGCAATAGTGAACTGTGGCCATGATTATGGAGGAATTGAAGTAAAATTGTGAAATGTGGATAATGTAGATGAATGATGATTGTTTTCTATAATATTGTGAATGTTGTTATGGAGGCTTAGGAGTCGATATGTGATATGAGCAAAGTTGTATAAGCAAAGGAAATTCTACCCAATTTTCCCTAGCTTTAGTAATCACGTTCTTATAATCGATTAGCTAATGTTAATACGAACTTTCTTGTAGGTAGAAACACGAGCATTAAAGAAGAACAATCAAGCGATAGAATTGTTAAACGAAAGAGGTATGTAAGGCTAATCCTTTCCTTCTAAGGCATGACTCCTATGGCATGAATCTTCCTAATTTTCCACAATCTTCCTAAATAACAGAAATTATGAGTCCATGACTATAAAAGAGCTACATACGCATATGATAAAGAAAATAGATATGATACGAGTATGATAATGATGATGCTGAGCTTAAGTATAAAGAATCCTACAGTAACATACAATGTCCATGAGGTTAATGATCCTAAGTATGGTTCCATCGATGTTTTTTCTTGTGTACACTCACCTTAAAATGTTAGTCCCCTCAAGGTGAAACATAATGATTATGATCATTCCATAATAAAATCGGGGGCTTACGACCTTATCTCACCCCGACATAGCCATAGTTTCCTTCAAGTTCTAAATGTATGTTTGATGATAAATGTATAATGACGCTAAGCTTATGATATGCCTATGAGATGTATAATAATGATAAGTTTATGTTGACTATATGACGATACGATTCCACCGTGCCTAGTAGGCCGGGCATGTCACCGCTAAGGTGGGCTGCATACGATTCCACCATGCCTAAATGGCCGGGCATGTCACCGCCAAGGCGGGCTGCTATGTTTACACCGAGCCTAGAGGACCGGGCATGACATCACTAGTGAGCAGCATATGATGGTTACCCGGACGCGGGCTATCGATGATGATTTATAAAATACGATGATGTATGCGCTATGATGATACATGTACTATGATTATATATGATATATGTATGAAATGTATCCACCCTTAAAAGTTGAGCAGGCTATATCTTCATATTATGTCTTATGATTTCTCTATTATGTTTATTTCATCATGTCTTACATACTCAGTACAATGTTCGTACTGATGTCTGTTTTCTTTTGACGCTGTGTTGATGCCCACAGGTAGGCAGGGTGGTGATCCAGACTCGTAGGAGCTACTAGTAGACTTTGAGAGCACCCCATTATTCTGGAAGTGCCATTGATTTATGCTTTTGTGTATATATATATATATAGGCATGACGGGGTCCTGTCTCGTCTATATGTCTAGCACTCTAGTAGAGGCTCGTCGATACGTATGTGTGGGCAACATGGTCTCACGATGTCCCTATTGTATGTACATTATTTTGATAGTCGAAGGGCTTATGCATATAAAGGTAATTATGTTTCCAAATGAAAAATAGTTTTCCTATGATTTGAGTATAAGATTAATGAATAAACGCTTGATGTGTACGATGGGTAATGGTATGAGCGGTGCTTGGTGGTTAGCCCGGGGTACTCGTCATGGCCCCTAGTGGGGTCGTGACAAAAGTGGTATCAGAGCAGTTCAGTCCTAGGAAATGTCTACGAGCCGTGTCTAGTAGAGTCTTATTTATGGTGTGTTGCGCGCCACACTAATAAACAGGAGGCTACAGGGCATTTAGGAAAAATGACCATCTTTCATCTTAAGAGATCGTGCGATAGAGCTGTGTTATAAGATTTTCTCCTCCTTAATAGTGTGCTATGATTTCAGAAATGCCGCCAAAGGGAAAAGCTACAGCTGCCCAGAAGGGCAAGACTACGATGAAAAGGCGGGTAGAAAGAGAGCCGCCAATGAATGTAAAAGAGGGCGAATCACTTAATGAGGCTCTATCTAATACTTCTCCCACTCCGCCAATTATAGAAGAACAAGAAGAGGCTTCAGCTCCAGCTCCTATGCCTCCAGTTCCTTCACCGGCTACTTCGGTTCAACAAGTGACCAAGGCTATTCATCTATTGACGTAGTTAGTTGCCGCCCAGGCGCAGCGGCAGAATGCAGGTCCAAGTGATCGGGCAACTAGTACCAGAGCTCGTGATTTCATGAGTTTGAATTCTCCAGAGTTTTTTGGATCAAAGCCGATGTTGTATCCCATATTTTATACATTCGGATATTTCAAGCTGGTCATGGTAGGTTAAGGGCAAGACTATGTTCCAAAATTATTTTAATATACAAGTTGTTTATTAGTGTGGAAATGTTGAGAAAGGCTAAGGGCAAACTTGGAATTAGAGGAAAAATTATTTTTCATGAACCACAAAAAAAAGCCACAAGTGGCCATGTGGCATATGTTTATTGGGTATTTGGAGGGACTATGTGTGTGTATATATATATATATATATATAGAAAATGATGACTAAGGATCAATTCATCTTTTTAATTTAAGGAAAGTTGGAGAAGCTTGGAGAAGAGGACATGTGTCCACCCTTTTATTTGTTGGAGATAAATAAATATGGACAAGGCTTACATAGCAAGACAAAAAAAATTAGTCATCTTCTAACATAAGAAACATGGAGAAAGGGAAGAAGGCCATTCGGCCATGGTACAAAAAAATTTAGCCATGGAAATTGATCAAGAAAAATTATGTCTTTCTAGCAAACCAACCAATTGGAAGGTCCTCATTAACATGGAGTGGTTGTTGGAGCAATAAAACCATTCCTTTGTGCAAGGCACAACTCTAGCTAAGTTGAAGAGCTAAGAGGAAAAGGTAAGATTTAACTCTCTTTCATATGTTATGGATGGTCTATGCATGTTGTTGAGTGTTGTAGTATGTGAAAATGGGTGAAATTCATGAAATATGCATGTGGGATGTATGGCCGAATGGGAGTAGTGTTGTGTAGATATGATGAAATGATTATATTTAGTAGTTTGATTGTTGTTGTTGTGAATTCCATAATAAAAATGAATGTTTGATGGCTTGAAATGAAGTTGGAATCATTGTGGGATTGTTGAAGAAGTTAATGTGACATTAATATGGTTTCTTATATTTATATGAATGATATTGCTAATGTGTAGGTTGTAAATATAATTCATGAATTTGGAAGTGAGACATATGTTTGGAAGATTGTAAGTTGGGTTGTTGTGATTGAATTTGAAAGAAGGAAATAGGTTGTTATTGTTCTTGTTGAATTTGGAAGGTGTCGGGTGAAGTAGTATGTTGATTGAGTCGTTTTGAATGTTATGTGAATTGAATTGAATATAAATGAAATGTCGTTGAATTGTATGACAAAGGTTGTTAATGTTAGAATGCGTCTTGAATTGATTGTTGATGTTGTTGGTATGATTGATGGTATTGTTGTTGATAATTTGGCCGAGTTGAATTCTCAGATTGTTGATTGATGATTTGGGCCGAGTTAGATTCTCGGGGATGGTGTATTTACAGGGGAGATGCTGCCGAAATTTAGGCAGATCATAAGTGAATTTATTTGAAAGACTAAGGCAAGTGTGTGTGACGATGAATCTAATGATTATGTACATCTTCTTGAATGTAGACTAGCGATAACGAGCTTGGACAATTAAGCGTAGCTAATAAGATGTGGAGCAGGTATGTTAAGGCTCGTCTCTTTCTTTCAAGGCATGATTCCGATGCTAGGATTTCATAATTGCTTCCATATTCTCCTTGTTTTCAAAGTTAGATGTTTATGATTCCAAGGCATGATTCCCTTCCCTATAACTCGTAAATGTTTTTCCAAAGTGTCCGTATTCTACCAAAACAGAGGTTTATGATTTTGTAAGCTCTTATGACAATAACGATGGATGTGTTTCACAATGACAATGATGATATAAAGGATGAGCATATTTCTATGATGACTATGATAAGAATGATTTCATGTTTAAAGGTACTTGGTATGATTATTGCTTTGATTTTCCAAAAATGGCTTCTGAAACGCTCGTAGAAGGTTCTGTACTTTAAACGCTCATAACTTTCTTATACTAAGTCGGATTGACCCAAAACTTGTTTCTGAGCCTTCAGGTGTCGACTTATGTACGTACCCATCGAGTCTTGAAAATTTGTTCTATGTGCATATTTATACGAAGCGACGCCTTATGAGATTTATGATCTTACTCCATGTTCTCTTAACGCTGTTATTCGTTGCTAGTCTCATCGTATAATAATTGTCCCTTCAAGGTGAGACAGAGTCAGGATGATCATTCCATAATATATTCGGAGGTTACCGACCTTACGTCACTCCGATAGATACATGACTTTCTTTGGGCTCTCATGCATGTTGTGATATGATATATGTCTATGTATATGTATATGGGGTAAGGGAAAAGGTGAGGCGCTATAGACGCATATCCACCTGATCAGTTGGTATCAGAGCCGGTGGTGGGGAAAACCCGATGGTGGGGCAAACCCAGTGATGGGACAAACCCAATGGTGGGGCAAACCTCAGCAAGAACGCTGAGTCCCAAAGTGGGGGGGGGGGGGGGTGAGTGTAAGGCTTGCCTTAGGCAAATCCCACATTGGTTTAGGCAAATCCCACATTGGTTCAGGCAAATCCCATATCGGTTAATATCGTCCCGGACGCGGGATATATGTGGCTAAATGGATCGGAGCCGACGCCTCGGCAATATGATATGTTCTATTTTCCATAAATATGAAACAGAAATGTTTTTCAAAGAAAGCTAAGCATGCATGGTACCCTCCTAAAGGGCACTCAGATGTACAGGTTACTCTTTTACCCCATGATATGCTCTATATCTCCATTCTGTTGTTGTTCATACTTACATCTCTTACTATATTACTATTCATGCCTTACATACTCAGTACATTGCTCGTACTGACCCCTTTTCTTCGGGGGCTACGTTTCATGTCGCGCAGGTACACCCAGATGAGTAGAAGCTATTATAGAAGATGTTCCAGCGGAGTTGGCAAGCTCCATTTGCTCTGGAGTGTTGCCGGGTCAAAGTATTATGCTATGATGTCTTGTTCGAAGTTAGAGACTTTGCAGACAGAGTCGTGGGTATAGAATGTCAGTTCTGTAAGTGGCTCCATCAGCCAATGTGTCATTTTGTGCTATGATATGAACTCCATATGATTACAGATTTTGTTTGATTTGAGAACAACGAAAAGGAATATTTTTGAAAATTGTACTATATATTTCATCCTTATTTGATTTAAAAGTCCAAAAATATTATATGTGCACTAAGGGTCAGAGGGTTCGCTCGGCCCTAAGTAAGGGTCTGGTGCCCATCACACCCTAGTAAGGTTGGGGGTGTGACAGCCAAATGAAGACATGCAAAGTTTTAATGAAGAAATGTTGAGAACATTGAAGATTATTCATGCCTCCGAAACTGAATTTGTGGAGTTGGCATCTTATAGACTCCGAGATGTGACGGCATTATAGTACAATAATTGGATGTCATCAAGAAAAGAGAATGTGCCTCCTCCCGTTTGGCAAGAATTTGTAGATACCTTCATCTGCCACTATTTGCCACCCGAGGTACGCCGAGCTAAAGCTGATCGATTTTTAAATTTGAAACAAGGAAATATGAGTGCCCGGGAGTATAGCCTTCATTTTAATTCATTGGCTAGATATGCCCCGATTATGGTGGCCGACATGGGGGATAGAGTGCACAGGTTCGTGAGTGGATTAGGGCCACATTTGTCCAAGGACTGCTTGACGGCTTCTGTCACAACCCAAACCGATGGGTCGTGACTAGCGCTCGAATTGGACACTCGTATATGAACCTGTTAGATATAATAAGACTGATACTAAGGAGAATGTGGAAATATGTAAAACATGTTGTAGACTCATAATGCCATATATCAAAATGAACCTATCTCCTGAAGAGTCATAGTTAACCAAACATAACAAAATACACAAGCCGACAAAGCTGCCACTATACACGGGAATATCCAAAACGAACTACATCGATATAGCTGCCCAAAACATGAATACACAACCCACACATGACTACAGACCTCTAGGAGTATAACAAAGTCTATATAAGAAGATCTGTACCAAAACAGCTCAAGCTCCGGGACAATAGAGCTCTCCAAACAGCTAGGCAGAAATCCTAAGTCGGAGGGTAACCAAGCTGAGGGTTTGTACCTGCGGGCATGAAACGCAGCCCCCGAAGAAAAGGGTTCAGTACGAATAGTGTACTGAGCATGTAAGGCATGAAATCAATATATGCATAAAATCATGGAAAACATTTGAGGCGTGTCAATGAATGGGCAAAATAAATGCATCAATACAGCTATATCAAAGAAACACATATATCCATAGAAATATCACAACAAAGGCCACAGCGTCACCCCCTGTCAACTGTGCCATATATATACACATCACAACAAAGGCCACAGCACACCCCCTGTCAACTGTGCCATATATATATACATCACAACAAAGGTCACAGCACACCCCCTGTCAACTGTGCCATATATATACATCACAACAAAGGTCACAGCACACCCCCTGTCAACTGTGCCATACATATACACATCACAACAAAAGGCCACAGCACACCCCCTGTCAACTGTGCCATATATATACACAACAACGGCCACAGCACACCCCCTGTCAACTGTGCCATACATATACACATCACAACAAAGGCCACAACACACCCCCTGTCAACTGTGCCATATATATACACAACAAAGGCCACAGCACACCCCCTGTCAACTGTGCCATACATATACACATCACAACAAAGGCCACAGCACGCCCCCTATCAACTGTGCCATATATATACACAACAAAGGCCGCAGCACACCCCCTGTCAACTGTGCCTGTTCAACCTCCTAGTAGCTACGCTTATGTGTCCGAGCTCGCAAGTCGTTTTTCTTATTAAGACAGCAATATCCTCAATATCCATGCTAAAATCTCCCGCAAAACAACATTATAATCACAACCATGCGTTACCCGGACCTAAATCACTACTCCGCGACTTAAAAATTGCACACTTTTGATTCCCTCACTTTCTCTCTTCAATTTTCTGGAATTTTCCAGCAAAATCTGGTGAGAAAAAAGGGGTTCTTACCCTTTTTATAAGGGTCAAATTCGGGTCGGGGTCACTGTAGCATTTTACTGCGGCAGTATTGTAGCAAGTAGGTTACTATAGCAGTACTGTAGCACGCGTTTCTGCTCTGTCAGCTGAACTTGTAACATCCATAATTCTATACACTCAGCCCCGTATGTATGCTTTAGCCGGGCGATAGGATCTTGAGTCCTCCCTGGATGTGGTTACAGGTATATTATCCATATTTTCCCATGATGTGTATGCATTGATAGATCCATGTTCTACCCTATATTATATTACTCCGTATGTTACTGGTCGTATTGGGGTGAAACCCGAGCCAATTAAACCTTTTGAGGTATCTACTCCGGTTGGTGATCCCGTGATAGCTAGACAAGAGTACAAAAATTGTGTAAGTGTGATATGCGACCGCCAGACTAAAGCTAATTTAGTTGAGCTGGAAATGCTAGATTTCGATGTGATTATGGGTATGAATTGGTTGGCCTCATGTTATGCAAATATTGATTGCCGAATGAAAGTAGTTCGATTTCAATTTCCGGGGAGCCCAATATAGCATCTCCAAGAGGTAGGTTTATTTCCTACCTTAAGGAAAGAAAGATGATAGCAAAAGGCCATATTTATCACTTAGTCCGAGTTCATGACACCGAAGCAAAATCGCCAACTTTCCAATCCGTTCCGGTAGTGAATGAATTTCCGGATGTATTTCCAGATGAACTTCCAGGCCTTCCTCTGGAAAGAGAAATTGATTTCGCTATTTATGTGTTGCCGGACACCAAGCCTATTTCTATTCCTCCTTACCGAATGGCTCCAGCAGAATTGAAGGAATTAAAGGCACAGTTGAAAGATTTGCTTGAGAAGGGGTTTATTAGACCCAGTTCATCACCGTGGGGAGCACCAGTCCTATTCGTGAGAAAGAAAGATGTTTCCTTACTGATGTGTATCGATTATAGGCAGTTGAATAAGGTGACGATAAAGAACAAATATCCTCTCCCAAGGATTGATGATTTGTTTGATCAATTACAGGGTGCCAAGTGGTTTTCCAAAATAGACTTGAGGTCAGGTTATCACCAAGTGAGAGTTAAAGAAGAAGATATTTCCAAAACAGCTTTCAGAACGAAATATGGCCATTATGAATTCCGGGTGATGTCATTTGGGTTTACTAATGCTCCGACAGTGTTTATGAATTTGATGAATAACGTATTCAGGCCTCTCTTGGATTTATTCGTAATGGTATTCATTGAAGATATTCGGGTATACTCCCACACAGAATCAGAACATGCAGATTATTTACGTATTCTTCTTGGAATTCATCGAACCCGAGAATTGTATGCGAAATTTTCAAAGTGCAAGTTTTGGCTGAATTTTGTGAAATTTCTGGGTCATGTTATTTTAGATGATAGCATTCGAGTTGATACTCAAAAAATCGAAGCTGTGAAGACTTGGCCAAGGCCTACGACGCCTACAGAAGTCTGTAGATTTCTGGGATTGGCAGGTTACTATAGAAGGTTCGTAGAAGGATTTTACTCTATTTCAGCCCCATTGACGAAGCTAACCCAAAAGTCAGTTAAATTCCAGTAGAATGATGCTTGTGAACACAGCTTCCAAGAGTTGAAGGACAGATTACCCACAGCCCCAGTCTTGACACTCCCAGAAGGGCCAGATGGTTATGTTGTATATTGTCTGGTGTTGGGTTAGGATGTGTGTTAATGCAGCACGGTAAAGTCATCGCTTATGCTTCGAGACAGCTGCGGAAACATGAAAAGAACTACCCAACTCATGATCTCGAATTGGCTGCAGTTATTCATGCATTAAAGATGTGGAGACACTACTTGTATGGGGTACATGTCGATATTTATACAGATCACAAGAATCTTTAATACATTTTCAAACAGAAGGAGTTAAATCTGTGGTAGAGGCGTTGGTTAGAATTATTGAAGGATTATGATGTGAGCATTTTATACCACCCCGGAAAGGCAAATATAGTAGCTGATGCGCTAAGCCGCCGATCGATGGGCAGCCTATGTGAAGTTCCTCCGGAGAAGAAAGAATTAGCTCATGAGCTCCAGCAACTAGCTAATCTTGGAGTACGTTTAATTGATTCAGGTAGTGCAGGGATTGGTATTAATAATCCTACAGTTTCATCCCTGAATATGGAAGTAAAAGAGCGTCAATATGAAGATCCTCAGTTGAGCCATTATAGAGACACATTTCATGAAAAAGAGGAGTCCCCATTTGAAACTTCTATGGATGGAATTCTTAGATACTGAGGCAGGCTATGTGTTCCGAATGATACAGAATTACGTCATCGAACCCTCGAAAGAAGCTCATTATTTTCGATATTCTATTCACCTAGATGCAACGAAGATGTATCATGATCTCAAGTCAATATATTGGTGGGATGGCATGAAGCAAGACATAACAAATTTGTAGCTCAATGTCCAAACTGCCAGCAAGTGAAAATCGAACATCAAAAGCCAGGAGGATTATTGCAGGCAATGGAAATCCCTTCTTGGAAATGAGAAGTGATCAATATGGATTTTATTGTGGGATTACCTCGTTCCCGAAGCAATTATGATTCTATATGGGTGATTATGGATAGATTGACGAAAGCAGCTCATTTTCTTCCTGTTAGATCCACATACTAAGTAGAAGATTATGCAAGGTTGTATCTCAAGGAGATTATCCGACTCCATGGTATTCTGATATCCATTATCACAGATAGAGGAGAGCAATTTGCAGCCAAGTTCTGGAAATCTTTTGAAGAAGGTCTAGGTACTCAAGTAAAGCTTAGCACGACATTTCATCCACAGACTGATGGGCAAGCCGAACGTACCATTCAGACCTTGGAGGATATGCTAAGAGAATGTGTTCTAGATTTTGGTGGTAGTTGGGATGACCACATACCTCTAATCGAGTTTACATACAACAATAGCTACCATTCTAGTATCCAAATAGCTCCGTACGAAGCTTTATATGGAAGAAAGTGCAGATCCCCAATTAGATGCTTTGAAATAGGAGGAGTACAACTAATTGGCCCTGAGTTAATTCAACAAGCAGTAGAAAAAGTCAAGGTGATCCGAGATCGATTATTGACAGCCCAAAGTCGCCAAAAATATTATGCGGACAACTACCGGCGAGACTTAGAATTTCAAGTTGATGATTGGGTATTCTTAAAGGTGTCACCAATAAAAGGAGTGATGAGATTTGGTAAGAAAGGAAAGTTAAGTCCCCGATACATTGGACCCTATAAGATTATCCGCAAGGTGGGTCAAGTAGCTTATGAATTGGACTTGCCTCTAGAACATGAATTAGTCCATCCAGTTTTCCATGTCTCAATGCTCCGCAAGGGTGTTGGATATCCTACGAGGATTGCTCCAGTAGATGATGTTCAAGTGACAGAAAAGCTAGTCTATGAAGAGGTGCCCATTGCCATATTAGACAGGCAGGTACAGAGAGTTTGAAATAAGGAAGTAGCCTCAGTAAAAGTCTTATGGTGAAATAACGACCGGGAAGAAATGACTTGGGAAGCAGAAGAGAGTATAAAATCCAAATACTTGCACTTATTTCAGCCCCCGGAAGAGATCCACGATGAAACATCGGGATTATGAGGTATGTATGTTTTCTTTTTATGCATATGGGTCGTGTGTGGCCAACTTATATAGCTATTGTGTTGTGGCCCGGTGAGGCAATGCTACTGTGGGCTGTTGTGACAGGATGGTAGTGCCATATTACAGGGGTAACTCTGTCGAAATTTTCATAGAATTCCCGAGTGCTTAACATTCAGGGACGAATGTTCCAAAAGGGGGGAACAATGTTACACCCCGAAAAATTTCCCGTTGATGCACAGTGAATACACTAACGAAAAGAACGAAGTATAAGGTATCGCAATAAATGATAAATGGCATTTGATGACCCTAATTGAGATTTTCGAAGACATTCGGAGTAAGAGGAGAAAGTTTTCCAATAGAGGGCAAGGCATACTATGTGTATCGGAAAGGATTTACGAGTAACAAGTTAATGATGACTTAATGGTGTCTTGGAGAAGAGTTATAACGTCCCTTAGATTGTTAATGAAGTGTAAAACAAGTGCGAAGAAGGTTCCATAAAGATTTGAGATCAAACGAAATGACGAGAACAAAATCGGAGAGAGTTAGATTATATGACCAATTATACGGTCCGTATAATGGTCCGCAGAATCATCACAACGAAGGTCCCTCACTTATGGGATTATACGGTCAGTTATACGGATCGTATAAGTTTATACGGACCGTATAAGTATCCATATATTTTCCCGACGGGTCAGATTTTAAGTTTTAAATAAAAGGACCCAAGTTCATTATTTTCATTTCCCATCTTCTCATTTCTTCTCCTCGACTCAAGAACTCTCTAGAACCTTCCACACTCTTATCTACAAGAACCCAAGAGATATTGGTGATCAACTTCATCAAACCAACAAAATTAACTGTAAGAAACACATTAAAGTTCATCCAAGCCAAGGAATTCCAATGGAAGTGAACTAGGGTTTTGGTGCAAGAGAATTATTTCAACTCAAGGCTTATTCCTACACTATCTAAGGTAATGATTATGATATTTTCATGTTATTTAATTTAATGAGAGGTTGAAAGACTTAGATTAGGGAAGGAGATAGAAAATGGTTCACAAAGATGGGAATAATGAGATTTTGAGTAGTAGTTTGGGATGAGTCATGAATATTGATATGTTCTGAATGTAAGTAAGCTATAAGTGACATTTATAATATGGGATAAGTATTATATGTGAGAAAACGCAATAGTGAACTATGGCCATGATTATGGAGGAATTGAAGTGAAATTGTGAAATGTGGATAATGTAGATGAATGATGATTGTTGTCTATAATATTGTGAATGTTGTTATAGATGCTTGGGAGTCGATATGTGATATGAGGAAAGTTGTATAAACAAAGGAAATGCTACCCAATTTTCCCTCGCTTTAGTAAGCACGTTCTTACAATCGATTAGCTAATGTTAATACGAACTTTCTTGAAGGTAGAAACGTCAACATTGAAAAAGAACAATCATGCGATAGAGAAAAGAGATACGATACGAGTATGATAATGATGATAATGAGCTTAAGTATAAAGAACCCTAGTGTAACATACGATGTCCATGAGGTTAATGATCCTAAGTATAGTTCCATCGATGCTTTTTCTTGTGTACACTCACCTTAAAATGTCAGTCCCCTCAAGGTGAGACATAATGATTATGATCATTCCATAATGAAATCGGGGGCTCACGACCTTATGTCACCCCGACATAGCCATAGTTGCCTTCAAGTTCTAAATGTATGTTTGATGATAAATGTATAATGACGCTAAGCTAACGATAATCCTATGAGATGTATAATAATGATAAGTTTATGTTGACTATCTGACGATACGATTCCACCATGCCTAGTTGGCCGGGCATGTCACCGCTAAGGCGGGCTGCTATGTTTATACCGAGCCTAAAGGGTCGGGCATGACACCACTAGTGGGCGGCATATGATGGTTACTCGGACGCGGGTTAACGATGATGATTTATATGATACGATGATGTATGCGCTATGATGATACATGTACTATGATTATATATGATATATGTATGAAATGTATCCACCCTTAAAAGTTACGCAGGTTATATCTTCATCTTATGTCTTATGATTTCTATATTATGTTCATTTCATTCATGCCTTACATACTCTGTATAATGTTCGTACTGACGTCCGTTTTCTTTAGACGCTGTGTTCATGCCCACAGGTAGGCAGGGTGGTGATCCAGACTCGTAGGAGCTACTAGCAGACTTTGAGAGCACCCCATTATTCCGGAGGTGCTATTGATTTATCCTTTTATGTATATATATATATATGTTTTGGGCATGACGGGGTCTTGTCCCGTCCATCTGTCAAGCACTCTTGTAGAGGCTCGTAGATACGTATGTGTGGGTAACATGGTCTCACGATGTCCATATTGTATGTACATTATTTTGGTAGTCGAAGGGCTTATGCATATAACGGTAATTATTTTTCCAAATGAAGAATGGTTTTCCTCTGATTTGAGTATAAGATTAATGAAATAACGCTTGATGTGTACAATGGGTAATGGTATGAGCGGTGCTCGATGGTTAGCCCCGGGTACCCGTCATGGCCCCTAGTCGGGTCATGACAGTTTCATTTCTAAAGATACCAAAGCTTATAGTTCTTGATGTTCTATTGAGCTTGTTTCATAATTATTGATCATATCATTGATGTTGACCTCATCTTATGATTTTTGTTCTTTCAAGGTGAGATATGTTCATGATGATAGTCTCATAATGATAATCGAAGGTTTACCGATCTTTTGTCACTCCGATAGATTTATAACTTTTATTTGGGCTCTTATGCATGCTTTATATATATGTACGTATTTTCTCACACTGAGTCGCGCTATAGGCGGCCGGCCAGACACATGGATGTACAAACCACTGCAATGGGTAGCTTATGATATTATCCAGGATGCAGGATGCCCGGACGCGGGATAGATAGGTCGAGTTGCACGTTCCGCAGCGATGTCTATATATGGATCGGGCTGCACGTTCCGCAGCAATATATATAATGATTATATGATATATGGATCAGGGTGCACCTTCCAAAGCAATATATATTCGTGATGATAACACCGCGCCTATATGACTGGGCAGTATACTATATATGTATGAATGTATGAGATGGTTTATTTTTCTAAAGCTGAGCATGCATGACATCCACCTTAAGAGGCATTTAAATGTACAGATTATTTTTCTTATATCATGCTACTTTCCATATTTCTTATTATGTTGCTATTCATGCCTTACATACTCAGTACATTATTCGTACTGACGCCATTTTGCTTGTGGACGCTGCGTTCATGCACACAGGTATTTCGGAAGACTGATCATATCCTTAGGTGCATCATCAGCGGAGTCTCAGGAGCGCTTCACTTACTTCGGAACTACAGTCTCGTGGTATTACTCCTTTGTGGACATGTTTGGGCATGGCGGGGTCCTGTCCTGTCCTTATGATTTCTTGTATTCTAGATAGAGCCTCGTAGATAATGTATATAGCTAGATGTACTATAATCTTAGCGATTCAATTTTTTGTATATCATTTTTGGTAGTCGTGTTGGCTTATATATATATGGGCATAGTTGATTGTTACACCCCTCGTGTTCGTAGTGGTAGAACCTATGGTTTCCTAGTCGGGTATGCCCCTGGAATAGAGACCCGAGCCCGAATTTGGAGGTAGAAAGTGTCTTACCCCGTTACAAGGGTACCAGCAGATATTCCTAGCAATTTATAGAGTTAAAAGTTGAATGAATCGAATCGACGTGATCCAAACTGAACTACAAAAAAACTTCTGGACACCAGTAATCGTCGACGGTTGTCGACATGTTCGACGGACTGTCGACATGCTGTGTTGATGGGATCCCGCAGCCATGCATCTGCAGGCGCAGGTAGACGAGCAAGTCGACGAACCGTTGTAGCGTTTTTGGCTTCCAAGTATAAATAGGTGGTCCACGCCCCTATTTGATATTTTCCTCCTTCCAAAAATCAAAAAACCCTAATATATTCTCTCCTAATATTTTTCATCATATTAGTGAATATTTGACAAGACCCAGACCCCATAAACCTGAGATGGTGAAGAAGAAGGTTGCTTCTAGGGTTTCTTCAAGTTGTGGAGTTTAGGGAGTTGAAGTTGAAGTGATTCTTGGGATTCTTGACCCCTCAAAGTATGTAAATGATTTCTACCCTTATATTTAAGTTGGATATCAAGATTTTAGTGATGTTAAGTGAAGAGAAAGTAATTGTGGAAGTGTTAAGTTGATGAAGAGCAATGTAGTGATATAGGGTTGTTTTAGGAGATGATTGGAAATGGGTTTACGTATATTTTGATATATATATATATATATATATATATATATATATATATATATATATGTCACATCCCAGCTAGGGGCCGCGACGGGGTACCCGGAGCTAACCACCGAGCACCGCTCGTTCTATTACTCATTATACTCATTTCGTGTTCCTTTATCAATTTCATATCAAAATTAAAAGAAAATCATCTTTCATTTGAAGACATAAATACTTTTATATACTTAAGCCCTTCAACCATCAAAATAATATATATATATATATATAGTAGCAACCTCGTGAGACCATACAACCCACACTGCGTATCTACGAGCCACTACTGGGGTACTAGACAAAAGGACGGGATAGGACCCCGTCATACCCAACATATACAAATGTACACAAAAGAATAACAAGCACCTTCGGAACAAAGGAGTGCTATCAATCAGCTATCAGCCCCTACGAGTCTGGATCAAGCTCACCTCCCTGTCTACCTGTGGGCATGAACACAGCGTCCAAAGAAAACGGACGTCAGTACGAACATTGTACTGAGTATGTATGACAGGAATGAAACAAACATAATAGAAGGATCATGAGCCATAAGAGAAAGATATAACCTGCATGAGTTTCATAGGCAAATACATTTCGTACATATATCATATTTTACATAATCGCGGTACATATGTCATCACATCACAATCCTCATCGTTAACTCGCATCCGGGTAACCATCATACGTTGCCCACTAGTGGTGATGATGCCCGGCCCTCTAGGCTTGGTGTAAACATAGCAGCCCGCCTTAGCGGTGACATGCCCGGCCATCTAGGCACGGTTGAATTATATGCAGCCCGCATTAGTGGTGACATGCCCGGCCATTTAGGCACGGTGGAATAGTATCGCCATGTAATCAATCATAACCCGTCATTAATACACATCTCGTGAACATATCATAATCCTATCATAGCTTGATATTTTCATACATAATATGGGCATATTATAAGCTAGCATTGTTGATCATCTTATAGACATACCATGACTTAGCATCATTTCACATTTATCATTAAGAGCATACATTAGACTTTGAAGGCAACTATGGCTATGTCGGCGTGACATAAGGTCGTGAACCCCCGATTATATTATGAACATTTACGAGTATCCTGACTCACCTCGAAGGAAATAGTATATAAGGTGAGTGTTAACAATAATGACATCATTAACATTATAGGAGCATCATATCATGAACTTTAAAATCTCTCTACTTTTACTCATCATCATCATTATCATACTCGTATGTAGTTTGGTATATTTACGGACTCATAAGCTTCATCATATAGGAGAATCATGGAAAACTTGAAGGATTCAAGCCTTTGAAGGAAGGGATTAGCCTTACATACCTTTGTCGCTTAACTATTTTGTTGCTTGCTCGTTCTCCTTTAATGCACTCGTTCTACCTTCAAGAGAATTCGTATCGACATTAGCTAAACAGTTACAAGAACGTGCTTCCTAAAGCTATAGAAAATTGGGCGGCATTTCCTTCGTTTATACAACTTTTCCCATATTCTATATCAACTCCCAAACATTCATAACAACGTTCACTATATCATAAACGACAAGCATCATTCATTCATATTATCCATATTTCATAATTTCACTTTAATTCATCCATAATCACTACCATAGTTCACTATCGTGTTCATTCACATGTGATACTCATTCCATGTTCTACATGTCATTCATAACCTATTTACAATCTCAACATATCCATTTTCATGATTCATTCCAACCACTACTCAACAATGTCACTATTCACACTTTCATGACCAATTTCCTATATCCTTCTACAATCCAAGTGTCTCCACTTCTCCATAGTTTAAATAACATGCAAATACCATAAAACTTACCTTAGATAGCGTAGGAATAATTCTTGAGTGGTATTACTCTTCTTGCACCAAACCCTATGTCACGACCCAGCTCCGTGGGCCGCGACTGGTGCCCTATTTGGACACCCCAAACAAACTCACATGCTAACTCGTCATTTTCTAATTTATCTCAGATTTCATATTAATCATTTTAAACAGATTGGAAGCAAATATTATCTTAAGCGGTCGCACGTGCAACAATATCACATCAAAGTCAGAAGGGACGGCGGAATACACATCGCTGAATATATATATATATATACAAACGTACAGGTCATTTAGGCCGCATCCAAATCTGATAGATTGGCGGAATATACATCGCCAGATACATGCACGTATACAGACAATTAGGCCGTTTTGGCCATAATAGCAAACGGGACCGCATTAAGACGTAGATCATAGACGAACGAACACACACACATGACCCATTACCCACATATATGACTACAAGCCTCTACAAATCATAACGGAATCATATGACAGGACAGGGCCCCGCCGTACCCCAAATAACCAAATATACAGAAGCATATACATCGCAAAAGATATGTACCAATATATGGGCTCCGGATCAAAAGGAGTACTCTGTAATAGCAGAATGTGTGGCCTACACTGGCAGATCACCAACCTCTGTACCTGCGGGCATGAAACGCAGCCCCCGAAGAAAGGGGGTCAGTACAAAAGATGTACTGAGTATGTAAAGCATAAAGTACAGAAATCCAAACCATAACTGAAGCGAGGGGTACAGAGAGAGAATACCGGATCAATATATCAAAACCTGTACTGAAGACATATGTACATAATGCACACATAAGTCATGCATAAGGCTCAGGAACGTGATCACCACTCCAACGCTGGTGCCACAACACAGCATACTCCAGAAGGTTTCAAATCTCCGTACAACCCCGAACACAACATATCATCACAACATATCATATCATAAGCCATATCACAGCATAACTCCATAAACGGAACCCGACCCTATGGCGAGGTCTCGGGAATTGTAACACATCATACTGCCGAATTTGTCATAATACGCACGACCACAAAACCGGCCCGGGAACCGGCGAACGATATCATAGTAATAGGCACGAGCAGAGTAGTGCGGAAACCATATGCATATACACAATTAAATTCCAAGACTCGATAAATAAATCCATATACATATACATATTAAGATTGGAAAGCTCAAAGTAAGTATCGAGTCTGTCGGAATTAGTATACAAAAGATATGAGCCTTTAAATTTACAAAACTTTCGAAAAATACCTCATAAGCCATTTTCTGAAAATTTAGTATCATTCACATTAAGGAGCTTTCAAATAACTTATGGAGCAAATCAAACGGAGCCTTAAAATTCATAGGTAAAAGTCCCCTTTTTATATCATACAAAAAAATAGATCAAGTAGGACAAATGAAGGAAGTCTCGGGACTAGTGGGCCCACCTCGGGTCAAGTCGAGGTGGCGGACATAAATTACGAACATTAGACTCTATGGAGTCATCCATGAAAGTTTCAAAGCGATCCTATCACGTTTGTGCAAGTTATGAATGTTTGAACAATTTTCCAACAAAACGTAAGGATTATAATTCAATTATATTGAATGAATAGTACCTAAAATCAAACTCGGATTTCTATGAACGGAATAACCCCCGAGGCTCAAATCAAAACCTAGTACACCTAGGACATGCCAAGAGAAGAAAAGGGATAGCTTTACATACCTTATTTGCGTTTTACGCTCGTCCGTACTCAAATCCCGTTTCCTCCAAAATCTACAATTGGTCATGGTTACCAAATATAAGTTTCAAGCTTTTATGAATTCAAACTTAAATCCATATTTGTCTACCGAAATTTCGGCAGCATTTCCCCTATAAATTCAACATCCCCCGAGAGTTAACTCGGCTATAATATCAACAATCAACACCCATAACAATCCCAACAACATCAACAACCACAATAAAACACATTCAACATATTTATTCTTCTTTTCTACATAATGTAACAATTTCCATTCCAACTTCACAATTTCAAACTAATATCAACATTTTCCATATTCATTAACTAATTCAAAATTATTCAACCATATTTCAATAGCATCCCAAACAATATTCAAGGATTCAAATAATCCCGCCAACTCCATATTCCATCCGAACTTCTACAAATACCACGAAACTATCAAATCGCATTGTCTTCTTCCAAATTCATCAACAACCACAAAAATTCACATTTTAGGACTCTATTTTCATAATTACCCAAAAATCACATTAACAAGACATAATTCCTCATGACGACTTATAGTTAATTTCAATGCCGACTCAAACCATTTAAACCTCTATTCACATCATAATGCCACAACGATACAACTAACAAGCTAAATAAAATTTAATTCACCATCCCTTCACTACCCTATAGCTCACGGCCACACACCCCTTTTCACACACCCACACGGCCAAGCACACACACATTACAATTCCATGGTTTTTCATGCAATTCTAACCATTATAATACACATACTTTTTCCATAACATAAGGGATGAAATTCTTACCTTTTTCTTCCAATTTTCTCTTGCCGCAAACGTAGTCCTCTCGCTAAACTAATTATACCACGTCGTAGAGAATCTCGAACTTAGTAAGAATCTATGAAGAAAAGGATTTTTGGATCAAGATTGAAGGACTTGATGATTTTTCTTCTTCTCCTTGCTAGGGCCGAATTCTCATAGCCCTTGGCTCTCTCTCTCTCTCTTTTGTTTTATTGTCTTGAAAGTTCTAGAGTAAAATGAAGACTTGCCCCTCATATATTAATTGATCACATGACCAATTATTTGGGCTTGGGCCAAGGCACATGGCCGGCCACCCCTTCTCTATTGGGCCTTGATTTTCTTATTTTATTTTGAGCCTAATAATTTATGGATCTTATTTGTAATTCCCGAAACTAATTTCCAAAATTGCAATTTTTGCCCTTGGCCTTCTTCCGTACTTTCGCATCAATAATTTTCATGAATATCCCATATATGTTAAATAAAAATAAAAACATAGCCTTATTTCCTACAAGGCAAGATTATTCCAAATTTTCCAATTGCGAAAAACACGGGATATAACACCCTAGTTCACTTCTCTTGGAATTTTCTTGGCTTTGATGAACTTGATGAATTTCATACACTTGATTCACTTAAATTCTTGATATTAATCTTTGATTTCCTTTGTTTTCTTGTGGTTGAAGAGTGGGGAATATTCTACAGATTTCTAGAGAGAGGTGGTGTGGGAATGAAATGAATTAATGAACTTGGGTCTCTTATTTAAAACTTGAAATTGGTCCTGACGCCATTATACAGTCCGTATAAGTTATACGGTCCGTATAATCGACCGTAAAACTGCTCCAGTGACCACCCTTTTCTGTGTCAATTTGACGGCACATTATACGGGCCGAATAATTTTATACAGGCCGTATAATTTTATACGGGCCGTATAATCGACCGTGAAATCATCCCTTCAGCAACTTTATTCTGTGACACTTCTACGGTACATTAAACGGGCCGTATAACATTATACGGTCCGTATAATCGACCGTATAACCCATATTTTCACTGATCTTGCTCTTGTCACTTCATTTGATCTCCAATCCATAGGAAACCTTCTTAGCACTTGTTTATCATCTCATTAACAATCTAAGGGATGTTATCACTCGTCTCCACGATGTCATTACGCCATCATTAACTCGTCGCTCATAATTCCTACCCGACACATAACATATCCTTTACTTTCTTTGCCAAACTTTTTCCTTTCAGTCAAATGTGTTTGAATCTCGATTAAGATCATAAAATCATATTTCTTACTTATCCAAATCACCATATACCTCTTGTTCCTCGCTGGCCTATTCACTATACATTAACGGGAAATTTTCCAAGGTGTAACATTCTTCCCCCCTTTTGGAACATTCGCCCTCGAATGTTAAACACTCTGGAATTCCGTGAAAATTTCACCAGAGTTTCCCCTGTAATATAGCGTTACCATCCTGTCACAACAACACATAATATCACTACCTCACAGGGCCACAACATAATAGTAACATATCTATGGCCACACAAGACCAAAAGCATGAAAAATAAGCGTACATACCTCATAATGTTGGGGCTTCATCTAGAATCTCCTCTGGGGATTGAAATAAGTGCAGATATGTGGATTTCATCTTCTCTTCCGCCTCCTAAGTCATTTATTCCCGGTTCTTGTTTCGCCACAAGACTTTGACTGAAGCTACCTCTTTATTTCGAAGTCTTCGCACTTGCCTGTCTAGGATGGCAATAGGCACTTCTTCATAGGTTAGCTTTTCTGTCACTTAGATATCATCACTCGGAGCAATCCTCGTAGGATCTCCAACACACTTGCGGAGCTTCGAAACATGAAAAACTGGATGGACTGCTTCAAGCTTTGAAGGCAAGTCCAATTCGTAGGCTATATGACCCACTTTGCAGATAATCTTGTAGGGTCCAATGTATCTAGGACTTAGCTTCCCTTTCTTGCCAAATCTCATCACCCCTTTCATGGGCGACACCTTTAAAAATACCCAATCATTGACTTGAAATTCCAAGTCTCGCCGGCGGTTGTCCTTATAAGACTTTTGGCGACTTTGGGCTGTCAACAATTGATCTCGGATCAACTTGACTTTTTCCACTGCTCGCTGAATCATTTCAGGGCCTATTAGCTCTGCTTCCCCTATTTCGAACCATTTGATTGGGGACCTACACTTTCTTCGAAATAAAGCTTCATACAGAGCCATCTGATTACTGGAATGATAACTATTGTTGTATGCAAATTCGATTAGGGGCAAATGATCATCCCAGCTACCACCAAAATCTAGTATACATGCCCGCATCATATCTTCCAAAGTCTGAATAGTACGTTCGGCCTGTCCATTGGTTTGCGAATGAAATGTCGTGCTAAGCCTCACCTGGGTACCTAGACCTTCTTGGAAGGACTTCCAAAACTTGGCTATAAATTGCGCTCCTCTATCTGTGATAATGGATAGTGGAATACCATGAAGTCGCACAATTTCTTTGAGATACAATCTCGCATAATCTTCTGCTGAGTAGGTAGTTCTGACTGGAAGAAAATGAGCTTCTTTCATCAATATATCCACAATCACCCATATAGAATCATACTTGCCTCGAGAACGGGGTAATCCCACGATAAAATCCATAGTGATCACCTCCCATTTCCAAGTAGGGATTTCCATTGCTTGTAATAATCCTCCTGGCTTTTGATGTTCGACTTTTACTTGTTGACAATTTGGACACTGAGCTACAAATTCTGCTATGTCTCTCTTCATGCCATCCCACCAATATATTAATTTAAGATCACGATACATCTTGGTTGCACCTGGGTTAATAGAATACCGAGAATAATGGGCTTCCTCTAGAATTTGGCGACGCAAGTCTGCCACATTCGGCACACATAGTCTGTCTCGGTATATAAGAATTCTATCCATAGAAACATCAAATGGAGACTTCTCTCTTTCATGAGATATGTCTCTATGATGGCATAGTTTAGGATCTTCATACTGATGCTCTTTCACTTCCATGTTCAAGGATGAGACTGTGGGATCATTAATGCCAATCCCTGCACTACCCGAATAAATTACACGTACTTCGAGATTAGCTAATTGATGGAGCTCGCGGACTATCTCTTTCTTTTCTGGAGGAACTTCGCATAAACTGCCCATTGATCGGCGGCTAAGCGCATCAGCCACCACATTTGCTTTTTCGGGGTGGTATAAAATGCTAAAATCATAATCTTTTAACAATTCTAACCACCGCCTCTACCGCAGAGTTAACACCTTCTGTTTGAAAATATACTGAAGACTCTTGTGATCTGTATAAATATCAACATACACACCATACAAGTAATGTCTCCACATTTTTAATGCATGAATGACTGCAGCCAATGCGACATCATGAGTTGGGTAGTTCTTTTCATGCTTCCGCAGCTGTCTCAAAGCATAAGCAATGACTCTACCATGCTGCATTAATACACATCCTAGCCCAACACCGGAAGCATCACAGTACACTACATAGCCATCTAGTCCTTCTGGAAGTGTTAAGACCGGAGCTGAGGTCAATCTGTCTTTCAATTCTTGGAACCTGCGTTCACAAGCATTATTCCACTGAAATTTAGCTGACTTCTGGGTTAGCTTCGTCAATGGGGCTGAAATAGATGAGAAGCCCTCTACGAATCATCTATAATAACCTGCCAATCCCAGAAAACTACGAACTTCTGTAGGCATCGTAGGCTTTGGACAAGTCTTCACAGCTTTAATTTTCTGAGTGTCGACTCGAATACCATTATTTGAAATAACATGGCCCAGAAATGTTACAGAATTTAGCCAAAACTCGCACTTTGAAAATTTTGCATATAATTCTCGAGCTCGAAGGATTCCAAGAACAATTCGCAAATGATCTGCATGTTCTGGTTCTATGCGAGAGTACACCAGAATATCATCAATGAATACTATCACAAATAAGTCCAACAGTGGCCTGAACACATTATTCATTAAATTCATGAACACTGCCGGAGCATTAGTCAGCCCAAACAACATCACCCGGAACTCATAATGGCCATATCTCGTTCTGAAGGCTGTTTTGGGAATATCTTCTTCTCTAACTCTTACTTGATGATAACCTGACCTCAAATCTATTTTATAAAACCATTTGGCACCCTGTAATTGATCAAATAAATCATCAATCCTTGGGAGATGATATTTGTTCTTTATCGTCACCTTGTTCAACTGCCTGTAATCGATGCACATTCGTAGAGAACCGTCTTTCTTTTTCACAAACAAGACTGGTGCTCCCCACGGCGTTGAACTGAGTCTAATAAACCCCTTCTCAAGTAAATCTTTCAACTGTACCTTTAGCTCTTTCAATTCTGCCGGAGCCATTCGGTATGGAGGAATGGAAATAGACTTGGTGTCCGGCAACACGTCAATGGCGAAATCAATTTCTCTTTCTGGAGGAAGACCTGGAAATTCATCAGGAAATACATCCAGAAATTCATTCACTACCGCAACGGATTGGAGAGTTGGCGACTTTGTCGCGGTGTCATGAAATCGGACTAAATGATAAATATAGCCCTTGGCTATCATCTTTCTTGCCTTAAGTTAGGAAATAAACCTACCTTTCGGAGATGCTGCATTACCCTTCCATTCAAGCACGGGCTTTCTCGAAAATTGGAATCGAACTATTTTCATTCGGCAATCAACATTAGCATCGCACGAGGCCAACCAATCCATACCCATAATTACATCGAAATCTAACATTTCCAGCTCAATTAAATAGGCTTTGGTGTTGCGATCACATATCACAATTACACAATCTTTATACACTTGTCTAGCTATCACAGGATCGCCAACCGGAGTAGATACCTCAAAAGGTTTGATTGGCTCAGGTTTCACCCCAATACAACCAGCAACGTATGGAGTAATATAAGAAAATGTAGAACCCGGGTCTATCAATACATACACATCACGGGAGAATATAGAGAATATACCTGTAACCACATCCGGGGATGACTCGAGATCCTGTCGTCCGGCTAAAGCATATACACGGGGTTGAGTGGCACCTGAAGTAGATGCTGCCCTCTACCTCTACATCGGCCTGCTGACATCTGGGGAGTTTTCCCTACCGGGCGTACTGAGGAAGAACCAGCTGCTGAACCTGTGGGCTGAACCCCACCTCTACCATACCGCAAGGGACAATCTCGCATCAAATGCCCAGTCTGTCCACAAACATAACAAGCATCTGTGTCCTGGCGACACGACCCTTAGTGTATTGTCCTACACCAGCTACATCGTGGAACTGGTGGTCTCCTCTGACTATAATCACCCCCAAATTGAGAACCTGAGGCCCTCGAACTCGGACCCTGTCCTGAAGGAAATGAGTGGTCAAATCTCCTACCTGCAAATCGTGGAGGCGCACTAGTCACTGACTTGCCTGAATGTCGGGAATAAGTCTGCCTCGATCCCCCTCTATAGTCGCTACCTGTCCCCATAGATCTGGCCCGCTTGTTTTGCCTTCTGTCAATATCACGATCACTCATCTGTGGGGTACTGTCGTCTCTCTAAGTTCTGGGACTGGGCTTGTATTCGGGAAATATCCATCCCTTCTTGCAATGAAGCCGTCAAACAATCTCTGAAATATACTCCCGGGCACTCAATCCGCTCTAGTCGCTACCTGTCCCCATAGATCTCAGGTTTCCTTGCTTCAAATTTAGAAATCTATCCGCTCTAGCTCGGCGGACCTCCGGTGGCAAATAGTGATGGATAAAAGCATCTACAAATTCTTGCCATACGGGCGGAGGCGCATTCTCTTGTCTCGATGCTATCAAATTATTATACCACAATACCGCCACATCTCATAGTCTATACGATGCTAACTCCATGGATTCAGTCTCGGAGGCATGAATAATTTTCAATGTCCTCAACATCTCATCTATGAAACCTTGGGGGTCTTCATCCGGCATTGACCCGAAAAACTCCGGAGGATTCAACTCATAAAGTCACGGGCTCAGGTACTAGCTGACCGATCACTTGGGCCCGCATTCTCCCGCTGTGCCTGACCGGCAACCAACGGTGTCAATAAATGTATGGCCTCGGTCACTTGTTGACCTGAAGCAACTGGTGGAGGAATTGGAGCTAGAGCTCCTCCTTATAAGACCTCATTATGTGATTCGCCCTCTTCCATATTCATCGGAGGCTCTCTTTCTACCGGCCTTTTTATCGTAGTCTTGCCCTTCTGGGCGGCTATAGCTATTCCCTTTGGCGGAATTTCTGAAATCACGACACACTATTAGGGAGGATAAAATCTTATACACAGCTCTATCGCACGATCTCATAAGAAGAAAGATGGTCATTTTTCCTAAATGCCCTGTAGCCTCCTGTTTATTGATGTGGCGCGCAACACAGCATAAACAAGACTCTACTAGACACGGCTCGTAGACACTTCCTAGGACTGAACTACTCTAATACCACTTTTGTCACGACCCAGCTAGGGGCCGCGACGAGTACCCGGGGAAAACCACCGAGCACCGCTCGTTCTATTACTCATTATACTCATTCCACGTTCCTTTATCAATTTCATATCCAAATTAGAAGAAAATCATCTTTCATTTGATGACATAAATAATTTTATATACTTTAGCCCTTCGGCCATCAAAATAATATATATATATATATATACATAGTAGCAACCACGTGAGACCATACAACCCACACTGCGTATCTACGAGCCTCTACTGGAGTACTAGATAAAAGGACGGGATAGGACCCCGTCATCCCCAACATATACAAATGTACACAAAGAATAATCAAGCACCTCCGGAACAAATGAGTGCTATCAATCAGCTATCAGCCCCTACGAGTCTGGATCAAGCTCACCTCCCTGTCTACCTATGGGCATGAACACAGCGTCTAAAGAAAACGGACATCAGTACGAACATTATACTGAGTATGTAAGACAGGAATGAAACAAACATAATAGAAGGATCATGAGCCATAAGAGAAAGATATAACCTACATGAGTTTCATAGGCAAATACATTTCATACATATATCATATTTTACATAATCGTGGTACATATGTGATCACATCACAATCCTCATCGTTAACCCGCGTCCGGGTAACCATCGTATGCTGCCCACTAGTGGTGATCATGCCCGGCCCCCTAGGCTCGGTGTAAACATAGCAGCCCGCCTTAGCGGTGACATGACCGGCCATCTAGGCACGGTGGAATCATATGCAGCCCGCATTAGCGGTGACATGCCTGGCCATTTAGGCACGGTGGAATCTTATCGTCATGTAATTAATCATAACCCATCATTAATACACATCTCGTGAAGATGTTGTGTATTGAATCTTCAGTGGAGATGACCATTCCAAATGAGTTATATCGGGTGAAAATCTCTGCAATTATCTCTCCTGGCTTCATCCTAAAATTTTCATAATCAGTACAGAGCATAGCCTTTCTAAATTTCAATACTTGGCCGATTACTTCATGAGCAGTCTTCCAGGCATCCCAGATCTATTTGGCTATTGTACAATCTGAGATTCTAGTGTATTCATCAGGTCTAAGACCATAGATTAAAGCGTTCTTGGACTTTGCATTCTTTTCAAGCATCTTGTAGTCACTTTCAAAATATTCAGCCTTTTTTTTCTTTACTTCTGTTCCATCTTTTGCCTTATTAGTGGGATACTTAGGTCCTTCCATGGACTTGTCCCATAACTCATAATCCTCAGCTTGCAAGTGATCCTCCATGCGAGTTTTCCACCGTTGATAATATTATCCATTGAACAGCAGTGGCCTTCAGGTTGATTGATCCTCAGAGTTTCCTGTAGGTGGTGCAACATTCATTATGATCTTCTCTTAAGGTGTTAGCCTCTCCAAATAGAAACACTCTAATACCGCTTGTTTGAGTTACACGACCTAAGTGTTTATCCTGATCAATACCTGATTTTCACCTAAGGGTAGAACACGTTGCTCTACCTGTTCTACGTATGTGATTGTACAATAATAATTATCAGGAAAGTAAAGGACATGATGATTTTATGTGGAAACCACCAGGCTCACAAGGGCGATAAAAACCACGGCCTACACCTCTGTAAGTTTTCCGCAAACTCCACTACAACGGTGAGCCTCTGCAAATTCAAGTTACAAACTATGTAACCTAGGAACAAACGTCTAATTCCTATCTCACTAATCTACCTAGACTAGTAAGAAACCTTAAAATCAATCCCCAACATGAAGTTGAATTTCAATGTTTTGTAATAACTTGACTGTTTCTAATAAAGCCGATAAGGTACAACTCGATAACCAAACCTAATACAAGTTTTCTAGACTCAAGAACGTAAAACATAAACTCTATTTGACAGCTTCTTCACGCACTAGGGATGCATGCCTGGATTCTTGATATATCTTTGATCGCTCAATATTTTGAATTCTTTCTTTGTAGGTGCGCAAACCTTCTTCTTGGTAAGACTTGGATATATATAACATTGAGTGCACAACAGGCCGGCAAAGACAAAACCCTCTTTGAGTAGGTCCATGGGATGTAACAGGGTTTGTGTTTTATTTGGATTCTAGTGTACTTGAGTCTACTCCTTGTCCGTGTACAAGTCTTACTAATCCCAAAAAATATAGCAAGGAAGTCTGCATACTTAACCTCCAAGTCTTTACCATAAAAACTGCATATCCTAGTTATTGTAAGACTTGCACTGGAACATGTTCACAAACATGTTTCATCCACCTAGTTCATCTGTCTCTGAATCTCTGCACTATTTGAGATGGAACATGTTCACGAACCTTTTTTAATCATCCCCTTCTCGTTCATTCTGGTGAATCAATCTAGAACCTTCTTTTGTGATTGATGATGGAACATGTTGATAGGCCTATTTTATTGATCATATCTTGCTTTGTGTTTGTTTTCTTCTTCTTTTTCTTCATTCTGATTCATTCATGGTTTGAATAAATCATGTCTTTGGCCTTGTCTCACTCTATGACTCTGATCATGTTCTTGATCTATATTGGAACATGTTTGCAGAGATGGTTCATATGTTTTGTAGGCAACTCTCTCAATTAGAACAAAATAGATCTAAGTCATATTCACTGTTTTTGCTTCATGATCTCTTCGCATGATCCATTCATCAACTACACCTGAAGACTTATGTGTGATAGAACATGTTTTCATGCTTGTTCTATTCTTTAATGTACTGCTCTGGGACTGAGTCATCTTTATCTCATTTTCTCTCCATTTGTCTTTGTGATAGATTATATATATAAATGGTTCATTCTCTCTCTAATTTAATCATTGCACTTGTCTTTGCATTGGCACACATGTTTGCAGTCTAGGTTCATGTGTATGCACTTTTATGTAGCTTCTTTGCAATAGAACATAACTATGGACTTGTTCTAACCATCCTATGCTGTTTGCTTTATCACGCCTTTTACATTGTCTGGAACCTCTGCTTCATCTCAACTGACTATATAGCTTTTTTCAATTACCTTGTTAATTATCACATATGCCTAGACTGGGTTCCTTTACATTATCGGTTCACTTTGTCAATCAACAAAACTTCACACATGGCTTTATGTCACGACCCAAACCGATGGGCCGTAACAAGTGCCCGATGTCACGACCCAACCCCGTGGGCCGCGACCAGTGCCCGAGCTGGGCACCTATACGTACCCGATACCCCAAATTAGCATATTAACAGAATAATAATATAATAATAATATTAGTGGTCGCTACAGAATTTAGCAGAAAAACAGACTTGGTACACATAGGCCGATAAGACCATCACAGAACAGAATATCCCAAACATATGTACAGAACCCACACAGATGTATCCACAGACCTCTACAGAACATATCATAATCATAAGATGGGACAGGGCCCCATCATACCCTGAACAAAGTACATATCCAGATAGCAGTGACAGACTGTACCAAAAGATGGGCTCTGTAGAAGAGAGCGCCCCAAATAGCAGAAATAGGATCCTAAACGTGTGGATCAGCGAACCTGTCGTCAGTACCTGCGCGGCATGAAAACGCAGCCCCCGAAGAAAGGGGGGTCAGTACGAAATATGTACTGAATATGTAAAGCGGAATCACAGAAGTCAAATCATAATGGTTATAGAAAATAAGTACAGAATCCAGAGTGTCAAATGCATATTTCCAAAACAGACAGAATGCGTACAGAAACATATGTCATATCATATCATATCCGGTCCCTGACACGGGACTCGGCAGACAGAATGTGGTCACCCTCCCGACGCTGGTGGCACTATACAGAGGAATCAGAAAAAGGGGCGTGGCCCCGTATCATAAAATGTCATATCAGAATGGCCATAACAGATCAAATCAGAATAGGCGGACATGGCACATCATACTCCACAGACCCATGTACGCGTATACCTGCCCCCTCACATCGGGGCGCGGCGAACAATGCAGAGAATTACGCTTGACAACATATCCTGGCCCGGGCTCAGTGTGGGAAACATTGGGACATCCACGAATGGAGTAGTGAGAGACTAATGCAATTTAAAAATATAATAAATATTTTCAAAGACTCGATGAAGCGTATCAAAGACAAACAAATCCAATGGGGTCGGACGGAATCATAATAAATGTATTTCGGATATCATAATAAATTACAGAAGTATAACTTTCCCGAAGTCATTTCGAGTGTCAAAATAATTTATAATATTTAACAGAATATTTAAAATAATATTCGTTAAGCGATTAGTAGGGTAATTAAAACAGTTCTTTCAAAAATCGCTTAAAAATGAAGCTTTAACACATTAGGGGCAAAACCGTAAATAGCGGGCCCGCCTTGGGACAAACAAGGCGGCGGGCTCAAATTGTGCCCTCTAAGCATATAGTATCACCTAAAAAGGTTATACAAACATTCTATGACTTTCTGAATAATTTAGAGCAAAATTGCATAATTTCAGAAAAAGCGTATCAAAATGGTTCAATTCTACTGAAGGAAAAACTGAAATTTTGTCTTGCGGATTCCGAGGGCCAAGAGGTCCTTCGAGGCCCGGATCCGACCCTAACACATTAGGGGCATGCCAAGGGAAGAATTGGGGTTGCTTTACATACCTTTCGCGCTCCTTAAGCCTTTCCAAACTCACTTCCCGTTTCGTCGAAAAACTGCAATTGGTCAAGTTTACCAATTGTGAATTATTAATGCCATTATTTCAACTTTAAGCATATTTGGCTACCGAAATTTCGGCAGCACTTCCCCTATACATATGACACCCCGAGAATTCAACTCGGCTATAAATCATCAACAACAACCCAAACGACAACAACAATATCAACAATGAACATTAAAAACACAAATATCCTTCAACTAGTCATTTTTCTCACAAGTTGACATAATCTTCAATTCAACCCAACTTTCAACTAAGATCAATAATTTCATATTCAACAACCATCATGATCATCACCATATAGTTCTAGAAACATTTCATATCGTTTTCCTTAAGATATACACTCGATATACATGATATACAATCTTCCGCCAAAATCATAACTTATGCAAAACATCAAATCTTTGGCATACAACTTCATAACAAATTTCCAACTTCCAAATTCATCAACCATAATCATAATTCACATCTTAACAACTTCATTTCCATAATATCACAAAATTATTCTAAAGTGACATAATCATCTATATTCCAACTTCAACCAAAATTCATTCAACTTTCATTCCCAATATAATTTCCATCATAACCACAACTAGAATGCAACATAAAATTCAACTCATATATGTATACAACATATATACACCCATGGCTACATATATATATACATACCCACTTTGCAAACTTCCTTATTTCCATAATTTCTACTCATTTCCACATACCACAACATAAACAAACCTTCATAACATAAGAAAAAGGAATTGATTCTTACCTTTTTCTACAAACTTCTTCACTTGAACAAGTTGTCAACTTGAAGAAATAAGTGCTCCTTCTTCCAAAACAATTACACCAAGTTGTAGAGGACACTTAATTTAGTAGGAATTCAACAAGAAAATAATTTTAGAGGCAAGATTTTGAGGGGTGATTTTTCTATGGCCGAACCCGAAATGCCCTCTTTTTGTTCTTGTTTTTCTCTTGTTTTTCCTCCTATTCTTTCTCTTGAAAGTTCTATGGAATTTGGATGATTAAGTGGTCTTTTATTCATTGACCACATGACTTAATTCCATGGGCTTGGATCCTTTTTATGGACCATGGCCGAATGGCTCCTCACTTGGGCCTGAATTTTTTTTTCATTTTTTTGGGCCAACTCGGTTGGTCCCGAGTTGGGCCTAGCCCACTGACCTTTCGACCTTAAAACGTTCATATCTCCTTGTACCGACGTCACCTGGGAACCCACGACCTATGGATGGAAAGCTAATTCAATTATCTACAACTTCTATTTCAAGGTATTTTCGAAATTCCGAACTTACAATACAGTTTTTGCCCCCCAAAGTCAGGTCACCCGAAAACGTTTTCTTAAAAATATTCGTTTGGAGGGTTTCCACTTTGATTTGGTCCAAAGGTACTTCATGAGTTGTGTTTAACTTTACATATGTGATTCATATGACTTTTCAAATGTTCCAAAAAAAATCTCGGTATGTGGGCCCCACCCCAGCAGATGCTCCGAGGTTCAAAAATACGGGATATAACATCCTCCCCCCCTTTAGAACATTCGTCCTCGAATGTTAAATTAATCTCATAGGGTTTGAAAATACTTTGGGGGAGTTCATGTTTACAGACATCACATATGACACACGATTGATATTGGAATAAATTAAAGCAGGGATTTAAGGTTACCTGTGGGTATAGAGAACAGATGAGGATATTTCTTCTTCATTTCCTCTTCATCCTCCCATGTCATTTCCTCCCTATTATCGTTCCGCCACAGTACCTTAACAGAGGCTACATCTTTATTCCGAAGCCTCCTTACCTGACGATCCAAAATAGATACGGGCTGCTCCTCGTACGATAGTTGCTCCGTCACCTGAATATCATCAGCAGGAAATATTCTAGAAGGGTCACCGACGCATTTACGAAGCATAGAGACATGAAATACCGGATGTACCACTTCCAAATCAGATGGCAAATCTAGCTCATAGGCGACATTTCCAGTTTTTCGAACAATCTGATAAGGCCCAATATAACGCGGACTGAGCTTACCCTTTCTGCCGAACCGAATCACGCCTTTAATAGGCGATACCTTCAGGAATACCCAATCGCCTACCTGAAACTCCAACGGTCGACGCCGTTTATCCGCGTATGACTTCTGTCGACTATGGGCTGCCAACAGTCGCTCCCGAATAAGTTTTACCTTGTCCACGGCCTGCTGGACCATATCTGGGCCAATCAACTCTGACTCGCCAATATCAAACCAGCCAATCGGCGATCTGCATTTCCTGCCATATAGAGCCTCGTACGGAGCCATCTGGATGCTGGAATGGTAACTGTTATTATATGCAAACTCAATCAATGGCAAGTGATCATCCCAGCTGCCTCTCAAATCAATAACGCAGGCCCGCAACATATCCCCCAGCGTCTGTATAGTGCGCTCGGCCTGTCCGTCGCTCTGAGGATGAAAGGCTGTGCTCAGACTCACCTGAGTCCCTAGACCCTCCTGAAACGACCTCCAGAAACGCGCCGTAAACTGGGCGCCTCTGTCAGAAATAATAGATATAGGAACTCCGTGAAGCTTCACAATCTCTCTAATATAGAGCCTGGCATAATCCTCGGCGGAATAAGTAGTCCTGACGGGAAGAAAATGGGCTGATTTCGTCAGCCTATCAACAACGACCCAGATGGAATCATACTTCCGTGGAGTGCGAGGCAAACCTGTAATGAAGTCCATATTAATAACCTCCCACTTCCAAGTCGGGATTTCCATCTCCTGCAACAGTCCACCCGGCTTCTGATGCTCAATCTTGACCTGCTGACAATTAGGGCACTGGGCGACGAACTCTGCAATATCCCGCTTCATGCCGTCCCACCAGGATAAGCATCGGAGATCATGGTACATCTTCGTAGACCCAGGATGGACCGAATAGCGAGCATAATGTGCCTCGCTCATAACCTGTTGCCGAAGGCCTGCAATATCAGGTACACACAACCTGCCTCTGTATAACATAGTGTCGTCCGGTGAAAAATCGAACGGAGTCCTCTCTTTATCATAGGCTGTGTCCCTGTACCGAGCTAAGACAGGATCCTCAAACTGATGCCGCTTAATATCGTCCCTGATAGATGACTCAGAAACCCCTCGAACAGAAATCCGTGTATCTCTAGAATCGGCCAGACGAACCCCGAGACTAGCCAACTGCTGAATATCACAGGCTATCTCTCTCCTGTCTGGCTGTAAATCGGCCAAACTGCCCATAGACTTCCGACTGAGCGCATCGGCAACAACATTAGCCTTACCCGGATGATACAGAATATCCACGTCATAATCTTTCAGAAGCTCCAGCCACCTCCGCTGTCGCAAATTAAGCTCTCTCTGCCTGAAAATATACTGGAGACTCTTATGATCAGTATAGATATCCACATGAACGCCATATAAATAGTGTCTCCATATCTTCAGAGCATGAATCACCGCTGCGAGCTCCAGATCGTGGGTAGGATAATTCTTCTCATGCTTTTTGAGCTGCCGGGAAGCATACGCTATAACTCTGCCGTGCTGCATCAATACACAGCCTAACCCCATGCCAGAAGCGTCACAATAAATAACATACCCGTCCGGTCCCTCTGGAAGAGTCAAAACTGGGGCTGTAGTCAGCTTCTCCTTCAGCAACTGGAAGCTCCGTTCACAAGCGTCAGACCACTGGAACTTAGCTCCCTTCTGAGTCAGCCTTGTCAAAGGCGCTGAAATCGAAGCAAACTTCTCCACAAACCTCCTGTAATAACCTGCTAACCCCAGGAAACTGCGTACCTCTGTGGGCGTCGTAGGTCTGGGCCAATTCTTCACGGCCTCAATCTTCTGTGTGTCCACCCGGACACCATCAGCTGCAATAATATGCCCCAAGAAGGCCACTGAAGACAGCCAGAATTCGCACTTAGAAAATTTCGCATATAACTTCTGATGCCGGAGTACCCCTAATACCGATCTCAGATGATCTGCGTGCTCCGCCTCAGACCGAGAATAAACCAGGATATCATCAATGAATACAATTACAAACATATCCAAGAATGGCCTGAATACCCGGTTCATCAAATCCATGAATACTGCGGGAGCATTTGTCAGCCCAAAAGACATAACCCTGAACTCGCAATGCCCATATCGGGTCCGGAAAGCTGTCTTAGGGATATCGGCCTCTCGTACTCGCACCTGGTGGTAACCGGATCGAAGATCTATCTTCGAAAAACACTTAGCGCCCTGCAGCTGATCAAACAAATCATCAATCCTGGGGAGGGGGTATTTATTCTTTATAGTTACCTTATTCAGCTGCCGATAATCAATACACATACGCAGCGACCCGTCCTTCTTACGCACAAATAATACCGGGGCTCCCCAAGGCGAAGTACTAGGTCTGATGAAGCCCTTATCCAACAAATCTTTCAGCTGCACCTTCAACTCCTTTAATTCTGCAGGCGCCATTCTATACGGAGGAATAGAGATAGGCTGAGTGTCTGGGAGTAAGTCAATAGAGAAATCTATCTCCCGCTCTGGAGGAAGACCTGGAAGCTCGTCGGGAAAAACATCTGGAAACTCATTAATCACGGGGACTGACTGAAGTGTCGGCGTCTCGGCGTCCAAGTATTGCACCCGAACCAGATGATAGATATAACCCTTTCTGATCATTTTCTTTGCCTTAAGGTATGAAATAAACTTACCTTTCGGCGATGCTGTATTACCAGCCCAATTTATAACTGGATCCCCGGGAAACTGGAAGCGAACTACCTTATTTTGGCAGTCAACATTAGCGTAACAGGAAGCTAGCCAATCCATACCCAAAATAACATCAAATTCAGTCATATCTAACTCTACCAGATCTGCCTTAGTGTCACGGTCACAAACGATCACAGAACAGTCTTTATAAACCTGTTTCGCTACAACAAAATCCCCTATCGGCGTGGATACCTCAAATGGCTCTATAGGTTCAGACATAATACCAATTTTACCGGCAACAAGGGGTGAAATATATGATAAAGTCGAACCTGGATCAATTAATGCATACACAGACCGAGAGAAGACCAATAAAGTACCTGTAACGACATTAGGAGATGCCTCCTGATCCTGGCGGCTGGCCAAAGCATAAATGCGGTTCGAAGGACCGCTAATACCAGAAGCTCCACCACGGCCTCTGCCGCGACCTGCTGGTGCTGGAAAACCCAGCCCCATAGGGCGCATAGCCACTGACGACGATGAAGACCCAGCGGCTGATCCGGTAGGCTGCGCTGCACCACCCGAACTACCCTTATACGGGCAATCTCTCACAGAATGGCCCTGACGGCCACAAGAAAAGCATGCACCGGTGGCTCTGTAGCACTCTCCCGTATGGTATCTGCCGCAAAAAGAACACTGAACCCTGGGTGGCCTCATCTGACCAGAACCCCTATCTGTCCGCGAACCTGAAGCCCTAGAGCTCCGGCCTGCTCCTGAATACCCTGGGCTATCGAACCTGCGACCTGTAGGCTGGGGAGGCGCGCTCTGCGCTGGCTGAGATGAAAATCTGCTAGGCTGCTGCGGCTGTTGGGGCTGTCTGCCCCGAAAATCTCCAGATGACCTGGCCCTCTTGGGCTGTCTCCGATCCTGGCCCCTGTCAGGCTGGTGTCCTCCTCTGCCCCGATCCTCCATACCCTGGGCATGGGCCTGGATACGGGCAATGTCCATACCGGGCTGAGCAGCCAACACTAAGCAGCTATCAACAAAATACCGATCCAGCCCCATAATATATCTGTGCATCCGGTCCGCCATAGTAGCCACCACAGTAGGTGCATATCGGGCCAAGGAATCAAACTCCAAACTGTAGTCCCGGATACTTCGGCCCTTCTGCCTCAACAATAAAAATCTATCAGATCTGGCTCGTCGCAACTCTGGGGGCAGAAAATGTCCAAGAAATGCCTGAGAAAAATCGCCCCAAGCTGCTGGAGGAGCGCCGTCCCCCCTGGATAGCCCCCATAACTCGTACCAGTTTGCCGCCACATCATATAACCGGTACGAAGCTAACGCGACTGACTCTGTCTCGGAAGCATTAATCAAATCTAGAGTGCGTCGCATCTTCCTGATAAACTCCTCAGGATCCTCCTCGGGCTTTGTCCCGAAGAACTCTGGAGGGTTACAAGTCAAAAACTCACGGGCTCTCGAACTATCACGCCTGACTGCCCGGTCACCTCCCAGTCCATGCCCCTGAACCTGCCCTGCCACAAGTCTAGTCAGCAACTGGACTGCCTCCCTCATAGACTGATCCTCAGTGCCTGGCCGTGGAGCTGGAGGCTCAGGTACTGGAACTGCGGGAGCTGGCAGTGGAGCCGTCCCCCGATCTGCAGCTACGGCTGCCCCAATCTCCTCCACGAGTGGCGGTGTAGAAGAACCCTCTGTCTGGGGCAAAGTCTCCGGAGCAATATATACCTGGGCCCTGGTAGTCCTCTGGACCCGGCTAGTCTCTCCTACGGCAACTGACTTGGCCTTTTGGGCCGCTGTCGCCTTTTTTGGAGGCATATCTGCAAATATAGCCACTCGTTAGGAAGGGGTCATCCTGATAACACAGCTCTATCTCACGATCTAAGACAGAAAGAAGGGTAGTATCCTAAATGCCCTGTAGCCTCCTATTTATAGGCGTGGTGCACAACACACCGATAAACAAGACTCTACTAGACACGGTCTGTGGACATTCCGAGGATGAACTGCTCTGATACCACTTTTGTCACGACCCAACCCCGTGGGCCGCGACCAGTGCCCGAGCTGGGCACCTATACGTACCCGATACCCCAAATTAGCATATTAACAGAATAATAATATAATAATAATATTAGTGGTCGCTACAGAATTTAGCAGAAAAACAGACTTGGCACACATAGGCCGATAAGGCCATCACAGAACAGAATATCCCAAACATATGTACAGAACCCACACAGATGTATCCACAGACCTCTACAGAACATATCATAATCATAAGACGGGACAGGGCCCCGTCATACCCTGAACAAAGTACATATCCAGATAGCAGTGACAGACTGTACCTAAAGATGGGCTCTGAAGAAGAGAGCGCCCCAAATAGCAGAAATAGGATCCTAAACGTGTGGATCAGCGAACCTGTCGTCAGTACCTGCGCGGCATGAAAACGCAGCCCCCGAAGAAAGGGGGTCAGTACGAAATATGTACTGAATATGTAAAGCGGAATCACAGAAGTCAAATCATAATGGTTACAGAAAATGAGTACAGAATCCAGAGTGTCAAATGCATATTTCCAAAACAGACAGAATGCGTACAAAAACATATGTCATATCATATCATATCCGGTCCCTGACACGGGACTCGGCAGACAGAATGTGGCCACCCTCCCGACGCTGGTGGCACTATACAGAGGAATCAAAAAAAGGGGCGTGGCCCCGTATCATAAAATGTCATATCAGAATGGCCATAACAGATCAAATCAGAATAGGCGGACATGGCACATCATACTCCACAGACCCATGTACGCGTATACCTGCCCCTCACATCGGGGCGCGGCGAACAATGCATAGAATTACGCTTGACAACATATCCTGGCCCGGGCTCAGTGTGGGAAACATTGGGACATCCACGAATGGAGTAGTGAGAGACTAATGCAATTTAAAAATATAATAAATGTTTTCAAAGACTCGATGAAGCGTATCAAAGACAAACAAATCCAATGGGGTCGGACGGAATCATAATAAATGTATTTCGGATATCATAATAAATTACAGAAGTATAACTTTCCCGAAGTCATTCCGAGTGTCAAAATAATTTATAATATTTAACAAAATATTTAAAATAATATTCGTTAAGAGATTAGTAGGGTAATTAAAACATTTCTTTCAAAAATCGCTTAAAAAGGAAGCTTTAACACATTAGGGGCAAAACCGTAAATAGCGGGCCCGCCTTGGGACAAACAAGGCGGCGGGCTCAAATTGTGCCCTCTAAGCATATAGTATCACCTAAAAAGGTTATACAAACATTCTATGACTTTCTGAATAATTTAGAGCAAAATTGCATAATTTCAGAAAAAGCGTATCAAAATGGTTCAATTCTACTGAAGGAAAAACTGAAATTTTGTCTTGCGGATTCCGAGGGCCAAGAGGTCCTTCGAGGCCCGGATCCGACCCTAACACATTAGGGGCATGCCAAGGGAAGAATTGGGGTTGCTTTACATACCTTTCGCGCTCCTTAAGCCTTTCCAAACTCACTTCCCGTTTCGTCGAAAAACTGCAATTGGTCAAGTTTACCAATTGTGAATTATTAATGCCATTATTTCAACTTTAAGCATATTTGGCTACCGAAATTTCGGCAGCACTTCCCCTATACATATGACACCCCGAGAATTCAACTCGGCTATAAATCATCAACAACAACCCAAACGACAACAACAATATCAACAATGAACATTAAAAACACAAATATCCTTCAACTAGTCATTTTTCTCACAAGTTGACATAATCTTCAATTCAACCCAACATTCAACTAAGATCAATAATTTCATATTCAACAACCATCATGATCATCACCATATAGTTCTAGAAACATTTCATATCGTTTTCCTTAAGATATACACTCGATATACATGATATACAATCTTCCGCCAAAATCATAACTTATGCAAAACATCAAATCTTTGGCATACAACTTCATAACAAATTTCCAACTTCCAAATTCATCAACCATAATCATAATTCACATCTTAACAACTTCATTTCCATAATATCACAAAATTATTCTAAAGTGACATAATCATCTATATTCCAACTTCAACCAAAATTCATTCAACTTTCATTCCCAATATAATTTCCATCATAACCACAACTAGAATGCAACATAAAATTCAACTCATATATGTATACAACATATATACACCCATGGCTACATATATATATACATACCCACTTTGCAAACTTCCTTATTTTCATAATTTCTACTCATTTCCACATACCACAACATAAACAAACCTTCATAACATAAGAAAAAGGAATTGATTCTTACCTTTTTCTACAAACTTCTTCACTTGAACAAGTTGTCAACTTGAAGAAATAAGTGCTCCTTCTTCCAAAACAATTACACCAAGTTGTAGAGGACACTTAATTTAGTAGGAATTCAACAAGAAAATAATTTTAGAGGCAAGATTTTGAGGGGTGATTTTTCTATGGCCGAACCCGAAATGCCCTCTTTTTGTTCTTGTTTTTCTCTTGTTTTTCCTCCTATTCTTTCTCTTGAAAGTTCTATGGAATTTGGATGATTAAGTGGTCTTTTATTCATTGACCACATGACTTAATTCCATGGGCTTGGATCCTTTTTATGGACCATGGCCGAATGGCTCCTCACTTGGGCCTGAATTTTTTTTTCATTTTTTTGGGCCAACTCGGTTGGTCCCGAGTTGGGCCTAGCCCACTGACCTTTCGACCTTAAAACGTTCATATCTCCTTGTACCGACGTCACCTGGGAACCCACGACCTATGGATGGAAAGCTAATTCAATTATCTACAACTTCTATTTCAAGGTATTTTCGAAATTCCGAACTTACAATACAGTTTTTGCCCCCCAAAGTCAGGTCACCCGAAAACGTTTTCTTAAAAATATTCGTTTGGAGGGTTTCCACTTTGATTTGGTCCAAAGGTACTTCATGAGTTGTGTTTAACTTTACATATGTGATTCATATGACTTTTCAAATGTTCCAAAAAAAATCTCGGTATGTGGGCCCCACCCCAGCAGATGCTCCGAGGTTCAAAAATACGGGATATAACACCCGACCACTACTGGCCATGAACTCCCGTGCTTGCATTTACTTTTCACAGACTATCCTGGGCCTATATACAATTTGTAACTGAGCTATACTGTCTCCCGAACAATTAACATAAGAGACATCGTATCGGGAACTCACGGCCAACGCATACATATAAACATAAACACTGAGAATAACAGATGTTACACCCTAGAAAATTTCGTGTTACTAAGGCTACAGACGGCTTAATGTGAGCTCAAGGAGGAGCATATATTACAAGTATAAAGAATGAAATTCTACTGTAGTAGCATGAGGATAGCATGAGTATGATATTTTGAATTCGTACAATATGATTGGAATGATACGATAAAAGATATATAGCCCTCATAACTGTAAGCTGAGGTGGGGCCCACATGATCGGATTTTTATAAAGGACATATGATAACTTATATGGACAATATATGTGAAGTTAAACACAACTCAAGAAGGACCCTTGAGCCAAATCCAAGTGTAAGCCCTCCACAAAGATGTTTTTAAGTTATGTTTTCAAGTGATCTAACTTCGGGAGACCATAACCCCATCGTTATTTGGGTATTTGGAAAAACCACAAATATGAAGGTTGTAGATAATTTAATTAGCTTTCCAACCATAGGTCGTGGGCCTTCACACGACATAGGGATAAAAACTTATGGACGTTTTAATGCAGCAAGGTCAAGCTGGGCAGTGGGCTCGGCCCAACCCGACTCAAGGTCGGTGGGAACCGACCCAAGACCCATATATAAGGGCTAAATGCATACAAATTCGTTCATTTACAAATCAAGCAGTCCAAAAACTTTTAGAGAGAGAGAGAGAGAGGAGAGTTAGAAAGAGAAAGTGGAGAATCGAGCAAGTTCGAGGCCCCGAATCCCAGACTCGTGAAGGATAAAGTGTAGTACGAGTTGTTGTCATCATTTTAAGATAATTATTGAGCTTGGGGGATGATATTTCGTGATTTATCTTCTGGTAAGGTATGTATAAGGTTCCTCTTGTGTTATTAAATTGTTTATTTAGAGTTTTAATGGATTAGAACGGAGGAAATAATGTTAAAAGCTCGTTTGGCATTTTTGGGAGGTTTATGAAGGTGGGGCTGTTTCAGTGGAGTTAAATGGATGGAAATGTCTGAGTTATGATGTATATTGATTGTCGGAATTGTTTTTTGACGTTGTTGCTGATAATTTAGCTGAATTGGATTTTCGGGTTTATCCAGTTTATAAAAGAAATGCTGTCCAAATTCCGTTAAAAATAGAGATAAGTTTAAGGGATTGATTTTAAGGATATATATTGGATGGATTGTTGCAGTAAATTAAGTATATTGTTGTGTTTTTGAGATTTATTTGTTGTTGGACTGTTGTGGTGATATATCGAATTGGGAGATACTAATGATATATGGGAGATGTTGCCCGTTCATTTTAGAATTAAGTTATCAATTAATATATATGATATACGAAAGCCTTCTTAAGTCACGTGCATATTCTTACGATTATAGGTTTGGCATACTAATTGTGAAAAGTTCGTGATTAAGTTGAGTTCCTTGGACGACGTAAGGTATGTAAAGCTATCCTTTCTTTCTTTTTGGCATGATCTATGTGAGAGAAACAGACGACGAATGTATAAACTCCAAAGAAACTCCTATTCTTAGAGACACTAGGATGGCTAATGTTCTTGATTTCCAGAACCTATTTCATTATGTCTTGATACGTGTCTATGATTCCTGAAATTCTATTTGATATAATCCATAATGACATTCGGGGGGTACTTGACGTGACTGTTGTCTTTAATACTCAAGTGTTGGTTCATTCTACTTATTCTATTGAGTCTCAGATGATGATTTAGTTTGCATATGGTTGCTCACTACTCTGCTCGTGCATGTCGTTAATATATCTTTCACCGAGTCCCAAGCCGGGTATGTTTTCGTGCACAGTTTCACTGCATTGTTCACCGAGCCCCTCACTAGAGGGTCGGGTAAGTATATATATATATATATGATGTGATGATGGCACCGAGTCCCATGATGGGTCAGTATGGTATATGATGATTTTATTCATCGAGTCCCATAATGGGCCGGATATAGTATATGATATAAACATGCATGATTTTCATCTCGTAAGGCACAGTTGCATTGGTATCCTTGATTATCATACTTGCCTTCTGTTACCTTTTATTCAGTCTTGATCTTCTTTATTGTATTTCATGCTTTATATACTCAGTACATATCTCGTACTGACCCTCTTTCTTCGGGGGGCTGCGTTTCATGCCCGTAGGTACAGACACTCGGTTTGATGATCCTCCAGCTTAGGACTTCTGCTCAGCTGTTTTGGAGAGCTCCATTGTTCCGGAGCCTAGATTATTTTGGTACAGATCTTTTGATGTCGACTTATGTATGTCTAGGGGTACGGCGGGGCCCTGTCCCATCATATTTCACTTGTACACTCTTAGAGATCTGTAGACATATGTGGGTTGTATCTGACTGTGTCGATATGGTTTGTTTTGGATCTTCCCATATATAGTGGTAGCCTTATTGGCTTGCGTATTGTGTTATTCTTTGGTCAGCTGTGACTCCTCAGGAGACAAGTTTATGATATTTGCCGTTGTGAATCTTTCGTTTGTTTTTACAAGTTTCCATACTATCCTTAGTTTCAGTCTGACTATATTTAGCTGGTTCATATACGAATGTCCAGTTCGGGCACTAGTCATGGCCCATGGGTTTGGGTCGTGACAAAAGTGGTATCAGAGCAGTTCATCCTTGGAGTGTCTACAGATCGTGTCTAGTAGAGTCTTGTTTATTGGTGTGTTATGCACCACATCTATAAACAGGAAGCTACAGGACATTTAGGATGTTACCTTTCTTTCATATCTAAGATCGTGCAATAGAGCCTAGTCAAACGAAATGAAATTCCTTATACTAACCCTTGATTTCAGCAGAAGAACAGCATCGACGGAAGAAAGTGACTAATGATATTGGAAGTTACAAAGTACACAGGTAAGCAACGGTACGAAAAATGCATGTCGGATAAGGTAAGAATATTTAAGTATGATTGAAATGTAAAGTTGAAGAATGAAAGGGAAGGTAGATAGGAAGGTATAACAGGACAGATCGCTAAAGGATCAGGTACGTCTCGAGGTGTGATATATGAGGTAAGTTTCGACATCTTTATACTTTTACTTGAAATTGGAAGCCCTGTGTGGCTGAGATATGTCATATATACATTAGCCCTGTGAGGCGTTGCTGGTATTTGTTGCGTGCAGGTTTTGGATAGTAAAGAAATATAGAGGAAACTCTGCCTAAATTTTTCTATAATTTAAAGGAGATGAGATACAAGCTTGTAATATGTCCTAACGGGAAAAGGTGTTATGTAAAAATGTTATAACCCGTAATTTTGCACATTCGAAAAATCTGAAATAATTGTGACTTGTAAGAAATAAGGCCATATTTTGATTTTATTTTAATATATGTGTTGCCCATGAAATGTTGACGTAGAAATATGGAGGAAGGCCAAGGGCAAAATTGGGAATTTCGAAAATTAGGTTTGGAAATTACAAGTAAGACCCAAAAATTAATTGGGCTCAAATGAAATGAAAAAAAAATAATACCAAGGGCCCAAATAGAGGGGTGACCGTCCATAAAAAAAAATAAAAAGGCCCAACCCATGTAATTAAAAATCATGTGATAAATAGGCTAAAAAGGGGCCTATTTCTCATTCTTATCCAAGAAGTTTCAAGAAAGAAGATTGAGAGCACCATAAAAAAAGGGCCATACGGGCATCAAAGAAAAACAAAAAGTGAAAAAAATTTGAAGTCCATCAACTTTGATCCAAAAAAATTTTTCTACTTGAATTACTACTAAACTCAATGTCCTCTTCATTGTGATACATATTTGGAAGCAAGAAAGTATTTTTTTTATCAAGTGCAAATTCTTGAAAAGGTAAGAATTCTACTATTTTTATCTTGGAAGAATTATATATATATATATATATATATTGTAGTATATGGAAGTGAATGTAAAGTATGAGAATTTTGTGTTATGGATATGCGGGTGTGTGGCCGAAAATGGGTAAATGGAGAGGGATGATCAAAATTTTATTTATTATGTTAATTGTGTTGTAATGGCCTTTTAATGCAAATGGAAGAATTCTAGTTCTAGTTGGGATGAAAAATTTGTTGTTAAGTTGTTGTCGGAAAGTATGTGACGTTATTATAGATTATGTAATTATGAGAATGGAATTGTTAAAGTGCAAATTTTGGTTGTTGTTGATGAAATTGGAAGATGAAAAATGTGTTGTGAATGTTGTGTCGAAGGTTGGAGATTTCGGATGAATTCTAGTCTTGGTGGGATTTTTGTATATTTTGTAGAATGGTATGAAATGCCTTGAAATGCTTTTGAATGATCTTGAATTGTTAATGAATGTGTAAGTGTCGATATTGGCTTGAAAAATTCGTAGTTGAATTGAATGTCGATGAATTATGTTGAAAGGAAGGTCACTAGTGTTGGAATACATTTTAAATTGGCTTTTGATGTTATTGGTTTGGTTGTTGGTATTGTTGGTATGGTTGTTGATGAATTTGGCCGAGTTTAATTCTCAGGGATGTTGAATTTACAGGGGAGGTGCTGCCGAAATTTCGGTAGACAAATACTAATTAGAATTAAAAATTCTAAGTACTAGTAGCTAATTTTTGAGTAATTGATAATATTATTGTAGATATTGGAGAGCCCAAGATTTGAGTCGGGATTTGTTTGGCGAGGAATCGAGATTTGGTAGTGAGCGATCGAGGTATGTAAAGCTTACCGTTCTTCCTTTTTGGCATGACCCTTATGAAGTAAATGAAAGACATATGTGTATGCTCCAAAGACATAATCTACTCCTAGAGCCACTAGGATGGCCTATGTCTTTGATTTCCATGAAGTATTCTATATGACTTGACACATGCCTATTATGTTTGAAGTACTAGCCGATATGTTTCCGGATGTGGTTCGAAAAATATTCGTTATGGTCAAAGTTTGGATATGTATATTTTGAATATGTGCATATGATTTTAAGGCTCCGTTGAAGTACTATATAATGTTATTTAAAAGCTCCTTAAGAATGAATGATACTAAATTTTCAGAAAATGACCTATGATGTGTTTTTCGAAAGTTTTGTAATTTGAAAGTCCGTAACTTTTGTATACTAAATTCCGATGGACTCGATGCTTACCTTGAGCCTTCTAATATCAGTATGTATACGTATTTATCCGTTGAGTCTTGGAATTTATTTAAATATGTATATGCATATGGTTTCCGCACTACTTCGCTCGTGCCTACTACTAAGATATCGTTCGCCGGATCCCGGGCCGGTTTTGTGATCGTGCGCACTATGTAATATTCGGCAGTATGATGTGTTACGGTTCCCGAGACCTCTCTATAGGGCCGGGTACCGGTTATGTATGGCGTTATGATGTGATATGGTATATGATGTGTTCGGATGATATGATATGTTCTGATGATATGATACGTTCGGTGATTGTACGGAGATTTGAAACTTTCTGGAGTATGATGTGTTGTGGCGCCATCGTCGGAGTGGCGACCACGATCCTGAGCCTTATGCATGATTTTATTTGCATGATATATATATATATATGTTTTCTGCACCGATTTTGATATACTCATTCTGTATCCATATTCTGTACTCCTCATTTCGATTATAAATTCGGATTTCTATATTTCATGCTTTGCATACTCAGTACATATTTCGTACTGACCCCCTTTCCTCGGGGGCTGCGTTTCATGCCCGCAGGTACGGATGTTCATTTTGGTGATCCCCAAGTATAAGATACATACTCTGCCACTTGGATCACTTATTTTGAGTCGGAGCTCATACTTTTGGTACATATCTTCTGTTATACATATTCTGTATATATATGACTATTTGGGTACGGCAGGGCCCTGTCCCGTCATATGTTTCTGTCATGGTTTGTAGAGGCCTGTAGTCATGTATTTGGGTCATGGGTCATGTTTGTTCGTTTGTGATTATGATTTCGTCTTAATGCGGCCCCGTTTACTATTATGGCCAAAACGACCCATTTGTATGTATATGTGTGTATGTCTGGCGATGTGTATTCTGCCAATTTATTGGATTAGGATATGATGTTTCTGTACGGGCGACCGCTTAAGATGATATTTGTTTGCAGTATTTGCTTAAAATGACGTATGTTAAGTTTCGAATGAATTTTGATATGTCAATCTGGTACGTAAGTTTGTTTGGGTGTCAAAATAGGGTACCAGTCGCGGCCCACGGGGCTGGATCGTGACAGAAGTGGTATCAGAGCGGTTTTCCTCGGAATGTCTATAGGCCGTGTCTAGTAGGGTCTTGTTTATCGGTGTGTTGTGCACCACATCTATAAACAGGAGGCTACAGGATATTTAGGGTGTTACCTTTCTTTGAATCTTAGATCGTGCGATAGAGCTGTGCTATTAGGATGACTCTTTTCTTGTCACGACCCAACCCTGTAGGCCGTGACTAGTGCCCGAATTGGACACTCATGTCACTTATTAACTATAGTCATTTATAGCTAGCCTATCATGAACTCATTTGTTTAGACAAGACAGGACGTTATTCTAAAGCTGTCACAATTCTGTATGTCATAAGCACATGTCTTCTGAGGAGTTAAAACTTTTCAACAACAACACCTATATATATATACGCAAGACCTCAAGGCTGCCACTACATGCAACATTCCGAACATACATACATATGCAAGCCGACAAGGCTGCCATCACGAATGGGTACGCCCCAAACATAAGTCATGTTCATACAACGCAACAACAACTATATACAGACCCACACAGATGTCCACAGACCTCTAAGACTAATGACCGTATCATATGGCGAGACAGGGCCCCGCCGTACCCAAATAAACACATATGAATTCAACATAAGGGAGTTATACCACAAGCTAGGCTCCGGAACAAAGGAGCAGTCAAAAATAGCTGAATAAGTGTCCTAAGCTGGCGGATCTCCGAAACGAGCGTCTGTGTGAGGACCCACAGCTGGGCGCTGACCATGCTGTGAACCTCTGGGTATCTGACCCCATAACTGACTGCTGTGGCATCTGCGCCCTGCTGACTAGTCATGACATACTCAGGTATTGTATGAGCAAGAGACACAGACAATTCGATATACGCTGCAGCGGCTGGTATCGAACCCGTGACCTCTCCCCTTTTGTCCTACCGAAGGAGACGACTTTCACCAATTGAGCTGCAGCTCAATTGGTAAGAGTCGATTCCCTCAGGGGAATGTAAAGGGCTTGAGGTCACGGGTTCGAGGCGCTGCAGCGTGCTATCTCGAATTGTCTGTGATTTCCTGCCGTACAATACCACAGCAGTCAGTTATGGGGTCAGATACCCAGAGGTTCACAACATGGTCAGCGCCCAGCTGTGGGTCCTCACAGTCTGTACCTGCGGGCATGAACGCAGCCCGCCGAAGAAAGGGGGTCAGTACGGAATATGTACTGAGCATGTAAAGCATGAAATGTAGTAATAGACTCATAAGGAGACAAAGTATGTAGGACCCAATGCAACAATCAGAAAATCATAAAACTTGCCTTTGGACATATTGCATCTGTATCATTCTCATATCAATATCGTTATAGAGTTTTTAATAAAAGTTGCAAAATCATTCTGTATATAACATATATAACGTGTCCCGGCCCTTTAATGAGGGACTCGGTAATTAAAATCATAGCATCATAAACATAAACATAGACGTGTCCCGGCCCTTTAATAAGGGACTCGGTAATAGGGAATATGCCCTCCTGGCCACCATATCCATATCATCATGTCATCATATCATCATATACATATATATATATATAACGTGTCCCGGCCCTCTAGTGAGGGACTCGGTGATTAATATAGTAAATATGCGCACGAGAACGTGTCCTGGCCCGGGACTCAGTGAAGGATATAGCGGTAAGCACGAGCAGAATAAATAGCAACCACATATATGCAATTAATTCTTTGAGACTCAATGGAGAAGCACTAACCAGCTCTAAAGTTTCAAAATAATATTCATATTCAGTTCTTTTTAAGTCTCATAACAAACTATAACAAGAAATGTTTCAGATTTCGTGTACATGTACCAACTTAACATGGTGTAGCTTTTGAAAGTCAAGTATGCCTCTATTTGTGCAATTCTTTAAGAGTAGGAACTTCTATATATCATTCATTAGTCAATCATATAGTAGGCTTGTGACAATAGCATTAAGGAAATATAGAATCATAAGTCATGCATGGAACTAGAGAGTAGAATTTACCCCAAGGTTCATATCGTTCCATACTTACGTCTAGGACATGCCAAAAGAAAGAAAGAATAGGCTTTACATACCTTTAGCGTTTAGTTGTATTATAACTTGTACTTGCTGCCCAAATACACTTATCCTATATCAAGATATCAAGAGCTACAATTAGTCTACAAGGGAATTTAATACGTATTTTGACGCTCACAATCCCTTTCAAACATTTAGACCACGTTTCGTTCGCATTCAAACCAACTACATACAACCAATCCAACATCAATAATCATATGTTCAATACCCATCCGGACAGCCCACATAACATTCCAAATGTCCCACATTCACAACATTCCATAACGATTCACATACGGCTACTACATTCTCAAGTTACTCCTAATAATCCGTAGCCTTAACGTTTTCGTGTAACAACTTTACAACAACCCAAACAACGTAAATGCAATATATATTCTTAACTCATTAGTATTTCCAATTTAAAGAAGACAACATGTCCAAAACAGTTCCTAACAACAACACGCCCAAAACAGTCCCTAACCAATCAACACGCCCAAAACAGTCCCTAACCAACAACATAAAGGTGCCCGGAATTCTTGCAAACGATTACGAACATACCAAGCAAACCACATATGATTCTTACACCTTATTTCATGTCTTCATTTCATATAATTTCAGTAAAATACGACCAGCAGTCACACGATAAATATATCACCAAATTCGTACGCAAATAGCTACATTATCGACACTAAAACCTCACAACGACAACAACATGTTTAATGACATTAATTTCATGATTTTTGGAACTGTTTTAGCATCATTTCCATTCTTACAACAGCCCACAATTCATCTCAATTTCAACTTGAATCAATGCACTTTACTTTCACTAAACGTTTGCAACAAGAATCAACATTCAACACACACAAATTCACTTCTAACATCAAAACTGTCCACGGTTTTGGACTGCCTATACACTTCATCATAATTCATTTCTTTAACACCTCAATTCACATATTCAACAAGCATACAATACACCATAATGTCCATAACAATAACAATCCAAATGTGACACAAAACAGTGCCTAAATCTCCCCTAAAACAGCCCCTTTTTCACGGCTACAACACCCTTCCCACAATTTCATGATTTTTATCCGTTTATCCAACTACAACACATTCAATCCATTTCCAATACATGTTCAAGAAGATAAAGCATGACTTCATTAGAACCTTCAACACACGGCTCATTTTCATTTCAAGAAAAATAGTCCAATATCCAACATGCAACATCACAACCAAACTTGTACAATCTTTGTTCATTTACCTATGTTGATACATATTCAATTCATCAACAATACATACAAAATGAAATCAATCATGAATTCACCTCACTCACGGCTCACTCTCTACTTCAACTACAACAACAATCCCACAACAACATGCATGAACTATACATTCAAATCATCATACAACACAAGAACAATAAGCATTCTTACCTTTCAATCTTGTTCTTCACCTTGGCCGAAACTTCAACTCTATTTAGGTGCTACACTTTCTTGTTTATTTTCAACAACTACTACACCTTCTTATACACTAGATGAGGAGTAAAATTGGTGGAGAAAACTGGAATTTTTGAGCAATTTTGACCCCTCACTCTCGGCTAGCTCTAGGCCGAGAGCTTCTCTCTCTAGCTCTATAGTTTCTTGACTTTGTAATGTTGAAATGAGTTGTGTAATGAGGTATGAATCAGATTTTTACTATATGTATTTATCCCATGATTTGGACATGTGTCCCACTCAAATTTGTGGGTCAAAAACCATTGACCATTTCACTATAATACACGGCCAAACATGGCTTATAATAGTGGGCTGATTTTTGTTCCCAATACCACTTAATAATTTAACCATTGTTAATTTAATCCCATTTTGCTGCCCAAGAAGGCCTTACACGTTCCCCCAACTAAGCATGGGAAAAAAAAATCTGATTTTGTCATGTGTTTGTGGGGCCCACACGGCCACTAGTGAAATTTTTTTGAACATTTAAGTCTTAGTACTCAGCCCGACTTGCATTGTCCATATCTCCTTACCCCGATATCATTTTGACGAGCGGTTTGTTGCATTGAAAACTAGACTCGATGAAATTCATTTTAGGCTTTTGAAACATCTTAAAACTCCTCATATACTAGGAGACATGCCTCCTACAATATAGGCTAAAATTCGGGTCCGAGATTTTACTGAAATTGTTCCGATCCATTTCGTTTAACCTCTAATCCTCTTCCAACCTCATATAACCTCTTATACACATATATATACACACTTATATACATCAATAAAAATACATATACACGTCTCAACGGGTCCGGAGAATCACAATAACCTTAAACATAACTAGAGAACTCACAAAGCTTCAACGAAACTCCAATCGCAAAAGTATATTCCTATCTTTTGTCCATCTTCTATATCATTACTAATAATCTCAAATACTTTAAAAGGTCACTCACATCACCTCATATACATACTCATAACACGATTTCAAATCCTTTAGGTTACCATGTCACCTCGAGATACTTAAGACAACCATATATATAACGATATTCTTCCTAACTCGATTAACTTTCCTTGAACCTTCTTAACTCATTCTTTCTTGTTTTAATACAGTAGCACGGATTATTATGGAGTGTAACATTTCTGACCGGCTGTTATATTTTTTTCAGTGATGCCTCGAAAGAAGGCGACGGCTGCCCAGAAGGGAAAAGCAGTGGCAGGAAAGACCAGCCAGGCACAGAGAGCTACTCGGACTCGTACTCAGACTACGTCTGATACTGCGTCGCAGTCAGCGGGTTCCGCTACGCCATCATCATTAGAGGAACCTGGTGCAACTCCACCATTAGCCCCAGAGACTCTAGCGCCCGAGCCTCCATCTCCTCAGCCAGGGGCGGAGGACAGGGCGATGAGAGAGGTTGTGCAGTTATTGACGACACTAGTAGCAGGTCAGGCTCGCAGACACGGGCTAGGAGGCAATGATATGGACAGACGTGACAGTCTGAGGGTTCGGGATTTCTTGACTTGTGGTCCCCCAGAGTTTTACGGGTCAAAGCCCGATGAGGACCCCCAGGATTTCATCCGACAGATGGGCTTCTGAGACCAAGTCTGTCGAGTTAGCTTCACACAGATTGCGAGATGTTGCGATCAATTGGTACAAGTCATGAGAGTTGTCCAGAAGTGAGGATGCTCCACCGGCCGTATGGGATGAGTTTGTAGCCGCCTTTCTCAGCCACTTTTTGCTCCCAGAGTTGCAATGGGAGAGAGTTGATAGATTGCTGCAGCTGCGGCAGAGAGGCAGGTGTGTCCGAGAGTACAGCTTGGAGTTTGATTCTCTGGCTAGATATGCACCTGCCATAGTAGCTGAGATGCCTGATCGGATGCACCGGTACGTGATAGGATTGGATCGCTATTTGATTGATAGCTGTATGGCGATGGCATCACAGACAGGTATCGACATTGCCCGGTTACAGGCTTATGCCCAGGGGATGGAGGACCGGCACAGAGAGGATCAGACGGGCAGAGATCGTGATAGGAGACCGCCCAAGCGGGCTAGATCAGCCGGGTATTCTGGAGAGTATCGAGGCGGACAGCCTCAGCAGCAGCGGTCCAGTAGATATCCTCCTCCATCAGGCCGGAGTATACAGTCTACAGGTAGACGGTTTGGCGGGGCGGGGCAGTCTGGAGCAGGCCAGAGTTCCAGAGCCTTAGGTTCTCAGACGAGCAGAGGTCCCAGTCAGTCTAGGCCACCCCTGCCCTGGTGTTCTTATTGTGGGAGGTCGCACCCAGGAGAGTGTTATGGAGCTACAGGTGCCTGTTTTTCTTGTGGCCGTCAGGGCCATATTATGAGGGACTGTCCGTTGGCGGGTGGTTCTGGTGGTGCAGCTCAGTCGATGGGATCAGCTGCTGGTTCGTCTTCTACTCCTTCAGCTATACGCCCTGCGGGGCGAGGTATGTCAGCACCAGCGAGCCGCGGTAGATGCCGTGGTGGGGGTTTCTGTTTCCAGCGGTCCTTCGAACCGCATATATGCATTGGCCAGCCGACAGGATCAGGAGGCGTCGCCAAATGTTGTCACAGGTACATTACTGGTTTTCTCTCGAGCTTGTATATGCATTGATTGATCCAGGGTATACTTTATCATTTATTTCTCCCCTAGTCTATAACAAAATTGGGATAACACCTGAACCTATAGAACCGTTCGAGGTAGCTACGCCGGTTGGGGATTTTATTATAGCGAGGCAGGTATATAGAGATTGTTCTGTAATTATATGTGGTCGTTGCACTAAAGCTGATTTGGTTGAATTAGATATGATGCAATTTGATGTTATTATGGGTATGGACTGGTTAGCCTCCTGTTATGCTAATGTTGACTGCCAGAATAAGGTAGTCTGCTTCCAGTTTCCAGGGGAACCAGTTATAGAATGGGCAGGAAGTACAGCATCGCCGAGAGGTAAGTTTATTTCATACCTCAAGGCCAAGAAGATGATCCAGAAAGGGTATATCTATCATTTGGTTCGAGTCCACGATACTAAAGCAGAAACACCTACTCTCCGGTCAGTTTCGGTTGTTAATGAATTTCCAGACGTGTTTCCGAACGAGCTTCCAGGTCTCCCCCCTGAACGGGAGATAGATTTCACGATAGATGTGCTGCCAGACACTCAGCCTATATCTATTCCTCCTTACAGAATGGTACCTGCAGAGTTGAAAGAATTGAAAGAGCAGCTGAAAGATCTATTAGAAAAAGGCTTCATCAGACCTAGTACGTCGCCCTGGGGAGCGCCGGTATTGTTCGTAAGAAAGAAAGACGGGTCGCTACGGATGTGTATTGATTACAGACAACTGAATAAGGTGACTATCAAGAATAAATATCCCCTTCCCCGGATTGATGATTTATTTGATCAATTGTAGGGTGCTAAATATTTTTCGAAGATAGATTTGCGTTCGGGCTATGATCAGGTACGGGTACGAGAGGCAGACATTCCAAAGACTGCTTTCAGGACCTGATACGGGCATTATGAGTTCAGAGTGATGTCTTTCGGGCTAACTAATGCTCCAGCAGTATTTATGGATTTGATGAATCGGGTATTCAGGCCATTTCTGGATATGTTCGTGATTGTGTTTATCGATGATATTCTGATTTATTCGCGATCAGCAGAGGAACATTCAGATCATCTGAGAACCGTACTTGGCACACTGCGGCAACCGAAATTATATGCTAAATTCTCCAAATGTGAATTCTGGTTAACTTCAGTGGCATTCTTGGGGCACATCGTTGGAGCAGATGGTATTCGGGTTGACACACAGAAGATCGAGGCTGTACAGAATTGGCCTAGGCCCACGACACCGACTGAGGTACGCAGTTTTCTGGGATTGGCCGGATATTACAAGAGGTTTGTGGAAAATTTTGCTTCTATTGCGGCACCATTAACAAAGTTAACTCAGAAGGCAGCAAAATTCCAGTGGACCGATGCTTGTGAACGCAGTTTCCAGTTGCTGAAGGAAAAATTAGTCACAGCCCCAGTTCTAGCTCTTCCAGAGGGGTCAGATGGGTATGTTATTTATTGTGATTCTTCTGGTATTGGGATAGGTTGTGTATTAATGCAGCACGGTCGAGTTATAGCCTATGCTTCCCGGCACCTCGGACCGCACGGGAGAAATTATCCCACCCATGATCTGGAATTAGCCGCGGTGATTCATGCTTTGAAGATATGGCAGCATTACTTATATGGGGTCCATGTTGATATTTATACGGATCACAAAAGCCTTCAGTATATTTTTAAGCAAAAGGAACTGAATTTGCGGCAAAGAAGATGGCTCGAATTATTGAAAGATTATGACGCCGATATTTTGTATCATCCTGGAAAAGCTAATGTTGTGGCAGATGCACTTAGCCGCAAATCTATGGGCAGTTTGACCGACGTGCAGCCAGAGAAGAAGGAATTAGTTCGTGAAATTCATCAGTTAGCCAGCCTTGGAGTCCGTTTGGCCGATTCTGGAGATATTGGGGTTTCTGTCCGAGAGGTTGCCGAATCATCGATAACAGAAGAGGTAAAACAGCGACAGTTCGAGAATCCTATTCTTGTACAGTACAGAGATGTGGCCCTCAATAAAGAAAAGACCTAATTCGAGATGTCACCTGACGGGGTATTGCTTTATAGTGGCTGGTTATGTGTGCCTGACGTTGCAGGACTGCGACGACAGATTATGGGAGAGGCACATTATGCTCGATATTCTGTTCATCCTGGATCCACTAAAATGTACCACGATCTCAGATGCTTATATTGGTGGGATGGTATGAAGAGAGATATTGCAGAGTTCGTTGCTCAGTGCCCGAATTGCCAGCAAGTTAAGATCGAGCATCAAAAGCCCGGCGGATTGTTACAGGAAATGGAAATCCCAGCTTGGAAATGGGAAATAATTAATATGGATTTCATTACAGGTTTCCCGCACACTCCACGCAGGTATGATTCTATTTGAGTTATTGTTGATAGACTGACAAAATCAGCCCATTTTCTTCCGGTCAGGACTACTTATTCGGCTGAGGATTATGCCAGATTGTATATTAAAGAGATAGTAAGGCTTCACCGAGTCCCTATGTCTATTATAACCGATAGAGGTGCTCAGTTTACAGCAAATTTCAGGAGGTCATTTCAGGAGGGATTAGGGACTCAGGTGAGTCTCAGCACAGCATTTCATCCTCAGTCCGACGGACAGGCAGAGCATACTATTCAGACGCTGGAAGATATGCTACGGGCCTGTGTTATTGATTTCAGAGGTAGCTGGGATGATCATTTGCCGCTTATTGAATTTTCTTATAATAACAGTTATCCCTCCAGCATCCAGATGGCACCGTATGAAGCCTCATATGGTAGAAAGTGCAGATCTCCGATTGGTTGGTTTGATGTGGGTGAAACAAAGTTAATTGGTCCCGATATGATTCAGCAAGCAGTCGATAAGGTAAAACTCATTCGGGAACGGTTATTAGCAGCTTAGAGTCGACAGAAATCATATGCAGCTAAACGACGCCGACCGTTAGAGTTCCAGGTTGGTGACTGGGTATTTCTGAAAGTGTCACCTACGAAAGGTGTGATGAGATTTGGTAGAAAAGGGAAGCTCAGTCCGCGATATATTGGGCCTTATCAGATTATTCGGAAGATAGGCGAGGTCGCCTACGAGCTAGACTTACCATCCGATCTGGAGGCAGTACATCCGGTATTTCATGTGTCAATGCTCTGTAAGTGTATTGGTGATCCTTCCAGAGTAATCCCCATAGAGGATATTCAGGTAACGGAGGAATTGTCCTACGAAGAACAACCTGTAGCTATTCTGGATCGTCAGGTGGGGAGACTACGCACCAAAGATGTACCCTCTGTTAAGGTCTTGTGGCGAAACAATAATAGAGAAGAAATGACCTGGGAAGCGGAGGACGAGATAAAGAAGAAGTACCCTCACTTGTTTCCTATGTCTTCAGGTAAATCTAAATTTCGAAATTGGTTATGTTGATTAATAAATGATTTATATGTGTTGCCCATATAAATAACCTCCCCCAAAAATGCTTGTAGGACTTTATAAGGTAACTTAACATTCTAGGACGAATGTTCTAAGGGGGGGGGGGGGGGGGGGGGGAGGATGTTATAACCCGTAATTTTGCACATTCGGAAAATCTGAAATAATTGTGACTTGTAAGAAATAAGGCCATATTTTGATTTTATTTTAATATATGTGTTGCCCATGAAATTTTGACGTAGAAATATGGAAGAAGGCCAAGGGAAAAATTGGGAATTTCGGAAATTACAAGTAAGACCCAAAAATTAATTGGGCTCAAATGAAATGATAAAAAAAATATTACCGAGGGCCCAAATAGAGGGGTGACCGGCCATAAAAAAAATAAAAAGGCCCAACCCATGTAATTAGAAATCATGTGATAAATAGGCTAAAAAGGGGCCAATTTCTCATTCTTATCCAAGAAGTTTCAAGAAAGAAGATTGAGAGCACCAAAAAAAAAGGGCCATACGGGCATCAAAGAAAAAAAAAAGTGAAAAAAATTTGAAGTCCATCAACTTTGATCCAAAATTTTGTTTCTACTTGAATTACTACTAAGCTCAAGGTCCTCTTCATTGTGATACAAATTTGGAAGCAAGAAAGTATTTTTTTTATCAAGTGGAAATTCTTGAAAAGGTAAGAATTCTACTATTTTTATCTTGGAAGAATTATATATATATATATATTGTAGTATATGGAAGTGAATGTAAAGTATGAGAATTTTGTGTTATGGATATGCGGGTGTGTGGCCGAAAATGGGTAAATGGAGAGGGATGATCAAAATTTTATTTATTATGTTAATTGTGTTGTAATGGCCTTTTAATGCAAATGGAAGAATTCTAGTTCTAGTTGGGATGAAAAATTTGTTGTTAAGTTGTTGTCGGAAAGTATGTGACGTTATTATAGATTATGTAATTATGAGAATGGAATTGTTAAAGTGCAAATTTTGGTTGTTGTTGACGAAATTGGAAGATTAAAAATGTGTTGTGAATGTTGTGTCGAAGGTTGGAGATTTCGGATGAATTCTAGTCTTGGTGGGATTTTTGGATATTTTGTAGAATGGTATGAAATGCCTTGAAATGCTTTTGAATGATCTTGAATTGTTAATGAATGTGTAAGTGTCGATATTGGCTTGAATAATTCGTAGTTGAATTGAATGTCGATGAATTATGTTGAAAGGAAGGTCACTAGTGTTGGAATACATTTTAAATTGGCTTTTGATGTTATTGGTTTGGTTGTTGGTATTGTTGGTATGGTTGTTGATGAATTTGGCCGAGTTTAATTCTCAGGGATGTTGAATTTACAGGGGAGGTGCTGCCGAAATTTCGGTAGACAAATACTAATTAGAATTAAAGATTCTAAGTACTAGTAGCTAATTTTTGAGTAATTGATAATATTATTGTAGATATTGGAGAGCCCGAGATTTGAGTCGGGATTTGTTTGGCGAGGAATCGAGATTTGGTAGTGAGCGATCGAGGTATGTAAAGCTTACCGTTCTTCCTTTTTGGCATGACCCTTATGAATTAAATGAATGACATATGTGTATGCTCCAAAGAAATAATCTACTCCTAGAGCCACTAGGATGGCCTATGTCTTTGATTTCCATGAAGTATTCTATATGACTTGACACATGCCTATTATGTTTGAAGTACTAGCCGATATGTTTCCGGATGTGGTTCGATAAATATTCGTTATGGTTCGAAAAATATTCGTTATGGTCAAAGTTTGGATATGTATATTTTGAATATATGCATATGATTTTAAGGCTCCATTGAAGTACTCTATAATGTTATTTAAAAGCTCCTTAAGAATGAATGATACTAAATTTTCAGAAAATGACCTATGATGTGTTTTTAGAAAGTTTTGTAATTTGAAAGTCCGTAACTTTTGTATACTAAATTCCGATGGACTCGATGCTTACCTTGAGCCTTCTAATATCAGTATGTATACGTATTTATCCGTTTAGTCTTGGAATTTATTTAAATATGTATATGCATATGGTTTCCGCACTACTTCGCTCGTGCCTACTACTAAGATATCGTTCGCCGGATCCCGGGCCGGTTTTGTGATCGTGCGCACTATGTAATATTCGGCAGTATGATGTGTTACGGTTCCCGAAACCTCTCTATAGGGCCGGGTACCGCTTATGTACGGCGTTATGATGTGATATGGTATACGATGTGTTCGGATGATATGATATGTTCTGATGATATGATACGTTCGGTGATTGTACGGAGATTTGAAACTTTCTGGAGTATGATGTGTTGTGGCGCCAGCGTCGGAGTGGCGATCACGATCCTGAGCCTTATGCATGATTTTATTTGCATGATATATATATCTTTTCTGCACCGATTTTGATATACTCATTCTGTATCCATATTCTGTACTCCTCATTTCGATTATAAATTCGGATTTCTGTATTGCATGCTTTGCATACTCAGTACATATTTCGTACTGACCCCCTTTCCTCGGGGGCTGCGTTTCATGCCCGCAGGTACGGACGTTCATTTTAGTGATCCCCCAGTATAGGATACATACTCTGCCACTTGGATCACTCCTTTTGATTCGGAGCTTATACTTTTGGTACATATCTTCTGTTATACATATTCTGTATATATATGACTATTTGGGTACTGCGGGTCCCTGTCCCGTCATATGTTTCTGTCATGGTTTGTAGAGGCCTGTAGTCATGTATGTGGGTCATGGGTCATGTTTGTTAGTTTGTGATTATGATTTCGTCTTAATGCGGCCCCGTTTACTATTATGGCCAAAACGGCCCATTTGTATGTATATGTCTGTATGTCTGGCGATGTGTATTCCGCCAATCTATTGGATTTGGATATGATGTTCCTGTACCGGCGACCACTTAAGATGATATTTGTTTGCAGTATTTTCTTAAAATGACGTATGTTAAGTTCGAATGAATTTTGATATGTCAATCTGGTACGTAAGTTTGTTTGGGTGTCCAAATAGGGCACCAATCGCGGCCCACGGGGCTGGGTCGTGATAGAAGTGGTATCAGAGCGGTTGTCCTCGGAATGTCTGCAGGCCGTGTCTAGTAGGGTCTTGTTTATCGGTGTGTTGTGCACCACATCTATAAACAGGAGGCTACAAGACATTTAGGGTTTTACCTTTCTTTGAATCTTAGATCGTGCGATAGAGCTGTGCTATTAGGATGACTCTTTTCTGACCGACTGTTATATTTTTTTCAGTGATGCCTCCTAAGAAGGCGACGGCTACCCAGAAAGGCAAAGCAGTGGCAAGAGAGACCAGCCAGGCACAGAGAGCTACTCGGACTCGTACTCAGACTATGTCTGATACTGCGTCGCAGTCAGCGGGCTCCGCTACGCCATCATCATCAGAGGAGCCTGGAGCAACTCCACCATTAGCCCCAGAGACTCTAGCGCCCGAGCCTCCATCTCCTCAGCCAGGGGCGGAGGACAGGACGATGAGAGAGGCCGTGCAATTATTGACGACACTAGTAGCAGTTCAGGCTCGCAGACGCGGGCTAGGAGGTGATGATATGGACAGACATGACAGTCTGAGGGTTCGGGATTTCTTGACTTGTGGTCCCCCAGAGTTTTACGGGTCAAAGCCCGATGAGGACCCCCAGGATTTCATCCGACAGATGGGCTTCTGAGACCGAGTCTGTTGAGTTATCTTCACACAGATTGCGAGATGTTGCGATCAATTGGTACGAGTCATGGGAGCTGTCCAGAGGTGAGGATGCTCCACCGGCCATATGGGATGAGTTTGTAGCGGCCTTTCTCAGCCACTTTTTGCCCCTAGAGTTGCGGCGGGTGAGATTTGATAGATTTCTGCAGTTGCGGCAGAGAGGCAGGAGTGTCCGAGAGTACAGCTAGGAGTTTGATTCTCTGGCTAGATATGCACCTGCCCTAGTAACTGAGATGCCTGATCGGATGCACCGGTACGTGATAGGATTGGATCGCTATTTGATTGACAGTTGTATGGCGATGGCATCATAGACAGGTATCGACATTGCCCGGTTACAGGCTTATGCCTAGGGGATGGAGGACCGGCACAGAGAGGATCAGACGGGCAGAGATCGTGATAGGAGACCGCCCAAGCGGGCTAGATCAGCCGGGTATTCTGGACAATCTCAAGGTGGACAGCCTCAGCAGTAGCGGTCCAGTAGATATCTTCCTCCTTCAGGCCGGAGTACACAATCTACAGGTAGACGGTTTAGCGGGGCGGGGCAGTCTGGAGCAGGCCAGAGTTCCAGAGCCTTAGGTTCTCAGACGAGCAGAGGTCCCAGTCAGTCTAGGCCACCCCTGCCTCGGTGTTCTTATTGTGGGAGGTCGCACCCAGGAGAGTGTTATAGAGCTACAGGTGCCTATTTTACTCGTGGCCGTCAGGGCCATATTATGAGGGACTGTCCGTTGGCGGGTGGTTCTGGTGGTGCAGCTCAGTCGATGGGATCAGCTGTTGGTTCGTCTTCTACTCCTTCAGCTATACGCCCTGCGGGGCGAGGTATGTCAGCACCAGCGAGCCGCGGTAGAGGCCGTGGCGGGGTTTCTGATTCCAGCGGTCCTTCGAACCGCATATATGCATTGGCCAGCCGACAGGATCAGGAGGCGTCGCCAAATGTTGTCACAGGTACATTTTGGTTTTCTCTCGAGCTGTATATGCATTGATTGATCCAGGGTCTACTTTATCATATATTTCTCCCCTAGTCGCTAACAAAATTGGGATAACACCTGAATCTATAGAACCGTTCCAGGTAGCTACGCCGGTTAGGGATTTTATTATAGCGAGGCAGGTATATAGAGATTGTTCTGTAATTATATGTGGCCGTTGCACTAAAGCTGATTTGATTGAATTAGATATGATGGAATTTGATGTTATTATGGGTATGGACTGGTTAGTCTCCTGTTATGCTAATGTTGACTGCCAGAATAAGGTAGTCTGCTTCCAGTTTCCAGGGGAACCAGTTATAGAATGGGCAGGAAATACAACATCGCCGAGAGGTAAGTTTATTTCATACCTCAAGGCCAAGAAGATGATCCAGAATGGGTACATATATCATTTGGTTCGAGTCTACGATACTAAAGCAGAAACACCTACTCTCCAGTCAGTTTCGGTTGTTAATGAATTTCCAAACGTGTTTCCGGACGAGCTTCCAGGTCTCCCCCCTGAACGAGAGATAGATTTCACGATAGATGTGCTGCCAGACACTCAGCCTATATCTATTCCTCGTTACAGAATGGCACCTGCAGAGTTGAAAGAATTGAAAGAGCAGCTGAAAGATCTATTAGAAAAAGGCTTCATCAGACCTAGTACGTCACCCTGGGGAGCGCCGGTATTGTTCGTAAGAAATAAAGACGGGTCGCTACGGATGTGTATTGATTACAGACAGCTGAATAAGGTGACTATCAAGAATAAATATCCCCTTCGCCGGATTGATGATTTATTTGATCAGTTGCAGGGTGCTAAATATTTTTCGAAGATAGATTTGTGTTCAGGCTATCAAAGGTACGGGTACGAGCGGCAGACATTCCAAAGACTACTTTCAGGACCCGGTACGGGCATTATGAGTTCAGAGTGATGTCTTTCGGGCTAACTAATGCTCCAACAGTATTTATGGATTTGATGAATCGGGTAATCAGGCCGTTTCTAGATATGTTCGTGATTGTGTTTATCGATGATATTCTGGTTTAATCGCGATCAGCAGAGGAACATTCAGATCATCTGAGAACCGTACTTGGCACACTACGACAACAGAAATTATATGCTAAATTCTCCAAATGTGAATTCTGGTTAACTTCAGTTGCATTGTTGGGGCATATCGTTGGAGCAGATGGTATTCGGGTCGACACACAGAAGATCGAGGATGTACAGAATTGGCCTAGGCCCACAACACCGACTGAGGTACGCAGTTTTCTGGGATTGGCCGGATATTACAGGAGGTTTGTGGAAAATTTTGCTTCTATTGCGGCACCATTAACAAAGTTAACTCAGAAGGCAGCAAGATTTCAATGGACCGATGCTTGTGAGCGCAGTTTCGAGTTGCTGAAGGAAATTTAGTCACAGCCCCAGTTCTAGCTCTTCCAGAGGGGTCAGATGGGTATGTTATTTGTTGTGATGCTTCTGGTATTGGGATAGGTTGTGTGTTAATGCAGCACGGTCGAGTTATAACCTATGCTTCCCGGCAGCTCAGACCGCACGAGAGAAATTATTCCACCCATGATCTTGAATTAGCCGCGGTGATTCATGCTTTGAAGATATGGTAGCATTACTTATATGGGGTCCATGTTGATATTTATACAGATCACAAAAGTCTTCAGTATATTTTTAATCAAAACGAACTGAATTTGCGGCAAAGAAGATGGCTCGAATTATTGAAAGATTATGACGTCGATATTTTGTATCATCCTGGAAAAGCTAATGTTGTGGCAGATGCACTTAGCCGCAAATCTATGGGCAGTTTGACCGACGTACAGCCAGAGAAGAAGGAATTAGTTCGTGAAATTCAGTAGTTAGCCAGCCTTGGAGTCCGTTTGGTCGATTCTAGAGATATTGGGGTTTCTGTCCGAGAGGTTGCCGAATCATCGATAACAGAAGAGGTAAAACAGCGACAGTTCGAGGATCCTATTCTGGTACAGTACAGAGATGTGGCCCTCAATAAAGAAAAGACCCAATTCGGGATGTCACCTGACGGGGTATTGCTTTATAGTAGCAGGTTATGTGTGCCTGACGTTGCAGGACTGCGACGACAAATTATGGGAGAGGCACATTATGCTCGGTATTCTGTTCATCCTGGATCAACTAAAATGTACCACGATCTCAGATGCTTATATTGGTGGGATGGTATGAAGAGAGATATTGCAGAGTTCGTTGCTCAGTGCCCGAATTGCCAGCAAGTTAAGATCGAGCATCAAAAGCCCGGCGGATTGTTACAGGAAATGGAAATCCCAGCTTGGAAATGGGAAATAATTAATATGGATTTCATTACAGGTTTCCAGCACACTCCACGCAGGTATGATTCTATTTGGGTTATTGTTGATAGACTGACAAAATCAGCCCATTTTCTTCCGGTCAGGACTACTTATTCGGCTGAGGATTATGCCAGATTGTATATTAAAAAGATAGTAAGGCTTCACCGAGTCCCTATGTCTATTATAACCGATAGAGGTGCTCAGTTTACAGCAAATTTCTGGAGGTCATTTCAGGAGGGATTAGGGACTCAGGTGAGTCTCAGCACAGCATTTCATCCTCAGTTTGACGGACAGGCCGAGCATACTATTCAGACGCTGGAAGATATGCTACGGGCCGGTGTTATTGATTTCAGCGGTAGCTGGGATGATCATTTGCCGCTTATTGAATTTTCTTATAATAACAGTTATCACTCCAGCATCCAGATGGCACCGTATGAAGCCTTATATGGTAGAAAGTGCAGATCTCCGATTGGTTGGTCCGATGTGGGTGAAACAAAGTTGATTGGTCCCGATATGATTCAGCAAGCAGTCGATAAGATAAAACTCTTTCGGGAACGGTTATTAGCAGCTCAGAGTCGACAGAAATCATATGCAGATAAACGACGGCGACCGTTAGAGTTCCAGGTTGGTGACTGGGTATTGCTGAAAGTGTCACCTATGAAAGGTGTGATGAGATTTGGTAGAAAAGGGAAGCTCAGTCCGCGATATATTGGGCCTTATCAGATTATTCGGAAGATAGGAGAGGTCGCCTACGAGCTAGACTTACCATCCGATCTGGAGGCAGTACATCCGGTATTTCTTGTGTCAATGCTCCGTAAGTGTATTGGCGATCCTTCCAAAGTATTCCCCATAGAGGGCATTCAGGTAACGGAGGAATTGTCCTACGAAGAACAACCTGTAGCTATTCTAGATCGTCAGGTGAGGAGACTACGCACCAAAGATGTACCCTCTGTTAAGTTCCTGTGGCAAAACAATAATAGAGAAGAAATCACCTGGGAAGCGGAGGACGAGATAACGAAGAAGTACCCTCACTTGTTTCCTATGCCTTCAGGTAAATCTAAATTTCGAAATTGGTTATGTTGATTAATAAATGATTTATATGTGGTGCCCATATAAAGAACCTCCCCCAAAAATGCTTGTAGGACTTTATAAGGCTAACTTAACATTCGAGGACGAATGTTCTAAAGGGGGGGGGGGGGGGGAGGATGTTATAACCCGTAATTTTGCACATTCGAAAAATTTGAAATAATTGTGACTTGTAAGAAATAAGGCCATATTTTGATTTTATTTTAATATATGTGTTGCCCATGAAATGTTGACGTAGAAATATGAAGGAAGGCCAAGGGTAAAATTGGGAATTTCGGAAATTACAAGTAGGACCCAAAAATTAATTGGGCTCAAATGAAATGAAAAAAAAAATAATACCAAGGGCCCAAATAGAGGGGTGACCGGCCATAAAAAAAAATAAAAAGGCCCAACCCATGTAATTAAAAATCATGTGATAAATAGGCTAAAAAGGGGCCTATTTCTCATTCTTATCCAAGAAGTTTCAAGAAAGAAGATTGAGAGCACCAAAAAAAAAAGGGCCATACGGCCATCAAAAAAAAAAAGAGAAATTTTTTTGAAGTCCATCAACTTTGATCCAAAAATTTGTTTCTACTTGAATTACTACTAAGCTCAAGGTCCTCTTCATTGTGATACAAATTTGGAAGCAAGAAAGTATTTTTTTTATCAAGTGAAAATTCTTGAAAAGGTAAGAATTCTACTCTTTTTACCTTGGAAGAATTTTATATATATATATATATATATATATATATATATATATATATATATATATATATTGTAGTATATGTAAGTGAATGTAAAGTATGAGAATTTTGTGTTATGGATATGTGGGTGTGTGGCCGAAAATTGGTAAATGGAGACGGATGATCAAAATTTTATTTATTATGTTAATTGTGTTGTAATGGCCTTTTAATGCAAATGGAAGAATTCTAGTTCTAGTTGGCATGAAAAATTTGTTGTTAAGTTGTTGTCGGAAAGTATGTGACGTTATTATAGATTATATAATTATGAGAATGGAATTGTTAAAGTGCAAATTTTGGTTGTTGTTGATGAAATTGGAAGATGAAAAATGTGTTGTGAATGTTGTGTTGAAGGTTGGAGATTTCGGATGAATTCTAGTCTTGGTGGGATTTTTGTATATTTTGTAGAATGGTATGAAATGCTTTTGAATGATCTTGAATTGTTAATGAATGTGTAAGTGTCGATATTGGCTTGAAAAATTCGTAGTTGAATTGAATGTTGATGAATTATGTTGAAAGGAAGAGTACTAGTGTTGGAATGCATTTTAAATTTGCTTTTGCTGTTATTGGTTTGGTTGTTGGTATTGTTGGTATGGTTGTTGATGAATTTGGCCGAGTTTAATTCTCGGGGATGTTGAATTTACAGGGGAGGTGCTGCCGAAATTTCGGTAGACAAATACTAATTAGAATTAAAAATTCTAAGTACTAGTAGCTAATTTTTGAGTAATTGATAATATTATTGTAGATATTGGAGAGCCCGAGATTTGAGTCGGGATTTGTTTGGCGAGGGATCGAGATTTGGTAGTGAGCGATCGAGGTATGTAAAGCTTACCGTTCTTCCTTTTTGGCATGACCCTTATGAAGTAAATGAATGACATATGTGTATGCTCCAAAGAAATAATCTACTCCTAGAGCCACTAGGATGGCCTATGTCTTTGATTTCCATGAAGTATTCTATATGACTTGACACATGCCTATTATGTTTGAAGTACTAGCCGATATGTTTCCAGATGTGGTTCGAAAAATATTCGTTATGGTCAAAGTTTGGATATGTATATTTTGAATATGTGCATATGATTTTAAGGCTCCGTTGAAGTACTCTATAATGTTATTTAAAAGCTCCTTAAGAATGAATGATACTAAATTTTCAGAAAATGACCTATGATGTGTTTTTCGAAAGTTTTGTAATTTGAAAGTCCGTAACTTTTGTATACTAAATTCCGATGGACTCGATGCTTACCTTGAGCCTTCTAATATCAGTATGTATACGTATTTATCCGTCGAGTCTTGGAATTTATTTAAATATGTATATGCATATGGTTTCCGCACTACTCCGCTCGTGCCTACTACTATGATATCGTTCGCCGGATCCCGGGCCGGTTTTGTGATCGTGTGCACTATGTAATATTCGGCAGTATAATGTGTTACGGCTCCCGAGACCTCGCTATAGGGTCGGGTACCGCTTATGTACGGCGTTATGATGTGATATGGTATACGATGTGTTCGGATGATATGATATGTTCTGATGATATGATACGTTCGGTGATTGTACGGAGATTTGAAACTTTCTGGAGTATGATGTGTTGTGGCGCCAGCGTCGGAGTGGCGACCACGATCCTGAGCCTTATGCATGATTTTATTTGCATGATATATATATATATATATATATATATATATATATATATATATGTTTTCTGCACCGATTTTGATATACTCATTCTGTATCCATATTCTGTACTTCTCATTTCGATTATAAATTCGGATTTCTGTATTTCATGCTTTGCATACTCAGTATATATTTCGTACTGACCCCCTTTCCTCGGGGGCTGCGTTTCATGCCCGCAGGTACGGACGTTCATTTTGGTGATCCCCCAGTATAGGATACATACTCTGCCACTTGGATCACTCCTTTTGATTCGGAGCTCATACTTTTGGTACATATTCTGTATATATATGACTATTTGGGTACGGCGGGCCCCTGTCCCGTCATATGTTTCTGTAATGGTTTGTAGAGGCCTGTAGTCATGTATGTGGGTCATGAGTCATGTTTGTTCGTTTGTGATTATGATTTCGTCTTCATGCGGCCCCATTTACTATTATGGCCAAAACGGCCCATTTGTATGTATATGTGTGTATGCCTGGCGATGTGTATTCCGCCAATCTATTGGATTTGGATATGATATTTCTGTACGGGCGACCCCTTAAGATGATATTTGTTTGCAGTATTTGCTTAAAATGACATATGTTAAGTTCGAATGAATTTTTATATGTCAATCTGATACGTAAGTTTGTTTAGGTGTCCAAATAAGGCACCAGTCGCGGCCCACGGGGCTGGGTCGTGACAAAAAAGTAATGGCAGGACGGGATTAAGTTAGGGTATCGTCCACCACTACAAGAGATGAGTTAAATATTGTTGAATTGAAAATAGCAGCGATTGTCATTTCGACATTGCTATGGTAAAGAGAAATGCTAGAGTAAATTAGGTAGACTGTGGTAGTACTAAAACATGACATAAAAGAGAAAGGGTAATTCCAGTAGAGTGATATTGAAGTACTGATTAGATGGACAAGCACGAGTAAAATATGACAAGTTTATTAGCAAAATAAAGTAACAGCATGACTGAGACAGGGGTACGAAATACGAAGGTTATAACGAATGAGATCAAGAAGTGGCACTCTATAGAGTTGATTATGATCAGGGTATAATGAGAACGTAGCAAGAACTTTAATACAAAGTAAGTGAAGTGTAGCTAGGAAACGACTAAAGATGTGACATGTTCTACATGAATAAAAAGTGAATGCAAGTGTGAAACCAATAAGCGAGCCATGGGGCAGTAGATAAGAAAGCTTATAAGATCTTGTTGGGGGAAGATCCAGCATAGAGGTTTCGCAATGACGGAAATGATAGTAAGCAAAAGGAAAAAGGAAGTCGACTTCAAAGAGAAATCAGAGAAAAGTGATATGGCACAGTAGTAACAGTTGTGATTTGTATAATCGAGATCACGAGTGATATTTTTGGCTGGATGTAAAAGACCAAGACTACAGAAAGATGAATAATGAAATAAAATGATTGTTAGGCAAGGGATCAACATAATAAGAATGAGAGGGGATGATCATAATGAACAAAATAAGTTTTGGAAGCGAAGAATGGACTGTATAGAAGTAATATATCCTAAAGGACAAGGCGCTATTAAGTTAAGAATAGGGTTCCTCGTGCGAGGAATGAAGGATTGATTATAACGGGAGGTAATACGATAAATTGAGAAGGAATGAGTAAAAAGGAATAAGTATGGGTATAGGAAGAAAAGGAAATATGCGAAGTACGCGCACTTAAGAAGTAGTTGTATAAAAAAAAAAGATGCATATCCTATGAATATCCTATACCAAGATAGAACAAGTAAAGTATATAAAGGAAAAAGCTGGAAAGAAAAATGTTTACCGTACGACGATAAAGCAATAAAGCAAGGCTATCACCAACGACAAATACGACATGATTTTGATTTGGTTTTGAAATCAATGTTGGGTGCAACACAAGAGTAGAAAAGTATGAGGCATAAGAGGTATTAATTGTGCATGAGACTTAGATTCTTCAAAATAAAGATGGCAGGTTTAAGAGAAAATGCAGTTACGGTCACTATAAGTCGACTACGGGAAAGAGAGGAATAAGTTGAGATGGGAAGAAAAGGGAAGGATGACGCTATAAGTGAATTCTGAGTATTGAAGAATGGAATAAGTTACATTACATGGATAATACAGATAGCTAGACATACTACTATTTCAGGCATCCCTATGGAACAGAAGTTGTTAATTTGACCAGATATAGACATTGACTCATAACTAATGGTTGAGCTAAGTAAAATAAAACCTTGTTTGGGTTGCTATATTGTTGTATTACTTGGTTGAAAAAATGAAAGATGAGCACGTTAAGACTTCACATATGAATATGATATAGTATAATAAGGGAATTGATTAAAGAGATATATGAGTTCGAAATTGGAAGTGAGGTAACAGAGATAAGGAAGACCCTTAAAGGGGGGAAGCGAGTAAGGAAAATACAAGTGTAGGGATTGAAACGAGGAATCCTGAGATGTGATAGATATAGACTTTTATGTAGAAATGAGTCTAATAGCTAGTAAATTAGTGGACAAGAATCGAGCGGGTATCTGAGACTGTACTGAAAATCATTATAAAGACCTTGAATAACATGACATTGAGAGCGGATAACTCAAGGAATATTGTAAAGGATAGCGATGCTATGTTGGAATAGAGGCAAAGGAATTGACAGTAGAGTCATTTGATAATGATATAGTAATTTCTAAGTGACGAATAAGAGGGACATAAAGCTTTCTATTGTAGAATATAAGATGTGATAATCAGGGGACAAATAAAGGAAAGAAAAGAGTATGACGAGATAAGTTACAACCAAAAAAAGAGTGTTGTTATGTATTATATGCGTAAAGTAGAACGAACCAAAGGAAGGGGAGTTTATGAATAAGTTTAGATGTTCATTCACGAATCACACAAGAACGGTTATGTAACTTGCAAGTATTTACATGTCGGGAATGAAACCGATTAGGTACTTAAAAAGAGGAGTAAGAGGTAAGCAAGAATAGTGTGTTTGTGATACTCTGAGTCAGTTGAGGTAAAATATATAGTAAATTGAGTCGAAATGTTGAGTTGGAATTATCATTAAGGGAAAATAGGACAATCACTTTGAATATGATATAAGTATATGTTATATGTTTCCTACGATAGCCCTGAGGTGTGTTAGATTACTTGCGAATTCGATGGGATCATTGAATAAATGGGGTTTTACCAGAAGAATATTACTCCTTGGAACTTTAATTTTTGTATCATTGTGGTTATAGAGTATCCCAGAGGATTATGAAAATTCTCGAAAATTATGAAGCCTTTAATGAGTCGACGAGGGACACCCTCGACAGGACATTTCAGATTGAATTTTTCTAGACTCTACATATGTGAATCAATACCATTTTCATGGTCATATGGAAGAAACGAAGCGGGAGAGATTTGCAAACCATGTGAGACTTAATACCACTATTGAGCAAGAAAAAGGATCGACGAGTCCGAGCATCAAGGAGGTTCTGCCAAAATTTTTTTAAAGTTGATTGTGATCAGTATATATATGTGTGCTATGGTCAGTAAGATACACAAGTGTAAACGGAAGAATGAAAGGTTAATAATAGTTGTAAATCAACTTAAAGGAGAGTTAAGATAAGTTCTCTCGAGAATTAGAAGTAAGGTTGATGAAATAAGATTAATGTGATTCGGATAATGTGATAAGATTATGAGATGAGACTTAAGAGGGGAAGCAATGACAAGCAAGGAGTCATTCGAGAGGTGAGTTAGTATAAAAAGAGTAAGCTTAAATGAGTAAATAATGAAACAAGGAAGAGAAAGAAACATGATTACATGTGTTTTAGGAAAGAGAGTAACGTGTCCCTTATAGAAATCAATATAACGGAAAGCATCAACTGGCCAAGGGAAGTTGAAGCTTATAGAGGAAAGATAAGTATTGAAAAGGACAATGAATTTGAAGCTTATAGAGGAAAGATAAGTATTGAAAAGCACTTTAGGAATTGTGAATGGTTGAGTGATAATAGTAAGCATTGGAATTGGATACGAGTAGTAGTCTTCATTTAACATTCGAGGACGAATGTTTCTAAGAGGGGAAGGATGTTACACCCTAGAAAATTTCGTGTTACTAAGGCCACAGACTGCTTAATGTGACCTCAAGGCGGAGAAAATATTACAAGTATAAAGAATGAAATTCTATTGTAGTAGCATGAGGATAGCATGAGTATGATATTTGGAATTCGTACAATATGATTGGAATGATACGATAAAAGATATATAGCCCTCGTAACCGTAAGCTGAGGTGGGGCCCACATGATGGGATTTTTATAAAGGACATATGATAAGTTATATAGACAATATATGTGAAGTTAAACACAACTCAAGAAGGACCCTTGAGCCAAATCCAAGTGTAAGCCCTCCAAAGAGATGTTTTTAAGTTACGTTTTCGGGTGATCTGACTTCGGCAGACCATAACCCAATCATTATTTAGGAATTTGGAAAACCCACAAATATGCATGCTGTAGATAATTGAATTATCTTTCCAACCATAGGTCATGGGCCTTCACACGACATAGGGATAAACAGTTATGGACGTTTTAATGCAGCAAGGTCAAGCTGGGCAGTGGGCTCGGCCCAACCCGACTCAAGGTCGGTGGGAACCGACCCAAGACCCATATATAAGGGCTAAATGCATACAAATTCGTTCATTTACCAATCAAGAAGTCCACAAACTTTTAGAGAGAGAGGGAGGAGAGTTAAAAAGAGAAAGTGGAGAATCGAGCAAGTTCGAGGCCCCGAATCCCCAGGCTCGTGAAGGATAAAGTGTAGTACGAGTTGTTATCGTTGTTTTAAGCTAATTATTGAGCTTCGGGGATGATATTTCGTGATTGATCTTATGATAAGGTATTTATAAGGTTCCTCTTATGTTATTAAAGTGTTTATTTAGAGTTTTAACGGATTAGAACGGAGGAAATAATGTTAAAAGCTCGTTTGGCATTTTTGGGAAGTTTATGATGGTGGGGTTGTTTCAGTGGAGTTAAATGGATGGAAATATCTGAGTTATGATGTATATTGATTTTAGATATTGTTGTTTGACGTTGTTGCTGATAATTTAGCTGAATTGGATTTTCGGGTTTATCCAGTTTATAAAGGAAATGCTGTCGAAATTCCGTTAGAAATAGAGATAAGTTGAAGGGATTGACTTTAAGGATATATATTGGATGGATTGTTGCATTAAATTAAGTATATTGTTGTGTTTTTGAGATTTATTTGTTGTTGGGCTGTTGTGGTGATATACCGAATTGGGAGATACTAATGATATAGGGGAGATACTGCTCGTTTCATTTTAGAATTAAGTTATCAATTAATATATATGATATACGAAAGCCTTCTCAAGTCACGTGCATATTCTTAAGATTATAGGTTTGGCATAATAATTGTGAAAAGTTCGTGATTAAGTTGAGTTCCTTGGACGACGTAAGGTATGTAAAGCTATCCATTCTTTCTTTTTGGCATGATCTATGTGAGACAAACAGACGACGAATGTATAAACTCCAAAGAAACTCCTATTCTTAGAGACACTAGAATGGCTAATGTTCTTGATTTCCAGAACCAATTTCATTATGTCTTGATACGTGTCTATGTTTCCTGAAATTCTATTTGATATAATCCATAGTGACATTCGAGGGGTACTTGACATGACTGTTGTCTTTAATACTCAAGTGTTGGTTCATTCTACTTATTCTATTGAGTCTCAGATGATGATTTAGTTTGTATATGGTTGCTCACTACTCTGCTCGTGCATGTCGTTAATATATCTTTCACCTAGTCCCGGGCCGGGTACGTATATATATATATATGATGATATAATGATGTGATGATGGCACCGAGTCCCATGATGGGTCAGTATGGTATATGATGACTTTATTCATCGTGTCCCATAATGGGCCGGATATAGTATATGATATAGACGTGCATGATTTTTGTCACGACCCAACCCCGTGGGCCGTGACTAGTGCCCGAGCTGGACACCCGTACACACTCACTTACCAGAATCGGCATACAGATAGCTTATCCAGATACGAAGGTCAGACGTCGTCTCAAGCGGTTGCATATAAACAAATGTATCGCACAGAAGCCGACAAGGTTGTCGTAAAACACATCGCCCCAGAAATATATAGATCTATATACATACAAGCCGATAAGGCTGTCACAGCAAATGGAACCGCTTAAGACATAAATCACACAGACATAACTGAACAGTAACTACTCACAACCCACATGTATGTCTACAGGCCGCTAAGAAAGACAACAGAATCACATGACGGGACAGGGCCCCGCCGTACCCCTGAACATATACATACATATATACAACGGAAGAGTCTATACCAGAATGTAGGCTCCAGAACAAGGGGAGCACTCCAAAACAGCAAAATAGATGTGCTAAGCTGGCGGGTCACCAGAACGAGCGTCTGTACCTGCGGGCATGAAACGTAGCCCCCGAAGAAAGGGGGTCAGTACGAAATAGGTACTGAGTATATAAAGCGTGAAATACAATAATCAGGATCGTAACTGAAATAAGAAGTATGGAAAACGAGTACAAGAATCAAAGTACCAAAATGCTTGTTTTTGAAGCATAAATAATGCATGTCAAAATCATGTATAGGGCTCGGGAACATGGTCGCCACCCCTTCATTGGCGCCACAGCACATCATACTCCAGAAGATTACATATCCCCGTAACATCTCCGTAACACATCATAGCAACATAACACATCATAACACCATAACATACATAAACGGTACCCGGCCCGCTAGTGGGGGACTCGGGGAACCGTAACACATCATACTGCCGAATATAACATAGTGCGCACGATGACAAAACCGGCTCGGGACTCGGCGAAAGATATAATAACAGTATGCACGAGCAGAGTAGTGAGAAACCATATGCATATAAATCAATTTTTAAGACTCGATAGACAAGTACATTTACCGACACCTGAAGGATCATAAACACGTTTCGAGTCAATCCGATTTAGTATAAGAAAGTTATGGGCATTTTACTACAGGAACCTTTACGAACGATTCAAAGCAATCCGAGACCGCCTACGAAAGTTCCAAGGATTATTCGCTTTAGAACTCCCTAAGAACGTATCAGAGCGATCCGAGCTCGTCTAAGAAAGTTAGAGACATATTCGACATAAGACCTTTAAGAACAAAAATTTTGTATACACGTTCTTTATCCAATTATACAAAAGACCTAAGGACCATAGTTCGACTATATTAGGAGTGTAACATCAAGAAGTGAATAAGAATCGTCGACATGCTCGGATCTTATGAAAGGAGTTACCCCGAGGTTTGTATCACATCTTTTTTACATCTAAGGCATGCCAAAAGAAAGAAAGGGTAAGCTTTACATACCTTGCCCGCTTCCTAAGCTAATCCCAACTCAAGTCTCGGGCTCCCCAAGATCTACAATAACGTCATTAAATACCAAACGTTAGCTACAAGTACTTAGGAATTCAATCCTAGGCTACCACTTGTCTACAGAAATTTGGGCAGCATTTCCCCTGTAAATTCAACAACCCCGAGAATTCAACTCGGCCAAACCATCAACAACAATACCAACAACCATATTAACGACATCAACAATTAATTCAAAACACATTCTAACATTAGCAACTCCCTTTTACATAATTCGACGGCATTCCATCTACATTCACTTCAACTACATACAATCAAGCTAACACCAATGCTCGCACACTCAAATACTATTCCGAAACCATTCAAACAAAACTCAAGAACACTTCAAACGATCCGCATGACATTGAAACGGCCCAACCAACACACACTACCCGAAACCTTCCAAATGCAACAAGAGCAATAACAATACACTTCCTTCTTTCAAATTCATGAACTACACCAACAATTCACACAATAACAACATTATTTTCCATAAATACAAGAAGACTACATTCAAATCACATTGGCTTCTAAAATAGCCCACAACAATTTCAAATTCAATTTGAATCATTAAATTCTCATTTTCATCATAGAATCCAGGACGACAACAACCAAAATACTAGATAAAATTAGTTCATTCCTTGCCATTCAAAGCAACCCATATTCGGCCACCACCCAACCACACAATTTTCATGGTTTTCATCCATATCCACACACTACAACATGTACAAAACATTCATAACATATGAAGAAGAGGATTAAACCTTACCTTTCTTCACTACACTTCTCAACTTGGCTAGGGTGGTAAAATGAACAAATAAGTGTTTTGCTTGCTCCAACAACTACTTCACGTTAAAGAGGACCTTCCAATTGGTTAAATAGCTAGAAGAAAATAGTTTTTGTGATCAAATTTTCCCAAGGCCTTGTTCGGCTATGCCATTGCCGAATGGCTTCTCTTTATTTTTCTCCAAGGTTCTTGAATTTTCCAAGGGATGAAGATGAAGAATATGATTAATTAGTCATCTTTTATTTACTTATATTAAGCATCCATGTGGGCCATAGCCCACACCATATTACACGGCCACTTGGCCCTTTTGTTCAAGAATTATAAGTTTCCATAAATCACTTTTAACCCCAAATTTTCCTTAATATTTCCATGAGCCACCTTATGAATTTCCCTTTTTACCCCTAGCCTTTCTTAATATTTCCACATCAATAATTTTCATAAACAACTTGTGTATTAAACAAGATAAAAAATATAGCCTTGCCCTTAACTTATCGCAATTATCTTGAAGTATCTGAATGTACAAGATACGGGATATAACATCCTCCCCCCCCTTTAGAACATTCGTCCTCGAATGTTGAATTAGTCTTATAGGGTGTTATAAATACTTTGGGGGAATTTCCTTTATAACGATCACACACAATCCACCTATCAATCAACATAACCAATTCAGAAATTTACATTACCTGTAGATATCGGAAACAAGTGAGGGTACTTCTTCTTCATCTCTTCTTCACCTTCCCAGGTCACCTCCTCCCTGTTATTGTTCAGCCACAATACCTTAACAAAAGCCACATCTTTAGTACGCAGTCTTCTCACCTGACGATCTAGTATGGCTATCGGCTGCTCTTCGTAGTATAACTCCTTTGTCACCTGAATGTCATCTATGGGAAATATTCTGGAAGGGTCACCAATACATTTGTGAAGTATCGACACATGGAAGACCAGATGCACTGCTTCTAAATCAGACGGTAAGTCTAATTCATAAGCGACCTTACCTACCTTGCGGACGATCTGATAAGGTCCAATATACCTCGGACTGAGCTTCCCCTTCTTGCCGAATCTCATTACACCCTTCATGGGTGACACTTTCAGAAATACCCAATCGCCAATCTGGAATTCTAAATGTCAACGTCGATTATCCGCATATGATTTCTATCGACTCTGAGCTGCTAGCAACCGTTCCCGAATAAGTTTCACTTTATCTACTGCTTGTTGAACCATGTCCGGACTAATTAGCTTAGTTTCACCAACATCGAACAAGCCGATCGGTGACCTGCACCTCCTACCATACAGAGCCTCATACGGTGCCATCTGGATGCTGGAATGGTACCTATTATTATAAGCGAACTCAATGAGTGGCAAATGGTCATCCCAGCTACCCTTGAAGTCAATAACAGGCCCGTAGCATATCTTCTAGTGTCTGAATAGTACGCTCAGCCGGTCCATCAGACTGCGGGTGAAATGCGGTACTAAGACTTACCTGGGTCCCCAATCCTTCTTGAAATGATCTCCAGAAGTTAGCTGTAAACTGAGCACCTCTGTCGGATATAATAGATGTGGGAACTCCGTGAAGTCTTACTATCTCCTTAATATATAACCGGGCATAATCCTCAGCTGCATAGGTGGTCCTGACTGGGAGAAAATAGGCTGATTTTGTCAGCCTATCAACAATAATCCATATGGAATCATACCTTCGTGGGGTGCGTGGTAAACCTGTAATGAAATCCATATTAATTGCTTCCCACTTCCAAGTCAGAATCTCCATTTCCTGTAACAACCCACCAGGCTTCTGATGCTCGATCTTAACCTGTTGGCAATTTGGGCATTGAGCAACGAACTCTGCGATGTTCCTTTTCATACCATCCCACCAATATAAGCATCTGAGGTCATGGTACATCTTTGTTGATCCCGGATGAAGAGAATACCGAGCATAATGTGCCTTTTCCATTATCTGCCGCCGCAGCCCTGCAACGTCAGGTACACATAACCTGCCTCTATATAATAATACTCCGTCAGGTAAATCTCGAACGGGGTCTTCTCCTTATCAAGGGCTGCATCTCTGTACTGTGCCAGAACAGGATCCTCGTATTGGTGTCGCTTTATCTCTTGCATAATAGATGATTCGGCAACCCCTCGGACAGAAAACCTCGTACCTCTAGAATCGGCCAGACGAACTCCAAGATTAGCTAGCTGATGGATATCACGTACCATTTCTCTCTTTTCTGGTTGCATATCTGTCAAGCTGCCCATAGACTTACGGCTGAGCGCATCTGCTACAACATTGGCTTTCCCAGGATGATATAAAATGTCAACATCATAATCTTTCAACAACTCTAGCCACCTCATCTGCTGCAAATTTAGCTCCTTTTGCTTAAAGATGTATTGGAGGATTTTGTGGTCCGTATAAATATCAACATGAACCCCATATAAGTAGTGCCGCCATATCTTCAAAGCATGAATTACCGCTGCTAATTCCAGGTCATGAGTAGGAAAAATCCTTTCGTGCGGTCTGAGCTGCCGGGATGCGTAAGCTATAACTCTGCCATGCTGCATTAATACACAACCTATCCCAACACTGGAAGTATCACAATAAATAGCATAACCGTCTGCTCAGGGAGAGTCAGAACTGGAGCTGTAATCAAATTTTCCTTCAGCAACGGGAAGCTTCGTTCACAAGCATCGGTCCACTGGAACTTTGCTGCCTTCTGAGTCAGCTTCGTTAACAGTGCTGCAATCGAAGAAAAATTCTCCACAAATCTCCTGTAATACCCTGCTAATCCCAGAAAGCTACGTACCTCAGTAGGCGTCATAGGCCTAGGCCAATTCTTTACGGCCTCGATCTTCTGTGTATCAACCCGAATACCATCTGCTCCGATGATATGCCCCAAAAATGCCACTGAAGTCAACTAGAATTCACATTTGGAGAACTTAGCATATAATTTTTGTTGCCAGAGTGTTCCGAGTACTGTCCTCAGATGATCTGAATGCTCCTCTTCTGATCGTGAAGAAACCAGAATATCATCAATAAATACAATCACGAACATGTCTAGGAACGGCCTGAATACTCGATTCATCAGATCCATGAACCCTGCTGGAGCGTTGTTCAGCCCAAAAGACATCACTCTAAACTCATAGTGCCCATATCCGGTCCTGAACGCAGTCTTCGGAATATCTGCCTCTCTTACCCGTACCTGGTGATAGCCCGAGCGCAAATCTATCTTCGAAAAATACTTAGCACCCTGCAACTGGTCAAATAAATTATCAATCCGGGGGAGGGGATATTTATTCTTTATGGTCACCTTGTTCAGCTGCCTACAATCAATGCACATCCGTGGTGACCCATCTTTCTTCCTCACGAACAGTACCGGTGCTCCCCAAGGTGATGTACTGGGTCTGATGAAGCCTTTCTCTAATAAATCCTTCAGCTGCTCCTTCAATTCCTTCAGTTCTGCAGGTGCCATTCTGTAAGGAGGAATAGATATAGGCTGGGTATCTGGCAGCACATCTATAGTAAACTCTATTTCCCGTTCAGGAGGAAGGCCTGGAAGCTCGTCCGGAAATACATCTGCAAATTCATTGACTACTGGAACTGACTGAAGAGTAGGTGCTTCCGCTTTAATATCATGCACGCGAACCAGATGATAAATATACCCCTTCTAAATCATCTTCCTGGCCTTGAGGTATGAAATAAACTTACCCCTCGGCGATGTTGTATTTCCTGCCCATTCTAGAACTGGTTCCCCTGGAAATTGGAAGCGGACTACCTTCTTCTGACAGTCAACGTTGGCATAACAAGAGGCTAACCAATCCATGCCCATAATAACATCAAATTTTGTCATATCCAGCTCTATCAAATCGGCTTTGGTGCAACGGCCACATATAATTACTGTACAATCTCTATATACCTGCCTTGCTATAACAGAATCCTCGACCAGTGTAGCTACCTCGAACGGTTCTATAGGTTCAGGTTTTATCCCAATTCTACTAGCGACAAGGGGAGAAATATACGACAAAGTAGATCCCGGATCTATCAATGCATACACATCTCGGGAAAAGATCAATAGTATACCTGTAACCACATTTGGTGACGCCTTCTGGTCTTGCCGGCTGGCCAAGGCATATATGCGGTTCAAGGGACCGCTAGAATCAGAAACTCCACCACGACCTCTACCGCGGCCTGCTGGTGTTGGCATACCCCGCCCTATAGGGCGCATAGCTACAGAAGTGGAAGACGAACCAGCAACTGACCCCGTAGGCTGAGCTACACCATCGGAACTACTCGCCAACGGGAAATCTCTCATAATATGGCCTTGACCGCCACAAGAAAAATAGGCACCCGTAGCACGATAGCACTTCCCTGGGTGAGACCTCCCACAATGAGAACACCGAGGCATGGGTGGCCTTGACTGACTAGAACCTCTGCTCACCTGCGAACCCGAAGCCCTTGAACTCTTGCCTGCTCCTGAGTGCCCTGCACCATCGAATCGTCTACCCGCGGACTGTGGATGTGTACTCCAGCCTGGCTGAGAAGGATATCTGTTATACTGCTGCTGCGGCTGCCCGCCTCGAAACTCCCCCGAATAACCAGCTGATCTAGCCCTCTTGGGCTGACCTCTATCACGATCTCTATCGGGCTGGCGCCTTCTGTGTCGATCCTCCATTCCTTGTACCTATGCCTGCACCTGAGCAATATCCATCCCAGGCTGGGATGCCACCGCCATACAGCTATAAACCAAATAACGATCCAATCCCATCACGTATCGATGCATCCTGTTAGCCATATCAGCTACAATGTTGGGCGCATATCTAGCCAGAGAGTCAAACTCTAGGCTATACTCTCGAACGCTTTTGCCTCTCTGTCTCAGCTGTAAGAATCTGTCAACCCTTGCTCGCCGCATCTCTGGAGGCAGAAAGTGGCCGAGAATGGCTGCTGTAAACTCATCCCACACCGCTGGAGGAGCACCTTCGCCTCTAGACAGCTCCCAAGACTCATACCAATTTATAGCTACATCACGCAACTGATATGAAGCCAGCTCGACAGACTCGGTCTCAGAAGCTCTGACAATACTCAGCGTACGCTGCATCTGTCGAATAAAGTCTTGGGGATCCTCCTCGAGCTTTGACCCGTAGAACTCTAGGGGGTTACAAGTCAAGAAGTCACGAACCCTTAAGCTATCATGTCTATCTGCATAATCACCTCCCAGCCCGTGTCTGCGAGCATGCCCCGCTACTAATCTAGTCAGCAACTGTACTGCATCTCTCATCGCCCTATCCTCCGCTCCTGGCTGAGGAGCTGGAGGCTCGGGCGCTGGAGCCTCCGGAGCTAATGGTAGAGCCGCCCCCTGATCCATAGCGGCAGCGGCTGCTGCTTTTGGCTCCTCTGATGACGGCGGCATAGCAGAGCCCACTGACTAGGGCATAATCTCGGGCATAGTCTGGGCACGGGCCCGAGTAACACTCCGAGTCTGACTGGTCTCTCCTGCTACTGCTTTGCCCTTCTGGGCAGCTGTCGCTTTCTTCGGAGGCATCACTGTAAACATAACAATCTGTTAAAAAGGAACCATCCTAATAATACAGCTCTATAGCACGATCTAAGATCGAAGGAAAGATGATATCCTAAATGTCCTGTAGCTTCCTGTTTATCGATGTGTTGCACAACACATCGATAAACAAGACTCTACTAGACACGGCCTGTAGACATTCCGAGGACGAACAGCTTTGATACCACTTTTGTCACGACCCAACCCCGTGGGCCGTGACTAGTGCCCGAGCTGGACACCCGTACACACTCACTTACCAGAATCGGCATACAGATGGCTTATCCAGATACGAAGGTTAGACGTCGTCTCAAGCGGTTGCATATAAACAAATGTATCGCACAGAAGCCGACAAGGGTGTCGTAAAAGACATCGCCCCAGAAATATATAGATGTATATACATACAACCCAATAAGGCTGTCATAGCAAGTGGAACCGCTTAAGACATAAATCACACAGACATAACTGAACAGTAACCACTCACAACCCACATGTATGTCTACATGCCTCTAAGAAAGACAACAGAATTATATAAAGCACGAGTAGATTAGTGAGAAACCATATGCACATAAATCAATCTTTAAGACTCGATAGACAAGTACACTTACCGACACCTGAAGGATCATAAACACGTTTCGAGTCAATCCGATTTAGTATAAGAAAGTTATGGGCATTTTACTACAGGAACCTTTACGAACGATTCAAAGCAATCCGAGACCGCCTACGAAAGTTCCAAGGATTATTCGCTTTAGAACTCCCTAAGAACGTATCAGAGCGATCCGAGCTCGTCTAAGAAAGTTAGAGACATATTCGACATAAGACCTTTAAGAACAAAAATTTTGTATACACGTTCTTTATCCAATTATACAAAAGACCTAAGGACCATAGTTCGACTATATTAGGAGTGTAACATCAAGAAGTGAATAAGAATCGTCGACATGCTCGGATCTTATGAAAGGAGTTACCCCGAGGTTTGTATCACATCTTTTTTACATCTAAGGCATGCCAAAAGAAAGAAAGGGTAAGCTTTACATACCTTGCCCGCTTCCTAAGCTAATCCCAACTCAAGTCTCGGGCTCCCCAAGATCTACAATAACGTCATTAAATACCAAACGTTAGCTACAAGTACTTAGGAATTCAATCCTAGGCTAGCACTTGTCTACAGAAATTTGGGCAGCATTTCCCCTGTAAATTCAACAACCCCGAGAATTCAACTTGGCCAAACCATCAACAACAATACCAACAACCATATTAACAACATGAACAATTAATTCAAAACACATTCTAACATTAGCAACTCCCTTTTACATAATTCGACGGCATTCCATCTACATTCACTTCAACTACATACAATCAAGCTAACACCAATGCTCGCACACTCAAATACTATTCCGAAACCATTCAAACAAAACTCAAGAACACTTCAAACAATCCGCATGACATTCAAACGACCCAACCAACACACACTACCCGAAACCTTCCAAATGCAACAAGAGCAATAACAACACATTTCCTTCTTTCAAATTCATGAACTACACCAACAATTCACACACTAACAACATTATTTTCCATAAATACAAGAAGACTACATTCAAATCAAAATGGCTTCTAAAACAGCCCACAACAATTTCAACTTCAATTTGAATAATTAACTCTCATTTTCATCATAGAATCCAGGACGACAACAACCAAAATACTAGATAAAATTAGTTCATTCCTTGCCATACCAAGCAGCCCATATTCGGCCACCACCCCAACACACAATTTTCATAGTTTTCATCCATCTCCACACACTACAACATGTACAAAACATTCATAACATATGAAGAAGAGGATTAAACCTTACCTTTCTTCACTACACTTCTCAACTTGGCTAGGGTGGTAAAGTGCACAAATAAGTGTTTTGCTTGGTCCAACAACTACTTCACGTTAAAGAGGACCTTCCAATTGGTTGAATTGCTAGAAGAAAATAGTTTTTGTGATCAAATTTTCCCAAGGCCTTGTTCGGCTATGCCATGGCCGAATGGCTTCTCTTTATTTTTCTCCAAGGTTCTTGAATTTTCCAAGGGATGAAGATGAAGAATATGATTAATTAGTCATCTTTTATTTACTTTTATTAAGCATCCATGTGGGCCATAGCCCACACCATATTACACGGCCACTTGGCCCTTTTGTTCAAGAATTATAAGTTTCCATAAATCACTTTTAACCCCAAATTTTCCTTAATATTTCCATGAGCCACCTTATGAATTTCCCTTTTTACCCCTAGCCTTTCTTATTATTTCCACATCAATAATTTTCATAAACAACTTGTGTATTAAACAAGATCAAAAATATAGCCTTGCCCTTAACTTATCGCAATTATCTTGAAGTATCAGAATGTACAAGATACGGGATATAACAATTTTCATCTCGTAAGGCACAGGTGCATTGGTATCCTTGATTATCATACTTGCCTTCTGTTACCTTTTATTCAGTCTTGATCTTCTTTATTGTATTTCATGCTTTATATACTCAGTACATATCTCGTACTGACCCCCTTTCTGTACGAGTAATGTACTGAGTACGTAAGGTAAGAATAATAACAAAATGGAAATATAGAGCATATCATAAGATAAAAGAGTAACCTCTACATATGAGTGCCTCTCAGGGCGGATGCCGTGCATGCTTGACTTTCTTTGAAAATCATTTCTTGTTCATGTACACATAAAATAGAACATATCATGTTGCTGAGGCGTCGGCTCCGATCGATTTAATCACAGATGTCCCACGTCCGGGCATCCCGCATCCGAGATGATAACATGTCATATCACATGATACCAGCTGATTAGGTGGCCATGCGTTTATATCGCCTCACCCTTTTTCCCATATTCCCCATATACATATACATATACATATATCATATTCATGTGTCATATCCATAAGTCATATAAGCAGCATGGAGGAGAGCCCAAAGAAAGTTCTGTCTCTATCAGAGTGACGTAAGGTCAGTAATCTTCGATTACATTATGGAATAATCATCGCTCTATCTCACCTTTAAGGAACAATTATTTTAAGGTGAGACTATCAATTAAGAATAACATCAAGAGAAAACATAGAATGAGGTCATAAATCTCATAAGGCGTCAATTCATATACTTTGAAGTCTTTAGAAAATAGAGTAATTATCAAGGAATAAAATTGAGGATCAAGAAATAGCTCAATATTATCATATTCATATTGAATCCACAACTTGAGACTTTCAAACATGAAACCATTCTCATCATAATTGTCACGACCCGACTAGGGGCAATGACGGGTACTTAGGGCTAACCACCGAGCACCACTCATTTTATTACTAGTCATACTCATTATACGTTTCTTCATTATTCTTGGGCTCATAATCATAGGAAAACCATTTTTTTTCATTTGAAAACATAATTACTTTTATATACAGAAGCTCTTCGGCTATCAAAATAAAATATATACAATGATAACATCGTGAGACCATACTACCCACACATGCGTATCTACGAGCCTCTACTAGAGTACTAGACATATGAACGGGATAAGACCCCGTCGTGCCCAAAAAACATATACATATATATATATATACATAAAAGAATAAACCAAATAGCACCTCCGGAGTAATGGAGTGCTCCTGTAAATCTGCTGATAACTTCTAAGAGTCTGGATCACCTCCCTGTCTACCTGTTGGCATGAACACAGTATCCAAAGAAAAACGACGTCAGTACAAACATTGTACTGAGTATGTAAGGCATAAACAATACTGATATATTAATGAAATACGGAGACATCGAGTGAAGAGCGGTCGATAACTGTCTGTCACTTAAAACTGGAATAATGCATGCTAACTTACATCATAATCATCATCATATCGTGTATGCATATATGTATAAGATGCCTGACCATATAGGTACGGTGTGATAATCATTAGCCTGCGTCCAGGCCTCCCTCTTCCGGGGTACCATCTCATGCCGCCCATTAGTGGTGTCTGCCCATGCCATCTAGACATGGTGTATATGCTGCCCGCTTCAGCCGTGTCTGCCCGGCCATGTAGGCGCGGTGTGATAGCATCATGTACATCTCATAGACTTATCATATTCTCATCATACTATTATCATAATACATGACTGGAAACTTAAGACAGTTATACTCTATCTGGGTGACATAACGTCGTGAACCCCCAATTCCGTTATGGAGCATTCATAAGAATTTTGCCTCACCTTGAAGGAATTAGCATATAAGGTGAGTGTATACAATGAACAACATCAATGGATCATAATAAGAATCATAAGCTTTGTAGAAACATAGTATCATGGGCCGTAGACTTTTCAGACTTAGACTCATTATTATCATGTTCATAATATCTCTTATTCTTAACTCATATGGCTATTCATGAGCATAGACTCTTAGTTTTTCTAGAATGTAGGAAATTCATGGAGGAGGAGGAAATATCATACCATAGATTCATGCCTTAGAAAGAAAGGACTACCCTTACATACCTCTTTCGTGTAGCTACTCAATCGCTTGAACGTTCCTCTTCAATATTCACGTTTCTACGTTCAAGAGAGTTTATACTTATATTAGATAATCGATAACATAAGCGTGTTTGAACTAAGCTAGAGAAAATTGAGCAGCATCTCCTTTATTTATACTACTCTCTCCATCTCATATATCAACTCCCAAACGTCGATAAGAACATTCATAATATCATTATCAACAACTTTTATCAAATTCATCATTATCCAATCCCCACAATTTCCTCTCAGGGTCATCCATAATCATGATCATAGCACAACATTATATTCATTCTCATCTAATGTTTCTATCATGCTCTTAACATAATTCATAACATAATTACACTCACAACATATCAATATTCCTGATTAACCCCAAACTACTACTCAAAAAATGGCACTATTCCCACATTCATGACCCATTTTCTATCTCCTTCTACAATAGAAGTGTTTCAACTTTTCAATACCTTGAATAACATGGAAATAAAATAAACCTTACCTTAGATAGTGTAGGAATAAGCCTTGAGTTGAAATATCTCTCTTTACCCAAAACCCTAGTTCACTTCCATTGATATTCCTTGGCTTGGATGCACTTTAATCTGTTTCTTACACTTGATTTTTGTGGGTTTGATAAAATTGATCATCAATTCTCTTGGGTTCTTGTACATGAAGTGTGTGGAAGTTTCTAGAGAAGTCTTGAGTTGCAGAGAATGAAAATGAAATGAAAATAATGAACTTGGGTGCTCTTTTTATAAATTAAAAATCTTTCCCGACGAAATTATATGGACATTTATACAGTCCGTATAAGTGACCGTGAAATTGCTTCAGTAACCATCCCTTTCTGTGTCAATTTGACGGCACATTATATGGTCCGTATAAGTGACCGTGAAATCACCCCGTCAACTTCTCACTTCTGTGTTCATTTTACGGTACATTATACGGTCCGTATAATTTTATACGGTCCGTATAAGTGACCGTATAATCCCATCAGTGAGGGAATTCACTGTGACAATTCTGCGGTACATTATACGGACCGTATAATCGGCCGTAGAACCCATCTTTTCTCTGATCTTGTTCTCGTTACTTAGTTTGATCTCCAATCCTTATGGAACCTTCTTGATACTTGTTTAACACATCATTAACGATCTAAGGGATGTTATAATTCTTCTCCAAGGAATTATTAACTCATCATTAACTTGTTGCTCGTAAATCCTTTCTGACACACAACATATACCTTGCTTTCCTTAACAACTTTCGTCTCTCACCTCAAATGTCTTTGAAATCTTATTTAAAATCATCAAACGTTATTTGTTACTTACTAAAACATCGTATACGTCGTGCCCTTCGTTAGTTTATTCACTGTACGTTCACGGAAAATTTTTCAAGGTGTAATATTCTTTCCCCCCCCCCCCCCCACTTTTGAACATTCGTCCTCGAATGATAAGTACTCGGGAACTCTACAAACATTTCGCCAGAGGTTCCCTTGTAATATGACACTACCATCCTGTCACAACAGCCCATAATAACACTGCCTCATAGGGCGACAACACAATAGCAATATAAGTGGGCCACACACGACCCATATGCATAAAAAGAAAGCATACATACCTCATAATCTTTATGTATCATCGTGAATTTCTTCTAGGGGCTAAAATAAGTGCGGGTATTTTGATTTCATACTCTCTTCCGCTTCCCAATTCATTTTTTCTCGGTTGTTATTTCGCCATAAGACTTTAACTGAGGCCACTTCCTTATTTCAAAGTTTTCGTACTTGCCTGTCTAATATGGCAATGGGCACTTCTTCATATGCTAGCTTTTCTGTCACTTGAACATCATCTTTTGGGACAATCCTCATAGGATCTCCAACACACTTGCGGAGCATTGAGACATGGAAAACTAGATGGACCGATTCAAGTTCTTGAGGCAAGTCCAATTCATAAGCTACTTGACCCACCTTGCGGATAATCTTATAAGGTCCAATGTATCGAGGACTTAACTTTCTTTTCTTGCCAAATCGCATCACACCTTTCATTAGTGACACCTTTAAGAATACCCAATCATCAACTTGAAATTCTAAGTCTCGCCAGCGATTGTCCTTCTTATTGCGACTTTGGGCTGTCAATAATCAATCTCGGATCGCCTTGACGTTTTATACTGATTCTTGAATTAACTCAGGGCCTATTAGCTGTACTTCTCCTATTTCAAACCATCCAATTGGGGATCTGCACTTCTTTCCATATAGAGCTTCATACGGAGCCATTTGAATACTGGAATAGTAGCTATTGTTGTATGCAAACTCGATTAGAGGTAAGTGGTCATTCCAACTACCACCAAAATCTAGAACACATGGTCTTAGCATATCCTCGAAGGTCTGAATGGTACGTTCGGCTTGCCCATCAGTCTGCGGATGAAATGCCGTGCTAAGCTTCAATTGAGTGCCTAGACCTTCTTGGAAGGATTTCTAGAACTTGGCTGTAAATTGTACTCCTCTATCTGTAATAATGGATATCAGAATACCATGGAGTCGCACAATTTCTTTGAGATACAACCTTGCATAATCTTCAGCCAAGTATGTGGTTTTGACTGGAACAAAATGAGTTGCTTTCGTGAGTCTGTCCACGATCACCCATATAGAATCATACTTGCCTCGGGAATGAGGTAACCCCATAATAAAATTCATGTTGATCACTTCCAATTTCCAAGTAGGGATTTCCATTGCTTGCAATACTCCTCCTGGCTTTTGATGTTCGATTTTCACTTGCTGGAAATTTGGACATTGAGCTACAAATTCTGCTATGTCTCTCTTCATGCCATCCCACCAATATATCAACTTAAGATCATGATACATCTTTGTTTCACCTGGGTGAATAGAATACCGAGAACAATGAGCTTCTTCTAGAATGTGACGGAGCAATTCTACAACGTTCGGAACATATAGCCTGCCTCGGTATCTAAGAACTCCGTCCATAGAAGTTTCAAATGGAGACTTCTCTTTTTCATGAAGTGTGTCTCTATACTGGCTCAACTGAGGATCTTCATACTGACGCTCTTTCACTTCCTGCACTACCTAAATCAATTAGACGTACTCCAAGATTAGCTAATTGGTGGAGTTCATGAATTAATTCTTTCTTTTCTGAAGGAACTCCACATAGGCTGCCCATTGATCAGCGGCTAAGCACATCAGCTACTACATTTGCCTTTTCGGGGTGGTAAAAAATGCTCACATTATAATCTTTCAATAATTCTAACCACCGCCTCTGCCGCAAATTCAACTCCTTTTGTTTGAAAATGTATTGAAGACTCCTGTGATCTGTATAAATATCGACATGTACCCCATAAAAGTAGTGTCTCCACATCTTTAATGCATGAATAACTGCAGCCAATTCGAGATCATGAGTTGGGTAGTTCTTTTCGTGTTTCCGCAGCTTCCTCGGAGCATAAGCGATGACTCTACCGTGCTGCATTAATACACATCCTAACCCAACACCGAAAGCATCACAATATATAATGTTACACCTCATAGTTTTTGTACGTTGAGACTCATTAGGTGTTAGCTATCTAACAGCAGATGCCGGAGTTATTGTCGAGAAGATGCAAGATCATAGGTGTTCGTGTTACAATTACTAGAGTCCGAGTTCGCGTAACAGGTTATAAAAGGACTAGAAAACAAGCGAACTAAGGAAATTAAGCTTCTGTGGCTTTGAAGGAAAGTTGGGCAAGGTTTGGTATGGAAGTTTTGATCTAACCGGGAGAAAGAACATCTTTTAGTATAGTTAGAGTTTTAAAGTGGAATGAAATTCTAAAGTGGAGTTCCGGCAGTCTAATTTCCAACGCAACAAGCCGCTTCTCAATAGGACATCGGGGTAAGGAAATATGGGTGTTACAGTCAGGCTGGCAGACTTAGAAAATGGTCTGCGCGAACGCGCCAAGGAGTGGCGCGAACGCACTGAGAAATGTTGAGGACCAAGTTCGGGATGAAGGTTATATGATAAGAATGTAATAATAACCTATATATAACATTTGGAGACCATATGGGGTGAATTGGTTTCATATGGCGCTTGATGAAAAGCCTTCATTACTGTAAGCTAAGTGGGGCCCACATGTCGGGGTTTTATAAAGGACATATGAATAGATATATGGGTAGTACATGGAAAGTTGAGCAAGTCCTAAGAAGGGCCCTTAAGCCAAATATGGGCATAGGCCCTCCAAAAGGACGATTTAAGGAAACATTTTCGGAGATCTGACTTGGAGAGGCCAAAACGAAATTATATGTTTGGAATCTGGAAAAACACCAAGAATTAAAGTTGTATATAATTGAAAGAGCTTTCCAACCATAGGTTGTGGCCCTCACACGATATCGTGATCCGGTGTTATGACCTTTTTACTGAAAGAACATCCAGTCAGAAAATTTAGACCTGCGCGAACGCGCCCAAAGGGGGCGCGATCGCGCTGAAGGTTTTTTATATCGGTCCAGGCAGAACCTGGACCGTTATAAAAAGGGGGTTAACCCCCCCCCCCCCCCCCCCCATTTTCCTGCCAAACACACACAAAAACATCCCAAAATCTCTAGAAAATTCCCCAACTTCCCACACCCACTTTTTAGCCCAAACCAGGTATAATTTCCAAATTCCGGTCCGGATAGCATATAGTTATTGTTGTAGAATCATACAGCGGTGTGTTGTGGCCTAAACTAAGTGTGGAAAAGTGAAGATACAACTATATTAATGGGAGAAAGGTATGGATCTCTTGCTATTTATGTTGATATTGACTTATTTACAAAGATAGAATGGTTAAATGGTTGTATAGTAAATTGATTAGTTATGGAAGTGGGAAAATAGCGTGTGGGCTGTTTTATGGAATACTTTGATATGGGAAATGATATTATTGATGTTGGTATTTTTGTTGTTGTTGTTGGTTGATGAACTAGGAATTCGGGCTAGGCACATAAACAGAGGAGATGTTGCCCGATTTTCGATTGGATATAGAATAGTATAATTTGAAACTTGGAGTAAGGGTGCGATCAAGAGGCTAACGTTAGTGTAAATCCTCTTAAATGTAGACTTACGAGCACGGACGCATAAGCGTAGCCAATAGGAGGTTGAACAGGTATGTTAAGGCTCGTCCCTTTCTTTCAAAGGCATGATTCCTATGTTACGATTTCATGAATGCTTCCGTAGCTTCCTGTTTTCAAAAGTTAGAAGTCTATGGTCCCAAGGCATGATTACTTTCCCGATAACCCGTCAATGTTTTTCAAAATGCTCGTATTTTTTCAAAATAGGGGTTTATGATTTCGTAAGCTCTTATGTCCCCGATGGTGGACATGCTTTACCATGATGACAATGACGCCCAAAAAAAATGGGAATATTTTCCTACGATGATTATGATAAGGAGGATTCTATGTTTAAAGGTCCCAAGGCTACGTTTTCAATGACGATATAAGAATGTTGAGCTATTTCCTGATCTCCCAATTTTATTCAAGGATGACGACTATTTTTAAATATTCCAAAGTATATGAATTGATGCCTTATGAGATTTACGATCTTGTTTTATGTCTTCTCTTAATGCTATTCTTCATTGATAGTCTAACCTTATAATAATCGTCCCTTCAAGGTGAGACACGACGATTATGATTATTCCATAATATAATCGGAGGTTACCGACCTTACGTCACTCTGATAGATACACGACTTTCTTTGGCCTCTCCTGCATGCTGCTTATATGATATATGTATATGTGCATTGGGAATATGGGAAAAAGGGGTGAGCGTTATATACGCGTAACCACTTGATCAGTTGGTATAATATGACATGATATCATCCCGGACGCGGGACATATGTGGTTACATGAATCGGAGCCGACGTTGTTCGGCAATATGATATGTTCTATGTTCCATATATATATGAACAAGAAATGTTTTTCCAAGAAAGCTAAGGATGCATGGCATCCGTCCTAAGAGGCACTTATATGTACAGGTCACTCTTTTATCTTACGATATGCTCTACATTTCAATTATGTTATTATTCATGCTTTGTACTCCTTGCTACGTTACTGTTCATGCCTTACATACTCGGTACATTACTCGTACTGACGTCCCTTCTTATGTGTTATATCCCGTATTTTATACATTCGGATATTTCTAGGTAGTCGTGGTAAGTTAAGGAAATAACCATCTTCCAAAATTATTTTAATGTACAAGTGGGTTATGAATATTATTTATGAATTCTATTAGTATGGAAATATGGAGAAAGGCTAAGGGTAAAAAGGGAAATTCGCAAAATGGTTCATGGTAATATTGTGGAAGGCTAGGGGCAAAATGGGAATTTCATAAAAAAAAAGTTCAAGAGAGTTCTTGGAGAACCCCTTGGCCGTGTGGTATATATATATATAGAAGGGTGATGACAAAATAAAATAATTAGTCATCTTTTATTTTAAAGTTTAAGAAACTTCAAGAAAAAGGCCATGTGTTCACATGGTATTGGAAGGAACTATATATATATGTAGAGAGATGACCAAGCAAGACACATAGTCATCTTTTATAATTCTAGAAATTTGAAGAAAGAAAGAGAAGACAAGGGGACCTATGTTCGGCCATGCTTGGCTAAGCAAGGACCTAGAGAAATTAATCAAGAAACTTCATTTTCTTCTAGTATTCCACCTAAATTGAAACGTTCGTAGAAGGTTCTGTACTTCAAACGCTCATAACTTTCTTATACTAAATCGGATTGACCCGAAACTTGTTTCTGAGCCTTCAGGTGTCGATTTATGTACGTACCCATCGAGTCCTAAAAATTTGTTCTATGTGCATATGTATATGAAGCAACGCCTTATGAGATTTATGATCTTACTCCATGTTCTCTTAACGCTGTTATTCGTTGCTAGTCTCATCCTATAATAATTGTTCCTTCAAGGTGAGACAAAGCCATGATGATTATTCCATAATATAATCGGAGGTTACCGACCTTACGTCACTCCGATTGACTTATAGCATTTCATGGGCTCTCCTGCATGCTGCCTATATGATATATGTATATGGTATATGTATATGTATATGGGGAATATGGGAAAAAGGGTCAGAGCGCTATAGACGCTGATATATATACATGATACACGTATATGTATATGGGAAAAAGGGCCAGAGCGCTATAGACGCTGATATATGTACATGATACATGCATATGTATATGGGAAAGAAGGCCAGAGCGTTATATACGCGTATCCACCTGATCAGTTGGTATTATATGACATGATATCATCCCGGACGCGGGATGCCCGGACGCGGGACATATGTGGTTAAATGGATCGGCTGCCGACGCCTCGGCAATATGCTATGTTCTATTTTCTATATATATGAAAAGGAAATGTTTTCAAAGAAAGTAAAGTATGATATATATATATATATATATATATATATATATATATATATATATGGATTAGGTTGCAGGTTCCGCAGCACTAAGCATGCATGGTACCCGGCTAAAAGGCATTCAGATGTACAAGATACGCTTTTACCCCATGATATGCTCTATATCTCCATTCTGTTATTATTCATAATCACATCTCTTACTATGTTACTATTCATGCCTTACATACTCAGTACATTGCTCGTACTGACCCCACTTTCTTCGGGGGCTGTGTTTCATGTCGCGCAGGTACATCCAGATGAGTAGAAGCTATTATAGAAGATGTTCCAGCGGAGTTGGCAAGCTCAATTTGCCCTGGAGTGTTGCCGGGCCAGAGTACTATGCTATGATGTCTTGTTCGAAGTTAGAGACTTTGCAGACAGAGTCATGGGTATAGAATGTCAGTATTGTAATCGGCTCCACCAGCCGATGTGTTATTCTGTTTCATGTTACGAGTTTCATGTGATGATAGATTTTATTTGAATTGAGTACAATGAAAGGAAAAATCTGAAAGCTTTACTATGTTTTTCATTTCTTATTGATGTAAGAGTCTAAAGAGATTAAATATGTAATAAGAGTCAGCGGGTCCGCTCGGCTCCGAGTATGGGGTCGGGTGCCCATCACACCCTAGTAAGGTTGGGGTGTGACATTATGGACGCTGCGTTCATGCCTACTGGTAAGCAGGTAGACGAGCCTGATCCCTAGGAGCTCCGCCAGAGGTACATTGCGAGCGCTCCAGTTGTTCCGGAGCTTCAGTTTATCGGTACTACTTTTGTGTACATGTTTGGGCACGACAGAACCCGGCCCCTCCTTGGGAATATATGTATCTTATCTAGAGGCTCGTAGACAGATGTGTATAGTCAGATGTTTCACAATCTTTTTTGTCCTTGTCGTTGTATAATATGCTAGTAAAGTTTATTGACATTTGTTTACGAGTATGCTATTGATGACTGTGTTAAGTAAAATATGACGGTATCGTCCTTATGGCCCACTCAGCAGTAAGAATAGAATGCGAGATACGAGGTGCCCGGTATAGTAGTATCGTGTACCCGTCACGACCTCTAGTGGGGTCGTGACAAATGTGGTATCAGAGCAGTTCGTCCTAGGGATTGTCTACGAGCCGTGTCCTGTAGAGTCCTGTTTATGGTTGTGAAGCACGCCACACTTATAAACAGGAGGCTGCAGGGCATTTAGGAATAACTGACCTTCTTTGTACTCTAGATCGTGCGATAGAGCCATATTACCAGGCTTCCCTATTCTTTTCTTAATCGTGTGTTATGATTTCAGCAATGCCTGTGAAGAGAAAAGCTATGGCGGCCCAAAAGGGCAAGACGGTGCCTGGAAGAAAAGTTGAACGGGAGCCACCGACGGAGGTAGAAGAGGGCGAGTCTCATAACGAAGTCCCTTCTCGGACTTCTCATACTCCACTCGTGTTAGCAGAACAGGAAAGGGTATCAGCTACAACCCCAGTACCTCCAGTTCCACCGCCAGCAGCTTCGGGCCAGCAAACAACAAAAGTTATTTAGTTGCTGACCCAGTTGGTTGCCACGCAAGCTCAGCAGCAAGGTGCGGGCCCAGGTGACAGGGTGGTGAGTGCAAGAGCCCGTGATTTTATCAACTTTAATCCTCCGTAGTTTTATGGGTCGAAATCCGATGAAGACCCGCAAGGCTTCATAGACGAGATGCTGAGAACGCTGTGGATAATACATGCTTCAGATACGGAGTCAGTAGAGTTGTCTTCGTATAGATTGCGGGATGTAGCTGTTCAGTGGTATAAAGCTTGGATATCTTCGAGGGAAGGGAATGCACCTCCCCCAGTTTGGCAGGAGTTCACCGAAGCATTCCTGCGGCATTACTTACCACCGGAGGTTCGACGGGCTTGAGCTGATATGTTTCTAAATCTCAAACAGGGGAATATGAGCGCCCGGGAATATAGTCTCTGTTTTAATTCTTTAGCCAGGTATGCCCCAGCCATGGTGGCTGACATGGGGGATCATGTGCATCGATTCGTGAGTGGGTTGGGACCACATCTAGTTAAGGATTTCTTGACGGCTTCACTCCAGGATGGGATGGATATCGCTCGTATCCAGGCCCACGCCCAAAACCAGGAGGAACAGTAGCAGCCGCAGAGAGGTGAACGTTATTCTAATAGAGGGCTCAGAAAAAGGGCCAGATATTTTGGAACTAGAAGTGAGTATAGAGGGGGACAGACACAGCAATATTCCAGGTATTCAGGCCAATCAGTGGCCAGCGGACCTCCTCGATTCGCGAGTAAAAGATTTGACCATCCCATCTACTTAGGACCAGGCCAGAGTTCCAAGGCTTCAGGGTCCCAGTATAGAGCTACTTCTAGCAGGATGAGGCCACCCCTACCACGGTGTACTCAGTGTGGCAGGCCACACTCTGGACAGTGCTACCTAGATACAGGTGCTTGTTTTGCTTGTGGTCAGATTGGCCATTTGATGCGGGATTGTCCACTGAGGAAGGATGGAGACAAGGCTCAACCCGCCGGATCGACAATTTGTTCATCATCATCCGTTCGCCCTCCTGGACAGACTTACCAAGCTTCAGCGGGCCATGGCCGAGGCAAATGAGGGGCACCTAGTTCGGGTGGTCCTCAGAACCGTATATATGCGCTGGCGGGACGGCAGGACCTTGAATCTTCCCCAGACGTGGTTACAGGTACACTATCATTATTCTCCTATAATGTGTATGCGTTCATTGATCCAGGTTCTACTCTATCATATATCACTCCTTTTGTTGCTAACCGTATTGGGATAAAACCGGAACCAATTATACCTTTTGAGGTGGCTACACCTGTAGGAGACCCAGTAATAGCTAGGCGGGTATATTGGGATTGTGTGATTGTAGTTTGCAGTCCCTGTACTACTGCTGATCTACATGAGTTGGAGATGCTAGATTTTGACGTTATTATGGGCATGGACTGGCTTGCCTCCTGTTATGCTAACGTTGATTGTAGAACAAAGGCGGTCCGATTCCAGTTTCCAGGGGAACCAGTGTTAGAATGGAAAGGTAATACGGCGTCTCCGAGGGGTCGATTTATCTCCTATCTAAAAGCGAGAAAGATGATTGCGAAAGGCTACATTTATCATTTGGTTCGAGTTCAAGACATAGGAGTAAAACCACCAACCCTTCAATCCGTCCCTGTGGTGAATGAATTTCCAGACGTGTTCCCAGACGAGCTTCCAGGCTTACCGCTAGAGCGGGAGATTGAGTTTACTATTGATGTGTTGCCTGATACTAAGCCCACATCTATTCCCCCATATCGAATGGCCCCTGCTGAATTAAAGGAGTTAAAGGCGCAATTGAAGGATTTACTCGAAAAAGGCTTTATTAGGCCAAGCTCGTCACCATGGGGAGCGCCTGTGTTATTTGTGAGAAAGAAAGATGGTTCCTTAAGGATGTGTATCGATTATAGGAAATTAAACAACGTAACCATAAATAATAAGTACCCCCTTCCAAGGATCGATGATTTATTTGACTAGCTGCAGGGTGCCAAATTATTCTTAAAGATAGATCTAAGATCAGGGTATCACCAAGTGAGGGTAAAGGAAGAGGACATTCCAAAGACAACTTTCAGAACGAGATACGGTCATTATGAGTTCCGAGTAATGTCATTTGGCCTAACCAACGCTCCAGCGATGTTCATGAACATGATGAATAATATATTCAGGCCTTTCCTAGATTTGTTCGTGATCATATTCATTGATGACATTTTGGTGTATTCCCGATCAGAGGCGGAGCATGCAGACCATTTGCGTACTGTTCTTGGAATCCTTCGAGCTCGGGTGTTATATGTCAAATTCTCAAAATGTGAATTTTGGCTGAATTCTGTGACTTTTCTGGGTCACATTATTTCCGCTGATGGTATACGGGTAGATACGCAGAAAATTGAAGCTGTGAAGGATTGGCCAAGGCCTACAATGCCTACAGAGGTCCGTAGTTTCTTCGGTTTGGCCGGTTACTATAGAAGGTTTGTAGAGGGTTTTTGTTCTATCGCAGCACCATTAACGAAGCTGACTCAGAAATCGGCTAAGTTTCAGTTGACGGATGCATGTGAGCGCAGCTTTCAGGAATTGAAAAATCGGTTGACTTCGGCCACAGTCTTAACACTCCCCGAAGGATCGGAGGGCTTTGTTATTTACTGTGATGCTTCAGGTGTCGGACTAGGTTTCGTGTTGATGTAGCATGGCAAAGTAATTGCTTATGCCTCACGACAGTTGTGGAAACACGAAAAGAATTATCCAACCCATGACCTAGAACTGGCCGCGGTTATTCACGCACTAAAGATATGGAGACATTATTTATATGGTGTCCATGTGGACATTTACACAGATCATAAGAGCCTACAATATATCTTCAAACAGAAGGAGTTGAATTTACGCCAAGGACGGTGGCTAGATCTGCTAAAGGATTATGACGTTGACATCCTATACCATCCAGGGAAAGTAAATGTTGTAGTAGATGCTCTTAGCCGCAAATCTATGGGCAGCTTGATGGATGTACATCCAGAAAGCAGGGAGATGGTTAGTGAGATTTACCAGCTAGCTAGCCTTGGAGTCCGTTTGGCTAGTTCTGGAGATAGCGGAGTTTCTCTCCGAGGAGTTACTGAGTCCTCTATCATAGAAGAGGTAAAGAGACGTCAGTACGAGGACCCTGTTCTGGCACGGTATAGAGATACAGCTCTTCAAAAAGAGGAGAACCCATTTGAGGTGACACCCGACAGAGTACTACGGTATAGAGGCAGATTATGTGTGCCTAATGTTGCCGGGCTATGACGACAGGTCATGGGCGAGGCACATTATGCCCGTTATTCTGTACATCCAGGGTCAACAAAAATGTATCATGACCTCAGATGCTTATATTGGTGAGATGGCATGAAAAAAGACATAGCGGAGTTTGTTACCCAATGTCCAAATTGCCAACAAGTTGAAACAGAGCATCAGAAACCTGGAGGATTATTGCAAGCTATAGAGATCCCCACCTGGAAATGGGAGGCGATTAATATGGACTTCATTACAGTCTTACCTCGTTCCCGGCGTAAATATGATTCTTTATGGGTGATAGTCGATAGACTCACGAAGTCCGCTCATTTTCTGCCAGTCAGAACGACGTATTCAGCAGAAGATTATGCAAAAAATATATATCAAAGAGATAGTGCGACTTCACGGGGTTCCAGTGTCTATTATTACGGATAGAGGAGCACAATTTACAGCCAACTTCTAGAGATCCTTTCAGGAAGGTTTGGGAATGCAAGTGAAACTCAGTACAGCATTCCATCCGCAAACCGACGGGCAGGCGGAGAGCACTATCCAAACCCTTGAAGACATGCTACGGGCATGCGTGCTAGATCTTGGAGGCAATTGGGACGATCACTTGCCCCTTATTGAATTTGCATACAACAATAGCTATCACTCTAGCATCCAAATGTCCCCATATGAAGCTCTGTACGGGAGAAAGTGTAGATCACCTATTGGATGGTTCGAAGTACAAGAGGCACAGTTAGTAGGCCCAGATTTGATTCAGCAAGCGATAGAAAAGGTCAAGCTTATTCAAGAACGGCTACTAACAGCTCAGAGTCGTCAGAAATCCTATGCGGACAACCGTCGACAAAATTTGGAATTCAAAGTCAATGATTGGGTGTTCTTGAAAGTATCACCCATGAAAGGGGTGATGAGATTTGGTAAGAAAGGGAAACTCAGTCCTCGTTATATTGGACCTTATGAGATTGTGCGCAAAGTTGGCCAAGTAGCATATGAGTTGGATTTACCTCCAGAATTATAATCAGTCCACCTAGTATTTCACGTATCCATGCTGTACAAGTGTGTTGGAGATCCCTCCAGGATTGTGCCTGTGGATGATGTACAAGTCACTGAAAAATTGTCCTATGAGGAAGTACCGGTTGCTATTTTGGATAGGCAAGTCTGAAGGCTTACGACCAAGGACGTAGCGTCAGTCAAAGTCCTGTGGAGGAATAATAACAAAGAAAAGATGACTTGGGAAGCTGAGGAAGAAATGAAGTCTAAGTACCCGCATCTATTTCAACCTCCCAAGGATATGCAAACAGAGCCTTCAGCAACCTCAGGTATGTAATATTTCCCCAAAATGATTCTTTGACCGAATTTTGGGTTGTTATGACAAGACAATAGTGGTACCGTTATAGAAGAAACTCTGGTAAATTTTTAGTTCCCTAAGAGTCTGACATTCGAGGACGAATTGTTACACCTCGTAGTTTCTGTACGTTGAGACTCGTTAGGTGTTAGCTATCTAACTGCAGATGCTGGAGTTATTGTCGAGAAGATGCAAGATCATAGGTGTTCGTGTTACAATTACAAGATCATAGGTGTTCGCAGAAGGTCAAGGGCCAAGGGCCAAGGGCCCGCAGGTAAGCAGGTAGACGCGCCTGATCCCTAGGAGCTCCGCCAGCGGTACATTGCGAGCGCTCCAGTTGTTACGGAGCTTCAGTTTATCGGTACTACTTTTGTGTACATATTTGGGCACGGCAGAACCCGACCCCTCCTTGTGAATATATGTATATTGTCTAGAGGCTCGTAGACAGATGTGTATAGTCAGATGTTTCACAATCTTTTTTGTCCTTGTCGTTTTATAATATACTAGTAAAGTTTATTGACATTTGTTTACGAGTATGCTATTGATGATTGTGTTAAGTAAAATATGACAGTATCATCCTTATGGCCCACTCAACAGAAAGAATAGAATGTGAGATACGAGGTGCCCGGTATAGTAGTATTGGGTACCCGTCACGACCTCTAGTAGGGTCGTGACATATAACATAGCCATCTGGCCCTTCTGGGAGCGTTCAGACCGGAGCTGAGGTTAATCTGTCCTTCAACTCTTGAAAACTGCGTTCACAAGCATCATTCCACTGAAACTTAGCGGACTTCTGGGTCAATTTCGTCAATGGGGCTGAAATAGAGGAAAATCCCTGTACAAACCTTCTATAATACGCTGCTAATCCCAGAAAACTACGGACTTCTGTAGACGTCGTAGGCCTTGGCCAAGTCTTCACAGCTTCGATTTTCTGAGTATCAACTCGAATGTCATCATCTGAAATAAGATGACCCAGAAATATAACCAGAAATGTTATAGAATTCAGCCAAAACTCGCACTTTGAAAATTTTGCATACAATTCTCGAGCTCGGAGAATTCCTAGAACAATACGTAAATGGTCAGCATGTTCTGATTCTGTACGAGAGTATACCAGAATGTCGTCAATGAACACTATTACGAATAAATCCAAGAGAGGCCTGAATACATTATTTATCAAATTCATGAACACTGCCGGAGCATTGGTCAACCCAAACGACATCACCTGGAATTCATAATGGCCATATCTCATTCTGAAGGCTGTTTTGGGAATATCTTCTTCTTTAACTCTCACTTGGTGATATCCCGACCTCAAGTCTATCTTGGAAAACAACTTGGCACCCTGCAGTTGATCAAACAAATCATAAATCCTTGGGAGAGGATATTTATTCTTTATCGTCACCTTAATCAATTGCCTATAATCGATGTACATTCGTAGGGAACCCTCTTTATTTCTCACGAATAGGACTGGTGCTCCCCACGGTAATGAACTGGGTCTAATAAACCCCTTCTCAAGTAAGTCTTTCAACTGTGCCTTTAATTCTTTCAATTCTGCCGGAGCCATTCGGTAAGGAGGAATAGAAATAGGCTTGGTATCCGGCAACACATCAATGGAGAAGTCAATCTCTCTTTCTGGTGGAAGTCCTGGAAGTTCATCTGGAAATACATCCAGGAATTCATTCACAACCGGAACGGATTGGAACGTTGGCGACTTTGTTTCGGTATCATGAACTCGGACTAAGTGATAAATGTTACCCCTTGGAAAATTTCCCGTTAGCGTGCAGTGAATAGGATAGCGAAGAGAATAGGTATACGATGATTCGGATAAGTGAGAGATAGTATTTGACGATCCTAATCGAGGTTCAAGACATTAGACGTAAAGGAAGAAGTTTGACAAAGGAAGTAAAGGATATGTTGTGTGTCGGGTAAGAATCATGGACGACGAGTTAACAATGGCATAATGATGTCTTAGAGATGAGTGATAACGTGCATTAGATTGGTATTGAGGTGTTAAACAAGTGTCAAGAAGGTTCCATAAGGATTGGAGATCAAACGAGTCGACGAGAATGAAATTGGAACAACTGGGCACTATACGGCCCAACATACGGACCGTATAAAATATATTGGCCGTATGTTAGGCTGTATATTTAGCCAAGTGGAGCACCACCTACTGGACCAAACATACGGCCACACATACAGCCCGTATAAAATGTACGGATCGTATGTTGGTCCGTATAACTTGGTCGGGACAGGTTTCAACATTTAAAATAAAGGACCCTTTCTCATTTCATTTCATTTCATCTCACTCCTCCACAAGTCAAGAAACCTCTAGAACCTTCTCCATCATTCCTCCACAAGAATTCAAGGGAAAACCAAGATCAACTACACCAAATCTATGAAAACAAGTGTGTGAAACCTAGCAAAAGCTCATCTACACCAAGAAAACTCAAAGGAAGTGAGTTAGGGTTTTGGTGCAAGAAGAGAAGTTCCACTCAAGGGTTGTTAATCCATCATCTAAGGTAAGTTTTATGACCATACCATGTTTTTTAAGGTATTGGAAGGCTAAGACATTTGAATTGTAGAACGATATAGGAGATAGGTCATGAAAGGGTGAATAGTGTCATTGTTGAACAATAGTTTGGATTGAATGACTAATATTGGTATGTTGTGATTGTAAATATGTTATGAATGACATTTATACCATGGAATAAGTATTATATATGAGAAACGCGATAGGGAGTTATAACCATAATTGTCACGACCCAACCCCGTAGGCCGTGACTAGTGCCCGATCTGGGCACCCGAACGCATCTACCAAATGCTATCTCAAATTGTATCAAACACATTCTAGTATAAAGCAGAAGCCGACAAGGCTTTATTTCCAATTTAGATAATTTCCCGAAAAATTTCGGCAGAGTTTCCTTTGTTTTACGGACTATCCCATATACCCTGCACGCAGAAAATACCAACAAAGGCCACACAGGGCCAACTGAGTAACATCTAAATATATGCGGACCGGCCGCCGCGGCAAATGGGATCGCCCAAACACAACACATACACATATCTGTACAGAAAGACCCCAACCCCCAAACATGTCCACAGACCTCTAAACAGACCGACAGAATCATATGACGGGACAGGGCCCCGCCGTACCCGTGAACGAGAATATACATATATAGAAGTGACAGACTATACCAAAAGATGGCTCTGAATAAAAGAGCGCTCCAAAAATAGCAGAATGACATCCTAAGCGGACGGATCAGCAAACCTGTCGTCGGTACCTGCGCGGCATGAAAACGCAGCCCCCGAGGAAAGGGGGTCAGTACGAGATATGTACTGAATATGTAAAGCCTGAGTTACAGAAACAAAATCATAACTGGTGCAGAACATACAGAAAGTAAACGGAAAATCCAAAGTATCAGATACATATTTCCAAAACATGCAGAGTGTGTACAGAACATATGTCATATCAAATCCGGCCCCTGCCAAGGAACTCGGCAGACAGAACGTGGCCACCCTCCCGACGCTGGTGCCACAACACAGAAGAATCAGAATAGGGGCATAACCCCGTAACATAATATGTCATATCAGATGGCCATAGTAAATCATATCAGAACAAACGTACATGGCACAGCATACTCCACAAACCCATGTACGCATATACCTGCCCCCTCACATCGAGGCACGGCGAACAATGCAGGGGATTACGCTTGACAACATATCCTGGCCCGGGGTCAGTGTGGGAAACATTGGGGCATCCACGAATAGAGTCGTGAGAAACTAATGCATGTAAAATATCATGAATGTTTCCATAGACTCGATGAGGCATATCAAAGACAAACCGATCCGATAAAGTCGGAAGGAATCATAGTAAATGAGTTTCGAGTATCAAAACAATTTATCAGACTTAATGGAATATTTAAAACCATATTAGTTAGGTAATTAAAAGGGTAGTCGAAACGTTTCTTTCAAAAATCGTTAAAAAAGGGGACTTTAGTACATTAAGGGCAAAACCGGGAATAGCGGGCCCACCTCGGAACATGCAAGGCGGTGGGCTCAAATTACGCCTTTTAAGCTTATGGGGTCACCTATAAAGGTTCTACAGACATTCTATAGCTTCTCAAGGAGTTTAGAGAAAGTTTACATAATTTCAGGAAAAGCATATCAAAATGGTTCAATTCCACTGAAGGAAAAACTGAGATTTTCTCTTGCGGATTCCGATGGCCAAGATGGTCTTTTGAGGCCCGAATCCGATCCCAAAACACTTAGACATGCCAAAAGAAGGATCGGGGTAGCTTTACATACCTTTCACGCTCCTTAAGCCTTTCCAAACTCACTTCCCGTTTCGTCGAAAAACTGCAATTGGTCAAGTTTACCAATTGTGAGTTATGAATACCATTATTCCAACTTAAAGCATATTTGTCTACCGAAATTTCGGCAGCACTTCCCCTATACATATAGCACCCCGAGAATTCAACTCGGCTAGAAATCATCAACAACAACCCAAATGACAACATTAACATCAACAAAGAACATCAAAAACACAAATATCCTTCAACTAGTCATTTTTCTCACAAGTTGGCATAACCTTCATTCTAATCCAAACCTTCACTAATATCAATGATTTCACATCCATTATCAGTCATGATCATCACAATATAGATTTAGAGACATTTCATATCATTTTCCTTAAGTTATACACTTGATATACATAATATACAACTTTCCGCCAAAGTCATAATTTATGGAAAACATCAAATCTTTGGCATACAATTTCATAACAAGTTTCCAACTTCCAATTTCATCAATGATCATCATAATTCACAACCAAACAACTTCATTTCCTTAATGTCGGAAAATCATACTAAAACGACATAAGTGTTTGCATTCCAATTCGATTCAAACTTATATCATTCTAACTTCATTTACATTACAAGAAACTCAATAACACAACTAACATACTAAACAAACTTAATCCATTCCATTCCATACAAACCTATACCACACGGCCAAGTATCAACTCACCCACTTCAACTCAATTCATTTCACTTTCACTTCCGATATACATTTCATCACAATCACGACTAGAATATAGCATGAATTCTATACATTTTGGCTATACAACATATATATACACACCGCTACACCTCCAATTCCAAACCCACATTACAAACTTCCATTTTTCCATATAATCAACACATTTCTACATACTACAACACAAACAAAACTTCATAACACAAGAACAAGGGATAATTTCTTACCTTTTTACTCAATCTTCTTCACTTGAATATAGGGTCAACTTGAAGAAACAAGACTTCTTCCTTCCAAACCAACTACACCAAGTTGCAAAGGGGCCTTGAATTAGTAGGAAAATCACAAGAAATGAATTTTTAAGACAAGATTTTTGGTACCTATTTTTCTCCTCCAAACACGAGACCTCTTCTTGTTCTTCTTCTATTTTCTTTTGTTGTTCTTATCTCTAATTCCTTAAGTCTTCAATGGTATAAGTAGTTGAAGTGCTTGGTCACACGAACAAGCACATGACCAACTAAAAATGGGTTTGGGCCAAGGCCTAATGTGGCCGGCCACCCTTAAGAAAATAGGCCTCATTTTCAATTCAATTTTTGAGCCCAATAGCTTATGGATCGTATTTTGTAATTCCCGAAACTAATTTCCAAAATTCCAAAATTACCCTTAGCCTTGTCCCGCTCTTTCATGACTTTATTCTCTCATACATAACTCTTATGTTCAACAAACTATCAAATTTGACCTTATATCTCAAGAATCCAATATTTATCGAATTTTTCCAAACGTGTGAAAACACGGGATATAACATCCTCCCCCCCTTTAGAGCATTCGTCCTCGAATGTAAAATTAATCTTATAGGGTTGGAAAATACCTTGGGGGAGTTTCTAATTATAGACAACACATATGACATACGATTGGTATTAAAATAAAATTAAGTAGGGATTCAAGTTTACCTGTGGGCACAGGGAACAGATGAGGGTATTTCTTCTTCATTTCCTCTTCGGCCTCCCATGTCATTTCCTCCCTATTCTCGTTCAGCCACAGTACCTTAACAGAGGCTACATCCTTATTACGGAGCCTCCGTACCTGACGGTCCAAAATAGCTACGGGCTGCTCCTCATAAGATAATTGCTCCGTCACCTGAATATCATCCGCAGGAAATATTCTGGAGGGATCACCAATGCATTTGCGGAGCATAGACACATGGAATACCGGATGTACTGCTTCCAAATCAGATGGCAAATCTAACTCATAGGCGACATTCCCAATTTTCCGCACAATCAAATAAGGCCCAATATAACGCGGACTAAGTTTCCCCTCTCTGCCGAACCGCATCACGCCTTTCATAGGCGATACCTTCAGAAATACCCAATCACCAACCTGGAATTCCAAAGGACGACGCCGTTTATCAGCGTATGATTTCTGTCGACTCTGGGCTGCCAATAGTCGCTCCCGGATAAGTTTCACCTTATCAACTGCCTGCTGGATCATATCTGGGCCGATTAATTCTATCTCGCCAATATCAAACCAGCCAATAGGTGACCTGCATTTCCTACCATATAAAGCCTCGTACGGAGCCATCTGGATGCTGGAATGGTAGCTGTTATTATAAGAAAATTCAATCAATGGCAAGTGATCCTCCCAGCTACCTCTGAAATCAATAACACAGGCTCGCAACATATCTTCAAGCGTCTGGATAGTGCGTTCGGCCTGTCCGTCACTCTGAGGATGGAAAGCTGTGCTCAGGCTTAGCTGAGTCCCTAATCCTTCCTGAAAAGATCTCCAGAAGTTCGCCGTGAACTGAGCAACTCTGTCAGTGATAATAGATATAGGAACTCCATGAAGCTTCACTATTTCTTTAATATAAAGCCTGGCATAATCCTCGGCGGAATAAGTAGTCCTGACGGGGAAAAAATGGGCTGATTTTGTCAGCCTATCAACAATAACCCAGATGGAATCATACTTCCGTGGAGTGCGAGGAAACCCTGTAATGAAGTCCATATTAATGATCTCCCACTTCCACGTCGGAATTTCCATTTCCTGCAACAGTCCACCCGGTTTCTAGTGTTCAATTTTGACCTGTTGACAATTGGGACACTGGGCGACGAATTCTGCGATATCCCGTTTCATGCCATCCCACCAGTATAAGCATCGGAGATCATGGTACATCTTCGTAGACCCAGGATGGACCGAATAGCGAGCATAATGTGCCTCGCTCATAACCTGTTGCCGAAGACCTACAATATCAGGTACACACAACCTGCCCCTAAATAATAAAGTCCCATCCGGAGTGAACTCGAACGGAGTCTTCTCCTTATCATAGGCTGTGTCTCTATACAGTGCCAAAACAGGATCTTCATATTGATGCCGTTTGATATCTTCCTTAATAGATGATTCAGAAACCCCTCGGACAGAAATCCGTGTACCTCCAGAATCGGCCAGACGAACCCCAAGATTAGCCAACTGATGAATGTCACGTACTATCTCTCTCCTGTCTGCCTATAAATCTGCCAAGCTGCCCATAGATTTCCGGCTAAGCGCATCTGCAACAACATTAGCCTTGCCCGGATGATACAGAATATCCACATCATAGTCTTTCAGGAGCTCCAACCACCTCCGTTGCCGCAAATTAAGCTCTTTCTGTCTGAAAATATACTGGAGACTCTTATGATCTGTATAGATATCAACATGAACGCCATATAAATAATGTCTCCATATCTTCAGGGCATGGATCACAGCTGCAAGCTCCAGATCGTGAGTAGGATAATTCTTTTCATACTTTTTCAATTGCCGAGAAGCATAAGCTATAACTCTACCGTGTTGCATCAATACACAGCCCAATCCCACACCAGAAGCGTCACAATAAATAACATATCCATCGGGTCCCTCTGGAAGAGTCAGAACTGGGGCTGTAGTTAGCTTCTCTTTCAGCAACTGGAAGCTTCGTTCACAAGCATCAGTCCACTGGAACTTGGCTCCCTTCTGAGTTAGCCTTGTCAAAGGCGCTGAAATCGAAGCAAACTTTTCCACAAATCTTCTGTAATAGCCTGCTAACCCCAGGAAACTACGTACCTCTGTGGGCATCGTGGGTCTGGGCCAATTTTTCACGGCATCAATCTTCTGTGTATCCACCCGGACACCATCAGCTGCAATAATATGCCCCAGGAATGCCACTGAAGCCAGCCAGAATTCACATTTAGAAAATTTTGCATATAATTTCTGATGCCGAAGTACCCCTAATACCGCTCTCAGATGATCTGCGTGCTCTGCCTCGGACCGAGAATAATCCAGGATATCATCGATAAATACAATTACGAACATGTCTAAGAATGGCCTGAATACCCGGTTCATTAAATCCATGAATACCGCAGGAGCATTAGTCAGCCAAAAGACATAACTCTGAATTCATAATGCCCATATCTGGTCCGGAATGCTGTCTTAGGAATATCGGCCTCCCGTACCCGTACCTGATGATAGCCAGACCGAAGATCTATCTTCGAAAAATACTTGGCGCCCTGCAACTGATCAAACAAATCGTCAATTCTGGGGAGGGGGTATTTATTCTTTACGGTTACCTTATTCAGCTGTCGATAATCAATACACATACGCAACGACCCGTCTTTCTTACGCACAAATAATACCGGGGCTCCCCAAGGCGAAGTGCTGGGTCTAATGAAGCCTTTTTCTAACAGATCCTTCAACTGCTCTTTCAGTTCTTTCAATTCTGCCGGTGCCATTCTGTACGGGGGAATAGATATCGGCTGAGTATGTGGAAGCAAATCAATAGTAAAATCTATCTCCCGCTCTGGAGGAAGGCCTGGAAGCTCTTCTGGGAACACATCTAGAAATTCATTAACCACGGGAACTGACTGAAGAGTCGGCGTTTCTGCTGTCAAGTCTTGTACCCGAACCAGATGATAAAAATAACCCTTTCTGATCATTTTCTTTGCCTGAAGGTATGAAATAAACTTACCTTTCGGCGATGCTGTATTACCGGCCCATTCTATAACTGGCTCCCCAGGAAACTGGAAACGAACTACCTTATTTTGGCAATCAACATTAGCATAACAGGAGGCTAGCCAGTCCATTCCCATAATAACATCCAACTCGACCATATCTAACTCCACCAGATCTGCCTTAGTGTCACGGCCACATACAATTACAGAACAGTTCTTATATACCTGTTTTGCTACAATAAAGTCCCCAATCGGTGTGGCTACCTCAAACGGCTCTATAGGTTCAGATGTTATACCAATTTTACAAGCAACCAGAGGCGAAATATATGACAAAGTCGAACCTGGATCAATCAATGCATACATAGACCGAGAGAAAACCAATAATGTACCTGTAACGACATTAGGCGATGCCTCCTGATCCTGGCGGCTGGACAGAGCATAGATGCGGTTCGAAGGACCGCTAGTACTAGAAGCTCCACCACAACCTCTGCCGCGACCCGCTGGTGCTGAAGTACCTGGCCCCGTAGGGCGCATAGCCACTGATGAAGATGAAGACCCGGCGGCTGATCCGGTAGGCTGCGCTGCACCACCCGAACTACCCTTATACGGGCAATCTCTCACAGAATGGCCTTGACGGCCACAAGAAAAACATGCACCGGTGGCTCTGTAGCACTCCCCAGGATGGTATCTGCCACAGTAAGAACATTGAGGCCTAGGTGGCCTCGTCTGACCAGAACCCCTGTCTGTCCGCGAACCTGAAGCCCTGGAGCTCTGACCTGCTCCTGAATAACCTGGGCTATCAAATCTGCGACCTGTAGGCTGTGGAGGTGCGCTCTGTGCCGGCTGGGATAGATGTCTGCTAGGCTGCTGCGGCTGCTGAGGCTGCTGAGGCTACCTGCCCCGAGAATCTCCAGAATACCCAGATGATCTGGCCCTCTTGGCCTGTCTCCGATCTTGGCTCCTATCAGGCTGACGCTCCCTATGCCTGTCCTCCATACCCTGGACGTGGGCCTGAATCCGGGCAATCTCCATGCCGGGCTGAGCAGCCAATACCAAACAGCTGTCGACAAAATAACAGTCCAGCCCCATAATATACCTGTGCATCCTGTCAGCCATAGTAGCTACCACAGCAGGTGCGTATCGGGCCAATGAGTCGAACTCTATACTGTACTCTCGAACACTGCGACCCCTCTGTCTCAGCAATAAGAATCCGTCAGGCTTGGCCCGCCGTAACTCCGGAGGCAGAAAATGGCTAAGAAAAGCCTGAGAAAAATCATCCCAAACTGCTGGGGGAGCGCCGTCGCCTCTGGATAACTCCCATGACTCGTACCAATTTGCCACTATATCATACAACCGGTAAGAAGCCAATGTGACTGACTCTGTCGCGGAAGCATTAATAAACTGTAAGGTGCGCCGCATCTTCCTGATAAACTCCTCAGGATCCTCCTAGGGCTTTGTCCCGAAGAACTCTGGAGGGCCACAAGTCAAGAACTCACGAGCTCTCGAACTGTCACGCCTATATGCTCGGTCACCTCCCAATCCGTGCCCCTGAACCTGTCCCGCCACAAGTCTGGTCAATAGCTGGACTACCTCTCTCATAGTCTGATCCTCAGTCCCTGGCGGTGGAGCCGCCCCTCGACCTGCAGCTGCTGCTGCTCCAATATCCTCTACGTGTGGCGGTGTGGAAGAGCCCTCTGCCGGGGGAAAAATATCAGGAGCAATATGAGCATGGGCCCTGGTAACCCTCTGGGCCTGACTAGTCTCTCCCACAGCTGCTGCCTTGGCCTTTTGGGCCGCTGTCGCCTTTTTTGGAGGCATAACTACAAATGTAACAATTCGTTAGGGAGGAATCATCCTGATAACACAGCTCTATCGCACGATCTAAGACAGAAAGAAGGGTAGTATCCTAAATGCCCTGTAGCCTCCTGTCTATAGGTATGGTGCACAACACACCGATAAACAAGACTCTACTAGACACGGTCTGTAGACATTCCGAGGACGAACCGCTCTGATACCACTTTTGTCACGACCCAACCCCGTAGGCCGTGACTAGTGCCCGATCTGGGCACCCGAACGCATCTACCAAATGCTATCTCAAATTGTATCAAACGCATTCTAGTATAAAGCAGAAGCCGACAAGGCTTTATTTCCAATTTAGATAATTTCCCGAAAAATTTCGGCAGAGTTTCCTTTGTTTTACGGACTATCCCATATACCCTGCACGCAGAAAATACCAACAAAGGCCACACAGGGCCAACAGAGTAACATCTAAATATATGCGGACCGGCCGCCGCGGCGAATGGGATCGCCCAAACACAACATATACACATATCTGTACAGAAAGACCCCAACCCCCAAACATGTCCACAGACCTCTAAACAGACCGACAGAATCATATGACGGGACAGGGCCCCGCCGTACCCGTGAACGAGAATATACATGTATAGAAGTGACAGACTATACCAAAAGATGGCTCTGAATAAAAGAGCGCTCCAAAAATAACAGAATGAGATCCTAAGCGGACGGATCAGCAAACCTGTCGTCGGTACCTGTGCGGCATGAAAACACAGCCCCCGAGGAAAGGGGGTCAGTACGAGATATGTACTGAATATGTAAAGCCTGAGTTACAGAAACAAAATCATAACTGGTGCAGAACATACAGAAAGTAAACGGAAAATCCAAAGTATTAGATACATATTTCCAAAACATGCAGAGTGTGTACAGAACATATGTCATATCAAATCCGGCCCCTGCCAAGGGACTAGGCAGACAGAACGTGGCCACCCTCCCGACGCTGGTGCCACAACACAGAAGAATCATAATAGGGGCATAACCCCGTAACATAATATGTCATATCAGATGGCCATAGTAAATCATATCAGAACAAACGTACATGGCACAGCATACTCCACAAACCCATGTACGCATATACCTGCCCCCTCACATCGAGGCACGGCGAACAATGTAGGGGATTACGCTTGACAACATATCCTGGCCCGGGCTCAGTGTGGGAAACATTGGGGCATCCACGAATAGAGTCGTGAGAAACTAATGCAAGTAAAATATCATGAATGTTTCCATAGACTCGATGAGGCATATCAAAGACAAACCGATCCGATGAAGTCGGAAGGAATCATAGTAAATGAGTTTCGAGTATCAAAAAAATTTATCAGACTTAATGGAATATTTAAAACCATATTAGTTAGGTAATTAAAAGGGTAGTCGAAACATTTCTTTCAAAAATCGTTCAAAAAGGGGACTTTAGTACATTAAGGGCAAAACCGGGAATAGCGGGCCCACCTCGGAACATGCAAGGCGGTGGGCTCAAATTACGCCCTTTAAGCTTATGGGGTCACCTATAAAGGTTCTACGGACATTCTATAGCTTTTCAAGGAGTTTATAGAAAGTTTACATAATTTCAGGAAAAGCATATCAAAATGGTTCAATTCCACTGAAGGAAAAACTGAGATTTTCTCTTGCGGATTCCGATGGCCAAGAAGGTCTTTTGAGGCCCGAATCCGATCCTAAAACACTTAGACATGCCAAAAGAAGGATCGGGGTAGCTTTACATACCTTTCACGCTCCTTAAGCCTTTCCAAACTCATTTCCCGTTTCGTCGAAAAACTGCAATTGGTCAAGTTTACCAATTGTGAGTTATGAATACCATTATTCCAACTTAAAGAATATTTGTCTACCGAAATTTCGGCAGCACTTCCCCTATACATATAGCACCCCGAGAATTCAACTCGGCTAGAAATCATCAACAACAACCCAAACGACAACATTAACATCAACAAAGAACATCAAAAACACAAATATCTTTCAACTAGTCATTTTTCTCACAAGTTGGCATAACCTTCATTCTAATCCAAACCTTCACTAATATCAATGATTTCACATCCATTATCACTCAAGATTATCACAATATATATTTAGAGACATTTCATATCATTTTCCTTAAGTTATACAATTGATATACATAATATACAACTTTCCGCCAAAGTCATAATTTATGGAAAACATCAAATCTTTGGCATACAATTTCATAACAAGTTTCCAACTTCCAATTTCATCAATGATCATCATAATTCACAACAAAACAACTTCATTTCCTTAATGTCGGAAAATCATACTAAAACGACATAAGTGTTTGCATTCCAATTCGATTCAAACTTATATCATTCTAACTTCATTTACATTACAAGAATCTCAATAACACAACTAACATACTAAACAAACTTAATCCATTCCATTCCATACAAACCTATACCACACGGCCAAGTATCAACTCACCCACTTCAACTCAATTCATTTCACTTTCACTTCCGATATACATTTCATCACAATCACGACTAGAATATAACATGAATTCTATACATTTTGGCTATACAACATATATATACACACGGCTACACCTCCAATTCCAAACCCACATTACAAACTTCCATTTTTCCATATAATCAACACATTTCTACATACTACAACACAAACAAAACTTCATAACACAAGAACAAGGGATAATTTCTTACCTTTTTACTCAATCTTCTTCACTTGAATATAGGGTCAACTTGAAGAAACAAGACTTCTTCCTTCCAAACCAACTACACCAAGTTGCAAAGGGGCCTTGAATTAGTAGGAAAATCAGAAGAAATGAATTTTTAAGACAAGATTTTTGGTACCTATTTTTCTCCTCCAAACCCGAGACCTCTTCTTGTTCTTCTTCTATTTTCTTTTGTTGTTCTTATCTCTAATTCCTTAAGTCTTCAATGGTATAAGTAGTTGAAGTGCTTGGTCACATGACCAAGCACACGACCAACTAAAAATGGGTTTGGGCCAAGGCCTAATGTGGCCGGCCACCCTTAAGAAAATGGGCCTCATTTTCAATTCAATTTTTGAGCCCAATAGCTTATGGATCGTATTTTGTAATTCCCGAAACTAATTTCCAAAATTCCAAAATTACCCTTAGCCTTGTCCCGCTCTTTCATGACTTTATTCTCTCATACATAACTCTTATGTTCAACAAACTATCAAATTTGACCTTATATCTCAAGAATCCAATATTTATAGAATTTTTCCAAACGTGTGAAAACACGGGATATAACAATAATTGTGAAGAAATTGAAGGGAAATGGTGAATTGTGGTAAATGATAATTGTCGTGTGCGATATTGTGAATGTTGTTATGAACGTTTGGGAGTTGATATACTATATGAGGAAAGTTTTATAAACAAAGGAGATGCTGCCCAAATTTTCCTAGAAATAGTAAGCACGTTTAAGTAATCGATTGACTAACGTTCGTACGACTTCTCTTGAAGGTAGGAACGTGAATATTGAAGGGGAACAATCAAGCGGGGGAATAACTAAAGGAAAAAGTATGTAAGCCTAGTCCCTTCTTTCTAAGGCATGAATCCTATGATATAGTATTCCCTTCTTCTTCATGATTTCCTACGTATCGAAGTCTATGAGCATATGAGTATAAGAAGTTTTATACAAGATAAAGAGAAGAGATATGTTACGAGCATGACGATACCAATGATGAATAATAGTCTGGAAGTCCTAAATTTCAGGATATGGCATTATTACAAAGCTAATGATGCTTATGTAACTTCCATGATATTATGTTCCCTACCTCCCCATGACTTCCCTACCTTCTGGAAAACTAAGAGCTTATGATCATAAATAGCCACGTGGGATAAGGGTAAGAGGAATGTTATGAGCACGATAATGAAGATGATAAACTTAAGTCTAAAGATTCTAGAGTTCATGGTATAATGTTTCTACCAAGCTTACGACATTAACTATAATCTATTGGTGTTACTTGTTGTATACACTCACCTTATATACTAATTCCTTCAAGGTGAGGCGGAATACCTATGAATTCCCCCATAATGTAATCGGGGGTTCTCGACCTTATGTCACCCCGACATTGTTATAGATTGTCCAATGTTCTGCAAAGTTGCGAGTCTAGGTTCATAGAGGATTTCATATGAGATAAAGGTAAGAGATATGCTATATAAACGATAGTGGTAATGTTGAGCTTAGTCCTAGAGATTATAAAGTCTATCCTACGATATTCACACGAAGTCCATGCTACGAATATGATGTAACTTTCATAGATTGTCTTTAAATTTAAATGTATGCATAAATGAAAGGTTACTATATGCTTATAAGATGTATGTGATGACAATGATGATGATGAGATATCCAATCCCTGTTTATGATGTATGTGATATGGTCGAGCCACTACGTGGCCAAATATGGAAGATATGTATGTGATAGTATCGAGCCACTACGTGGTCGAATACGGATACTGCAGAGCCACTACGTGGCCGAATACGGATATTATCGAGCACCTATGTGGACGAATACGGATAATGTTTTATGTGTGTGAGCAGATAAGATACTACGATGTTGAATTATATGACATAATGATTTATACGTTGTGATGATTCATGTACGACAATTATGTATATATGATATATGTATGAAATGTATTCATCCCTAAAGGTCGCGCAGGTTTTTCCTTCACCTTATGACTTATGATTTCTCTATCATGCTTATTTCATTCATGCCTTACATACTCAGTACAACATTCGTACTGACGTCCGTTTTCTTTGGACGCTGTATTCATGCCCACAGGTAGACAGGGAGACGGCACAGACCTTTAGGAGCTAACAGCAGATTTGCAGGAGCACTCCATTATTCCGGAGGTGCTACATGGGTTTATACTTTTGTGTATATATATATGTATGTATTTTGGGCACAACGGGGTCTTGTCCCATCCTTATGTCTAGTACTCTAGTAGAGGCTCGTAGATACGCAGTATGGTCTCACGAGGATGCTATTATGTATATATATATATATTATTTTGATGGTCGTGAGGCATATGTATATTAAAGTAATTATGTTTCAAAATGAAAGATGATTTTCTTATAATTGAGTATAAATTTGATAAAAGAGCATTAAATGAGTATGTTGAGTAATAGAACGAACGGTGCTCGGGGGTTAGCCCCGGGTACCCGTCACGGCCCCTAGCGGGGTCATGACAATAAATATAGCCCTTAGCTATCATCTTTCTTGCCTTAAGGTAGGAAATAAACCTACCTTTTGGAGAGGCTGTATTACCCTTCCATTCAAACACGGGCTCTCCTGGAAATTGACATTGAACTACTTTCATTCGGCAGTCAACATTAGCATAACATGAGGCCAACCAATCCATACCCATAATCACATCAAAATCTAACATCTCTAACTCAACTAAATCAGCTTTAGTCTGGCGGTCCCATATCACAATTACACAATTTTTATACACTTGTCTAGCTATCACGGGATCACCAACTGGAGTAGATACCTAAAAAGGCTTAATTTGCTCAGGTCTCACCCCAATACGACCAGCGACATACGGAGTAATATAAGATAGGGTAGAACCCGGATCTATCAATGCATACACATCATGGGAAAATACTGATAATGTACCTGTAACCCCATCTGGGGAGGAATCAAGGTCCTATCGTCCTGCTAAAGCATGCATACGGAGCTGAGTGGTACCTAAAGTAGATGGTCCCCCTCTACCCCTACCTCGGCCTGCTGGAATATGGGGAGTCTGCCCTACCGGGCGCACTGAAGATGAACCAGCCACTGATCCTGTGGGCTGAACCCCAACTCTACCACTCATCGACGGGCCATCTCTCATTATGTGCCCAACCTGGTCACATGCATAGCAAGCATCTGAACCTTGCCGACACTGTCCGGAATATAGTCTACCGCACTGGCTGCACCGCGGTACTGGGGGTCTCCTCTGACTATAATCTCCCCTAAATTGAGAATCTGCGGCCCTCAAACTCTGACGCTGTCCTGATCGAAAGGATTGATCAAATCTCCTACCTACAAATCGTAGAGGCGCACTAGTCGCCGATTGGCCCGAATGTCTAGAATATGCCTGTATTGATCCCTCTCTATAATCACTTCCGGCCCCCATAGATCTGGCCCTCTTGCTTTGCCTTCTATCAATGTCATGATCACCCCTTTGCGGATGTTGTTGCCCTTCTAAATTCTGGGCATAAGCTTGAATACGAAAAATATCCATCCCATCTTGCAACGAAGACGACAAACAATCCTTGAACAAATGTGGCCCTAAGCCACTCACAAATCAATGCACGCTATCTCCCATGTTGGCCACCATAGTCGGGGCATATCTTGCCAAGGAATTAAACTGAAGGCTATACTCCCGCGCACTCATAGTTCCTTATTTCAAATTTAAGAACCTATCCACTCTAGCTCGGCAGACCTCGGGTGGCAAATAGTGGCGGATGAAGGCATCTACAAATTCTTTCCAAACGGGAGGAGGCGCATTCTCCTTTCTTGATGATAGCCAATTGTTGTACTATAATACCGCCAAATCTCGGAGTCTATAAGATGCCAACAGCCACAGATTCGGTTTCAGAGGCATGAATAATCTTCAATGTTCTCAATATTTCATCAATAAAACTTTGCGGGTATTCATTCGGCTTTGACCCAAAAAATTCCGGAGGATTCAAACTCATGAAATCACTGGCCCTGGTACTAGCTGCTCGATCACTTGGACCCGCATTCTGCCGCTGTGCCTGGGCGGCAACTAACTTTGGTAATAGCTGGATAGCCTCGATCACTTGTTGACCCGAGGCAACATGTGGAGGAACTGGAGCTGAAGCTCCTCCTTGTTCTTCTACATTGGGCGGGGTGGAGGAAGTATTAGATGGGGCCTCATTATGTGACTCGGCCTCTTCTACATTCATTAGCAGCTATCTTTCTACCCGCCTTTTCATCGTAGTATTTCCCTTCTGGGCGGCTGTAGCTTTTCCCTTTGGCGGCATTTCTGAAATCATAGCACACTATTAAGGAGGAGAAAATCTTATAACACAGTTCTATCGCACGATCTCTTAAGGTGAAAGATGGTCATTTTTCCTAAATGCCCGGTAGCCTCTTGTTTATTAGTATGGCGTGCAACACACCATAAACAAGACTCTACTAGACACGGCTCGCAGACACTTACTAGGACTAAAATGCTCTGATACCACTTTTGTCACGACCCGACTAGGGGCCATGACGGGTACCCGGGGCTAACCACCAAGCACCACTCATTCTATTACTCGTCATACTCATTATACGATTCTTCATTATTCTTGGGCTCATAATCATAGGAAAACCATTTTTTTTATTTGAAAACATAATTACTTTTATATACAGAAGCCCTTCGGCTATCAAAATAAAATATATACAATGATAACATCGTGAGACCATACTAACCACACATGCGTATCTACGAGCCTCTACTAGAGTACTAAACATATGGACGGGACCCCGTCGTGCCCAAAATACATATACATATATATACACGAAAGAATAAGCCAAATAGCACCTCCGGAGTAATGGAGTGCTCCTGTAAATCTGCTGATAACTTCTACGAGTCTGGATCACCTCCCTGTCTACCTGTAGGCATGAACACAGCGTCCAAAGAAAACGGATGTCAGTACGAACATTGTACTGAGTATGTAAGGCATAAAAATAATGATATATCAACGAAATACGGAGACATCAAGTGAAGAGCGATCTATAACTGTTTGTCACTTAAAACTGGAATAATGCATGCTAACTTACTTCATAATCATCATCATATCATGTATGCATATAGGTATAAGCTGCCCGACCATATAGGTACGGTGTTATAATCATTAGCCAGCGTCCAGGCCTCCCACGTCCGGGGTACCATCTCATGCCGCCCATTAGTGGTGTCTGCCCATGCCATCTAGACATGGTGTATACGCTGCCCGCTTCAGCCGTGTCTGCCCGGCCATGTAGGCGCGGTGTGATAGCATCATGTACATCTCATAGACTTATCATATTCTCATCATACTATTATCATAATACATGACTGGAAACTTAAGACAATTATACTCTATCGGGGTGACATAAGGTCGTGAACCCCCGATTCCGTTATGGAGCATTTATAAGCATTCTGCCTCATCTTGAAGGAATTAGCATATAATATGAGTGTATACAATGAACAACATCAATGCATCATAATAAGAATCACTAGCTTTGTAAAAATATAGTATCATAGGCCTTAGACTTTTCAGACTTAAGACTCATCATTATCATGTTCATAATATCTCTTATTCTTAACTCATATGGCTATTCATGAGCATAGACTCTTAGTTTTTCCGGAATGTAGGAAATTCATGGAGGAGGAGGAAATACCATACCATAGATTCATGCCTTTGAAAGAAAGGACTAGCCTTACATACCTCTTTCGTTTAGCTACTCAATCGCTTGAACGTTCCTCTTCAATATTCACGTTTCTACCTTCAAGAGAGTTTATACATATATTAGATAATCGTTAACATAAGCGTGTTTGAACTAAGCTAGAGAAAATTGAGCAGCATATCCTTTATTTATACTACTCTCTCCATCTCATATATCAACTCCCAAAGTCAATAAGATCACTCATAATATCATTATCAATAACTTTTATCAAATTCATCATTATCCAATCCCCACAATTTTCTCTCAAGGTCATCCATAATCATTATCATAGCACAACATTACATTCATTCTCATCTAATGTTTCTATCATGCTCTTAACATCATTCATAACGTAATTACACTCACAACATATCAATATTCATGATTCACCGCAACTACTACTCAAAATGGCACTATTCCCACATTCATGACCCATTTTCTATCTCCTTCTACAATCCAAGTGTTTCAACTTTTCAATACCTTGAATAACATGGAAAGACCATAAACCTTACCTTAGATAGTGTAGGAATATGCCTTGATTTGAAATATTTCTCTTTCACCAAAACCCTCATTTCCATTGATATTCCTTGGCTTGGATGCACTTTAATGTGTTTCTTACACTTGAGTTTTTTGGGTTTGATGAAATTGATCATCAATTTCTCTTGGGTTCTTGTATATGAAGTGTGTGGGAGTTTCTAGAGAAGTCTTGAGTTGTGGAGAAGAATGAAAATGAAATGAAAATAATGAACTTGGGTGCTCTTTTTATAAATTAGAAATCTGTCCCGACGAAATTATACGGACATTTATACGGTCCGTATAAATTTAAACGGTCCGTATAAGTGACCGTGAAATTTCTTCGGTAACCATCCCTTTCTGTGTCAATTTGACGGCACATTATATGGTCCGTATAAATTTATACGGTCCGTATAAGTGACCGTGAAATCACCCTGTCAACTTCTCACTTCTGTGTCCATTTTATGGCACACTATACGGTCCGTATAAGTGACCGTGAAATCACCCTGTTAACTTCTCACTTCTGTGTTCATTTTATGGCACATTATACGGTCCGTATAAGTGACCGTATAATACCATCAGTGAGGGACTTCACTGTGACTATTCTGCGGTCCATTATACGAACCGTATAATCGGCCGTAGAACCCATCTTTTCTCCGATCTTGTTCTCGTCACTTAGTTTGATCTCCAATCCTTATGGAACCTTCTTGATACTTGTTTAACTCCTCATTAACAATCTAAGGGATGTTATAATTCTTCTCCAAGGTATTATTAAATCATCATTAACTTGTTACTCGTAAATCCTTTCCGACACACAACATATACCTTGCTTTCCTTAACAACTTTCGTCTCTCACCTCAAATGTCTTTGAAATATTATTTAAAATCATCAAACGTTATTTCTTACTTACTAAAACATCGTATACGTCGTGCCCTTCATTATTTTATTCACGAAATGTTTTTCGAGGTGTAACAATAATCATCGTAGACATATTCTCATCTTTGACATCATCATTGTCACTACAAAAACATGTCCGTCGTTGTAGTCATAAAAGCTTACAAAATCATAAACCTTTGTTTTGAAAAAATACGGGCATTTTGGAAAACATTTATGGGTTATCAGGAAGGAAATCATGCCTTAGAATCATAGACTTAACTTTTGATAACAAGGAAGATATGGAAACATTTATGAAGTCATAACATAGGAATCATGCCATTGAAAGAAAGGGACAAGCCTTAACATACCTTTCGGTCGCCTTAGTCGTTCAACATTTATCCTTCCAAGCTCGTAAATCTACATATAAACCATTCATACTATTATTAGGCTCAAAGTCATACTCTCATCTTAAGCCTTCAATTTAATTCCATTTAGAATCTGCCGAAATTCGGGCAGCACCTCCCCTATTTATATGCCTAGCCCGAAATCACAATTCAGCAACCAACAACAACAACAACAATACCAACATCAATAACATCAGCATCAATACCAAAATATTTCATAAAACACCCCACGCGATGTTTGTCCAATTTCTCAACTAACAACTTTATTATACAACCATTTCATCGCTCTATCTTCGTAAATAAACCAAAAGTAATATTAATAAGGATAAATTCATTCCTTATTTTTGTTAAAACAGCAATATCTTCAATATCCACCTTGAATCCACTTCAAAACCATACTAGAATCACATCTATGCATTTATCCGAGCTTAAACTACTACTCCGCCACTTCAAAATTGCTCACTTTTTGTTTCCCTTGCTCTTTCTCTTCAATTTCTGTAATTTTCTAGCAAAATCTGATGTAAAAAGTGGGTTATTACCCTTTATATAAGGGTCAAATTCGGGTCGGGTTCACTGTAGCATTTTACTGTAGCAGTACTCTAGCACGCGTTTCTACTCTGTCAGCTGAACTTGTAACGTCCATAATTCTCTACTCCAATGCTCTATCGATTAGCGGTTTGTTGCGTTAGAAACTAGACTCAAAGAAATTCATTTTAGGCTTTTGTTTCACATTAAAACACTTCATATGCTAAGAGATATTCATCCCCCAAGTTGGACAAAATCTTTCACACAAAACATTACCCATCCTTTCTCCAAAGTCATACTACTTCATTTATTCCACTCATTTCCTTATAAAATCTTCCGGTATACCTTATATACATCCTTCACTCATTAAATATACTTAATAATGCTTGCCCCTTATATTACAAAGTGGTTTTACTTAACCCTAACTCAACGTACTTATGTTTCAAATTTGATAAGTGCTCTTCGAAGATACGGGGTGTAACACTTTATGCTAATAATGACTCAATTGACACATGTTACCGTGAATTTTATGCCTATCCATGAACGCATACATAAATACGTAAATTCATTTTTATGAGGCATTTTATGAGATATGAGATGGTCCGTTGAGGCTGGGAAACAGGTAAGATTGATGTGTTTAAACCCGAGGAGAAGTGTTTCGGGTATGATGATATATGTTACACGGATATAATATTATATGATATGATTGATATGGCTCTCCCCCAGTCCAAGTGTATATGTTAGATGTCATTAAGAGGTATATGGACCTCGCGAGTGCCCTAGGTGTCATGACTATAAGGTATGGCCTATAGCATGTGTGTACCAGGTATGTGATTTGGCCAGTGCATTGCATTCATACATTCACTCATTTGAGCCATTGCATTCTCACATAATTATTTGATTATGCGTTGTATTAGGTGAAGCATGACTAAAGGTTAAGAGGTATATGTATAAAGGTTGGTTGTGTGGTTTCACTTGGTGTGCTTCTTATAAATCATTATATGCTTTATGTGTTATTCCTTCATTTTTTGCCTATGATACCTACAGAGTACTAGTGGTTTGTACTCACCTACTCTTGTTGCAGTTTTTCTTGTGCAGATATAGACCTGTGTTCCAGCTCCAGCCCTTGCGGCTGATCCTGAGGTTGCCTTATTCCAGATTCTAGGGTGAGCTTCAGTTAGACCCGCAAACCTGCATCTCTCTTATTTTATTATGTTCCTTTCATCTCGAGACAAATTTCTATTTTTGCTTTGTCAAATACTTGTACTTCTATTTAGAAGCTCTTGTACGAGTTAGAACAGGTTTCGGGTTGTATTTGACTAAGTTACATTTCACACACATATATTTATGTTAACACCATTGGACAATGTTACAAGCATAATAAATTCATTTACTTTAATTTATAAATGATTAGCTATTTCGTGGATGGTTTGCCTACCGGTGGAATGGTGTAGGTGCCATCATGACCCGTAAATTCGGGTCGTGACACATGGTTTAACCACTTTTAACCTCAAATGTAATCTTATTAATACGGGATGTAACGTCCTCCGTCCCTTAGGAACATTCCTCCTCAAATGTAGAATTCTTAGATACTTTATGAAAATTCGATAGAGTCTCCTCTATAAACTGGACTATACCAAACCCGCCACACAGCTAGAGACACACTATATATGCGACACAAGGATATAGATAATCAATAATATCTTTTTGGCCTCACAAGGCCATCAATGTCAACGAAAATATTACAAATTATTGCTTACCTCAAGTGAATCAATAACTCCATCACAGATCAAACTATATCGCCTCATCTGGAGTGTCATCTTCGATCTGAAACAAGTGAGGGTATTTTAACTTCCTTTCTTCCTCGGCTTCCCACGTCATCTCTTAGACGTTCTTGTTTCTCCACAGTTCTTTCACGAAAACTATATCTTTGGTCCTCAGCTTACGGACCTGCCGATCTAAGATAGCAAGTGGGACTTCCTCATAGGAAAAGTCCTTTGTAATCTGAACATCATCAACAGGGACAACTCGAGAAGAGTCTCTGATACATTTCTGTAGCATAGCAATATGGAACACAGGAAGAATAAACTCCAGCTCTGGAGGAAACTCTTGCTTGTAGGCCAGTTGGCCGATCCTCCGTAGAATTCCATAAGGCCCAATGTATCTCGAGCTAAGCTTGACTATTCTACTGAATCTCACAGCGCCTTTCATAGAGAAACCTTCAAGAATACCTAATCTTTAACCTGGAACTCCAAGTCTCGTTATCGCATATCTCAATATGACTTTTGCTGACCTTCTCTACGGCCTGGTGGACCAAATCATGTCCTAATAGCTCTATAGGGGATCTACACTTCCGGCCGTATAAAGCCTTATAAGCAACCATTTTGATGCTTGAATGATAGCTATTGTTGTAGGCGAAATTGATATGTGGAAAATGATCATCCCAACTTCCTTTGAAGTCAAGCACGTATGCTCCTAACATGTCCTCGAGAGCCTAAATCGTGCGCTCAGGTTGGCCTTCTGAAAGGTTATCCTAAGATTCACCCGCGTCCCCCAAACACCTCTAGAAAGATATCCAAAAATTAGCTATAAATTATTCCCCTCTATCAGATATAATGGATACTAAGACGTCATGGAGCCATACTATCTCCTTAATAAATAACCTCGCAGCAAGAAGTGGGCTGACTTCGCTAGTCTATTAACAATCTCCAATATGGAGTTGAACTTATGATATGAATAGGGAAAACCTGTAATGAAATCCATATTAATCATCTCCTATTTCCATGTCGGAATCTCTATATTCTGAACTAGCCCATCGGGCTTCTGATTCTCTATCTTCACTTGTTGGTAATTAGGGCACTAGGCTACGAACTAAGCGATGTTCTTCTTCATATCATTCCACCAATAGCTTAGTCGTCCCTATGTGGATAGAATAGCGGGAATAATGTGCCTCTTTCAGGATCTGATGTTGTAGTCCCGCTATATCTGGAGCATATAGATGACCTCGGTACCTCAAGACCCCATCTTCGGTTACCTCGAAGGCTGTCACCTCTTTTTGCTGAACTTTCTCATTGAGCTATAATAGAATAGGATCCTCGTACTACCACTCCTTCACCCCTGCTACTAAGGATGATACTGTTGTGTTCTGGATCATAACCCCGTTGTATCTGAGTCCAATAACCGGACTCAAAAACTAGCTAGCTAATGTAACTCTCGAGCTAACTCACTCTTCTCGGCCTCGAAGTACGATAAAATGCCTATGGATCTGCGACTAAGGGCATCGGCTACAACATTAGCCTTTTCTGGATGCTGTAGAATAACAACATTATATTCTTTCATAACTTTAGCCACCAGCTCTGTTGCAAGTTCAGCTCTTTTTGCTTGAAGATATATCAAAGGCTCTTGTGGTCTGTAAAGATATGAAGAAGTATGCCATATAAGTAATGCCTCAAAATCTATAGTGCGTGCACAACTCCAGCTAACTCTAGATCGTGGATCTAATAGTTCTTCTCATGCTTCCTTAACTATTGCGAGGCATAAGTAACTAGCTTACGATGTTGCATCGGAACACATCCTAACCTGACGCATGAAGTGTCACAATAAATTGCATAGCCCTCTGATCTTTTTGGAAGTGTCATAACTTGTGGTGATGTCAATCTGCCCTCCAGCTCTTGAAAGCTTCGCTCGCAAGAATCTGTCCACTGGAACTTAGCTTTTTTCTGAGTTAGCTTCGTGAATGTTGCTGAAAGAGAAGAGAAACCCTCTACGAATATCCTGTAATAACTAGTTAAACCCAAGAAACTACGAACCTCTATCGGAGTCATAGGTCTAGGCCAAGTCTTCACGGCCTCTATCTTCTGCGTATCAATTCTTATACCCTCTTCTGTTATAGTATGGCCTAGGAATGTCGTAGAATTCAACCATAACTCACACTTAGAGAAGTTCGCATATAGCTCGCTTACGATCCTGAAGTACCTGAAGCACTGCTCGCAAGTGATCTGCATGTTCTACTTTTGATCGTGAATAAACTAGAATATCTTCTATAAATAAAATCATGAACAAATCGAAGAATGGCCTAAATATGTTGTGTTACATCTTGTAGTTTTATACATTGAGATTCGCTGTATGTTAGGTGCCATATTCTTGGACACCAAGGCTGTTTCTGAGGTTATATGAGGTTGGATATGAATATCTTATGTTTATAAGGGTTTTAGTTCATGTTTGGTACGTTACAAAAGGATTAGAGGATAAGTGAATCGAAGCGGAAAGGTTTGTCAAAAGTTGATTTTGGAAAATATGGAATACGAATCGTATTTTATATGATATGGTCTGTATTCTGTGATACGGACCGTATTTAAGGACTTGGAAAATTTCCAGAGAAGGAAGTTTGGCAGGTGGAGAAATAGGGACGCTAATATGGTCCGTATAATTTTATACGGCCAAAAAGTTGGCCGTATAATTTTATACGGCCAATATTTTTTTTGGCGATGGGTTTTTCTAATTTTACATATTAAGACTCCCTTCATTCTTAAGTCATTTTAAACCCAACCCAAGTTCATATAAGCTCTAGAAACCTCTCCTATTATATTCAATTACTTCCCCAGGCATAAAATCAAAGATTAATGTGAAAATCAAAGTGCTTAAGGTTTTCATAGTTTTGTTGAAACTTGTCTCTTCTTCTTGTAGAAGTTTTGGAGGACATTTTAAGGTTAAATAATTTTGGATTTGAAGTGTTCTTGTGTTCTTGAGTTCTTGAGGTAAGATTTCATCTTTTTTCCTTGTTTATGAGTTTATGTGGTAATTATGCTAAGGTTTGAGGGAAAGTAATTGGAGGAAAGGTTCAAACATGAACTTGATGATATTTTGAATTGTAATTTAACTTGAGCTATGATTGTTAGTGTGTTTTGAGAAAAAATCTTGTTATGAGGGATAATAGTTAATGTACAGGAAGTGTTGTATACAAGTATATATAGGGCTGCTTAATGGTATATCTTTAAATGTTGTGAATATGAGCTCACAGGAGATCATATGAGGTTGTTATGATAATTATTGGTTGTGGATTTGGTGGTGATGATTAAGAAATAGGGGAAAGGCTGTCCATTTCACTTTAAAATCGAGTTATCATTGATAAACATGATATACAAGCGCCATCTATGTCGTATATGTATTCCTTTGTTATAGGAGTGGTGCTCTAGTGGTGATAAGCTTGTTGATAGATTATTTGGACAACTTGTGGTATGTTAAGGCTAACTCTTCTTTCATTTTGGCATGATCTATAACAAAACAAAACGTAAACGTAAACGAAAGTCATTCCATAACGACTCTAATCTTAGATATGTTAGAAGCTTCTGTTCTTGACCTCCTTATGATGATATTGATCTTGTCTTATGATTATTTATCTTTCAAAGCAAGTTATGTTGATGATGATACATCCATAATGATAATCGGAGGTGCAACGACATTACATCTCTCTGATAGATTCATAACACTTCTTTGTGCTCTCATGCATGCTATATATATATATATATATATATATATATATATATATATATATATATAGCATACGTATGATGATGATAGCCCCAAAGAGTGGCTTAATGATGATGATATAGTGCCATAGTGTGGCTTATATATATATATATATATATATATATATATATATATATATCTTTTTTAAAAAGAAATCATGCATGTCATACGCCCTCAGTGGCATTCAAATGTATAGGTTGACTCTCTTTTATCTCATGTTACCTTCATGTCTTTATTATGTTGTTCTTCATGCCTTACATACTCAGTACTTTGTCCGTAGTGACGCCTTTTTCCTGAGGCGCTGCGATTCATGCCCGCAGGTTTAGGTAGGCAGGTTGACGATCCGCCCCAGTAGGTTGCTGATCAGCTGACATCACAGCAGTCCTCTCGTTCCGAAGTTATGGTCTAGTTTTGGTATGATATTCTTTTGTGTACATATGGGTATGGCGGGGCCCTGTCCCGGCCTCTTTATGTTAGATACTCCAATAGAGGCTTGTAGACAGTCATGGTTTAGATAGGTTTTGTATGGCCCCTTCGGCCTGTATTTTCGTTGTATAGTACTTCTCAGTAGCATTATTGGCTTGCTCAGCTTTTGACCAGTATAGTTTCATAGTATGTCTTCTTGAGCTCATCCCTCTCTAAGTATCTTTCTCATATAACTTAGCAGACTTTCATCTGGTGACCCCCGAGGTCCACTCTAGTTCATGATTATGAAAGAAAAGTATGTTTAGTAGTGCTCTGCAGGTAGGGTTCGGGTGCTCGTCATGGCCTCCAGTTTGGGTCGTGATAGACTTGGTATTAGAGCAGTTGCGTCCTAGGGTTGTCTACAATTCATGTCTAGTAGAGTCTTGTTTATGGTGTTTCGTGCACCACATTTATAAACAAGAGGCTGCAGGGAATTTCGGAAGATTGTCCTTCTTTATTATCTTAGATCGTGCGATAGACCCGCACCATCAGGATTTCTTTTCTAATAAGCTATTGTGGTTTCAGTGATGCCTGTGATATGGAGAGCTTCAGCCAGCCAAATAGGCAAGGTTGTGACAGATGAGGGTACCTATAGGGTGCCACCAGTAGCTGCAGGCCAGGGCGAGTCTCAGAGTGAGGCCCCATCTCAGTCTTGTCAGAGCACTTCTATTCAAGCAGATCCTAGGGGGGCTGTAGCTACAGTACCCCCCAGTTCCTCCACATGATGCCTCAGGCCAGGAGATGCGAGAGGCTCTTCGATTATTGACTCAGCTAGTAGCCGGTCGGGCCCAACGAAACGGTACGGGTACTAGTTATGATGATAGGGCTATTAGTGCCAGGTTTTGAGACTTCATTAATTTAGACCCTCCAAAATTCTTTGGATCGAAACCAGATGAGGACTCGCAGGATTTTATAGATCGGATGTTGAGGACGTTGCGGGTAATGCATGCTTCAGACACTAAGTCAGTAGAATTGGCTTCATACCAGTTGCAAGATGTTACGGTCCATTGGTATGAGAACTAGGTGTCATTCAGAGGGGCTAATGCACCCCCACCCACGTGGAAGGAATTCATAGATGCCTTCTTTCAGCATTATTTACTGCCAGAGATTCGACGGGCCCGAGCTAATTGGTTCTTGAACCTTAGATAGGGGAACATGATTGTTTGGGAGTACAGTCTTTACTTTAATTTATTGATTAGATATGTTCTAGTTGTTGTAGCTGAGATGGAGGATCTGGTTCACTAGTTTGTGATCGGTTTGGGACTGCACTTGATTAATGACTGCATGACAGCCTCACTTAAGATAGGCATGGATATTTCCCGCATTCAAGCACACGCTTAGAACCTTGAGGAGCGTAAGCAGCAACGGAGGGTCGAGCGTGATCATGATAGGGGTCATAGTAAGAGAGCTAGATCTTCAGGCTCTGAAAGTGAGTTCAGAGATGGTCGCGGGTCAGAGATTTGATCGATCTACTTATTCAGGACTAGGTCAAAGCTTTATAGCCTCAGGTTCTCGGTATAGAGATGAGTCAGGCCAGATGAGGCCACTTTTACCACAATGTACTCCGTGTGGTAAGCTACATACCGGGCGGTGCTGCTTGGGTTTAGATGTTTGTTATGCTTGCACTTAGCCAGGACATATTATGCGTGACTGTCCATCAAGTGGTCGTAGAGGTGTAGTTCAGTCGATAGGATCAGCAGTAGGTTCTTCGTCATCTGTATGCCCTCCTGGGCAGGTTTCTCAGATATTAGCCGATCGTGGTAGAGGCAGAGGTGGAGCATCTAGTTCGAGCGGTCCTCAGAATCGTATTTATACATTATCTAGTTGACGGGATCTCGAGTCTTCCCCTGATGTTATTACTGGTATACTATCAGTCTTTTCCCATGATGTATGTGCGATGATTGATCCTGGTTCTAAGTTGTCGTATGTTACTCTCTTTAATGCGGGTATGTTTGGGGTGAAGCCCGAGTCGATTAGACCTGTTGATGATCCTGTTATAGCTAGACGAGTATACAGAGGTTGTGTAGTTATAATTTGTAATTATCATACCTGGGGATGGACTGGTTGGCCTCTTGTTATGCTAACGTTGATTGTAGAACAAAGATGGTCCGGTTTCAGTTTCCAGAAGAGCCAGTGCTGGAATGACAAGGTAATACAGCTTCACCGAGAGGTAGGTGTTATAACCCGTATTTTGTACGTTCGGATAATTAGAGATAATTGCGAAAAGTCAAAGGCAAGACCATTTTCCAAAATTATTTCAATGAACAAGTTGTTTACTAGTATGGAAATATTGAGGAGGGCTAAGGGTAAAAAGGAAAATTAGCAAGATGGCTCATAAAAACATTGCGGAAGGCTAAGGGAAAATTTGGAAAATAAATTTTCATGAATTACAAAACAAAAAAAAAAAGGGGAAAGAAAGTGGGCTTGACTAATTTGGGCCCAAGGTGGCCGGCCATGTGGGGTGGCACAAGGCCCACATGGAGGCCTAATATATATTCCCAAAAGATGACTAATTAGTCACAATTTTCATTCTTAATATTTGGAAATAGAAGAAGCTTGGAAAAGACTCCAAACAAAGCCATATTCGGCCAAGAGAGGAGAAAAATTAGAGCCTTCAATTTTGATCCAAAAAAATATTTTCTTCTAGTGTTCCTACTAGTTTGAAGGTCCTCTTTAATGTGGTATAATTGTTGGAGCAAGAGAACCACTATTTGTTGCAAGTTCATAATTCTAGACCAAAGGAAAATCAAGGAAAACGGTAAGAATTAATCTTCTTTTATATGTTATGGATGATTTGTGCATGTTGTGGTATGTAGAAAGGGATAAAATTCATGAGATATGTATATGTATGTCATGGCTGAATAGGGTGTGTTGTGTAGAGAAGATGAAATGATTTTATTTAGTAGTTTGATTGTTCCGTTGTGGATTCCATGATGTGAAATGAATGAAAACCATGAATTTAGTGTGTTGGAGTGGTGGCCGTGTGGTGTAGAGCTTGGCCGTATGTGTGTGTTGTGTTGTATAGGGAAGATGAATTAATTTTACTTAGTATGTTAGTTGTGTTGTTGTGGATTCTATAATGCAAATGAAGGATTAATGATTCAAGTTGAAGTTATAAGTGTTGGAAAGTCATTTTAGAAGCTAATAGGACTATAAAATTACTTTTTGTATTTATGGAAAATAATGTTAGCATGTGAAATGTTGGTTTAGTTCATGGATTGGGAAGAAGAAAATGTATTGTGGTTTTTGTTGCATTCGGAGGGTTTTGGGTGATGTAATATGTTGATTGGGTTGTTGGAATATTATGTGAATTGTTAGAAGTATTCTTGAATCATGTTAGAAAGATTTTGGATTAATACTTGAATGTGGGATCATTGGTGTTAGCTTGAAAATATGTGATTAAATTGGATAAATGAAATGCCGTGTGTCACGACCCAACCCCGCGGGCCGTGACTAGTGCCCGAATTGGGCACCCGAACACAATCACAAATCCGAGCGGCAAACAGATGACTTATACCGATACAAATATCAAACGCTACCTCAGATTATGTCAAACAGATCCAGGTATATAACAGAAGCCGACAAAGCGGTGTTTCAAATTTATAAAATTTTCAAAGAAAATTTCGGCAGAGTTTCTTTTGTTTTTCGGACTATCCAAAATAACCCTGTACACAGCAAATACCAACAAAGGCCACACAGGGCCAACAGAACAACATATACATGTGCGAGCCGACAAGGCTGCCATAACGAAAGAGATCATATGGACACAACAGTATAGTAGTAGGTACACACACCAACAAATAAGTCTACAGACCTCTAAACAGACCAAACGAATCATATGGCGGAACAGGGCCCCGCCGTACCCGGAACAAATATACATACATACATAACGAACAAAAGTATATACCAAAAGTGTATGCTCTGAAATGAGAAGAGCACTCCAAACAGCTGAAGGGGATATCCTAAACTGAGGGATCACCGAACTGTGCGTCTGTACCTGCGGGCATGAAACGCAGCCCCCAAAGAAAGGGGGTCAATACGAAATATGTACTGAGTATACAAAGCAGAATGTACAGAAAGCCAATCTGAGACATAACGAAATGGGTGTATCAAACATAAGTGCAAATCCAATCTTATCAAATTATTTAGTTTCAAATATGTGAGACATGCATAGGTACAGAAGAATATGGTCGCCCGCCTGTCAATGGCGCCATAAACACAGCACAACACCAGAAAGATTTCAAATCTCCGTATCCCCATCACATATCACATCACAACATAACGCCATATACAACACGTCACCAAACATAAGTGGAACCCGACCCTCATTAGCGAGTAGCTCGGAGAACCATAACACAGCATAACTCCGGAGTATATCAAAATGCGCACGATAACAGAACCGGCCCGGGACTCGGCGAAACGAATAACTGAATGCACGAATAGAGTCGTGAGTATTCATATGCATAAAATCATTATCATAAATTCAAACATAAGTAAAATGATCATATTTGGAAATCGAAATAATAGTCTTAACAAATTCTTTCAAAAGTTTCCGAATTTCATAAAGGAAAGTCGCGGGGCTCACGGATGGTTATTTACCCGAGTCGGGCCCGCATATAGAAAACATACATATCACATGCCATATAGGCTCCTACAAAAGTATTGAGGTAATCCGAGCATTTATGTGCAAGAAATGGCATTCAAGAATTACGAAAAATCCTTAAAGTGAAACCTTTCTATACAAAGTTCAGAAAGCGATTATTTCAAAGACGTGAAGGTTCATACTTTTATCAAATCATGCATAAGAGTGCCAAATAATACATATGGATCATATCATGCTCGGATTTCGAATCATAGGAATTGCCTTAAGGCTTTAATCTAGCCTATGTAAAACTAAGACATGCCAAAAAGAAAGGAGGTTGCTTTACATACCTCGAACGCACTTCCAAGCTAGCCAATCTAAAGCTACTCCAAATTTACGCCTCGGGCTCCCCAAGGTCTACAAAATGTTCCAATGAATATCCAATATTAACCATAGGCATATTAAGAAATTTTTCATTCCAACTAACTCTAAATTCTACAAAAAATTCGGCAGCACTCCCCCTGTAAATAAGCCATCCCGAGAATTTATCTCGCTTAAAAATCAATAACAACAACCACAATAACCAATCTAGCAACATCAATAATAAATTCGGAAGGCAAAATAATATTAATAGCTCTCTTTTTCATCATTCGACAACTTTCCAAATATTCAATTCAACGGCTCACATTCAAGCCACCACATCGCTCACACATTTAATTATCAACCCGAGTCTTTACCACAATATTCTACGACATTCTAAACAATTCACAATTTTTCTCCCAATTGGCCGAAAACAGCCCTTTGGCCGAGAGCAGCTCTCTTTTTAATTTTCCTCATTTTCAAGTCATGTCTCGTCTCAACAATCCACAATATAACGATGTTATTCTCATATAATATACCAATTACATTAACGCACGATAAGCCTCAAAACAGCCCGCACAATCTCCCATCAATCATAAGTCATTAAATGTTCATTTCAAGACTAGAATTCATGACGACGACAACTAACATACTAAGCGGTAGTAATGCGATCTTCGACACCTTATAAAACTCACATTCGTCTATATACATATGTTAAAGATTCCTATATATACGAATTTCGTTCAATGCACAAAGTTCTCCATTCTACAACAATTTAACATGATACAAGAATAAATTCATCAATCCAATACCACACAACACACCCCCACTTACACGGCCAACATGCCAAACACACAACCCCACTTCAACATTCTATATTTCATGATTTCTATCCATTTTAGCATACTACAATAGGCATACAAGATTCACAATACATAAACAAGATGAAATCTTACCTTTGTTCTTCACTTCCTTAAATAGTTAGGGTTTGCAATTGGGCACAACTAGTGGTTGGATGACCCAAACAACTCTTCCACGTTACTTAGGGACTTCTAAATAGTTGATTTATACCAAGGAAATAATTTTGGGGTGGCTTGATTTGGATTTGGTTTTTCTTGGTTTGTAGCCGACAGGGGTGTTGAAGGTGGTCTTCAACTCGTTGATTTTTTTCTAAGTCTTGCAATGGGGAAAAGATGACTACTTTGTCATACGTTAGGCTCATATAGTTGTTGTCCAAGTGTCCTTGGCCCACACATGGAGTGGACCAATTAAAATTGGCCACAAAATGTGTGGGACCAATTTAAGGACCACACGGCCAAGGGCCTCACTTTGCATGAATTTTTGACTTCCAACAATATTACATTTGGTCCCAAATTTTTAAAATGTCCAATGCCAACAATTTCATACACAACTTATGTCTCAAAATAAAATCAAAGGTCAAAAGTCCCGACTTCAAATCCCGAAATAATCCTGGCCTTAAATTATCATAGTTAATCCGGGTTGTCCCAATGTATAAAAAAAGGGGACGTAACACCGTGAATTATGTGACAAGAGTTGTTGATGTTAGAATATGTTTTGGGATTGATTGTTGAAGTTGTTAGTATGATTGTTGGCAATGTTGTTGATAATTTGGCCGAGTTAAATTCTCGGATTGTTGTTGATAAACTTGACCGAGTTAGAATCTCGGGGATGTTGTATTTACAGGGAAAATGCTGCCGAAATTTCGGTAGAATATAAATGAATTCATTTGAAAGACTAAGACGAGTATATGTCGATGAATCTAATGATTATGTCAATTCCCTTGAATGTAGATTAGCAAGTTTGGGCGAATAAGCGTAGCTAGTTGGTCGTGGGACAGGTATGTAAGGCTTACCCCTTCTTTCTTTTGGCATGTCCTAGAGCTACGTAAGGTATGACATAACACGCACCTCGGGGTAATTCTACTCTTTGATTCCGAGCTTGATTATGAGGCCTATTCTGTTATATCCCGCATTTTTGTACAGTCGGATAATTCAAGACAATCGCGGGAAGACAACAAGCAAGGTCATATTTTTATTTTGTTAAGCATATGAGTTTCTTATGAAGAATTTAGAAGCGGAAATATTAAGAAAGGATAGGGGCAAAAAGGTAAAATGGCAATATGACTTGTGGAGATATGGAGGAAGACGAAGGGTAAATTTGGAATTTGGAAAATAATTTTTCATGAATTGCAAGACACAAAAAACAAAAAAAAAAAAGTGGGCTAGGGTTTGGGCCATGTTTGGCCGTCCACTTGGTGTGGGCTTAAGCCCACATCAAGGTCTAAGGAGTCAACATAAAAAGGATGACTAAGTCATCTTTTCCATTGAGTTCTCTAGAATTTTCAAGAAATTGAAGAACAAGAAAGAAGAAGAAACTTCTCCAAGGCCATTCGGCCCCCTTAAACTTGCAACAACTTTGAGCAATTTTTCACCAAAAATCATTCTCTTCTAGCCAAACAATTCCTTAAAGGGCCCTTAGCAAGGTGGAGTATTCATTGGAGCAAGAAAAACATATATTCACAAGTTGGAAATTCAAGAAAGTTGGAGAATCAAAGAAGGTGGTAAGAATTCATTCTCTTTACATGTTATGGATATTTTTGCATGTTGTTGTATACAAAAATGAGTTAATTTTATTTAGTATATTGATTGTGGTTGTGTGGATTCTATATTGCTAATAAAAGCTTAATAATCTTAGTGAAATGGTAGAAGTTGGAGACTTGTGGTTGAAGTTTATGTAAATTGAATATTATGTTTTTACATGTATGGAAGACAATGATATTAGTATGGTGTTGTTGGAATATATATTATAAGGTTGTTATTGTTTTTATTGGAGTTGGAAGGTTTTGAAGGAAGTAGCATATTGATTGAGTGGTTATAATGTATCTTGGATTGAATATTGAAATTGTTAGTATGGTTGTTGACATTATGTAAATAGTTTGGCTGGGTTGAATTCCCGGATTGTTGTTGATTAAAAATTTGCTAAGTTGAATGTTGTGGATGGTGTATTTACAGGGGAAATGCTGCCGGAATTTCGGTAGCCAAGTATTATCTTAAGATTCCAATTCTAAATGCTCTAATCAAAGTTTGGTAAATGTGACCAATTTGTAGATTTCGGCGGATTTGCAACTTGAACTTGGAATAGCATAAGGAGCGGAAAGAGGTATGTAAGGCTTTACTCTTCCTTCTATGGCATGTCTTAGACGTAATAGGTCGGATACGAGCCTTGGGGACAACTCTATTCTCCGGAATCCGCACCTAAAGTTACCCCTTTTTCATTCAAAAGAATTGAATTAAATTGTGTGAAATGTTGGAAAAACTTCCTAAACCTCTAGAACTTGCATAAATAGGACCCGACTACCTTAAAACTCTCACAAGTAACGCCATGACATGTAACATATGTAAATTGTGTACTCTACCTCACTCAGCCTGAGGTGGGCCCATTGTTCCCGGATTTTCCTTATTGTTCCGTTTGACTTATTTTGAAGCAGAATCCAAAGGAAACTCTTGATCCTTATCCCGATTATCAAACGATAAGTACTGTACCATTCTAACGGAAATATGTCTATGATGACCATGATAACGATGCTAAGGAAGAGAATACGTCTATGATAAGTATGACAAGAATAATTCCATGACTAAGAGTCTTAAGCTAAGGATTCAATGTGAATATGAAAGTGTTAAACTAGTTCTTAATCTTTAATTCTATTCCTTAGTTATGACACTATTTTCTAAAGATTTCAAAGTATAGGAATTGACGTCTATGATGCCCATGATTTCATTCTATGTTTAATTCTGATGCTATTCTTCGTTGATAGTCTCGCCTCAAAATACTCGTTCCTTCAAGGCGAGACAAAGCGATCACGGCTATTCCATAATGTAATCGGAGGTTACCGACCTTACGTCACTCCGATGGATACATGATTTTCCTTGGGCTCTCCTGCATGCTTATATGATATATGTATATGAGATATGTATATGTACATGGGGTGGGGAAAGGGATACATGGGGATGGGAAGGGAAACATGTTTCATTGCCACCTGGTCAGCTGGCTTATCATCCCGGACGCGGGATGCCCGGACGCGGGATATATGGGCGAGCCGATGTATTTCGGTGCTATGTGGGCGAGCCGACATTGTTCGGTGCTATGCTATGACATGATATGATATAACATGATATGATATGACATGATATGATATGATATGATATGATATGATATGATATGATATGACATGATATGATATGATATGATATGTTATGATATGATATGATATGATATGATAAGACATGACATGATATAAGTTCTATTTTCTATGTCTATGAAAAAGAAATGTTTTTAAAAGGGAAAGACAAGCATGCATGGTGTTACACCTCGGAAAAGTCTCCGTACATGTACAAGGAATAGAACGACAAGGGTATGAGTGTGGGGTGTTTTACTAAGCAAGGGGTGATGATTCGTGAATTTTTGGAAATGAAAAAGTTATGGAATTTTATTCAGCACAGGGGTCGTGAAGTGGTATACGGCCCGTAAAGTGATTTACGGACCGTAAACCACCATCGTCCTCCAGCCTTTCAAGTTTCAACTTTCTGTTAAGTGGTGAAATGCTTAAATACGACATGGAATACGGCCCGTAAACTAGTTTACGGACCATAAACCTCGATCGTAAACTGCAATATTCTTCAGCCAACTTCTCTGTTTTGGACATGCTTAAATACGACTTGGAATACGGCCCGTAAACTGGTTTACGGACCGTGAACCTCGATCGTAAACTGCAATATTCTTCAGCCAACTTCTCTGTTTTGGACATGCTTAAATACGACCAGGGAGGATGGCTCGTAAACCAGTTTACGGCTCGTAAACTGTGGTTTACGACCACTGTTCACCCCGATTGGAATTCATTAAAGACCAGATTTTGAATTAATAAAGGGGACCAAGGCTTCATTTTATTTCATTATGCATCTACACCATTCAAGAACACTCTAGAAGCTCTCCAAATATTCATCCACAAAATTCAAGAGATCAAAGGGGAACCAAGATCATCAACATCTAATTCATGAAAGCAAGTGCATGAGACTCTATTGGAAGTCATCTTCTTCAAGAAATCTCAAAAGGGTTGAAATAGGGTTTTGGTATAAAAAGAGTATTGTTGCTCAAGGCTTGTTCCACCATCATCCAAGGTATGTTTCATGACTATACCATATGGTTCAAGGTATTGGAAGGCTTAGATACTTGAAATATATAAGAACATAGAAAATGGGCCTTGTATGGGTAAATAGTGGCACAATTGAATAGTAGTTGAATGGAGTCATGAATGTTGATAAGCTACGGTTGTGAATATGTTATAAATAACGTCTAGACCATGAAATAAGTATTATATACGAGAAAACGTGATAACGCGCTATAACCATGAATGTGGAGAAATTGGAGGAAAATGGTAGATTTTTCTCAAAGTGTATCAGTGATGATTGTTGAAAGTAATATTGGGAGTGTCGTTACGAATGTATGAGAGTGGAAATGAAACATGGGGAAAGTATTAGAAATGAAGGGAGTGCTGCCCAATTTTCCTTAGAAATGGTAGTCCGTTCTTGTAATTACTTAGCTAACGACGACATGAATTCTCTTGAAGGTATACGAGTGCATTAAGGGAGAACGAGCAAGCAATAAGAATTGTAAGCGTCGAAGGTATGTGAGGCTATTCCCTTTATTTCAAAGGCATGATCCCTAGCTTACGATTTCATAAATGCTCCCATCTTTTCCTTGCTATCAAAGGTTAAATAATCTAAGATTCTGAAGCATGATTTCCTTCTTGATATTTCATAAATGTTTTCCAAAGTACTCCTATTTTCCAAACCAAAGGTTGCGATTATGTGAGCGTTATGATAACGACCGTGGATATTGTTTTCAATAACAATGATGATGTCAAAAGTGAAAGTATTATTATGTTGACCATGATGAGAGCAAATCTTATGTTTAAAAGTTTCAAGTTTACGATTTCAACATGAACGCCATATAAATAGTGTCTCTATATCTTCAGAGCATGAATCACCGCTGCGAGCTCCATCGTGGGTAGGATAATTCTTTTAATGCTTTTTCAATTGCCGAGAAGCATAAGCTATAACTCTGTCGTGCTGCATCAATACACAACCCAATCCCACGCCAGAAGCGTCACAATAAATAACATATCCATCGGGTCCCTCTGGAAGAGTCAGAACTGGGGTTGTAGTCAGCTTCTCTTTCAGCAACTGGAAGCTTCGTTCACAAGCATCAGTCCACTGGAACTTGTCTCCCTTCTGAGTTAGCCTTGTCAAAGGCGCTGAAATCGAAGCAAACTTTTCCACAAATCTTCTTAGCCTGCTAACCCCAGGAAACTACGTACCTCTGTGGGCGTCGTGGGTCTGGGCCAATTTTTCACGGCCTCAATCTTCTGTGTATCCACCCGGATATCATCAGCTGCAATAATATGCCCCAGAAATGCCACTGAAGCCAGCCAGAATTTACATTTAGAAACTTTTGCATATAATTTCCGATGCCGAAGTACCCCAATTACCGCTCTCAGATGATCTACGTGCTCTGCCTCGGACCGAGAATAAACCAGAATATCATCGAAAAATACAATTACGAACATGTCTAAGAACGGCCTGAATACCTGGTTCATTAAATCCATGAATACCGCAGGAGCATTAGTCAGCCCAAAAGACATAACTCTGAATTCAAAATGCCCATATCTGGTCCGGAATGCTGTCTTAGGAATATCAGCCTCTCGTACCCGTACCTGATGATAGCCTGACAGAAGATCTATCTTCGAAAAATATTTGGCGCCCTGCAACTGATCAAACAAGTCATCAATTCTGGGGAGGGGGTATTTATTCTTTATAGTTACCTTATTCAGCTGCCGATAATCAATACACATACGCAGCGACCCGTCTTTCTTACGCACAAATAATACCGGGGCTCCCCAAGGCGAAGTACTGGGCCTGATAAAGCCTTTTTCTAACAGATCCTTCAACTGCTCTTTCAGTTCTTTCAATTCTGCCGGTGCCATTCTGTACGGGGGAATATATATCGGCTGAGTATCTGGAAGCAAATCAATAGTAAAATCTATCTCCCGCTCCGGAGGAAGGCCTGGAAGCTCATCTGGGAATACATCCGAAAATTCATTAACCACGGGAACTGACTGAAGAGTCGGCGTTTCTGCTGTCAAGTCTTGTACCCCAACCAGATGATAAAAATAACCCTTTCTGATCATTTTCTTCGCCTTAAGGTATGAAATAAACTTACCTTTCGGCGATGTTGTATTACCGGCCCATTCTATAACTGGCTCCCCGGGAAACTGGAAACGAATTACCTTATTTTGGCAGTCAACATTAGCATAACAGGAGGCTAGCCAGTCCATTCCCATAATAACATCGAACTCGACCCTATCTAACTCCACCAGATCTGCCTTAGTGTCACGGCCACATAAAATTACAGAACAGTTTTTATATACCTGTTTTGCTACAATAAAGTCCCCAATCGGTGTGGCTACCTCAAACGGCTCTGTAGGTTCAGACGTTATACCAATTTTACAAGCAACCAGATGCGAAATATATGACAAAGTCGAACCTGGATCAACCAATGCATATGTAAAGCCTGAGTTGCAGAAACAAAATCATAACTAGTATAGAACATACAGAAAGTAAACAGAAAATACAAAGTATCAGACATATATTTTCAAAACATGAGGAGTGTGTACAGAAACATATGTCATATAAAATCCGGCCCTTTCCAAGGGACTCGGCAGACAGAACGTGGCCACCCTCCCGACGCTGGTGCCACAACACAGAAGAATCAGAATAGGGGCATAACCCCGTAACATAATATGTCATATCAGATGGCCATAGTAAATCATATCAGAACAAACGTACATGTCACAGCATACTCCACAAACCCATGTACGCGTATACCTGCCCCCTCACATCGAGGCACGGCGAACAATGCAAAGGATCACGCTTGACAACATATCCTGGCCCGGGCTCAGTGTGGGAAATATTGGGGCATCCACGAATGGAGTAGTGAGAGACTAATGCAATTTAAAAATATCATAAATGTTTTCAAAGACTCGGTGAAGCGTATCAAGCCAAACAAATCCAATGGAGTTGGACGGGATCATAATAGATGCATTTCGGATATCATAATAAATTTCAGAAGTATAACCTTCCTGAAGTCGTTCCGGGTGTCAAAATAATTTACAAGACTTAATAGGATCTTTAAAACAATATTCGTTAGGTAATTAAAAAGGGTAGTCAAACGTTTCTTTCAAAAATCGCTTAAAAGGAAAGCTTTAGTACATTAAGGGCAAAACCGGGAATAGCGGGCCCGCCTCGGGACAAACAAGGCGGCGGGCTCAAATTGTGCCCTCTAAGCTTATGGGGTCACCTAAAAAGGTTCTACAAACATTCTATGACTTTCCAAGTAATTTAGAGCAAAGTTGCATTATTTCATGCAAAGCGTACTGAAATGATTCAATTCTACGGAAGGAAAAACTGAAATTTTCTCTTGCGGATTCCAAGGGCCGAGAAGTCTTTCGAGGCCCGGATCTGACCCTAACACACTAAGGACATGCCAAGGGAAGAATTGGGGTTGCTTTACATACCTCTTGTGCTTTTTAAGTCTATCCAAGCTCAGTTCCCGTTTCGTCAAAAATCTGCAAATGGTCACATTTACCAATTGTGAGTTATGGATGCCATGATTTCAACTTAATGCATATTTGTCTACCGAAATTTCGACAGCACTTCCCCTATACATATAGCACCCCCGAGAATTCAACTCGGCTAGAAACCATCAACAACAACCCAAACAACAACATCAACATCAACAACAACCGTTAAAGACACAATATCCTTCAACTAGTCATCTTTCTAACAAGTTGACATAACCTTCATTCCAACCCAAACTTTCAAACTAATATCAATGATTTCACATTCATTATCACTCAAGCTCATCACAATATAGATTTAGAAATATTTCATATCATTTTCCTTAAGTTATACACTCGATATACATAATATACAACTTTCCGTCAAAGTCATAACTTATGCAAAACATCAAACCTTTGGCATACAACTTCATAACATGTTTCCAACTTCCGAATTCATCAATGATCATTACAATTAACGACCAAACAACTTCATTTTCTTAATGTCGGAAAATCATACTAAAACGACATAAGTTTCTACATTCCAATTCAATACAAACTTATATCATTCTAACTTCATTTACATTGCAAACATAACAATAACACACTAAACAACTTAATTCCTTTCTATCCCAAGCCAAACACACCCTACGGCCAACATGCCCATTTTATCAATATCAACTAAATTCATCCAACTTTCAATTCCCATATGCATTTCATCACAATCACACTAGAATATAACATGAATTTAACACGTTGTGGCTATACAATTTGTACATACCCACGGCTACACACTTACAACACACACCCACTTTACAACTTCCATTTCTTCATACAAGCAACACATTTCTACATACTATAACACAACCAAAACTTAATAAGACAAAGATAAGGGAGAAATTTTTACCTTTTCCTCAAGTCTTCTTCACTTGGAGATATGATTACTTTGAAGAATCTAAAGCTTCTCCCTCCAAACCAACTATACCAAGTTACAAAGGGACCTTGAATTAGTGGAAATCCAACAAGAGAAAAAATTTTAAGACAAGATTTTTGGGGGATAATTTTTCCTCCACAAACCCGAGACCACCCTTCTTCTTGCTCTTGTTCTTGGCTTTCTATCCTTGTCTATTTTCTTGAACCTTCTAAAGAGATAAAGACTAGTATATATATAATTAGCACATGGGAAAATTAAATAAAGCCATGGGTTTTGGGCCATAGATGGCCGGCCACCCTTCAAATAAATGGGCCTCATTTTGCTTCACATTTTACAAGCCCAATGACTTATGAACAATATTTTGTAATTACCGAAACTAATTTCCAAAATTCCAAATTTGTCCTTGGCCTCATTCGACACTTTCACATTAATATTCTTTCATACACAACTCCTATGTCAAATAAAAGTTAGTTATGGCCTTATTTCTTACAAGACAAGATTATTTCCAAATTTTCCAAAGGTGTGAAAACACGGGATATAACATCCTCCCCCCCTTTAGAACATTCGTCCTCGAATGTTAAATTAATCCTATAGGGTCTAAAAATGCTTCTGGGGGAGTTTATGCTCATAGATAACCCATACGACACACATTCATTATAGGAAATAGAATTAAGCAAGGATTCAAGATTACCTGAGGGCATAGGGAACAAATGAGGGTATTTCTTCTTCATCTCCTCTTCGGCCTCCCAGGTCATTTCCTCCATATTATCGTTCCGCCACAGCACCTTAACAGAGGCTACATCTTTGTTCCGGAGCTTTCTTACCTGGCGGTCTAGAATGGCTACGGGCTGCTCCTCGTAAGATAACCGCTCCGTCACCTGAATATCATCTGCAGGAAATATTCTGGAGGGATCACCAATGCATTTGCGGAGCATAGATACATGGAATACCGGATGTACCGCTTCCAAATCAGATGGCAGATCTAACTCATAGGCGACATTACCAATTTTTCGCACAATTAGATAAGGCCCAATATAACGCGGACTGAGCTTACCCTTTCTGCCGAACCGCATCACGCCTTTCATAGGCGATACCTTCAAAAATACCCAATCACCATCCTGGAATTCCAAAGGATGACGCCGTTTATCAGCATATGATTTCTGTCGACTCTGGGCTGCCAATAGCCGCTCCCGAATAAGTTTCACCCTATCAACGGCCTGCTGGATCATATCTGGGCCGATTAATTCTGTCTCACCAATATCAAACCAGCCGATCGGTGACCTGCATTTCCTGCCATACAGAGCCTCGTACGGAGCCATCTGGATGCTGGAATGGTAGCTGTTATTATAAGAAAATTCAATCAATGGCAAGTGATCCTCCCAGCTACCTCTGAAATCAATAACGCAGGCCCGCAACATATCTTCAAGCGTCTGGATAGTGCGCTCGGCCTGTCCGTCACTCTGAGGATGGAAAGCTGTGCTCAGGCTCAGCTGAGTCCCTAATCCTTCCTGAAAAGATCTCCAGAAGTTAGCTGTGAACTGAGCACCTCTATCAGTGATAATAGATATAGGAACTCCATGAAGCTTCACTATTTCTTTAATATAAATCCTGGCATAATCCTCGGCGTAATAAGTAGTTCTGACGGGGAGAAAATGGGCTGATTTTGTCAGTCTATCAACAATAACCCAGAAATGCCACTGAAGCCAGCCAGAATTCACATTTAGAAAATTTTGCATATAATTTCCGATGCCGAAGTACCCCAAGTACCGCTCTCAGGTGATCTGCGTGCTCTGCCTCGGACCGAGAATAAACCAGAATATCATCGATAAATACAATTACGAACATGTCTAAGAACGGCCTGAATACCCGGTTCATTAAATCCATGAATACCGCAGGAGCATTAGTCAGCCCAAAAGACATAACTCTGAATTCAAAATGCCCATATCTGGTCCGGAATGCTGTCTTAGGAATATCAGCCTCTCGTACCCATACCTGATGATTGCCTGACCGAAGATCTATCTTCGAAAAATATTTGGCGCCCTACAACTGATCAAACAAGTCATCAATTCTGGGGAGGGGGTATTTATTCTTTATAGTTACCTTATTCAGTTGCCGATAATCAATACACATACGCAGCGACCCGTCTTTCTTACGCACAAATAATACCGGGGCTCCCCAAGGCGAAGTACTGGGCCGGATAAAGCCTTTTTCTAACAGATCCTTCAACTGCTCTTTCAGTTCTTTCAATTCTGCCGGTGCCATTCCGTACGGGGGAATAGATATCGGCTGAGTATCTGGAAGCAAATCAATAGTAAAATCTATCTCTCGCTCCGGAGGAAGGCCTGGAAGCTCATCTGGGAATACATCCGGAAATTCATTAACCACGGGAACTGACTGAAAAGTCAGCGTTTCTGCTGTCAAGTCTTGTACTCGAACCAGATGATAAAAATAACCCTTTCTGATCATTTTCTTCGCCTTAAGGTATGAAATAAACTTACCTTTCGGCGATGCTGTATTACCGGCCCATTCTATAACTGGCTCCCCGGGAAACTGGAAACGAACTACCTTATTTTGGCAGTCAACATTAGCATAACAGGAGGCTAGCCAGTCCATTCCCAAAATAACATCGAACTCGACCATATCTAACTCCACCAGATCTGCCTTAGTGTCACGGCCACATACAATTGCAGAACAGTTTTTATATACCTGTTTTGCTACAATAAAGTCCCCAATCGGTGTGGCTACCTCAAACGGCTCTATAGGTTCAGACGTTATACCAATTTTACAAGCTACCAGAGGCGAAATATATGACAAAGTCGAACCTGGATCAACCAATGCATACACAGACCGAGAGAAAACCAATAATGTACCTGTAACGACATTAGGCAATGCCTCCTGATCCTGGCGGCTGGACATAGCATATATGCGGTTCGAAGGACCGCTAGTACCCGAAGCTCCACCACGGCCTCTGCCGCGACCCGCTGGTGCTGAAGTACCTGGCCCCGTAGGGCGCATAGCCACTGATGAAGATGAAGACCCGGTAGGCTGCGCTGCACCACCCGAACTACCCTTATACGGGCAATCTCTCACAGAATGGCCCTGACGGCCACAAGAAAAACATGCACCGGTGGCTCTGTAGCACTCTCCCGGATGATATCTGCCACAATAAGAACACTGAGGCCTAGGTGGCCTCGTCTGACCAGAACCCCTGTTTGTCCGCGAACCTGAAGCCCTGGAGCTCTGACCTGCTCCTGAATACCTTGGGCTATCAAATCTGCGATCTGTAGGCTGTGGGGGTGCGCTCTGTGCCGGCTGGGATAAATGTCTGCTAGGCTGTTGCGGCTGCTGAGGCTGTCTGCCCCGAAAATCTCCAGAATACCCAGATGATCTGGCCCTCTTGGGCTGTCTCCGATCCTGACTCCTATCAGGCTGACGCTCCCTATGCCGGTCCTCCATGCCCTGGGCGTGCGCCTGAATCCGGGCGATATCCATACCGGGCTGAGCAGCCAATACCAAACAACTGTCGACAAAATAACGGTCCAGCCCCATAATGTACCTGTGCATCCTGTTAGCCATAGTAGCTACCACAGCAGGTGCGTATCGGGCCAATGAGTCGAACTCCATACTGTACTCTCGAACACTGCGACCCCTCTGTCTCAGCAATAAGAATCTGTCAGCCTTGGCCCGCCGTAGCTCCGGGGGCAGAAAATGGCTAAGAAAAGCCTGAGAAAAATCATCCCAAACTGCTGGGGGAGCGCCGTCACCCCTAGATAACTCCCATGACTCGTACCAATTAGCCGCCACATCATACAACCGGTACGAGGCCAACGCAACTGACTCTGTCACGTAAGCATTAATCAGCTGTAAAGTGCGCCGCATCTTCCTGATAGACTCCCCAAGATCCTCCTCGGGCTTAGTCCCGAAGAACTCTGGAGGACCACCAGTCAAGAACTCACGGGCTCTCGAACTGTCACGCCTGTAAGCCCGGTCACCTCCCAGTCCGTGCCCCTGAACCTGTCCTGCCACAAGTCTAGTCAATAGCTGGACTGCCTCTCTCGTGGACTGATCCTCAGTGCCTGGCCGTGGAGCTGAGGGCTCAGGTACTGGAATCTCGGGAGCTGGAGGTGGAGCCGCCCCTCGACCTGCAGCTGCTGCTGCTCCAATCTCCTCTACAAGTGGCGGTGTGGAAGAGCCCTCTGCCGGGGGCAAAATATCAGGAGCAATATGTGCATGGGCCCTGGTAACCCTCTGGGCCCGACTAGTCTCTCCCCCAGCTGCTGCTTTGGCCTTTTGGGCCGCTGTCGCATTTTTTGGAGGCATAACTGGAAATGTAACAATTCGTTAGGGAGGAATCATCCTGATAACACAGCTCTATCGCACGATCTAAGACAGAAAGAAGGGGAGTATCCTAAATGCCCTGTAGCCTCCTGTTTATAGGTGTGGTGCACAACACACCGATAAACAAGACTCTACTAGACACGGTCTGTAGACATTCCGAGGACGAACCGCTCTGATACCACTTTTGTCACGACCCAACCCCGTAGGCCGTGACTAGTGCCCGATCTGGGCGCTCAAACACATTCTAGTATATAGCAGAAGCCGACAAGGCTTTATTTCCAATTTAGATAATTTCCAGAAAAATTTTGGCAGAGTTTCCTTTGTTTTACGGACTATCCCATATACCCTACACGCAGAAAATACCAACAAAGGCCACACAGGGCCAACAGAGTAACATTTAAATATATGCAGGCCGCCGCGGCGAATGAGATCGCCCAAACACAACATATACACACAGATGTACAGAAAGATCCCAACCCACAAACATGTCTACAGACCTCTAAATGGACCAACGGAATAATATGGCGGGACAGGGCCCCGCCGTACCCATGAATGAGAATATACACATATAGAAGTGACAGACTGTACCAAAAGATGGCTCTGAATAAAAAAGCGCTCCAAATGGCGCAAAAGATATCCTAGACAGACGGATCGGCAAACCTGTCGTCAGTACCTGCGCGGCATGAAAACGCAGCCCTCGAGGAAAGGGGGTCAGTACGAAATATGTAAAGCCTGAGTTGCAGAAACAAAATCATAACTGGTATAGAACATACAGAAAGTAAACAGAAAATACAAAGTATCAGATATATATTTTCAAAACATGAGGAGTGTGTACAGAAACATATGTCATATCAAATCCGTCCCTTGCCAAGGGACTCGGCAGACAGAACGTGGCCACCCTCCCGACGCTGGTGCCACAACACAGAAGAATCAGAATAGGGGCATAACCCCGTAGCATAATATGTCATATCAGATGGCCATAGTAAATCATATCAGAACAAACGTACATGGCACAGCATACTCCACAAACCCATGTACGCGTATACCTGCCCCCTACATCGAGGCATGGCGAACAATGCAAAGGGTCACGCTTGACAACATATCCTGGCCCGGGCTCAGTGTGGGAAATATTGGGGCATCCACGAATGGAGTAGTGAGAGACTAATGCAATTTAAAAATATCATAAATGTTTTCAAAGACTCGGTGAAGCGTATCAAGCCAAACAAATCCAATGGAGTTGGACGGGATCATAATAGATGCATTTCGGATATCATAATAAATTTCAGAAGTATAACCTTCCTGAAGTCGTTCCGGGTGTCAAAATAATTTACAAGACTTAATAGGATATTTGAAACAATATTCGTTAGGTAATTAAAAAGGGTAGTCAAACGTTTCTTTCAAAAATCGCTTAAAAGGCAAGCTTTAGTACATTAAGGGCAAAACCGGGAATAGTGGGCCCGCCTCGGGACAAACAAGGCGGCGGGTTCAAATTGTGCCCTCTAAGCTTATGGGGTCACCTAAAAAGGTTCTACAAACATTCTATGACTTTCCAAGTAATTTAGAGCAAAGTTGCATTATTTCATGCAAAGCGTACTGAAATGATTCAATTTTACTGAAGGAAAAACTAAAATTTTCTCTTGCAAATTCCGAGGGCCGAGGAGTCTTTCGAGGCCCGGATCCGACCCTAACACACTAAGGACATGCCAAGGGAAGAATTGGGGTTGCTTCACATACCTCTTGAGGTTTTTAAGTCTATCCAAGCTCACTTCCCGTTTCGTCAAAAATCTGCAAATGGTCACATTTACCAATTGTGAGTTATGGATGCCATGATTTCAACTTAATGCATATTTGTCTACCGAAATTTCGGCAGCACTTCCCCTATACATATAGCACCCCCGAGAATTCAACTCGGCTAGAAACCATCAACAACAACCCAAACAACAACATCAACATCAACAACAACCATTAAAGACACAATATCCTTCAACTAGTCATCTTTCTAACAAGTTGACATAACCTTCATTCCAACCCAAACTTTCAAACTAATATCAATGATTTCACATTCATTATCACTCAAGATCATCACAATATAGGTTTAGAAATATTTCACATCATTTTCCTTAAGTTATACACTCGATATACATAATATACAACTTTCCGTCAAAGTCATAACTTATGCAAAACATCAAACCTTTGGCATACAACTTCATAACATGTTTCCAACTTCCGAATTCATCAATGATCATTACAATTAACGACCAAACAACTTCGTTTTCTTAATGTCGGAAAATCATACTAAAACGACATAAGTTTCTACATTCCAATTCAATACAAACTTATATCATTCTAACTTCATTTACATTGCAAACATCACAATAACACACTAAACAACTTAATTCCTTTCTATCCCAAGCCAAACACACCCTACGGCCAACATGCCCATTTTATCAATATCAACTAAATTCATCCAACTTTCAATTCCCATATGCATTTCATCACAATCACACTAGAATATAACATGAATTTAACACATTGTGGCTATACAATTTGTACATACCCACGGCTACACACTTACAACACACACCCACTTTACAACTTCCATTTCTTCATACAATCAACACATTTCTACATACTACAACACAACCAAAACTTAATAACACAAAGATAAGGGAGAAATTCTTACCTTTTCCTCAAGTCTTCTTCACTTGGAGATATGATTACTTTGAAGAATCTAAAGCTTCTCCCTCCAAATCAACTATACCAAGTTACAAAGGGACCTTGAATTACTGGAAATCCAACAAGAGAAAAAATTTTAAGACAAGATTTTTGGGGGATAATTTTTCCTCCACAAACCCGAGACCACCCTTCTTCTTGCTCTTGTTCTTGGCTTTCTATCCTTGTCTATTTTCTTGAACCTTCTAAAGAGATAAAGACTAGTATATATATAATTAGCACATGGGAAAATTAAATAAGGCCATGGGTTTTGGGCCATAGATGGCCGGCCACCCTTCAAATAAATGGGCCTCATTTTGCTTCACATTTTACAAGCCCAATGACTTATGAACCATATTTTGTAATTCCCGAAACTAATTTCCAAAATTTCAAATTTGTCCTTGGCCTCATTTGACACTTTCACATTAATATTCTTTCATACACAACTCCTATGTCAAATAAAAGTTAGTTATGGCTTTATTTCTTACAAGACAAGATTATTTCCAAATTTTCCAAAGGTGTGAAAACACGGGATATAACATTAAGATTGAGCACCAGAAACCCGGTGGATTGCTATAGAGTATAGTGATTCTGACTTGGAAATGGGAGGCGATCAATGTGGATTTCATTACAGGCTTGCCCCGTTCTCAGCGTAAGTTTGATTCGATATGGGTGATTGTTGACAGGCTTACAAATTACGCACATTTTCTACCTTTCAGAACTACTTATTCCACCGAGGATTATGCAAAGTTATATATTAAGGAGATAGTGCGACTGCATGGTGTTCCAGTAGCTATTATTTCAGACAGAGGTGCACAGTTTATAGCTAACTTTTGGAGATCTTTCCAGAAAGGATTGGGAACACAGGTGAGTCTTAGCATATCATTCCATCCCCTGACAGATGGGCAGGTTGTGCGTACGATTCAGATGCTTAAGGATATGCATGTGTGATAGATTTTGGAGGTAGCTGGGATTATCACTTATCCCTTATTGAATTTGCGTATAATAATAGTTACCACTCCAGCATCCAGATAGCTCCGTATGAAACCCTATATGGATGGAATTACAGATCATCTATCGGATAGTTCGAGGTTGGAGAATCTAAGTTGATAGTGTTACGGTTCACTTTTATGCGGATGCATAAAAGCTACTAAGAGGTTATTGGTGCTCTAAATGGATTTTAGTATTTTTTAGAGTCGCCACCTAATTTATCAATGGAAATTAGGAAAATTGGGTAAAAGGGTTTATCAAGCAAGAGAAAAATCCTTTTTCGAACAAGAGTTCGAGGTAAGGGTTCTGGTAATCCCCTAGGGAAGGGTTTAAGCACCCTAGTATTAAGGATCCGTAGAATACGGTTGACCTACGAGCTTCAATGTGTGATTTATTGTGATTATTTGCTAAAATGTTTTCTTTCTTGCAAAATTTGTCATGCTTATCATAAAACTCGAAATTCCGGTAAAATATCCCCTTAGGAAAAGGGGTTTTTAGTTTCAAAATCTATATAAATATTCAACTCACCTCATTTCCGGACCAAGACACACTCGAGAATTCTCCCAAGTAGAGTCGCTACTGTTTTGGTCCTAACGATATGAGTTTAGTTCTTATAGGTTTTTATTACATATATATATATATATATATATATATATATATATATATATATATAAGAAAAATTGGCGGAGTATCTCTCCCTTTTATAACATAAGCATATAAAAAGGAAATTTGTATAAGTAGGCCAAGTCACATTCTATCCCAAAGCCATCTCACTTTAAAAACCCGACCCATGTATATTTCCCTTTGATTTTTGTCCCTCAAGTTTGGGCTTTTGGCCCAAAAACCTTTTCTTTTCTTGGAATTATTCCTAAGTTCAAAACAAAATGTTAAAATCTTCTTTTAAGTTAACTAAAATCTAAAACTTTGTTTCTACATTGTACTCCAAATTATTCTTCTTTTATAAATAGTCTCAGGCCCAAATCGTCTTTGCAGTCCATTGTTTTTTAGTCCAACTTAATACTAAAGTCTATAGAGCAAAATCAATTATAAAATCTTTGAAGATAGTCTATAAATGGGCCGAAGGCCCAAAAAAACTTTTTTTTTCTTATCCGTTTGATTTCCTAAATTTTGCAAAGGGGAGAAGGCCAAAATCTTATAACTTTAGTTTCAAATCAAACTTGGTCCATGGTTGTCAAAAACCAGTTTTAAACTAACAAAATAAATACCAATTTCATGCTTGTATTTAAGGATTAGGCAATTTTGAAAAATTTGTTTGAGGCGACTTTCTAAAAATACTAAACGTTTTCCTAAGTTCTAACATTCCTAAGGGGTTCCAATATTTCACATATTTGTTTACATATACAATATATATACATATGAATATAAAATGAAGGAGAAGGACAGAAAATTAAGTTGGTGGGCCTACCCGAGCCCATCAGTATCCATTTTCACCCATGGATGGGCCTTCAATAATATTAGCTTCCCTTTCTCTTGCTTTCGGACTCGATCAAGGAAAAGGGTTGGGCCTTAGGCCCAACCGGCTTTATGCAAGAAGAGGTCAACCCAAGCAGTAATCCCATGCAATACAAAAGGGGAAAAAGAAGGTAATGGTTAGAAAGTATCTAGGCCTTAACGACTAAATTAATAAGAATATCAAAAGGGATAGACATAAAGAAAGGTTCAAGCATGTTTCAAATGCATTTCTATACTTAATGAAATGATCAGACAAGAAGAAAAGAAAACAAGCCCAAGTAAAGCTTAGCAAAGGTAAATAAGAGGATAGGCCCAAAACATAATGAGGCAAAGCCCAATGCAGCAAATAGAATAAAGAATAAGCCCAAGTGAATGTCATTTAAATACACAACTAGCAATTCTGAACCTAACACAGGCGATATGCCACATTTAAACTAATTATAAAAGTTCTCATATACCAAATGTATGTAGAAACTGTGTATGTCTGGTATACTTTAGACATATCCCTTGCATATTCACATGGTATACACTAACATACCACATAAGGCAATAAGATATCTAACTAGACACCAATTCAAATTGTGTACTAGATCAATTCTTTAAGACTTAACTAAGTTGCTAGTTGATCCTTTAAAATTTCATATTATCATGTTTTTAAAACTCAATCCATCATGACAGTTTCAATAGTAAATTTGTGGCTTAACATGTACCAAATACGACTTAAGACCACAAAGGATACTTATGCATGTACAAGATCAGAACAACCTCATTTTTTTTAAATCTAACCACAACACAGATGTATAGATGGTTCATGAAAACAAACAACCCTCCTATGAACCTAACTTCCCTTTTTTAAAATAAGAGATGAGCAGGAATGCCCACCACAAATACATGAACAAGCAGAGAAACCAAACTACATTACTTGAACTATCATACTCATTTTTAGCAATGTTCAAACAAGAAATGAAGAGTAAAGGTGAGTATGAGTCAACGCTTACTCATTATCCAATTGAAATCCTTAAACAGAAGGTCAAACCACAACGCAAGGGAGAAACAAAATTAACGTGGAATGGGACTTTGTACATGGTCATTAACTTCTAATGATGGTTAAAATGTGGATTCACAACAGTTTGGACACCACAACACACCAAAGCAACCCTTAAAATAAGTAGACCTCACTTCAGGTTCATGAACTCCAAACAAACACTGACCAAACATTAACATTCAAGATCCTCTTTGTTTACTTCTATAGATGAGTGGTCAAAGACAAAGAACATAAACCAAAGCCAACATGATCGTAGAAAGAAGCTAACAAACTTCCTTATTCTTAGTCAATCAACGAAGAAGATATTGTAAAGAATAGCTTTAGGCTTAGCATGATATGAACCAAGACAGACTCAACATGTCACCACTTATTCAAACAGTCACGGTTTAGGTGAAAAGGGATCCAAAAAATATTATCATAGCTCAAGGTATATATACATGGGGCAGTCTATTACTCTAAAGTAAACAAACAACCCCAACAGGATCATCACTTTATCATACATAAGCCACATCAATCAACACAATATTAACAATGATGCTTTTAGCATCTATAACAACTATTTAGCATAATATTAATTACACTTATATGATTAAACGTCTAACTAATGATATACATGGCTCTACATAACCTTACACTAATCTATATAATGCTAATTAAATAAAAACATACTAAATAGCTAAACACATAATAACTAACACGTGATTAAACAAGCAAATACAATAGAGCAAAAGGATAGAAGATTACTTTTTGTTGACATAGCCTTGTCGAGATTGAACCTTTGGAGATCCGTGCTTCTCAACCTCAAAGCTCATCCACACACCAACAAAGAAAATATTTTGAAATTTAACTTAACTCGAAGAAATTCAAAGTTTCAAAGAAAAATGCCATAACTTGAGAAATTCGAGTTTTTTAGTGAATATGAATGATATTTCGCCCAGGTCTATCAGTATAATGAATTGGGCGTTGTTTATATAGAACCCCAAATTGAAACCAAACCCTAGAATTGTCGATGTGGGACTAAACTCAAGTCTGTGAGTAGTCCTCACCTTCTCAACATTCAAGGGCAAAGATTAAAGTAATATAAAGCATGAAGGGTCAGATTTAGGCAAAATCCAAATGGATTCATTTGTTTCTGGACCAACCAATGGAATTCGAGAATTCAAATTCACCTTGAGACAAATCCCTTACTCATTGACCCCATATTATCGTAAAAAGTAAAAAGAGTGAAGAGATGTACCATTGGTGAGAGAAGCGCTCTGGTCACACCAGACCTAGTAAAGGCGTGGTACGCCTACAAACTGGCCGAAATGGCAAAATGACTCAAGAGAGAGGCCATCACCTCATGGCAGCACTAGGTTTTTCTAGAAAACCCTGGCTGCTGAGGCAAATTATCCCAAAAGGGTGTGTTTGGGTGAAGAGACTGGCTTATATATTTTAAGCCAACTAGGCCGCGTCTAGCCCTATTTAGGGTTGGCCTCGGCCAACCGAAAAGAAATAAAGGGGAGGTCGGGGCAGCCCAATGTATACATATGTGTATATGTATGCACATGCGTATATCTGAGTATATATGTTTATATGCAGGGGGAGTTCAAATGTGCAAATTTAACAAATAGCCATATTTCAAAGCTGTCATTCAATTGACATTTCAAAAATAGCCTCATTAAATCTATCTAATCAATTAAAGACCAATTTTGCAGATTATGACCTAATTGACTTAAATCATGTGACTTGGTTATTTCAAATATAGCCATAATTACCACATAGCCTACTATTAAACTCATAGCAAGGATTTGGCTATTTCGAATTCTAGCCACAATTGACCAAATGACTAATTGTAATTAATTTGAACACAAAATGCCAATAAGATTATGGAATTTATAAAATTTTAGAGGGGATTGGTTATTTTAGTTAATTAATCCATTTTCTTGAACTGACGGAGTAAAATAATTGCTAAATGCTTTCTAAAAATTTAATCTATTAAATAAAGGATTATTTTATATTATCTTACGATTAAATTTATCAAATATTCTGTATTAGCTATAAAAATATGTAAATTCAATTCTAAATGATTCATAATATTATTGAAGTCATTTTTCCATATGAAATGGCAAAATATTATCGGAATAATTTATAAAAATCGTTTTGACTTGTAAAAAAACACATTTTACTCCGTTGATGTTCAAGGACTCTGGATAATTAAAATAAATTACGGGAGGTCAAAAATTAGATGTCAACAACTGCCTCTTTGGTGTTTGGGGATGGCGGGACCATCCCTGAGCAACAAAATTTGACTACCCTAATTTTTGACTGACCCAATCTCAGGCTACCTCTCCTTTTGTGAAAATTTCAAATATATGGCCGGACCTTGGTCTCCACATGAGAATTCAGGCCACACTTCTATGTGCAAATTTTGGATTTCCCGGTTATCAAATTTGACAAGTCCGGAGTGATTGGTTGGAGTGTGACTCACTCTCTGGTGTTAAGTCACCTACATACGCTCGATCTTGGGAATCAAGTCACTTTTAGTTTGACTTGATAGGAGGAAAACAAAATCCCTTATGCGGAAATGCCTTTATGTGTGCCGGTTTGTGCCCGACCGGTTGCGAGAAAATTCAATGAAGGCAAAAATAAATCAAATAAGAAAGTAAGCAGTCTTGGGTGGCTGAGCATGGTTGGGAGCTGTCACGACCCAACCCCGTGGGCCGCGACTGGTATCCTAACTGGATACCCATACGTACCTACTTAACAGAATTTCGTACCATACAGATTTTTTTTTTCAAACAGATGTGTACAGAATCAGGCCGATACAGATGCGGCGCGCGCGAACATATACATACCTGAACATACAGAAATTTACAGACAAGCCGATGAGGCTAACATACAGACGGAGTCACAAAACGTTCGTACTTACCTAAACAGATGAAACCCGTAACCCACATACATATCTACAGGCCTCTAACAGACATACAGAATCAGATGACGGGACAGGGCCCCGCCGTACCCAGAATTATCATACATACAGAATATACAAAAGACAGAAGATAAATATACCAAATGTATACGCTCCGGATCAAGGGAGCTCTTCAACACAGCAGAATCAGAACCCTACATTGGCGGCGTGTCACCTAGTGCGTCTGTACCTGCGGGCATGTAACGCAGCCCCCGCAGAACCGGGGGTCAGTACGAAAAATGTACCGAGTATGCAAAGCAGAAACATAACATACTTAATCATAATCTGAACCGGAAGCATATATATATATAGCGGACAGAACCATAAATCGAACGGACGGACGGAATCATAATCCCAACAGACGGACAGAATCATGGTTCAGACAGACAGATAGAATCGTAAACCATACGGGCATACAGAATCAGAATCCATACGGACATACAGAATCAGAATCCATACGGACATACAGACAAAATCGTAATCCAGACGGACGGACAGAAGTATGCCGGACAGAATTATGCATGCAGAGTCATACAGAATCATACAGAGTCATACATAATCATACAGAGGCATGTGCTTATATAAATGCTGATGGCACATGCATACATACGTACAGATCCCGGCCCTGTCTGGGGGCGCGGTAACAGAACCCGACCCTCTTAGTACGGGACGCCGTGGACAGACAGAATCAGATCAGATCATATGCCATCCTGGCCGCCATCCCCATACACAGATCATAATATCATACAGATATAAACAGATCCCGGCCCGCACACCGAGGGACGCGGTGAACAATGCAGAGGAATATGCACGATAACAGAACCTAGCCCGGGACGCAGTGAAGGAATGCATTGAGACAGCCATGAACAGATTAATGAGAAACATACATACAGACTCAACATACAGACTCAATCAAACTGAACGGTGCCAAACGGCGAGTCAAGTCAGAGTATCCGGTTAGTATGCATAATACGCGCCTATGTCCTACTTGGGAAGGCACGATAGATTATTATCAGAATCAGATTCTCAGATGTCCAGAAATCATTTTGTAAAATTTGCATAAAAAAATAGTCATTTCATAGTCAAAATAATAGTCCAGATGTTTTCTGAGAAAATCGGACAGAACCAAAGTAATTAAGGTTATACAGAAGGCATCGGGCCTTGTGGGCCCGCCTCGGACAAACTCGAGGCGACATATGTAAATTACTGATAATAGACCTTATGAGGTCATCCATAATCATTTGGAAGTGTTCCGACTCCGTTTGGGAAGGTTTCGTGCAAAAGTTCACTTTGAAGGCATTTTATAAGAAAATGGTTTCAATTGTACTAAAGGAATTGGAGCGGATTTCCATCTCGAATTCCGAGGAACGGAGTCGTACTTAAGGCTCGTGGCCGAGCCTATCACTTCTGGAACATGCCTAAGAATAAAGGAGAAGGCTTTACATACCTCGATAGCGCCTTACGCTCGCTTGGCGTCGATTCCAATTTCGTCCAAAATCTAGAAATGGTCAAGTTTACCATTTGTTAATTTCAACTTTTCAATAGTCCAAACTTAACACATACTTGCCTACCGAAATTTCGGCAGCATTTCCTCTGTATACATGACCTCCCCAAAAGTTAAACACAGCCAAACAATCAACACAACCCAACAACAATATTCATAATAACGACAAGTAGCTCAAAATACATAATAGGGCACAATTTGCCAACTTTCCGTTCCGACCTTACACTTTCAAACCAATCTTATTATTTTCATATTCATCACCCATCAAAGTCATTACAACACGATTCGGGGGCATATCATATCATTTTCACAAGATATACATAAGATATACAAACATACAAACTTTCCATCAAGCCACAATTTATCCAATTTTCCTAACCTTCAACATACAAGTTCATAACACATTTCCATCTTCCAAATTCATCAACATTAATCATAATTTGCCTCTTGATACTTTCATTTCCATTTTTACATAAACCATAACAAGGTTGCATAATTTCCTTCAACAACTTAGTAACCATTTTTCCATGACAACAAAGACTATTATCTTTCCATTCATTTCACCATAACACACTTACATACTAACAAGATTAAATTCATATTCCATAACCAACATAGTACCACACGGCCACATACTATATTCTCCAACTTTCACTAATTCATTCCACTTTCATTTCTAATACAATTTCCACCATACTACAACTAAATTACAACATGAATTCAAATCATCAAAGACATGTAATATATGTACATGCATTCGACCAACATGCATAAATCTCAACACACAAAATTTCCATGTTTTTCATTCATTTCAACTTACTACAACATACATACACCTCTCATAACATGTCAAAAGCATAAAATTCTTACCTTTCCTCCAAGTTCTTCACTTGTTACAAAAGTTGTCCTCTTGCCAAACTAATTGTACCAAGTTGTAGAGGACTTTGCACTTAGTAGTTATTTCACAAGGAATGAATTTTTGAATCCAAGATTAGGCCCCAATTTTTTTTCTTTCTTTTCTTTCTTTTCTCTCTTTCCACCCGAACTCTCTCCTCTTCTTTTTCTTGGTTTCTCTTGCTTTGTCTTGAAGTTTCTAAGGATAATTATGACTATATAATTCACATGGAAATTATTTAATCCATGGGCTTGGATCAAGGCTTGTGGCCGGTTGGGCCTTCCCAATTTGGGCCTCACTTTTTTTTTTTTTGAGTCCAATAGGCTAGACTTGTAATTTATGGAACAAGTTTCCAAAATTCCAATTTTTGCACTTGGCCACCTTTCGTAATTCCAAGGCTCGATGGAACAATCGAATGTATTAACAAAACATATCAAAGGCTCGATGGAACAATCGAATGTATTAACATTTGGAAGGTCAAAACTATAGTCATATCATTTGTTTCTCAAATGTTATTCGGATACATATTAGCCAAACTTCGGACATCGTAGATACACATTATCAGACATCATGGATACATATCAAAACCATACGGAACAACTTATGGGAAGCCAAGAACGTTAGCCATCCTAGTGGCTCTAAGAATAAGGATCTTTCTGAAGTCATATATATACGTCACATACTTATTTCATAGGGATCATGCCAAAGAAAGAAAGGTTAAGCCTTACATACCTTGCCCGCTTTCTATGCTAGTCCGAACTTAAGTCTTTCGCTTCGCATGTGTCACGACCCGACTAGGGGCCGTGACGAGTACCCGATACTTGTACCGAGCAACCCTTGCTTACCCTTTTACTTTTTCCTCTTAGCAGGCCGTATGAACTGTGCCATATTTGTTTTTTGAACATTAACATTAGCGGCGTCATTCTGAACACAGACTAATAAACTTCGTTATCACTTATACATCAACATTAGCATGCTAGAACACCATATATCTAACTGTACCTGACTGACTGTACATATCTGTCTACAAGCCTCTAGATATAGTACACTTATACATAGGAAGGGCTGAGTACTGCCGTGCCCGAATATATATACACAAAATAGTACCAAGGAAGTGAGGCTCCGGAATAACTGGAGCACTGTCAAAACTGCTGGTAGAGCTTCTAAGGATCAAATCCGCTTGTCTGCTGACCTGCGCGGCATGAAACGCAGCGTCCACAAGAAGGGACGTCAGTACGAATAGTGTACCGAGTATGTAAGGCATGAATAGTAGCATACGGAAAGTATAAAATGGAAATAACGACATAAGAGAATAATAGCACATGTCCTGAGGTAGAAACATAACCTGTATATATATATACCCTTGGCAGGTGCTATGCGTACTTAGCTTTCCTTTAAGAATCTTTCCTTGTGCATATACATATACATATAAAATAGGACATCTCATATTGCCGAGGCGTCGGCAGCCGATCCATTTAACCATAAATATACACATCCCGCGTCCGGGCATCCCACGTCCGGGACGATATCATATCATGTAATGCCAACTTATCAGGTGGATATGCGTTCATAACGCTCTGCCCTTACCTCCATTTTCCCCGTATACACATGCATATATCATGTACATATATCAGCGTCTATAGCGCTCTAGCTCTTTTATCATATACATATACGTGTGTCGTGTAGGTACATCAGCGTCTACAGCGCTCTGGTGCTTTTATCATATACATATACGTGTATCATGTGCATGTATCAGCGTCTATAGCGCTCTAGCTCTTTCGTCATGTGCATGTTTTAAAAATATATACACATATCTTATATACATTTACATGTCTTATATGCATTTACGTATCCTATATACATATGTCTCATAGGCACGCAGGAAAGCCCAAAGAAGAATCATGTAGTAATCGGAGTGACGTAATGGTCGGTGACCTCCGATTATATTATAGAATACTCGTGATCGCTTTGTCTCACCTTGAAGGAACGAGTATTTTAAGGTGAGACTACCAACGGGGAATAATATTAAAGTAAACGTACAATGAAATCGGGGCATCATAGATGACTGTTCATAGACTTTGAAATCTTTTAGAAAATAAAGTCATAGCTAGGAAATATAAATAAGATTCAAAAATTAGTTTATCATTTTCATGTTTACATAAGATACTTAGCTTAGTCATCTTAGTCATAGAGTCGTTCCGGTAGTACGTATCATAGGCATATTCTCTTATCTAACATCATTGTTATCATTATCATCATGGAAGTGCCCTCGTTAGAGGAGTCATAGTATTTATCATTTGGTAACGAAATCGGGATCAAAGGTTCCCTTTGGATTCACTTCAAGTAAGTCAAGCAAGACTGTAAGGAAAAATCCGAGAGTAGCGGGCCCACCTCGGGCCGGATGGGGTGACGTATATTCAAGAATTACCTCTAACAATGGATGCTACATGCTTAACAGCATTGAATATATCAGATTCTACAATTATCTTAGCCAATTTCATCAACATAATCAACTTAGGAAGTCTAAACCCCTTTTTAAGAAACTTTCATAAAAATCCATTTAATCCCTCTTTGATTCTATAGATTTCTAGCATTAGATCATAATTAGGAATAATAACTTGAGGAATCTAAGACCAAGAGAATTACCTTAATGAAGAATCTACCCCAAAATCCTTAAAGTAGCCTAAAAAGCTAAAGGTTGTGAGAATAGAATAACGACATAAGGGTTGGGGTTTTATTGAGCCATTAAATAAAGAAACTGCCGGTCAACCGCTTCTGCGATCACGGGATCTCTATAACGGTCCCGCTTCAGCGCTCAACCCACCGCTGCAGCGGTTACCCAGAAATGCACTTAGCCGCTTTTGCAGCATGACCACCGCTATAGCGGTGTCGCTATTGCGGTAGACCAGAAACCAGAATTAATTCAAGTACCACAAACACATTCCGTCATCCGATTATTACCTGAGGCCCTATACACACGAACCAGATATGTAGATATACATAAGGACGCGCTACGAACTCGCCCTTCGCCTTAAATTTCCCAACGGGGGTCTCGCTCACCAGGTCTGTTATACCCCGTATTTTATACATTTGGATATTTCAAGGTGGTAGTGGTAGGTTAAGGGCAAGACTATGTTCCAACATTATTTTAATGTACAAGTGTTATGAATATTATTTATGAATATTATTATTATGGAAATATTGAGAAAGGCTAAGGGCAAAAAGGGAAATTCACAAGAGGGTCCATGGTAATATTGTGGAAGGCTAGGGGAAAAATGGGAATTTCATAAAACTTCAAGAAATTTATGAAACGGGCCAAGGTGGCCGGCCAAGGTAGATATGGGCCTTGGCCCATATGGACCAATAATATATGTAGTCAAAAATGACAAATTAGGATATAATTATCCTTTATTTTAAGAAGTTTCAAGAAAAAAGGAGAAGGGGGCATGTGTCCCCTTATCATTTGTTGGAGCTAATTATAAATATAGGCCAATGCTTACAAGGCAAGAAAATTTCATCTTCCAACTTAGGAATATGAAGAGAGAAATATGGTAGGGTTCGGCCAAGGCTCCAAAAAATCGAGTCATGGAAATTGATCAAGAAAAATTGTTTTCTTCTAGTATTTCCACCAAATGGAAGGTCCTTATTAACATGAAGGAGTTGTTGGAGAGAGCAAAGCCTTTATTTGTGTAATTCACAAGCCCTAGCCGAGTAAAGAAGTTGGGTGAGAAAGGTATGTGTTCAACCCTCTTTTACGTATGTTGTGGGTGGTTTATGCATGTTGTTGTATGAAGAAATGGATGAAATTCATGTGATATATATGTGTGTGGGTGTTGGCCGAATAGTAGCTAGGTGGGCGAGATGTGATGAATTGATTTTATTTAGTATTTAGATTGTTGTAGTTGTGGATTCGATGATGTTAAATGAAGATTTAATGGTTTGAAATGAAGTAGTAATTGTTTGTGGATTATTGAAGAAGCTAATGTGATTTTAATATAATTTCTTGTAATTATGAGAATGATGTTGTGTACAGTGTAGAGTTGTTGAAGAAGTTAGTGAAACATTTGTTTGGAGAATGGTAAGTTGGGTTGTGGTGATTGAAGTTGAAAGAAGGAAATAAGTTGTTATTGTTCTTGTTGAAATTGGAAGGTGTCGGGTGAATTAGTATGTTGATTGAGTCGTTTTGAATGTTATGTGAATTGAGTTGAATTGAATATAAATGGAATGTCGTTGAATTGTATGACAAAGGTTGTTAATGTTAGGATGCATCTTGAATGGATTGTTGATGTTGTTGGTATGATTATTGGTATTGTTGTTGATAGTTTGGCCGAGTTGAATTCTCGGGGATGGTGTATTTATAGGGGAGATGCTGCCGAAATTTCGGCAGATTATAAATGAATTCATTTGAAGGATTAAGACAAGTATATGGTTAAGAATCTAATGATTGCGTCAATCTCCTTGAATGTAGACTAGCGATAGCGAGCTTGGACAATTAAGAGTAGCTAATAGGACGCGGAACAGGTATGTTAAGGCTCGTCCCTTTCTTTCAAGGCATGATTCCGATGTTATGATTTCATAATTGCTCCCATATTTCCTTGTTTTCAAAAGTTAGATGTTTATGATTCCAAGGCATGATTCTCTTCCCGATAACTCGTAAATGTTTTTTTCCAAAGTGCCCGTACTCTATCAAAACAGAGGTTTATGATTTTGTAAGTTTTTATGACCATAACGATGGATATGTTTCACGATTACAATGATGATGTCAAAGATGAGAATATTTCTATGATGACGATGATAAGAATGATTTTCCAAAAATGACTTCGGAAATGTTCGTAAAAGGTTCTGTACTTCAAACGCTCATAACTTTCTTATACTAAATCGGATTGACCTGAAACTTATTTCTGAGCCTTCAGGTGTCGGTTTATGTATGTTGTTATTCGTTGCTCGTCTCATTTTATAATAATTGTTTCTTCAAGGTGAGACAAAGCGGCCATGGTTATTCCATAATGTAATCGGAGGTTACCGACCTTACGTCACTCCGATGGATACATGACTTTCTTTGGGCTCTCATGCATGCTGCTTTTATGATATATGTATATGTATATGGGGGATATGGGGAAAAGGGCCATATGTTGCGCTATAGACGCATTGTCACCTGGTCAGTTGGCGTAATATCATCCCGGACGCGGGACATATGTGGGGGAGCCGACGTATTCGGCGCTATGATATGATATGTTTTAGTTTCTATATATGAACAAGAAATGTTTTTCAAAGAAAGCTAAACATGCATGGCATCCGCCCTAAGAGGCACACAGATGTATAGGTTACTCTTTTACCTCATGAAATGCTCTATATTTCCATTATGTTATTATTCATATTTCTATCCCTTACTATGTTACTATCCATGCCTTGCATACTCAGTACATTGCTCGTACTGACCCCCTTTCTTCGGGGGCTGCGTTTCATGCCGCGCAGGTACACCCAGATGAGTAGAAGCTATGATAGGAGATGTTCCAGCGGAGTTGGCAAGCTCCATTTGCTCTGGAGTGTTGTGGGTCAGAGTACTATGCTATGATGTCTTGTTCGAAGTTAGAGACTTTGCAGACAGAGTCGTGGGTATAGAGTGTCGGTATTGTAAACGGCTCCACCAGCCGATGTGGCATCTTATGTTATGTTATAAAGTCCATGTGATTACAGATTCCATTTGATTTGAGTATGAGGGAAAAGAAAGACTCTGAAAGCTTACTATGTTTTTCATTTCTTATTGATGTAAGAGTCTAAAGAGATTAAATAGGTAATAAGATTCAGCGGGTTCGCTCGGCTCCGAATGTGGGGTCGGGTGCCCATCACACCCTAGTAAGGTCGGGGTGTGACAAAGTGGTATTTGACCAGGTCTTCCTAGGGGTTGTCTGCAAAGTCGTGTCCAGTAGAGTCCTGTTTATGGGTGTGAAGCCGACCACATTTATAAACAGGAGGCTGCGGGGCATCTGGGGATTGTTGACCTTCTTTCTGTCTTAGATCGTGCGATAGAGCCAAGTCATAGGAAAATGGAATTCCTTATACAAGCCTTACATACAACGGAGGAAGGTGAGAAGCGATATGGAAAGTCACTGCAGTAAGTATTGATACATTTGATCTGTTACCTGAAACTAGAAGCTCTGGATGGCTGGAATGTGTCATATAACCGTATGTTCTGTGAGGTATTGTAGATATTTGCTACGCACAGATCTTGAATAGTAGGAATGGTAAAGGAGATTCTGCCAGAATGGATACGCCTAACAGGAAGAAGCGTGGAAAGGAAATACTATAAATAGGCAATAAGTGAGATGTGTTGTTTTAGAAAGGTTATGGATCTGGCATGGCGATGAAGGTGCGATCACTACCATCGAGAATCTGGAAGCCCAGGACAGGAAGTAGTCATACACACAGGTGGGAGGTGAACATTGGGGATTGAAAAGGGTAAAATAGTAATTGTAAAAGAAAGGACGTGTTACGAAAATGTCTCGGAATCTGTAAGACTTCGACTTGCTCCAGATTAGGTAATGGAGGTCATGTGAGGAAGCGGACGCGATTATATCAGCATTAAGGCACCAGATTCCATCAAAGTTTCGAGGTTAAGCGTGCTGAAGTGGGCGCAATTTTAGGATGGGTGACCCTCTGGGAAGTATGCGAGAAATTCTATATATCCAGACATAAGAGACAAATGAGAAGTTAGAGTAACTTAAGGGAAACTAGAGTATACGGAATGGCTGGAGACCATAAGAAGACGCGTAGGACGAGGCAAATTAGATTGGTGAAGAGACAGAGAGTGCGTCGCAGCTCGGGAATTAGGGTGGGCTTGAATAGCGTTTGGGAAGTACGTTGTGGGCTAGTTGGTAGTAATTATATATATGTATGAATGCGTATGATATCTCATATGTGATTGTATCGGTGGACATGTGAGTCCCAGCAACCGAAGCTACTGTATAGAAGGCATTAATCAAGTAAGGGTACCGAAGATCGGGTGACAGCAAGAATAAATAAATGGTACAAGTGTTGCAAGGTGAGCTGCTATTATTTTTATTATAGGTTAAGATTGGAAATTCTAGTATAACGATATTTGGAAAAGAAAGAGTGTGAGTTAATGGAAAACAAAGAGATCAAAGTGTCGGAAGAAGGTGAAAGGTAAGAAGCCTCGACGAGTAAAGATCCTGAAAGAAACTATCGGCATAGCACGAGACTATTTGGGTAAGAACTCAAAGTAGGCATGTGAAAAGGGATAGAGTGTGGTAAAAGGAAACAGGAGAGGAGTGTAGGAAGTTCGAGGACCGATTCCAATAAGTAGGGCTAAGGGAATAGTAACCACGACAAGGAATGTGAAGTAAGAAAAGAATGATTAGGCCTTGCGACGATGCTAGGGGATTTAGGTCCTTGAAAGGTATATAAAGGAATAAAAGGTGTAGATATATTAATGTGGTTTCCTCGGACACGGAAGATCTTTCCTGAGAGGGTGACCTAAGAATAGGACAGATTTGTGTGTTAAAAAGGAATATTTCACGAACTTCAGAACCCATACGGCAAACAACAAGAAAAGAAAAGTGTTCGAGGAGGAAGAAGCCCGAGAGGGTTAAGGATGAAAGTATAAAAAATATACAAAGGGATTGGTTGAAGGAAGGGGAGAGCGTTTAGGCACAGGGAAATTGGAAACGTCTAACCATAGGCGTAAGAAGGAAGATACCTTAACAAGTTAGCGATAAGGAACTCGGTTACGCGTCAACAAAAGAACAGGAATGATGGGACGACACTGCTGATTGGAAAATTAATGGTATGGAATAAGAAGTCATGCGAAGTCTGAAGGTTTTAATCTTAGAAGAAATGGAGATGAAATGCAAGGAATGTGCGTCGGAAGCCGCTCAGTCATAGCATCATAAATATAGTTAAAGGTCTGATAAGCAGAGATGAGGAGTGAGGTATAAACGAAGACTTCACAAAAATACTGTTGGCGCATAAGTAGCCCCTTAAAAAGGGGGGGGGGGAGAGACTATATTATATTAGGCATAAAAAGGAATCCAAACCAGAGAGCCGACAACGAATAACGATGGACAAAACGAGTGCCAATACAAAGGAATCAGAGACAGGTATACTTGTGAAGAAATGACCTGGGAAGGACAAGGATAATAAGTTGGCGCAGTGGAGTAGAAAAACCATGATACGGAATAAATACTCATGTAAAGCCCGAGGATTTCGATGCTAAAGGAAATAGGGTAAAGGATAAGAAATGGGTATGAAGAAAAGGACAATTGTAAAGGGACACCCCCCCCCCCCCCGAAGCGCTACCATACCCCATAAGATCAGTTGAACATTCGAGGACGAATGTTCTAAAGGGGGGAGGATGTTATACCTCGTGTTTTATACATTCGGATATTTCAAGGTGGTCGTGGTAGGTTAAGGGCAAGGCTATGTTCCAACATTATCTTAATGTACAAGTGTTATGAATATTATTAGTATGGAAATATTGAGAAAGGCTAAGGGCAAAAAGGGAAATTCACAAGAGGGTCCATGGTAATATTGTGGAAGGCTAGGGGAAAAATGGAAATTTTATAAAACTTCAAGAAATTTATGAAACGGGTCAAGGTGGCCGGCCAAGGTAGATATGGGCCTTGGCCCATATGGACCAATAATATATGTAGTCAAAAATGACAAATTAGGATATAATTATCCTTTATTTTAAGAAGTTTCAAGAAAAAAGGAGAAGGGGGCATGTGTCCACTTATCATTTGTTGGAGCTAATTATAAATATAGGTCAATGCTTACAAGGCAAGACAATTTATCTTCCAATTTAGGAATATGAAGAGAGAAATATGGTAGGGTTCGGCCAAGGCTCCAAAAAATTGAGTCATGGAAATTGATCAAGAAAAAATGTTTTCTTCTAGTATTTCCACCAAATGTAAGGCCCTTATTAACATGAAGGAGTTGTTGTAGCAAGCAAAGCCTTTATTTGTGTAATTCACAAGCCCTAGCCGAGTAAAGAAGTTGGGTGAGAAAGGTATGTGTTCAACCCTCTTTTATGTATGTTGTGGGTGGTTTATGCATGTTGTTGTATGAAGAAATGGATGAAATTCATGTGATATATATGTGTGTGGGTGTTGGCCGAATAGTAGCTAGGTGGGCGAGATGTGATGAATTGATTTTATTTAGTATTTAGATTGTTGTAGTTGTTGATTCTATGATGTTAAATGAAGATCTAATGGTTTGAAATGAAGTAGTAATTGTTTGTGGATTATTGAAGAAGCTAATGTGATTTTAATATAATTTCTTGTAATCAAGAGAATGAAGTTGTGATCATTGTAGAGTTGTTGAAGAAGTTAGTGAAACATTTGTTTGGAGAATGGTAAGTTGGGTTATGGTGATTGAAGTTGAAAGAAGGAAATAAGTTGTTATTGTTCTTGTTGAAATTGGAAGGTGTCGGGTGAATTAGTATGTTGATTGAGTCGTTTTGAATGTTAGGTGAATTGAGTTGAATTGAATATAAATGGAATGTCGTTGAATTGTATGACAGAGGTTGTTAATGTTAGGATGGGTCTTGAATTGATTGTTGATGTTGTTGGTATGATTGTTGGTATTGTTGTTGATAGTTTGGCCGAGTTGAATTCTCGGGGATGGTGTATTTACAGGGGAGATGCTGCCGAAATTTCGGCATATTATAAATGAATTCATTTGACGGATTAAGACAAGTATATGGTGATGAATCTAATGATTGCGTCAATATCCTTGAATGTAGACTAGCGATAGCGAGCTTGGACAATTAAGCGTATCTAATAGGACGCGGAACAGGTATGTTAAGGCTCGTCCCTTTCTTTCAAGGCATGATTCCGATGTTATGATTTCATAATTGCTCCCATATTTCCTTGTTTTCAAAAGTTAGATGTTTATGATTCCAAGGCATGATTCTCTTCCCGATAACTCGTAAATGTTTTTTTCCAAAGTGCCCGTACTCTATCAAAACAGAGGTTTATGATTTTGTAAGTTTTTATGACCATAACGATGGATATGTTTTTCCATGATGACCATGATGATGTCAAAGATGAGAATATTTCTATGATGACGATGATAAGAATGATTTTCAAAAAATGACTTCGGAAATGTTCGTAAAAGGTTCTGTACTTCAAATGCTCATAACTTTATTATACTAAATCGGATTGACCTGAAACTTGTTTCTGAGCCTTCAGGTGTCAGTTTATGTATGTTGTTATTCGTTGTTCGTCTCATCTTATAATAATTGTTTCTTCAAGGTGAGACAAAGCGGCCATGGTTATTCCATAATGTAATCGGAGGTTACCGACCTTACGTCACTCCGATGGATACATGACTTTCTTTGGGCTCTCGTGCGTGCTGCTTTTATGATATATGTATATGTATATGGGGGATATGGGGAAAAGGGCCATATGTTGCGCTATAGACGCATTGCCACCTGGTCAGTTGGCGTAATATCATCCTGGACGCGGGTTGCCCGGACGCGGGCCATATGTGGGGGAGCCGACGTATTCGGCGCTATGATATGATATGTTCTATTTTCTATATATGAACAAGAAATGTTTTTCAAAGAAAGCTAAGCATGCATGGCATCCGCCCTAAGAGGCCCTCAGATGTACATATTACTCTTTTACCTCATGATATGCTCTATATTTCCATTCTGTTATTATTCATATTTATATCCCTTACTATGTTACTATCCATGCCTTACATACTCAGTACATTGCTCGTACTGACCCCCTTTCTTCGGGGGCTGCGTTTCATGCCGCGCAGGTACACCCAGATGAGTAGAAGCTATGATAGAAGATGTTCCAGTGGAGTTGGCAAGCTCCATTTGCTCTGGAGTGTTGCCGGGTCAGAGTACTGTGCTATGATGTCTTGTTCGAAGTTAGAGACTTTGTAGACAGAGTCGTGGGTATAGAGTGTCGGTATTGTAAACGGCTCCACCAGCCGATGTGTCATCTTATGTTATGTTATAAAGTCCATGTGATTACAGATTCCATTTGATTTGAGTACGAGGGAAAAGAAAAACTGTGAAAGCTTACTATGTTTTTCATTTCTTATTGATGTAAGAGTCTAAAGAGATAAAATAGGTAATAAGAGTCAGCGGGTTTGCTCGGCTCCGAATGTGGGGTCGGGTGCCCATCACACCCTAGTAAGGTCGGGCTGTGACAAGGTCAACCCATAAAACCCCAAAATTGACTCTCCAACACTAGTCCCAAAACACACTTGGGTGCATTGGGAATCGAACTAAACCCACCAATCAGTTACAATTTATCATCCGAATCTCTCAAAATCAACGAAATTTTAAAAAAGGTCTGCTTACCAAAAAGTCAACTATGAGTCAAATGATTTTCACTTAAAAGCCAATTTTTCCAAAAGTCACCTCAAGACTCACCCAAATGCCTAAAGAACCATGCCCCCTGTCGCTACGGGTCAAAATGGTACTAATTTGGCTTGGGGATGGGTCAATAGTGGCAAAATCATCAAAAACACAATAATGACTGAACGGGTCGTAACAATTATAGACAAATTGATCCGGAAGGGGTGACACGGTCTTGGTTTGCCAAGGATGTTCCAATGGTCTCGAGTTGCTCCACAGCTTTGGTGACTTCGTTGATCTATCCACGACTATCTCCTCTCTATAGATAATGCTATCATAAATCTCTCAGTGCTGGAAATGGTGGAATGTGTAGGTGGTGAGTTCCCCCTGTATAAAATTTGTTGCTTATCCTCATCTGCTAGACTCCTATCATTCGAAAGTAGCTTGTCTTAATGATCAATAAGGTCCGTACTCTCAAATATTGAACTTCATCCATCCATGCGATCTGTGAGAATTTACACTTAGTAGGTTGAACACATGATAATGATATCGATGGTTTGCCATGCTTGGAAAGGGTTACATAAAAGTTGGAGAGTTGGGTTCTGAGCCAAACAGTGGCGGATCAGTGCTCCACAGAGAAATAAACCCATGCAACATGCTCATTTGTAAAAGGGTCTATGCAGGTGCGCACTCGTTAATGCAAGTGGCTGTACGTATATGCCACATTCGCTAAGAAGGAAAGAATCTGCAGAAGCAGAAAGATTTTGCCAAGGCGCGTCTCCAAAAGTTCTTAAATTACCGCAGAAGCGGCTTGGCTAGGAAAGGCGTATCTCGCAGAGGCGGTACACTTATCCGCACATATGGATATGCGAAAGCAGACCTCGCCTCACTTAGGCGAAAGTCGGCAGTTTCAAAATGGGGTGAAAGAGAAGTCTCTCCCACTCTTCAGATCCCTCACAATCTTCTCCACTACCCAAATCCCACTCCTCACTCCCCAAACGTTACACCCCTTCCCTCTTCCCACTCTCTATAAAACTCCTCCCCATACCCAACTTTCTCCCATTCTCAAAACACACACATGAACCACAAAGAAAAATTGGGCAAGGACTCAAACTAAAACGGAGTTTTTTTACAATACTCATTCCTTCCCAATCTCCACTAAACAATATGTATTGTGCTTTCCCTTTACTCTAGAATGAAATTAAGCTTGAAAATATGGTTTTATTTATGCTTATTTATTAACAATTTTGGGTAGGAAATTGAAATTTTGTGATGTGGGTTTGTATGTGGGTGGTCGTAGAATCCTTAGATTTGGTTCTTGTTTATCATGGGATCATGTTTATTTTAACCCACTAAAATTACTTGAAATTGGGTTGAATAAAAAATGAAAAACAATTGGGTGGGTGGTCAGGGTAGTTGTTGGTAGGATATTTAGAATTTTGGGGTGTTTGTTGCGTGAAATCGTAGTCCATTGTGTTTAATCACCATGTATGCTTGAATGATTGAAGATTTGGGGGAAACAATGGGTCCAAAATTAGTGGGGAAAGTCGAAAATATTTTTTGGGGTTCGAAGTTTGATGACTATCTCGCCTCTATGAAACAAGTTCCGCAGACACGGTACCACTTCGTCGCATCACGTTGTGCAGGTGCGATACCATATTTGAAATGCCTCATTCGCAGATGCGAATTTTTTTACTGTTTCTCGCAAAAGCGGCCTTGCATCTGCAATACCTCTATTGTAGGTGTGAGACCTACATAGAAAAGCTAAAAATAGTAGCATCGCAACAGTTCCTTTCGGGGTTTGTTTTGCTAGTTTCTTTGGCCTGTTTGACAAATTTTAAAATGCTGAACATGATTCAACTGACGGACTAACTTGATTTTGATCAATGTTGGTACTAATCGGTGAAAGATAGATCTAAATGAAAATGAAAACATCTCCCACACCCAAGAAAATGTCGAAGGGTATGCTAAGGTATAATATTATACTACCCCGTTAATGTCTCGAGATTGGTAGCCCGTTACTTTGATAATTTGCTAGATAAGAAACTCCTACTCAAGAGGGGAATTAACATGCACAACGTGCTTTAACGTCTACCCAAATTTTATGAGTGTCTCATGCACATCGGCTAGACTTCCTTTGCTCCCGCCCATGCAAGGCAAACAAGAAATGGGTGAGGGAGTTCTATGCAAATCTAAAGCGTGTGAGGTTGGCTGTGCCAAATCCGGAGATTATCATTCATTGTACAGTGGTGTAATTTTGTTATGTAGTGATCAATGCTTATTACGGCTTGCCTGACCATCTCAAGAAAGCTATGCAGGCAAAAGATATATGTGGGAGTAGGGATTGGTTGGTTTCAAAGCTGATTTCAGAAAGCAAGAGGGACAAGATTACGTGGGCTCACAAGAAGACGGGGACCAAAAAAACATAGTTTACCGTGGAGGCGAAGAGGTGGCAGTAAATCATCACCCGTAGGGTATGCCCTTTGGGTAACTCTACTAACTGCTTGATTGTCTATATTCTGGATGACGTTTAGGTAAATGTTGGTTATTACATGATCCGGGAGTTCGAGGAGTACCTGCATTAGGTGGCCCAAGTCTGATGTTCCCTACCTTGATTACTGGTTTGTGTTAGAAGGCAGGGGTTCCTGAGCATCCTACAAATTATTGGGTTGACCCAGAGTGGGTGTTTAACCTCTTGAAGGTCACCGGAGAGGGTAGCACGGTGTAAAGCGAGAGGAGGAAGATCGAGATGACCGTTGAGGATATTGATGATGATGGGTCTCCCTCACAGCTGGAGGGACCTTTTGGTTCGATTAATTCTCAATTTAGGGCCATTCAGGAGTTAGTAACTCTTCTTCCCAATGGTCCTGAAGGCCAGTTCCTCAGAAGCTGGTCGCAGCTAGTCTACGTAGGAGGAGATGAAACAGTATCTGGAAGTATAGAAGGAGCTGAAAGTGTCCGTAGGCGAGACAGCCTATGGCAATATTGCTAAGCTGCATGGAGAGCTTCACCAGGACTTTGACACCGAGAGGAGAAAGAACAAGTCGAGGAGCAAGCTTATGGTGTAGATGTGGAGGGGCATCAAGGCAATCTTCAAGTGGGTGAATCCGAAGGGGAAGTTCCCAGTTGAGGACGAGGATGATAAAGAGAAGTACTCCTTCTTGATAGAGGCCGAGGGTGGGTCTGGTGGCTATGATAGAAGCACAGATGGAGAGGACGAGTCCCAAAGTTCAGCTCCGCGGGGTTGATCCCTACAGCTCACTGGTTTAGCTTGTCTTGGGACTTTCTTTTGGACCATTTCTTTGCTTTGCTTTTGAGCTGTTAGATAGTTTAGATATTGTTTTCTTTGGTTTTGTTGTTTTTCTTTGGTTTTGGATGTTGGATTTGTGCCCTCATCAGGCTTTGATTTTATGCTAGACTTACGCCTTTGTGGGGCTCTGATTTATATGTAGGAAATGTTGGTTTGAATGAATTTAGTAAAGAGAATGATATTGAAACAGGTTCCGAATTTGGGACAGAACCTCACTGGTTTCTGCCCAGTGGTTTTGAAGATGTGGAACCATCGTCACAGATGCGGTCCGGCTTCTATGCGATTTGTTCGCACATGCGAACTTGGGTTTGTCGGTGAGGATCTGCTTCTGCAGACAAAAACTGTCACAGCCCAATCGGAGGGCTATGACGGACATCCAAAAGCTAACCTCTTATATGCCACAAAACATACATAACATACCTGCTCATGCTCATTCTGGCCACCTGAGGGCGCTCACAACATGATCTGCTGACTGATAAATATCATAAACTGGAGGGTCATAGCCCTCAAAAGATATATATAAATGCATCACTAAACTGAACCAGGGTACAAGCCGACAAGGCAACCCGATAAGCGGGCCACACTGTCTGACTATGTAGCCAAACATGTGTTGAGCGGGCCACACTGTCTGACTGAATATAAGCGTTTATGAGCCTCTACCGACATACTGGACATGCTTTCGTAACATAGGCCACAACTTCACCCCCTGTCAACTATGCCTTATATATATATATATATATATATATATATATACATAAATATCACAACATAGGCCACAGCTTCACCCCCCGTCAACTGTGCCTTATACATATACATAAATATCACAACATATGCCACAACTTTACCCCCTGTCAACTGTGCCTTATATATATATACACACACACACATATATATGAGAAATGAAAATAAGTGCGCTGCACAAGTAAAATAAAATAATATGACTCTCTGAAAAATATGATGTCTTTCCACCTCTGATGAACATTTCCTGAGCTAACATCATTAAAACATGAAATCTCAAAACTCATGAACAGAAGGAACATCAAAGACAGAAGTACTCCTAGTACTTCTAAGAGTAGAGTAATATGGAATCTCGCTTACTCGTTTGTTCGTTCATATTATAGGATCGTGCCAAAATGAAAGAAACGGAAAACCTTAACATACCTAGAAGCTTAATTATCGACTTTCCGACTTACTTTTTGTCTTGCACTCTATATAAGATCATTCACCAACTCGTAATCTACATATAAAATCATTCATACTATTATTAGTCTTATCTTCATACGCTTGCCTTAACCCTTCAAATTAAATCCCTTAATGTCTGCCGAAATTCGGGCAACATCTCCCCTGTTTATATCCCTAGCCCGAAATCGCAATTACTAACAACCACCACCAACAACAACAATACCAACATCAACACATCATCACTAACATCAACATACTCCATAAGACATCTCACATGATATTTATCCGATTTCTTAACCGATAAATTAACTATACGCTCATTTAATCGCTCTAACTTTGTAAATAAACCTAAGGCAACATTAATAAGGAAAGATTAATACCTTATTCCTGTTAAAACAGCAATATCCTCAATATTCACCTTGAGTTCAAGCCAAATCCACCACAAAACAATATTATAATCACAATTATGCACCACCCGAGCCTTGATTTGTTAAAATCACTCAACTTTTTATGACAAAAATGACCCTATATGTTACTGAGCTTTAAGATCTGATTTTGGGTGAAACAATGGGGTTTTGACCCTTTTATAGATGGATAAAGTCGGTTCCGGACTGTAGCAGCGCGGCTACTGTAGCACTTCGGTTACTGTAGAGCGCGTTTCTGCTCTGTCAGCCTACTTTGTAATGTCCATAATTCTATACTCTGATGATGTATCGACAAGCGGTTTATTGCGTTAGAAACTAGACTCGACGAGATTCATTTTAGGCTTTTGAAACACCTTAAAACTCCTAATATACTAGGAGATATATCTCTCCAAACTTGACCCAAAAATCTATAAACTCTTTTCCAAATTTTCGACAAACTTGTTTTCTTCGATTTGCTTGATCCCGGAACCTTTAGATGCTTGCTTAACACTTATTAAGAGTATTCATTAACCTTATAAGGGCTCCATGACCTCTCCGAGCTTATGTTAGTTTACTCACAACGTACATGACGTGAAATTTTTTGAGGTGTAACATCCTTCCCCCCTTAGGAACATTCGTCCTTGAATGTCAACTTAACTAAAGTCCTTATCAGAAACCTTATAGGGGATGTTAATGTGAACTTTCAACGAACTCACCTTCTTCAATTTCTTTCGGTTATCCTCTGTTTTTTATATCTTGCATATTAGAACACTTAGTCATAACTCAACTCCTTCTTATTTTATAGGCTATTCATTCAAGATGTATCATTCACTTCATCTTACCTCTTAACCTTTAACCAAGACTTATAACTCACCTATGTCCCTCGTCGGTTTATTAGAGACCTTACAACCCTTAGAGTGTTTTATGCCTCTCGGTAACCTGTAGACCATTCGCAGACTCTACGAATCAAATGAAATTTTCTCATCAATAATTTTATATGGTTCTACCGTTCCAGTCCATATTCTGAGATCTTTAGCCTTATGCATCACTCTTCGACTTCTTTAAAGGACTTCAACTTTACTTTCTAGTTTTTTAATCTCAATCTTTGGAGTTGGATATCAAGTATGGCGCTGGAGTTATCTCATATAGTAAATGTACATAGCTGCTCTGTAATCTGACCATCATTAACTGGTATGATTCTAAAAGAATTTCTAGTTTGACACATAAATCCTGGGGCGCTGACTCTAGGTCTGAAAAGGGCTTTAAGTCACTGGCTTGCGTACAATCTGTAAGGCTCAATATATCAAAGGCTAAGCTTGCTCTTCTTTCTAAATTTCATTGTGTTCTTCTGAGATGGTACTTCCCAAAGTACATAGTCTAATATAGGTGGGGGAACTCTTGTCGATTCTGGGAATCCTAGATCCTTCTACTATTTGCTATTAATAAACAAATCTGGTCCCAACCTTGTATAGATTCATCTGAATACAGAAATATTGATCTCAATAAGCGTTAGGGGTCGTCTCGGTTACCTTTGAAATCTATCATGCAAACTTGTGGTGTATCCTTAAGTATCTCATGGTATGCTCAGCTTAAGCAAGACTTATCTAGAGTCTTTAAATCCTTCTGGAGTGAGCTGTAATCTGCACTTCCCTTATCTGAATGGCAGACATAAGGAATGGACACATCATACTATTCGCCCTGACATAGGATTTACGTAGTCCTCTGCTGTACAAGTAGTCTTAATGGATAGGAAATAGGCTAATTCCATAGGCCTACTGGTAATTTCCCTAACTAAATTAAATTTGCGCGGTAACATGGTCATTTATACTGATGATTTCTCGTCTCCGAATTGGAATTTCAATAACTTGCTATATCTTACTGAACTCCTGTTATCTCACTTTCGTTGCATTATGAAGTTTGCTATGTCTTTCCTTAGTCCCTTTTTTGTAGTATCAATATATGTCCTTGCTATTCTCAACTACCTAGCATAGCGAGACAATAAGCTTGTCCTTTCATCAGTCGTCAATCTGATCACGTTGGATAATCTGATTCAGTATAATTCCAGTCCGTAGGATGTATAAAGGTAGCTCCTCCCTTGAGGATCCGTAATCCTATAATGAGCTGACATCAAATTCAACGAACTATTTTTCTTTGACTTAATAAGGCTAAGCCCAAGATAGATGCCATGATCTAAGTTTACTAATCAATTCTGATATTGACGAACTGCTGAATTCACAAGTTCTCGACATTTCCTCTTTATCTTAACATAAACTGAGTTACTCTAGATCTGTGGCTCGAACATTAGCTACTTTTTTTTGCTTCCATTGACTTCCTAATCATCGGAGTCTTTGCATCATTCTATTTATTGACCTTGTCGTAAACTTAACCGTCTTTGCTTAAGGGTGCGCTACAACCTCTTAGGGTACTTATATAATTAATATCGACGCTACCCTAATATATCCTTTCCTGTGCACATTACTATAACTAGCTTAAGAGCATGGGTCGAATGATTCTTCTTGTACCTTTACAACTATCCTGAGGCATGAGCTATAATCTCACCACACTGTTACAATCCATAACTTAGCTTAATTCTTGAATAATCATAACGCATGATATGGCTATCCAGTCCCTTTATGAATGTTACACTTGATGCTAAAACTTCACTTGTTACTCATTTTCTGGAAACTTACGCTTACAATTATTAGTCCTCTGGAGTCCGGCTGTTTCCTTGGCCAGTTTATCAGTGGCACAAAACGTAGAAAAAATAATCCTTCACAAGATTCCAATAATAACTTGCTAAGTCCAAGAAATCACCGACTTCTATGAGTTTTCTAGCTTTTGGGCAATTTATTATAGCTTCAACTCTCCTTAATTCTAACCTTAGAAGCACTATACCGTTTGATTTGGAAAAACTTCTGAGCCGACAATTCCTGATCCTAAGAACTATAGGTCTGTGCGTATGAATAACATGCTTTGACTTTGAGCAAGAGTAACCCCAAGATCGTCTAGGAACACTGTTACAAATCGGTTTTGGAGGAGTCTAAACACACTTACTCATCAAGCCCATAATATTGTTGGGGCCTTAGTCAGTCCAAATGATGTTCCTCAAAACTCGAGGTAACTTACATGATCCTGAAAGTTGTCTTTGGGATACCTTTCCTCTGACCTTTATCTGGGAATAAATGGAGCCTATGTTCATCTTTAAGGAAGAATTATGTGCTAGCAAAACAAATCGTCAACCCTTAATTGTACTTGCTCATCCTTAGCTATCATCTTATTTAGCTGCTTACAATCACTTGTACATATGCGAGGAGCTATCCTACTCCCTTATAGCCCGAATTGATTCAACTGATCCTTCAAATAATCTTTATTTTCTTCAACTTAGTAGGGATCATTTGCATAAGGTAAAGTAAGTATTGGCTACGCACTTAACAATACTTTTGTTTAGCAAGACTAATCCTTTACTTAGAGGAAGTCTTGGGGTCTCCCTTAGACATCCCTAAAACTTATTCACCCTAAAGGTGATTTGGAAGATCGATAACTTGGATTTCATAATATGAACTCCAATCATACGGTATGCATACTTGTTTCTGATTCATCTTCTCGATCTTAGGACAAGAGATAAACTTATTCCTTGGTACTTATACAACTTTGCATGACTTGAGTTCCTTTGAAGGTCTGCACCCAATTTCTTTTGTAGACTATATCCTTCTTGTCCGTATACCTTGGAAGGTATACTATATACTTTATATGCTACTTACAGATATTCCTATAATGTTCTGCTTAATATCTTATTCGCTATCCCGTATTAGAACATATCCTTCTGTAGAACACATAATTCGCTCTCTGACTTTCAATGGCTTGGTTCTTTACATATCAAAAAACTCACAATATTTCAAGACGTTGACCTTAACAATTACTCCCACAAGCTACCTTATAACCATTTTGTAATCCTTATTCAAAATTATATATATTCTACAATCTAGTCCTTGCCAAGGACCTCAAATTCACTAATTAAATCACATTCTGATCCTGCTCCTTACTTTCCGGTCTATGAAGCCTTGATTTACATACGCTATCAATACAAATCATCCAGTATCCATTCCTTTGATTACATACCGCACTCCTTTTCCATAGGTTATCTGCAAATCTCATCTACTCGTATCTAACACCTTCTACCATTGGTGCCTTATTCCTTTATTCGGCTTCTTTTCTGTTTCTTTCCTCTTAAAGGCCAATATACTATAAGCCCAGGGTGCTTCAATCTAATACTGCTAATAAGTGTAGGGGATAAAATACCACCTCATCTTTCTTCAATTTCTTACAATTCTTATGTCCCACCTTATCTGCTTAGTCATACTAAAACTTCTGTATCCATCCCTAAGAAATCTCTCTGAGAGTACATAAACTTATATGACTTAAAATTTCAATTCTCACTTCAAAATCCACGTCCATAATAAGGATGTCATGACTATAATTATTCATAAGAACAATCCATTATAAATTTTCTGAGGCCCCAGAGTAACGAATGATCGATGATATCTTGAGATTAGGTCATCTACATATAAACCATAAGTGGTTCTGACGGAAATGGCCATATACCTGTAAATAAGATGTTAGAGCACTTAGGCCAGATATATCTGGGAATAAAGCCCCTTTGTCCTTATTAAAAACACTGCTCCTTAACTGACTCTCTTTTTCCTCTATCTCGTACTCCCAACGATCTGTGGGTAACTCCTGGTTAACTAAATCCCATGATAGAGAACTAGGTACCTTTGTGATACTAACATCAGAAACTGGCCAAACATGATGCTGAAACGTAGGGAAAATCTGGATATGCCAAGCTCTGTACTTCCTCAATTGTGTCTTCGTCCACAGGAGTCTCGTGAACCCTTGAACGGGTGTTTTTCATATGATTTATCAGTCGGGTCTCCTCCTACTGGATCCATATCCTTCGATGGGTTCGTCTCAATTGAATAGCTGAACTTGTCCTCTTCTCCAATACAATCCTGCAATTTAATAAAAATCGCACCAAGAACGAGTTTTCCTATCATTGGCTCTACTACACGATCTATGATCAGAAAGAAAGATGACCATCCTAAATATCCTACAGCCTCCTGCCTATAAGTGTGGTGCACGACACACCCATAGACAAGACATTGCTGGATACGACTCATAGACAACCCTAGGACGAACTGCTCTGATACCACTTTTGTCACAGCCCAACCAGAGGGCTATGACGGACATTCAGAAGCTGACCTCCTAGATGCCACAAAACATACATAACATACCTGCTCATGCTCATTCGGGGCCACCTGAGGGCGCTCACAACATGATCTGTTAACTGATAAATATCATAAACTGGAGGGTCACAGCCCTCAAAAGGCATATATACATACATCACTAAACTGAACCGGGGTACAAGCCAATAAGGCTACCCGATAAAACTATGTAACCAAACATGTGCTGAGTGGGCCACACTGTCTGACTGAATATAAGCGTCTATGAGCCTCTACCAAAATACTGGACATGCTATGGATGGGACAGGGCCCCTTCCCTACCTATATACATCAAAATATATACCCGATCATGATGGCAACTCCAGCAAGAGAGGAGTGCTCTGCTATCCAGATGAAGAAGTAGCCTAAGGGTGCAATCTGTCTTCCTGATTATCAAAACCGGCGGGCATGAACCCAGCCCCTCCGAACAATAGGGGAGTCAGTATGGATAATGTACTGAGTATGTAAGGCAGAAGAGTAACATACACATAGGAGTCATGAAGAAAATCTGAAAATCATAAGCTAAACTGGCTGACTGAATACATCTGTATGTCTGACTGTCTGAACATATCTGTATAAATGCATCTATATGTCTGACTATCTGAACATATCTGTATATCTCTGCTTACTGAAAATGCCTCTGAGGGAGTATGATATGTATTTTTTTATTTTTTTTTTATAAAAACCACATCAAATATATACATAAAAATAAATAGGAACGCCACAACATAGGTCACATCTTCACCCCTGTCCGATGTGTCTTATAGATAAATCAACGTCGTAACATAGGCCACAGCTTCACTCCCTACCAACTGTGCCTTATATATATATATATATATATATATATATATATATATATATATATATATATATATATATATATATATATACATAAATATCACAGCATAGGACACAGCTTCACCCCCCGTCAACTGTGCCTTATACATATACATAAATATCACAACATATGCTACAACTTTACCCCCTGTCAACTGTGCCTTATATATATATACACACACACATATATGAGAAATGAAATTAAGCGCGCTGCACAAGTAGAATAAAATAATATGACTCTCTGAAAAATATGATGTCTTTCCACCTCTGATGAACATTTACTGAGCTAACATCATTAAAACATGAAATCTCAAAACTCATGAACAGAAGGAACATCAAAGACAGAAGTACTCCTAGTACTTCTAAGAGTAGAGTAATATGGAATATCGCTTACTCGTTTGTTCGTTCATATTATAGGATCATGCCAAAATGAAAGAAACGGAAAACCTTAACATACCTGGAAGCTTAATTATCGACTTTCCGACTTACTTCTTGTCTTGCACTCTATATAAGATCATTCACCAACTCTTAATCTACATATAAAATCATTCATACTATTATTAGTCTTATCTTCATACACTTGCCTTAACCCTTCAAATTAAATCCCTTAAAGTCTGCTGAAATTCGGGCAACATCTCCCCTGTTTATATCCCTAGCCCGAAATCGCAATTACTAACAACCACCACCAACAACAACAATACCAACATCAACAACATCATCACTAACATCAACATACTCCATAAGACATCTCACATGATATTTATCCGATTTTTTAACCGATAAATTAACTATACACTCATTTAATCGCTCTAACTTTGTAAATAAACCTAAGGCAACATTAATAAGGAAAGATTCATACCTTATTCCTGTTAAAACCGCAATATCCTCAATATTCACCTTGAGTCCAAGCCAAATCCACCACAAAACAATATTATAATCACAATTATACACCACCCGAGCCTTGATTTGTTAAAATCACTCAACTTTTTATGACAAAAATGACCCTATACGTTGCAGAGCTTTAAGATCTGATTTTGGGTGAAAAAAATGGGGTTTTGACCCTTTTATAGATGGATAAAGTCGGTTCCGGACTGTAGCAGTGCGGCTACTGTAGCACGTCAGTTACTGTAGCGCGCATTTCTACTCTATCAGCCTACCTTGTAATGTTCATAATTCTCTACTCCGGTGATATATTGATGAGTGGTTTATTGTGGTTGAAACTAGACTCAACGAGCTTCATTTTAGGCTTTTGAAATACCTTAAAACTCCTAATTTACTAGGAGATATATCCCTCCAAAGTTGACCCAAAATTCTATCAACTCCTTTTCAAATTTTTGACAAACTTATTTTTTCTTCGATTTGCTTGATCCCGAAACCTTTAGACACTTGCTTAACACTTGGTAAGAGTATTCATTAACCTTATAAGGTTTCCATGACCTCTCCAAACTTACGTTAGTTTACTCACAACGCACATGATGCTAAGATTTCGAGGTGTAACAAAAACTCCACATATGCGGCCTCGCAGCTGCGAACAATGTCTCACAGATGCAAGCCTTGGCACACAAACGTCGCTTCGCATTTGTGGTCCATCTCCATAGACGTAGCTGCACAAATGTTACCCTTCTTCTCCCATATACGATACTGCTAAAACCAGAAAGGAAAAAAAATCTGCTAAGTCTTGAAACTTCACACGACATCCGAAACTCATCAAAACCTCTCCCCAGTACAAACCAAGCATACGCATCACTCTAAAATACCAACAACCAGATACCAATTTGAAAGAAGTGGGATGATAGTAGTGAAAGAATCAATGTTTCCTAAATGACCTATAGCCTCTAGCGGATGGGTACGATGTCTACGTACCATTCCATGCGACTCTACTATACATTGATCTTGTACTCGTGAGACCGGTAACCTAGGGCTCCGATATCAACTTATCACGACCCAAATCACGGCCATGATGGCACCAACACTATCCCCCGATAGGCGTACCATTCCCAAAATCTTTAACCACATTTAGAAAACAAGTGCATAATTTAAGTTTGTAGAAGCATAACTAGAATCATAATGACATTTCAAATGAAGAAACATGACTTTTATAAATAAATTCCCTAAATCTAGTATTACACGGTACAAGAGCTTCTATAATGAATAACAAGAATTAAAATAACATATAGACTCCAGAAGTAGGTAAACACTATCTGTAAGGGTAGAATAGACAGAGTTCATATGAAGAGACTTCGGAAAGAAGAACCGGCTAGGGGCTCACCTAGAACGTCTATGTAAAATCTTCAGAATCTACCCCGATATATTGAACATTGTAACATCCCATAAATACGAGTTAGGTGTGAATGTGTAAAAATCTTGTGTTAATAGGATATTATAGCTATATGAATCCATTCTTGATGAATTCAGGTGGAAGATGGTCGTTTTGAAGTCAAACCAACAATTGGAGTTTTTAAGGGCTCTTAACTTCGCCTAAGTTTTGATAGGTCTATCTTCTGGGCGCTTTTCATGCAAATGTGTTGTAAATTTGGAAACACTTCCTCGATAAAAGTTGTAGATCTTTGAAATAGATTTCCAACGGTAGGTCTCTCAGCTCGAGCAAAGCTATGTACAAAATGTTATGTCCGTTTTACTGAAGGGCACAAAAGCTGGAGAATTCGCCCAAAGTACGCCCAGAAAGTACGGGACGTCCGTTTCGACGTACTTCTTCCGTTATTCACTAGTATTGGCAGCCTAAGTACGGGACGTACTTCAAAGTACGGGACGTACTTGTAGGTCGTAGTTTCTCCATATCTGACAGAAAATTGGGCTTAAAATGGGTATGGTCCTATTTTGTTCTCATTTTTTTTCATCCTTCCAAACCCTAAGGATGAAAATCATCTCTCCAAGTCTTCAAATCAAAGGTAAGAACACCCTTAACATTACTAATATATTCTAACATCAAACCCATGATTCTTACCATGATTCTTGTGATCAAAACCTAGGGTTTGCAGCATAATTCTTCCTAAAGTGATTCAAGCTAGGGTTTGGGTGTTCTTCATTAGGAAAGTGAATTGTTAAACTTTGTTTAACATATTTAGGTATGTCTCCCTTTTAAAAACCTTATTTTGGATGTTTGTCTCTTTTGAAAATCATTTTTTTGACTATAAGGATGATTTGTATGTCTCTTTAAAAATATATCCTTTTTTAATATAAAGGTAATTCATATGTCTCTTTTAACAACTCTCTTAAAAAATTGATTCTTTATAAAAGCATGTTTTGAATGATAAGATGAATTGGTTTCACATTCTTGAAATCTATTACATGTTTTGATTAATGGTTAATGTGCGTGAGGGGACGAGCCCACACTGAACATAGATTGTAACAAACCCTATATATGTATAAGATATTATGAATGTTTTCGTCTATGATAGATGCTTAGCGGTGATTGTAAATTGTTGGTATTGATGATTTTACAAAGGAACTATGACAAAGTAATCTTGTTTAAAGAAGTGGAAACGTTTTCATGATTATCTATAAAATTATGAATTTTCGTAATGGCATAATGAGCTTTAATGCTATTTGATGGTGTGACTTGAGACAAATTCTGAATCGGCTTCTATGCTATGATTTTATTGTTGTGTTTGGCCTAGCTACTCGGGAGGAAGGGTAGCCACTATGGATCCTAGTGTGGTAATTGCCTAGCCATTCGGGAGGGAGAGTGGCCACTACCGGGTTCTCTACCCGGGGTGTGATTCATGCCTAGCTATTCGGGAGGAAGGATAGCCACCGCTGGGTTCGCTATACGAGGTGTGATTTATGCCTAGCTATTCGGGAGGAAGGATACCACCGCGTACTACATAGTCCGGTGTGATTTATGCCTAGCTATTCGGGAGGAAGAATAGCCACCGAGAATTATATATTCCGGTGTGGTGCGCTATGCGCGATATGATTGATTCTTGGGCCTGTATTGTCATGTGTGATATTCTCATTCTCCCATGGAACTGTTATTGACAATCATGATCAATTTGAAAGGCATAATTGAAAGTTATAAATTGACAAAAGGCTTTGTAATCGGTTTTGATAATTCTTATTGAGATACACATGCTGAATACCTATTTTTATATTGATTAATGACTTTGTAAACTGTTTAACAAATGATATTAAGAATCACAAAGTGGAATGACTGTTTTTATACTATCCTTTCAGAACTGATTTCTTTATGTATTATTATACCTTATTTTATAATACTTGTTGTCCCCGAGGCACTCACTGAGTACGAAAGTATTCAGGCATACCATTGTTGTTTTCGATGGTATGTTAGGTAATGGAGAAGAGCAGGTTCGTGATACTCTCGACGCTTAGGAGAACTTGCTGCTGCTATTGATTTGGTGAGCCCACATCCTTGTTCGTGGGACACTTCCTGTTTCATTTGGTATTCTAGATTTCCGGGCTGCGTCCCGAAGTTAGATGACTATTTTATCTCTTAGAAGCTCCATAGATAGTTGTCAGAATTTTGGGTAGATTATCAAAATCTCGTACGACTTAATGGGTGTTAACCACGTTTATGACTATTTACTTATAAAGACTTCCGCTGATTTAATTCATATATTCATGATTTGTTACATTTAATTTATTAATTGTTGGAGGCAAATGTTGAACCTGGCGGGTTCAAGTATTATTATTATGCTGTTTAGGTTCTTCCGATGTTGTTCATGACGTCGGATGCTGGTCACGTCTTGGGTGGGTTTTGGGGCGTTACGAGCTTGGTATCAGAGCCTAGGTTTAAATGTGTCCTAGGAGTTGTTTGTGTCTGTGGGGATGTGTCCAGTGGAGTCTTCCTTGTGTAGCCTGATCACCTGCATGATCGAAAGACGACCAGGGAATTTATAGGTGTTTCTCATTCTTCTTTATTCTAGATTGTGCGATAGAGTTTGAACTACCATTAGGATCATTCTGACAATATGGGCGTTCCATTTAGTGGACAAGGTCAGAGGAATAATGATCAGAACAGATTATTCGCAAGGTAGTATCCGACAAGCATTTAGATGGGAGGATCGTGTTTGTCACCATTGTGGGATTAGGGGTCATATCAAGAAACATTGTAGGAAGTGGCTTCGTGAAATGGCTAACTCTTCGGGCCTAAGGAATAATCCGTCTGATGGTAATGCTAACAACACCCCTAATTCTCATGGTAATGGGGCTGGTAAAACAGTTGCTAACACCGCTAATGGGGGATAAGCTCGACTTTATAGTTTGACTCATAGGGAGACGGCAAAAGATCCTGATGCCGGGGTCACAGGTATTCTTACTATATGTTCTTTTGAAGCATACTCGCTGATCGACTGGAGTTCGACTCTTTCTTATATAACTCAGTATCTTGCCCTTGATTTTTGTGTGGAAGTCGAACAGTTGTTGACACCCTTTTTCTATGAATACCCCTACGTCATTGTTATCGCTTCTATAATGTATAGAGACTGAGCCGTTGTAGTTAAGGGTCGTGATATTACTGTTGATGTGTTTGAATTAGAAATGATGAAAATTGATGTGATTTTTGGGGATAAACTAGCTTTCCGAGTGTTATGAAACTCTGGATTGTCAATCAGAAATAGGCAGGCTTGAATTTGCTGAAGGACTCGTTATAGAGTGAAAATGTGATATTGCTAAAACCTCGGGGTAAACTTATGTCATATCTTAAGACTTGCGGGATGAACTCGAAGGGGGCATAGTTTTATCTAGTTGTTGTAGTGTCACTCAACCCATGTTACCTTCATTTATTCCCTACTGCAGATATATGTTGAGCCTTTTGACTATGTATTCCCTATGAAAGTTTAGATTAGAGGCATGAATCCCTCGTCCATGTGTTTAGTCATGAATGATGTATTCATTATGTGGTTAATCATATGTTACCTCTGAGAATGATCCTCTTTACTAAAGAACTCTAGAAATTTTGATATTTGAGGTTTAGAGAAAAATCTTAAGCCATGACTTTCATTCGGGGACAAATGATCTTAAGGGGGGGGGGGGATAATGTAATATCTCGTAAATCCGAGTTAGGCGTGAATATGTAAAAATCTAGTGTTAAGATGATATTATATCTATATGAATCCATTCTTGATGAATTCGGGTGGAAGATGGTCGTTTTGACGTCAAACCAACAATTGGAATTTTCTTAATGGCTCTTAACTTCGCCTAAGTTTTGATAGGTCTGTCTTCTGGGCGATTTTCATGAAAATGTGTTGCGAATTCGGAAAACCTTCCTTGATGATAGTTGTAGATATTTTAAATGGATTTCCAATGGTAGGTCGCCCAGCCCAAGCAAAGATATGTACAAAAAGTTATGTCCGTTTTATTGAAGGGCACAAAAGCTGGAGAATTCGCCCAAAGTACGGCCGTACTTTAAAGTACGGGACGTCCTTTTGGATGTACTTCTTCCATTATTCACTGGTATTGGCAGCATAAGTATGGGTTACAAGTACAGAACGTACTTGTAGGCCGTATTTTCTCCGTTTTTGGCAGAAAATTGGGTTTAAAATGGGTATGGTCTAATTTTGTTCTCATTTTTTTTTCATCCTTCCAAACCCTAAGGAAGAAAATCATCTCTCCAAGTCTTCAAATCAAAGGTAAGAACACCCTTAACATTACTAATCTATTCTAACATCAAACCCATGATTCTTACCATGATTCTTGTGATCAAAACCTAGGGTTTGCAGCATAATTCTTCCTAAAGTGATTCAAGCTAGGGTTTGGGTGTTTTCATTAGGAAAGTGAATTATTAAACTTTGTTTAAAATATTTAGGTATGTCTCCCTTTTAAAAACCTTATTTTGGATGTATGTCTCTTTTGAAAATCATTTTTTTGACTATAAGGATGATTTGTATGTCTCTTTAAAAATAAATCCTTTTTTAATATAAAGGTAATTCATATGTCTCTTTTAACAACTCTCTTAAAAGATTGATTCTTTATAAAAGCATGTTTTGAATGATATGATGAATTGGTTTTACATTCTTGAAATCTATTACATGCTTTGATTAATGGTTAATGTGCGTGAGGGGACGAGCCCACATTGAACCTAGATTGTAACAAACCCTATATATGTATAAGGTATTATGAATGTTTTCGTCTATGAGAGATGCTTAGCGGTGATTGTTAATTGTTGGTATTGATGATTTTACAAAGGAACTATGACAAAGTAATCTTGTTTAAAGAAGTAGAAACGTTTTCATGATTATCTATGAAATTATGAATTTTCGTAATGGCATAATGAGCTTTAATGCTATTTGATGGTGTGACTACTTTGAGACAAATTCTGAATCGGCTTCTATGCTATGAACTTTGTTGTTGTGTTTGTCCTAGCTACTCGGGAGGAAGGGTAGCCACTATGGATCCTAGTGTGGTAATTGCCTAGCCATTCGGGAGGGAGAGTGGCCACTACCGGGTTCTCTACCCGTGGTGTGATTCATGCCTAGCTATTCGGGAGGACGGATAGCCACCGCTGGGTTCGCTACCTGGGGTGTGATTTATGCCTAACTATTCGGGAGGAAGGATAGCCACCGAGAATTATATGTTCCGGTGTGGTGCGCTATGCGCGATATGATTGATTCTTGGGCCTGTATTGGCATGTGTGATATTCTCATTCTCTCATGGAACTGTTGTTGACAATCATGATCAATTTGAAAGGCATAATTGAAAGTTATAAATTGACAAAGGCTTTGTAATCGGTTTTGATAATTCTTATTGAGATACACATGCTGAATACCTGTTTTTATATTGATTAATGGCTTTGTAAACTGTTTAACAAATGATATTAAGAATCACAAAGTGGAATGATTGTTTTTATACTATCCTTTCAGAACTGATTTCTTTATGTATTATTATATTTTATTTTTATAATACTTGTTGTCCCCGAGGCACTCACAGAGTATGAAAGTACTCAGGCATACCATTGTTGTTTTTGATGGTATGTTAGGTAACGGAGAAAAGCAAGTTCGTGATATTCTCGCCGCTTAGGAGAACTTGCTGCTGCTGTTGATTTGGTCAGCCCACATCCTTGTTTGTGGGACACTTCCTGTTTCATTTGTTATTCTAGATTTCCGGGCTGCGTCCCGAAGTTAGATGACTGTTTTATCTCTTAGAAGCTCCGTAGATAGTTGTCAGAATTGTGAGTAGATTGTCAAAGTCTCGTATGACTTAATGGGTGTTTGCCACATTTATGACTATTTACTTATAAAGACTTCCGCTGATTTAATTCATATATTCATGATTTGTTACATTTAATTTATAAACTGTTGGAGGCGAATGTTGAACCTGGCGGGTTCAAGTATTATTATTGTGTTGTTTAGGTTCTTCCGATGTTGTTCATGACGTCGGATGCCGGTCACGTCTAGGGTGGGTTTTGGGGCGTGACAAACATCAACCTGGAATAACTATACACCTCGAAAAAGGATGTAGGAAGAGTAGTATGAGTACAAACACACGTACTCGTACGTATCATAGGCCGACAATGTTTAGTCATACATAACAAATAGTAATTGACATATAAAGTAGATAAGCAATTCATACAACCATTCAAAATCAATACTAATTACAGACCCCACTAACCCAAAGTTATAAGCCTAAGTGAAGCCATCTAATCTACAAGTCTGCCCAATAATATGGAGTCCTTACTACAAGCAACAATTCAATATCACACATAAGAATCAATAATAAATGAGATGCAGTGATATGAAATGGAATGTAATGATACGCCATGCAATGCAATGCTCCCCAGGCCTTCTCTCTGTACCGCACAAACATTCTAAGGACCAAGTCTCATAGCCATGACCCATGGAGGACTTGCAAAGTCCATGTACCTCTAGTTCAGGAAAATGACCCTGGACACGAGCACTCTATGCATATATGGAACATACTGGATTGTATTTAATGCCATTATTCATTTCTTAATTGATTACCTGATTGGTTGTTTATCATATTGTCTTACTATCTGATTATCTGAGTAACTGGCTTTAGTTGGCACTTTTACATTCTTTACCATGTTAATGGTTTGGTTCTGAGTTAAGGTAGTTGGTAAGGTAAAAATTGACTTTTCTATTACTTCGCCACTACTTCTTTCATTGTCAGTCTATGAAATATACTGAGTACACATGCTTAACATACTCATACTACACTTGCCGCACTCTTTGTAGTACTGATTCAACTCTGATTACAAGTGACATCACAAAGTTGTGTAGTTCGAGTTAGTTTTATTCAAGAGATTGTGAGCTGCCTGGCTATCCCACAAAACCCTTCCCTTCTACCTTTGTATCATCCCGTCTTTCCTTTTGTATTCAGACAGTGTACTAGTGGATTCAAGTTTGTACTTTTCTATTCGTGGTGGCTGTTGTACTTATGAAACCAATCTTTGGTGGTTTTGGATGCTTTTCGCATTTTCTTATTATACAAAGTTGGTAATTGGATACTCAACTTTCTCTTTACTTTTTCTCTTATTTAATTAAATTAAATTGGTAAATGGCTGGGTTGGTTTACCTATCGGTTGGAAATAGATGCCATCATGACTTTATGATTTTTGTGTTGTGACACCCTACCTCTAGACGAGGTACCACCATTACTATTGGAACTTCATGGCCTCTTGGCCTTCCGCTCCTTATAGTCCTGGCGCTTGATAAACTCAACCTTCATTGTTGCATCCACCACTTTCTAGTTGAATGGTTGGAATTCCTCTTTCTGCTTCTCATGCTGATTACTATCCACGACAATTAGTAGTTGGGCATCAGACACCTCAACCTTTTCGTTTTAGTTGAGCCTGCAGGTCGTGTATATCTAAGCCAAATTGGCCTATCTCTTTTCCAAGCTCAGTCGGCCTTCTATTAGCTGTGTCACCATGTTTGTAAGACCATTTCGGAGAAACCCATAAAATTGTATTTGTTGGCTTGTTCAGTTTGCCAAGATTGGATTACTACCTCTACTTCTTTAAAGTAATCTCCTTCCAAGAAATCTTTCTCTTCTTCTGATCGAGGTTTGTCTTGGGTATTGGCTAAGCCTGTAACTTGCAGATCATTACAAGTGTCAAAACTAGACTGCATCTCAATGAGTTTGGCAAAAAGGTGAGTACCCTATCGTGCATATTCCTTTATAACTCCAGTCTATAGCACAAACAATAAGAGAATCACCATAATAATGGCTTGGGGAAAGACAACAACACTTGAGACAGTTATTCGATTGGCCACCACACCATTTAAAAAAGTTCCTATCAAAATATATAGACGAGTCACACAACCTGCTCCATGTGACTCAAAGATTTGGAAAATTTTTCCACAAGTGGGGTCCTCCACAAATCAAACAAGGATTACCAACATATGAATAGCAAACATTTGACCAATCATTATGCCACGTCAAGACAAGTAACAAAATAGTAAACTAAAAAAAAATTAAAATTAAATTAACATAAAGCCAGAATAGACAAAAAGAAAAGTCTGATCCAAATAAACACTTAATTTATACGTCCATGGCAACAAAATAAAAAATTGGTTGCTCCCAAACGCACACGGAACTGTACGTGGTCGATAAGTAATATAGTGACATAGCTAGTACTCATGTTGCACATGCACTTGAATTAATCTGCTCTTTTGAGTTATTCATTAACATGGTTAATATTATGATTAAGAATCTTTAGAGTTTATAATAGTATGTCTGTATTACTATCACATCTATATGTCTATGGACATAAATATTAACACAAACACATTTATGTTCCTATATGTCACGACCCAAATTACGGACTGTACGGGCACCTAATCCATCCCACCTGGTAGGTGAACCCTTCCCTTTATTTAACCATTTTTAGTTATCACGTGTGGATACGAAGTAATAAAGCAATCTCAATATCATTGATAATTACTAAGTGCTGAAATACAAGTGACGCCTTAAGGATATGGTCTATATCAGTGCAAGAGCTACTACTATTCAATACACAAGTCTAAATCAATAAGTACAAATATTTAAATATTGCCATACAAGACTTATAACATGATAAGAAATATTGTCCAAAAAGTAAAAGACAGATACAATGAGGAATGGAAACTCGGGCTGTAGCTCTGGCAGTGGCTCAACCTAAGTCTCCAATAGAACTGCCTCAGTGTAGCAATGTAGCATCAGTACAAACAACACATCCTGAGTAAGCATCATAGGCCGACTAAGATTAGTTTACGCATATAAGCATAAAATCAACAAGATAACAAGATAGGCACATAATTGTCACGACCCAACCCCGTGGGCCGCGACCAGTGCCCGAGCTGGGCACCTATACGTACCCGATACCCCAAATTAGCATATTAACAGAATAATAATATAATAATAATATTAGTGGTCGCTACAGAATTTAGCAGAAAAACAGACTTGGCACACATAGGCCGATAAGGCCATCACAGAACAGAATATCCCAAACATATGTACAGAACCCACACAGATGTATCCACAGACCTCTACAGAACATATCATAATCATAAGACGGGACAGGGCCCCGTCATACCCTGAACAAAGTACATATCCAGATAGCAGTGACAGACTGTACCAAAAGATGGGCTATGTAGAAGAGAGCGCCCCAAAATAGCAGAAATGGGATCCTAAACGTGCGGATCAGCAAACCTGTCGTCTGTACCTGCGCGGCATGAAAACGCAGCCCCCGAAGAAAGGGGGTCAGTACGAAATATGTACTGAATATGTAAAGCGGAATCACAGAAGTCAAATCATAATGATTACAGAAGATGGGTACAAAATCCAGAGTGTCAAATGCATATTTCCAAATCAGATAGAATGTGTACAGAAACATATGTCATATCATATCCGATCCCTGCCACGGGACTCGGCAGACAGAACGTGGTCACCCTCCCGACACTGGTGCCACAATACAGAGGAATCAGAAAAGGGGCGTGGCCCTGTATCATATAATATCATATCAAAATGGCCATAACAGATCAGATCAGAATAGGCGGACATGGCACATCATACTCCACAGACCCATGTACGCGTACACCTGCCCCCTCACATCGGGACGCGGCGAACAATGCAGAGAATTACGCTTGACAACATATCCTGGCCCGGGCTCAGTGTGGGAAACATTGGGACATCCACGAATGGATTAGTGAGAGACTAATGCAATTTAAAAATATAATAAATGTTTTCAAAGACTCGATGAAGCGTATCAAAGACAAACAAATCCAATGGGGTCGGACGGAATCATAATAAATGTATTTCGGATATCATAATAAATTACAGAAGTATAACTTTCCCGAAGTCATTCCGAGTGTCAAAATAATTTATAATATTTAACAGAATATTTAAAATAATATTCGTTAAGCGATTAGTAGGGTAATTAAAACATTTCTTTCAAAAATCGCTTAAAAAGGAAGCTTTAACACATTAGGGGCAAAACCGGAAATAGTGGGCCCGCCTCAGAACAAATAAGGCGGCGGGCTAAAATTGTGCCCTCTAAACATATAATATCATCTACGAAGGTTATACAGACATTCTATGACTTTCTGAGTAATTTAGAGCACAATTGCATAATTTCAGAAAAAGCGTATCAAAATGGTTCAATTCTACTGAAGGAAAAACTGAAATTTTGTCTTGCGGATTCCGAGGGCCAAGAGGTCCTTCGAGGCCCGGATCCGACCCTAACACACTAGGGGCATGCCAAGGGAAGAATCGGGGTTGCTTTACATACCTTTCGCGCTCCTTAAGCCTTTCCAAACTCACTTCCCGTTTCGTCGAAAAACTGCAATTGGTCAAGTTTACCAATTGTGAATTATTAATGCCATTATTTCAACTTTAAGCATATTTGGCTACCGAAATTTCGGCAGCACTTCCCCTATACATATGACACCCCGAGAATTCAACTCGGCTATAAATCATCAACAACAACCCAAACGACAACAACAATATCAACAATGAACATTAAAAACACAAATATCCTTCAACTAGTTATTTTTCTCAAAAGTTGACATAATCTTCAATTCAACCCAACTTTCAACTAAGATCAATAATTTCATATTCAACAACCATCATGATCATCACCATATAGTTCTAGAAACATTTCATATCGTTTTCCTTAAGATATACACTCGATATACATGATATACAATCTTCCGCCAAAATCATAACTTATGCAAAACATCAAATCTTTGGCATACAACTTCATAACAAGTTTCCAACTTCCAAATTCATCAACCATAATCATAATTCACATCTTAACAACTTCATTTCCATAATATCACAAAATTATTCTAAAGTGACATAATCATCTACATTCCAACTTCAACCAAAATTCATTCAACTTTCATTCCCAATATAATTTCCATCATAACCACAACTAGAATGCAACATAAAATTCAACTCATATATGTATACAACATATATACACCCATGGCTACATATATATATACATACCCACTTTGCAAACTTCCTTATTTCCGTAATTTCTACTCATTTCCACATACCACAACATAAACAAACCTTCATAACATAAGAAAAAGGAATTGATTCTTACCTTTTTCTACAAACTTCTTCACTTAAACAAGTTGTCAACTTGAAGAAATAAGTGCTCCTTCTTCCAAAACAATTACACCAAGTTGTAGAGGACACTTAATTTAGTAGGAATTCAACAAGAAAATAATTTTAGAGGCAAGATTTTGAGGGGTGATTTTTCTATGGCCAAACCCGAAATGCCTTCTTTTTGCCCCCCAAAGTCAGGTCACCCGAAAACGTTTTCTTAAAAATATTCGTTTGGAGGGTTTCCACTTTGATTTGGTCCAAAGGTACTTCATGAGTTGTGTTTAACTTTACATATGTGATTCATATGACTTTTCAGATGTTCCAAAAAAAATCTCGGTATGTGGGCCCCACCCCAGCAGATGCTCCGAGGTTCAAAAATACAGGGTATAACATCCTCCCCCCCTTTAGAACATTCGTCCTCGAATGTTAAATTAATCTCATAGGGTTTGAAAATGTTATGTCCCGTATTTTCGTATAACGGGAAATCAAGAAAGAAAGAAGACTTGTGTGCGTTGAGGAAATATTTTGATTTTGGTGAATACGAACATGTTGGTTATGGAGTCATAAATGTTAAGACCTCGGGGAAGGCCGAGGGTAAATTTGGAATTTCGGAAATTTGTTTCGGGAATTACAAAACGAGGCGTTTAGTGAATTGGGCCAAGAAAAATGCAATACAAAATTGAGGCCCAATTGAGTATTGGCCGGCCCAAAGGAGAAAACCCAAGTCCATTTCATTAAGGTCATGTGCTATGCACATGACCTATAAGTGGATATATATGATTTAGGCTTGGCCTTATCAAGACCATAACAAGAAAAAAATCAAAGAACACAGAGTTAGGGGGTTTCGGCCACTAGAGAGAATAAGAAGGAAAAAATTTCCAACCTTGGTTGTTGTTTCAAAAATCTTGAGTTTTACATAGTGGTGAAGTGCTCAAGACGCTCTCCGACGTGATACAATTAGTTCGGAGAAAGAGCGACGTTTGCGGCAAGGCGGAAACTCAAGAAAAAGGTAAGATTTTTATGTTTTAATGATATGAAATGGATGTATATGTGTTGTTGATTGAATTAGTGTAAAGATTTTGGAATGGGGTTGTGTTTGTGCATGGTGTGTGTGTGTATAAAGGGTGTGTTTGGCCGAAAGTGAGGGAGGTGAAAGGCCTAAGAATTTGAGCTTGTTTAGTTTGAATAATGTGTTGTTGTGGTCATTATGTTGTAAAGGATTGATTAAGGAATTGAGTTGGTATTAGAAAATAATTTTTGACGTTATCGGAAAGTGTATACCCTTGGTATATTTGTGTATATCATAGTATATTTATGATACTAAAGACTTTGAATATGATTCATGGTTGATGAAAATGAGTTTGGAATGAAACGACGCAAATTAGAACGTTCGTCGTAACTTTTGGTGTTTGAATGAAAATTGGAAAGTAGTGAACTTTGGGGATGCTTGTATGCGGTTTGGAACTTGTTTGTTATGTAATGGAATAATCTTGAATGAATGAATACAATAATGTGGATATAAGTTGAAATTGTGAAGTTTGGAAATAGGATTACCAACTTATGAAATAAGGTGCAATTGTGAAGTTAGTGTGTTTGATTGTGATTCGTATTGTGTAATGATGTGTGGGTTGTTGTTGTTGTTGTATTTTGAGCCGAGCTAAGTCTCGGGGGTGTTTGATTTATAGGGGAAGTGCTGCCGAAATTTCGGTAGCCAAGTTTAGCCCCAAAGATGAATATGTTAATTTTCATGAATAGTAACTGGTAAAAGTGACCATTTGCAGTTTCTGGACGAAACGGGAACTGCGATTTGAGGAGCGTAAGGCGCCAACCAGGTATGTAAAGCCTACCTCTTATTCTTTTGGCATGTCCTAGACCTACTAGGTAAATTTCAGAATCTCGGGAATAACTTTGCTCTCGGAAATCGAGGTTCAAGTTCAAGCACTATTCATTCAGCGCGATTGAAACCTTTTGGTCCCATTTGGGTAAAAGAACGCTCGTACCTCCATAACTTGTGCTGTTGAGTCCGAAACTCTTCGAAACTTTTGTAAATGACTATATGAAGCCAAAAAAAAAACCTGCGATTTGTGTCCGCCGCCTCAATTTGACCCGAGGTGGGCCCGCGAGCCCCGAGGCTCCCCTTATTCGGTTTGTTTGATTCGTTTGTGTCTGTTTTAATCTGCGACTGTTTGTTTATGACCCAAGGATGCGTTGGAAACTTCCTGTGCCATTAATGCACGTTCTGTACTTTGGATGATGTGAGAATTCCGAAAGAGTGACTCATGAACAGTTTTCTTACGAATTTGACAGCTCGGAACTTCGTAACCTCTATATGCCTACTTTTATCAATCCGATTCCTACTTCGAGCCTCTTGGTGTCAGTGTATACTTATATGTAAACTATATGTTGAGTTCGATAAATTATTTTTGATATGCATATGGTTTCTGCACTACTCTGTTCGTGCTGTCTGCTATGATTTCGCTCGTCGGTACCCGGGCCGACTTTGTGATCGTGCGCACTATGTTATATTCGGGAGTTATGATGTGTTACGGTTTCCGAGGTCTCGCCATAGGGCCGGTTACCGTTTATGGAGTTATGATGTGATATGGCATTTGATATGTTCTGACGATATGATGTGTGTGTGATATGATGTGTCTGGAGATTGTACGGAGATTTGAAAACTTCTGGAGCTATGATGTGTTGTGGCACCAGCGTCGGGGGGTGACCACGTTCCTAAACCCTATACATGATTTGATTTGCATTTGTACGTTCGCCTCCCGCACAGGTTTGCTTTGTTGCGATAACGGTGTGTTTGTTCCTTCTGACTCCCGCTGTGTTTGTGATTTCTGTACCCTCTGCTTTACATACTCAGTACTTCTCCCGTACTGACCCCCGTTTCTTCGGGGGCTGTGTTTCATGCCCGCAGGTACACAAGCTCGTCTGGGTGGTCCTCCGATTTAGGCTACTCAGTCTGCTGTGTTGGAGAGCTCCCCTTGATCCGGAGCCTACTTTTGGTACATATCTTTTGTTGTGTCTGTATTCTGCATACTTGGATGAGTGGGTACGGCGGGGCCCTGTCCCGTCCTAGGTTCATATGTCTTATGTTCTGTTTGTCTAGAGGCCTGTAGTCAGATTTGTGGGTCGTGGGTCCGGTGTGTTCGCATGTGAGTCAGTTTTGTGTTCTTAAGCGGCCCGTACACTACTATGGCCAAGTCGGCCTCTGATTGTGTATGTATGTGTATGCTTCTGGGGGCGATGTGCATTCCGCCACCCTTCGGATGTATGTGTGTGAAAATTTGGCGATGTATTTTCCGCCTCTTTTCTGATTTGTGATTTGTTTGATTTGTACGGGCGACTGCTTAGGATGAGTGTTCGGTAGATGTCTGATTACGATGTTGAGTTTGAGTATCGTATATTGTGTTTGGACGAGTCTGATTATGATGATCTGGGTGTGAGTTCGTTGGGGTGTCCCAGTAGGGCACCAGTCGCGGCCCACGGGGCTGGGTCGTGACAAAAGTGGTATCAGAGCGGTTTGTCCTCGGAATGTCTACAGGCCGTGTCTAGTAGAGTCTTGTTTATCGATGTGTTGTGCACCACATCTATAGACGGGAAGCTACAGGGCATTTAGGATGTTACCCTTCTTTGTATTCTCAGATCGTGCGATAAAGCTGTATGATTAGAATGATTCTCCCTTACGAATTGCTGTTCCTACAGCAAGGCTCCAGGGAGCAGGAGTGTCGGTATTTGGGGAAAGATGATTCTGACCCTCTTCCTGCAGGTGATTGTAGGTTGGTGAAGGATGAAGAGGACGGCGTCTGACGATGAGGATGGGGGTGCCAAGAAGGCCCCCAGGCTGTCACCAGGGCCAAGTAGGCAGGGCCCCAGTTACTCGATCGAGACGGATCCTTCGGAGGATTCCCCGGAGGATAGCTATGACACGGATCCGTCGGAGGACCCCTCTACGATTCCTCCAGAGTCTCCGATCCCTGGGGCGGAGGATCCCGTGGAGGATGGCTATGACACAGATATCTCGGAGGGTCTGGCAATGACCCCTCCGGAGCTTCTTACCTCCGCGGAGGAAGATAGTGATGAGGCAGACCCATCGGAGCATTCTTCTGGGACGACGCAGGAGGATATTTTTGAGTATGCACGAACTCTGGTTATTAGGGAGGACCGTGATAGCCCGGCCACCTCGGAGAGTGCTATGGATTTCTCCGGTTCTTGGCCTGGGTCGCCTGTGAGCCGGGATTTGTCTGACCGTCCGTACCCCTCCGATTCAGATGCAAGTGATAATGGAGACCAGATAGCCAGGGAGCAGACAGACGTGGATGATAGTGGACATACCTCTCACGGCAGCTCCCCAGGTCAGACCCGATATTGATTATTTATAAGTGTATGAGTTTTTAGAATTTTCTATATGTGTATGTTATTCGCGAAACGTTGTTCTATGAAGACGACGAAAATTTAAAGGAATTAGAGATCTAGTGACCCAAGGTAAGGGTGACTAAATGTCCCCACCGTCCGAGTGATTTTGGAAATTCTGGAGGAAGGTAAACAGGAAAGTGCCTCCGATGCCGTTTGAGTTGGGCACGTGTGGTAAGTGTCGACGACGTTATAATTCTCATTTGAAGTTATTGGCCCTGTGTGGCTGCGTTACGACATGATATGGTATATATGTGAGTATATGTGTGTTAGCCCTGTGCGGCGTGGTTGGTATTTCTGGTGTACAGGTTTCAGACAGTAAGAAATACAGAGGAAACTCTGCCCAAATTTTTCCAGAAGTATGGAAGTAAATATGTAGACTAAGTACAAAAGGCCCCGCGATACCTATCGGACTTTAGTTCTCTTCTGTCGGTGGCCAGAGAACACCTTACGGTGGTATTTTATCGGATCACATCGATTATTTGGAGGCTTAAATTCGTGGGTTGGCCGTGATCATATGCATAGGTGTATGAGAGCGAATGATTGAGATTCAGAAAGGCGACAAGGTAATGGTACGACTTAGCCGGGTGTGGGACCCGCTACGAAAAATTTCCGAAAAATTTGTTAAGGCCCCGTTTGGCCTAAAATTACGTGACAAAGGTCGTGCGGGGCAATTGACGAAATTATATCAGCCTTAACGTGTCAAAATGCGCGAAAGTTTCGGAGTTAAGCGTGCTCAAGCCAGAGCAATCCTGGATGGGTGACCCCCTGGGAAGTAATGTAAAATTTTGCACAAGTGTAAGTATGATTAAGGAAAATGAAAACTTGGGGTAACCAAAGGTAAATAGAATGAGTGTGGAATAATTAGTGCCCTTTCGAGAGTCACGCGGAACGAGGCGGACTAAATGGGCAAGAAGAAAAGGGTACGACCCCTCTTGGGAAATTAAACAAATTCGAATAACAGCCAGAGATGTTCGCCAGTAAGGTATGAGTAAACGTGTGTACGTGTATGTGTATGTGTATGTGTGTGTGTATGATTTTCATTCAGGGCCATGAGGGCTAAGAGCCGAGCCCGGAAACTAATGTTGTGGTAAATAGAAGATAAGCAGTGTGAGTAAGTGGAATTTTGAAGGAAGTCGATACGTAAGACGCAAGACGAATTGTGTGATGATTTGGTGAGTGAGTTTGCAAATAAAGGGAAATTCTCATGAATTATTGGAGCCTTAATATGAATAATTTGATCCTAAATTGACAATCTATCTGTGGTGCTTCTGCACTCCCGATCCCGATGAGGCTCTGCCTAGTACGCCTCTGTATTCCTACGTTCGACTGTGTTCCGTCCGATGAACCTTTTGTGCGTTTGATTCTGAATCCGTTTCTGTCTGGCACACCTCTGTGGGTCTGACTCTGGATATACATCCATCTGATATGCTTCGGTGCGTTTGATTTTGACCGTGCGTGTGTTTGATACATTTCGGTTTGTCTGATCACGATTCGGTATGCTTCTGATTTCGGGTTTGTTCGATATGAATCCGTACGTCTGGCTTGATTGTGAATCCGTTTAGTATATCCCCGTGTGTCTGATTCCGTCTACGAATTTGTTTGTTACACCTTTGTACGTTTGACTCCGATCTCAGATGTGTCTGATATGCTTCCGTACCCCTTGATGTTGACTACGAATCCGTCCGCCATAGTTGAGTATGTCTGCCTCCAATTATGAATCCGTCCGATATGTTTATGCGTGTCCGGCTTTAGTTCTGAATCTATTTGGCATGAAGTGTCTGATATGAAGTAAAGTGAGATTACGACGATGAGGTAAGGAAACTCAGGAGTGTGAAAAGAAGATGATATTGACGACGATGTCTGGAAAGCGTCCGTCCCTTACAAGAATATAATGCAGAGTTCGGTGATTACGTAGAGTATGAGAAAAGGTACTATGAAGGTATTTGAGTCAGTGATGTGAAGAATCTACCCTAGTATTGGTAAAGAAGACATGTCAGAGAAATCAATAAAGGACAACTATCAAGAGAACCCTCCCGGAGTAGTACGACACCCATGAGTTCGATTCAACATTCGAGGACGAATGTTCTTAAGGGGGGAGGAATGTTATGTCCCGTATTTTCGTATAACGGGAAATCAAGAAAGAAAGAAGACTTGTGTGCGTTGAGGAAATATTTTGATTTTGGTGAATATGAACATGTTGGTTATGGAGTCATAAATGTTAAGACCTCGGGGAAGGCCGAGGGTAAATTTGGAATTTCGGAAATTTGTTTCGGGAATTACAAAACGAGGCATTTAGTGAATTGGGCCAAGAAAAATGCAATACAAAATTGAGGCCCAATTGAGTATTGGCCGGCCCAAAGGAGAAAACCCAAGTCCATTTCATTAAGGTCATGTGCTATGCACATGACCTATAAGTGGATATATATGATTTAGGCTTGGCCTTATCAAGACCATAACAAGAAAAAAATCAAAGAACACAAAGTTAGGGGGTTTCGGCCACTAGAGAGAAAAAGAAGGAAAAAATTTCCAACCTTGGTTGTTGTTTCAAAAATCTTGAGTTTTACATAGTGGTGAAGTGCTCAAGACGCTCTCCGACGTGATACAATTAGTTCGGAGAAAGAGCGACGTTTGCGGCAAGGCGGAAACTCAAGAAAAAGGTAAGATTTTTATGTTTTAATGATATGAAATGGATGTATATGTGTTGTTGATTGAATTAGTGTAAAGATTTTGGAATGGGGTTGTGTTTGTGCATGGTGTGTGTGTGTATAAAGGGTGTGTTTGGCCGAAAGTGAGGGAGGTGAAAGGCCTAAGAATTTGAGCTTGTTTAGTTTGAATAATATGTTGTTGTGGTCATTATGTTGTAAAGGATTGATTAAGGAATTGAGTTGGTATTAGAAAATAATTTTTGACGTTATCGGAAAGTGTATACCCTTGGTATATTTGTGTATATCATAGTATATTTATGATACTAAAGACTTTGAATATGATTCATGGTTGATGAAAATGAGTTTGGAATGAAACGACGCAAATTAGAACGTTCGTCGTAACTTTTGGTGTTTGAATGAAAATTGGAAAGTAGTGAACTTTGGGGATGCTTGTATGCGGTTTGGAACTTGTTTGTTATGTAATGGAATAATCTTGAATGAATGAATACAATAATGTGGATATAAGTTGAAATTGTGAAGTTTGGAAATAGGATTACCAACTTATGAAATAAGGTGCAATTGTGAAGTTAGTGTGTTTGATTGTGATTCGTATTGTGTAATGATGTGTGGGTTGTTGTTGTTGTTGTATTTTGAGCCGAGCTAAGTCTCGGGGGTGTTTGATTTATAGGGGAAGTGCTGCTGAAATTTCGGTAGCCAAGTTTAGCCCCAAAGATGAATATGTTAATTCTCATGAATAGTAACTGGTAAAAGTGACCATTTGCAGTTTCTGGACGAAACGGGAACTGCGATTTGAGGAGCGTAAGGCGCCAACCAGGTATGTAAAGCCTACCTCTTATTCTTTTGGCATGTCCTAGACCTACTAGGTAAATTTCAGAATCTCGGGAATAACTTTGCTCTCGGAAATCGAGGTTCAAGTTCAAGCACTATTCATTCAGCGCGATTGAAACCTTTTGGTCCCATTTGGGTAAAAGAACGCTCGTACCTCCATAACTTGTGCTGTTGAGTCCGAAACTCTTCGAAACTTTTGTAAATGACTATATGAAGCCAAAAAAAAAAACCTGCGATTTGTGTCCGCCGCCTCAATTTGACCCGAGGTGGGCCCGCGAGCCCCGAGGCTCCCCTTATTCGGTTTGTTTGATTCGTTTGTGTCTGTTTTAATCTGCGACTGTTTGTTTATGACCCAAGGATGCGTTGGAAACTTCCTGTGCCATTAATGCACGTTCTGTACTTTGGATGATGTGAGAATTCCGAAAGAGTGACTCATGAACAGTTTTCTTACGAATTTGACAGCTCGGAACTTCGTAACCTCTATATGCCTACTTTTATCAATCCGATTCCTACTTCGAGCCTCTTGGTGTCAGTGTATACTTATATGTAAACTATATGTTGAGTTCGATAAATTATTTTTGATATGCATATGGTTTCTGCACTACTCTGTTCGTGCTGTCTGCTATGATTTCGCTCGTCGGTACCCGGGCCGACTTTGTGATCGTGCGCACTATGTTATATTCGGGAGTTATGATGTGTTACGGTTTCCGAGGCCTCGCCATAGGGCCGGTTACCGTTTATGGAGTTATGATGTGATATGGCATTTGATATGTTCTGACGATATGATGTGTGTGTGATATGATGTGTCTGGAGATTGTACGGAGATTTGAAAACTTCTGGAGCTATGATGTGTTGTGGCACCAGCGTCGGGGGGTGACCACGTTCCTAACCCCTATACATGATTTGATTTGCATTTGTACGTTCGCCTCCCGCACAGGTTTGCTTTGTTGCGATAACGGTGTGTTTGTTCCTTCTGACTCCCGCTGTGTTTGTGATTTCTGTACCCTCTGCTTTACATACTCAGTACTTCTCCCGTACTGACCCCCGTTTCTTCGGGGGCTGTGTTTCATGCCCGCAGGTACAGAAGCTCGTCTGGGTGGTCCTCCGATTTAGGCTACTCAGTCTGCTGTGTTGGAGAGCTCCCCTTGATCCGGAGCCTACTTTTGGTACATATCTTTTGTTGTGTCTGTATTCTGCATACTTGGATGAGTGGGTACGGCGGGGCCCTGTCCCGTCCTAGGTTCATATGTCTTATGTTCTGTTTGTCTAGAGGCCTGTAGTCAGATTTGTGGGTCGTGGGTCCGGTGTGTTCGCATGTGAGTCAGTTTTGTGTTCTTAAGCGGCCCGTACACTACTATGGCCAAGTCGGCCTCTGATTGTGTATGTATGTGTATGCTTCTGGGGGCGATGTGCATTCCGCCACCCTTCGGATGTGTGTGTGTGAAAATTTGGCGATGTATTTTCCGCCTCTTTTCTGATTGTGATTTGTTTGATTTGTACGGGCGACTGCTTAGGATGAGTGTTCGGTAGATGTCTGATTACGATGTTGAGTTTGAGTATCGTATATTGTGTTTGGACGAGTCTGATTATGATGATCTGGGTGTGAGTTCGTTGGGGTGTCCCAGTAGGGCACCAGTCGCGGCCCACGGGGCTGGGTCGTGACAGAAAATACTTTGGGGGAGTTCATGTTTACAGACATCACATATGACACACGATTGATATTGGAATAAATTAAAGCATGGATTTAAGGTTACCTGTGGGTATAGAGAACAAATGAGGATATTTCTTCTTCATTTCCTCTTCGGCCTCCCATGTCATTTCCTCCCTATTATCGTTCCGCCACAGTACCTTAACAGAGGCTACATCTTTATTCCGAAGCCTCCTTACCTGACGATCCAAAATAGATACGGGCTGCTCCTCGTACGATAGTTGCTCCGTCACCTGAATATCATCAGCAGGAAATATTCTAGAAGGGTCACCGACGCATTTACGAAGCATAGAGACATGAAATACCGGATGTACCGCTTCCAAATCAGACGGCAAATCTAGCTCATAGGCGACATTTCCAGTTTTTCGAACAATCTGATAAGGCCCAATATAACGCGGACTGAGCTTACCCTTTCTGCCGAACCGCATCACGCCTTTCATAGGCGATACCTTCAGGAATACCCAATCGCCTACCTGAAACTCCAACGGTCGACGCCGTTTATCCGCGTATGACTTCTGTCGACTCTGGGCTGCCAACAGTCGCTCCCGAATAAGTTTTACCTTGTCCACGACCTGCTGGACCATATCTGGGCCAATCAACTCTGACTCGCCAATATCAAACCAGCCAATCGGCGATCTGCATTTCCTGCCATATAGAGCCTCGTACGGAGCCATCTGGATGCTGGAATGGTAACTGTTATTATATGCAAACTCAATCAATGGCAAGTGATCATCCCAGCTGCCTCTGAAATCAATAACGCAGGACCGCAACATATCCCCCAGCGTCTGTATAGTGCGCTCGGCCTGCCCGTCGCTCTGAGGATGAAATACGGTGCTCAGACTCACCTGAGTCCCTAGTCCCTCCTGAAAAGATCTCCAGAAATGCGCCGTAAACTGGGCGCCTCTGTCAGAAATAATAGATATAGGAACTCCGTGAAGCTTCACAATCTCCTTAATATAGAGCCTGGCATAATCCTCGGCGGAATAGGTAGTCCTGACGGGAAGAAAATGGGCTGATTTCGTCAGCCTATCAACAACGACCCAGATGGAATCATACTTCCGTGGAGTGTGAGGCAAACCTGTAATGAAGTCCATATTAATAACCTCCCACTTCCAAGTCGGGATTTCCATCTCCTGCAACAGTCTACCCGGCTTCTGATGCTCAATCTTGACCTGCTGACAATTAGGGCACTGGGCGACGAACTCTGCAATATCCCGCTTCATGCCGTCCCACCAGTATAAGCATCGGAGATCATGGTACATCTTCGTAGACCCAGGATGGACCGAATAGCGAGCATAATGTGCCTCGCTCATAACCTGTTGCAGAAGGCCTGCAATATCAGGTACACACAACCTGTCTCTGTATAACATAGTGCCGTCCGGTGAAAACTCGAACGGAGTCCGGTCCAGAAGCATCACAATAAATAACATACCAGAAGCATCACAATAAATAACATACCCGTCCGGTCCCTCTGGAAGAGTCAGAACTGGGGCTGTAGTCAGCTTCTCCTTCAGCAACTGGAAGCTCCGTTCACAAGCGTCAGACCACTGGAACTTAGCTCCCTTCTGAGTCAGCCTTGTCAAAGGCGCTGAAATCGAAGCAAACTTCTCCACAAACCTCCTGTAATAACCTGCTAACCCCAGGAAAGTGCGTACCTCTGTGGGCGTCGTAGGTCTGGGCCAATTCTTCACGGCCTCAATCTTCTGTGTGTCCACCCGGACACCATCAGCTGCAATAATATGCCCCAAGAAGGCCACTGAAGATAGCCAGAATTCGCACTTAGAAAATTTCGCATATAACTTCTGATGCCGGAGTACCCCTAATACCGATCTCAGATGATCTGCGTGCTCCGCCTCAGACCGAGAATAAACCAGGATATCATCAATGAATACAATTACAAACATATCCAAGAATGGCCTGAATACCCGGTTCATCAAATCCATGAATACTGCGGGAGCATTTGTCAGCCCAAAAGACATAACCCTGAACTCGTAATGCCCATATCGGGTCCGGAAAGCTGTCTTAGGGATATCGGCCTCTCGTACTCGCACCTGGTGGTAACCGGATCGAAGATCTATCTTCGAAAAACACTTAGCGCCCTGCAGCTGATCAAACAAATCATCAATCCTTGGGATGGGGTATTTATTCTTTATAGCTACCTTATTCAGCTGCCGATAATCAATACACATACGCAGCGACCCGTCTTTCTTACGCACAAATAATACCGGGGCTCCCCAAGGCGAAGTACTGGGTCTGATGAAGCCCTTATCCAACAAATCTTTCAGCTGCTCCTTCAACTCCTTTAATTCTGCAGGCGCCATTCTATACGGAGGAATAGAGATAGGCTGAGTGTCTGGGAGTAAGTCAATAGAGAAATCTATTTCCCGCTCTGGAGGAAGACCTGGAAGCTCGTCGGGGAAAACATCTGGAAACTCGTTAATCACGGGGACTGATTGAAGTGTCGGCGTCTCTGCGTCCAAGTCTTGCACCCGTACCAGATGATAGATATAACCCTTTCTAATCATTTTATTTGCCTTAAGGTATGAAATAAACTTACCTTTCGGCGATGCTGTATTTCCAGCCCAATCTAAAACTGGCTCCCCGGGAAACTGGAAGCGAACCACCTTATTCTGGCAGTCAACATTAGCATAACAGGAAGCTAGCCAGTCCATACCCATAATAACATCAAATTCAGTCATATCTAACTCTACCAGATCTGCCTTAGTATCACGGCCACATACAATCACAGAACAGTCTTTATAAACCTGTTTCGCTACAATAAAGTCCCCTATCGGTGTGGCTACCTCAAATGGCTCTATAGGTTCAGACATAATACCAATTTTATCGGCAAAAAGAGGTGAAATATATGATAAAGTCGAACCTGGATCAATTAATGCATACACAGACCGAGAGAAGACCAATAAAGTACCTGTAACGACATTAGGAGATGCCTCCTGATCCTGGCGGCTGGCCAAAGCATAAATGCGGTTCGAAGGACCGCTAATACCAGAAGCTCCACCACGGCCTCTGCCGCGACCCGCTGGTGCCAAAATACCCTGCCCCGTAGGGCGCATAGCCACTGACGAAGATGAAGACCCAGCGGCTGATCCGGTAGGCTGCGCTGCACCACCCGAACTACCCTTATACGGGCAATCTCTCACAGAATGGCCCTGACGGCCACAAGAAAAGCATGCACCGGTGGCTCTGTAGCACTCTCCCGTATGGTATCTGCTGCAAAAAGAACACTGAACCCTGGGTGGCCTCATCTGACCAGAACCCCTATCTATCTGCGAACCTGAAGCCCTGGAGCTCTGGCCTGCTCCTGAATACCCTGGGCTATCGAATCTGTGACCTGTAGGCTAGGGAGGCGCGCTCTGCGCCGGCTGAGATGAAAATCGGCTAGGCTGCTGCGGCTGTTGGGGCTGTCTGCCCCGAAAATCTCCAGATGACCTGGCCCTCTTGGGCTGTCTCCGATCCTGGCCCCTGTCAGGCTAGTGTCCTCCTCTGCCCCGATCCTCCATACCCTGGGCATGGGCCTGGATACGGGCAATGTCCATACCGGGCTGAGCAGCCAACACTAAGCAGCTATCAACAAAATACCGATCCAGCCCCATAATATATCTGTGCATCCGGTCCGCCATAGTAGCCACCACAGTAGGTGCATATCGGGCCAAGGAATCAAACTCCAAACTGTAGTCCCGGAGACTGCGGCCCTTCTGCCTCAATAATAAGAATCTATCAGATCTGGCTCGTCGCAACTCTGGGGGCAGAAAATGTCCAAGAAATGCCTGAGAAAAATCGCCCCAAGCTGCTGGAGGAGCGCCGTCCCCCCTGGATAGCCCCCATGACTCGTACCAGTTTGCCGCCACATCATATAACCGGTACGAAGCTAACGCGACTGACTCTGTCTCGGAAGCATTAATCAAATCTAGAGTGCGTCGCATCTTCCTGATAAACTCCTCAGGATCCTCCTCGGGCTTTGTCCCGAAGAACTCTGGAGGGTTACAAGTCAAAAACTCACGGGCTCTCGAACTATCACGCCTGACTGCTCGGTCACCTCCCAGTCCATGCCCCTGAACCTGCCCTGCCACAAGTCTAGTCAGCACCTGGACTGCCTCCCTCATAGACTGATCCTCAGTGCCTGGCCGTGGAGCTGGAGGCTCAGGTACTGGAACTGCGGGAGTTGGCGGTGGAGCCGTCCCTCGATCTGCGGCTGCGGCCGCCCCAATCTCCTCCACGAGTGGCGGTGTAGACGAACCCTCTGTCTGGGGCAAAGTACCCGGAGCAATATGTGCCTGGGCCCTGGTAATCCTCTGGACCCGGCTAGTCTCTCCCAAGGCTGCTGACTTGGCCTTTTGGGCCGCGGTTGCCTTTTTTGGAGGCATATCTGCAAATATAGCCACTCGTTAGGGAGGGGTCATCCTGATAACACAGCTCTATCGCACGATCTAAGACAGAAAGAAGGGTAGTATCCTAAATGCCCTGTAGCCTCCTGTTTATAGGCGTGGTGCACAACACACCGATAAACAAGACTCTACTAGACACGATCTGTGGACATTCCGAGGATGAACTGCTCTGATACCACTTTTGTCACGACCCAACCCCGTGGGCCGCGACCAGTGCCCGAGCTGGGCACCTATACGTACCCGATACCCCAAATTAGCATATTAACAGAATAATAATATAATAATAATATTAGTGGTCGCTACAGAATTTAGCAGAAAAACAGACTTGGCACACATAGGCCGATAAGGCCATCACAGAACAGAATATCCCAAACATATGTACAGAACCCACACAGATGTATCCACAGACCTCTACAGAACATATCATAATCATAAGACGGGACAGGGCCCCGTCATACCCTGAACAAAGTACATATCCAGATAGCAGTGACAGACTGTACCAAAAGATGGGCTATGTAGAAGAGAGCGCCCCAAAATAGCAGAAATGGGATCCTAAACGTGCGGATCAGCAAACCTGTCGTCTGTACCTGCGCGGCATGAAAACGCAGCCCCCGAAGAAAGGGGGTCAGTACGAAATATGTACTGAATATGTAAAGCGGAATCACAGAAGTCAAATCATAATGATTACAGAAGATGGGTACAAAATCCATAGTGTCAAATGCATATTTCCAAATCAGACAGAATGTGTACAGAAACATATGTCATATCATATCCGATCCCTGCCACGGGACTCGGCAGACAGAACGTGGTCACCCTCCCGACACTGGTGCCACAATACAGAGGAATCAGAAAAGGGGCGTGGCCCCGTATCATATAATATCATATCAAAATGGCCATAACAGATCAGATCAGAATAGGCGGACATGGCACATCATACTCCACAGACCCATGTACGCGTATACCTGCCCCCTTACATCGGGACGCGGCGAACAATGCAGAGAATTACGCTTGACAACATATCCTGGCCCGGGCTCAGTGTGGGAAACATTGGGACATCCACGAATGAAGTAGTGAGAGACTAATGCAATTTAAAAATATAATAAATGTTTTCAAAGACTCGATGAAGCGTATCAAAGACAAACAAATCCAATGGGGTCGGACGGAATCATAATAAATGTATTTCGGATATCATAATAAATTACAGAAGTATAACTTTCCCGAAGTCATTCCGAGTGTCAAAATAATTTATAATATTTAACAGAATATTTAAAATAATATTCGTTAAGCGATTAGTAGGGTAATTAAAACATTTCTTTCAAAAATCGCTTAAAAAGGAAGCTTTAACACATTAGGGGCAAAACCGGAAATAGTGGGCCCGCCTCAGAACAAATAAGGCGGCGGGATAAAATTGTGCCCTCTAAACATATAATATCATCTACGAAGGTTATACAGACATTCTATGACTTTCTGAGTAATTTAGAGCACAATTGCATAATTTCAGAAAAAGCGTATCAAAATGGTTCAATTCTACTGAAGGAAAAACTGAAATTTTGTCTTGCGGATTCCGAGGGCCAAGAGGTCCTTCGAGGCCGGGATCCGACCGTAACACACAAGGGGCATGCCAAGGGAAGAATTGGGGTTGCTTTACATACCTTTCGCGCTCCGTAAGCCTTTCCAAACTCACTTCCCGTTTCGTCGAAAAACTGCAATTGGTCAAGTTTACCAATTGTGAATTATTAATGCCATTATTTCAACTTTAAGCATATTTGGCTACCGAAATTTCGGCAGCACTTCCCCTATATATATGACACCCCGAGAATTCAACTCGGCTATAAATCATCAACAACAACCCAAACGACAACAACAATATCAACAATGAACATTAAAAACACAAATATCCTTCAACTAGTTATTTTTCTCAAAAGTTGACATAATCTTCAATTCAACCCAACTTTCAACTAAGATCAATAATTTCATATTCAACAACCATCATGATCATCACCATATAGTTCTAGAAACATTTCATATCGTTTTCCTTAAGATATACACTCGATATACATGATATACAATCTTCCGCCAAAATCATAACTTATGCAAAACATCAAATCTTTGGCATACAACTTCATAACAAGTTTCCAACTTCCAAATTCATCAACCATAATCATAATTCACATCTTAACAACTTCATTTCCATAATATCACAAAATTATTATAAAGTGACATAATCATCTACATTCCAACTTCAACCAAAATTCATTCAACTTTCATTCCCAATATAATATCCATCATAACCACAACTAGAATGCAACATAAAATTCAACTCATATATGTATACAACATATATACACCCATGGCTACATATATATATACATACCCACTTTGCAAACTTCCTTATTTCCATAATTTCTACTCATTTCCACATACCACAACATAAACAAACCTTCATAACATAAGAAAAAGGAATTGATTCTTACCTTTTTCTACAAACTTCTTCACTTGAACAAGTTGTCAACTTGAAGAAATAAGTGCTCCTTCTTCCAAAACAATTACACCAAGTTGTAGAGGACACTTAATTTAGTAGGAATTCAACAAGAAAATAATTTTAGAGGCAAGATTTTGAGGGGTGATTTTTCTATGGCCAAACCCGAAATGCCCTCTTTTTGTTCTTGTTTTTCTCTTGTTTTTCCTCCTATTCTTTCTCTTGAAAGTTCTATGGAATTTGGATGATTAAGTGGTCTTTTATTCATTGACCACATGACTTAATTCCATGGGCTTGGATCCTTTTTATGGACCATGGCCGAATGGCTCCTCACTTGGGCCTGAATTATTTTTCATTTTTTTGGGCCAACTCGGTTGGTCCCGAGTTGGGCCTAGCCCACTGACCTTTCGACCTTAAAACGTCCATATCTCCTTGTACCGACTTTACCTGGGAACCCACGACCTATGGATGGAAAGCTAATTCAATTATCTACAACTTCTATTTCAAGGTATTTTCGAAATTCCAAACTTACAATACAGTTTTTGCCCCCCAAAGTCAGGTCACCCGAAAACGTTTTCTTAAAAATATTCGTTTGGAGGGTTTCCACTTTGATTTGGTCCAAAGGTACTTCATGAGTTGTGTTTAACTTTACATATGTGATTCATATGACTTTTCAGATGTTCCAAAAAAAATCTCGGTATGTGGGCCCCACCCCAGCAGATGCTCCGAGGTTCAAAAATACGGGATATAACAATAATAATCACTCAAGTTACAAAATATCACCAACCGAATCATCGCCTAAGGTGAAGCTTCTAAACCACCAATATTTCAAGTCTCAATAATTGTCGAACTAACACAATACCATCACACCATAATAAATAGATAATAACATATGCAATGCAATGAATGTATGTTATGGAATGAGATGTATTGACCAATGCAAGTAACCTGTAAACACATGCTAAAGGCATTGATCGCAAATAGTCATGACCCGCGGGGGGACCTATTGTCACGACCCGGCTAGGGGGCTGCGATGAGCACCCGGTGCTACCCCACCCGGGCACCCCCTTATCGTACATAACATAACATCTAGGTGAACCATAAGTCAAATCGTGCTTTTCTTATCGTTAATCATATTGATCCCATTAAACGACCATCACCATTTAACATATCACAGGCATCTATGCCACATCATAAGTACAAGGCCGACGAGGCCAACAAAAGATATACAAAACATGGGCCGACATGGCCGAACATCTCTACCCACATACACATGACTACGAGCCTCTAAGAGTATGACATATCACATTAGCGGGACAGGACCCCGCTATGCCCATAATTATATACACAAAATAATGAGTACCCAAAAGCTGCGGCTCCGAAATAAATGGAGCTCTGCTATGCAATCTCTGGATAGGCAGCTATGGATCAAGTCTGTCTCCCTGTGCACCTGCGGGCATGACGCAGCGTCCACAAACAAAAGGACGTCAGTACTAAGAATGTATTGAGTATGTAAAGCATGAGCAACATCAATAAATAAGCATCATGAACAACATATGAAATAGCATAGGAGGGGAGACAATAATATCATCGTCATAGCTCTTACCTGCCTTTCGTAGGACTTTCCATTTTTCATACGTATTTGTACACCTACGTCACCATCCGTATTCCATATTAGTACTCGTACCATACTTGTGCTCATATTCGTATACATGTCCTTATTCGCATTCGTATACATAGTCTTTTCACATTCATATTCATATTATATACATAGCCATACACTTAGATACATACATAGTGTGCCCGACCATAAGGTTCGGTGTTTCATACGTACTTAGCCAACCAAGGCTCAATGTTATTTCTACCTGGCCCTACCAAGGCTTCAGGGTTATCCGTACCATCTGCAGACGTGTGCGTGCGTTACGTAACCATATACATACATACCTATATACATCCATATACATATATTCTACCCGGCATTATAAGCTCGGGGTGTCATTATAGCCCTTCATAGGCACATGTGAATATAATAGCCCGTAGGCACCTTTAGCATCATTATTATTATCATCGTCATCACTATCATCATCGATTTCGCTACATCTCTATCTTATGCTTACTCGTCAATGGGGTGCGTAGTACATTCGTAGCACGTATCAAGGGTCGTGAGCTTATGAGCTCGGAGTGACAATCACTTGAATACAACATACTCGTATAGAGGATTTAAGAGTTTGGCTAAGGAACCATGCCTTATGAATGAAGGGTTAGCCTTACATACCTTTTCGTCGGGCTATTCTACACTTGCACGTTTCCTTCTAATGCTAGCGTCTATACCTTCATTAATATCATAACAATGGCCATTAGTCATTCACATCATCCACATTATCTAGATTTCTCAATTTGCTTCTAATTCTCCCATATTTATGGTCATGACCTCCAACTTCGTTCATTCGTCTAAAGTGTCTAGTTCATGATCTTAGTACCATTTATAATACATTGATATCGTAACACAACAACATTCATAATTCAATTCAAACTATTCCTCAAAATGTCACTATTCACCATTCATGACCTAGTTGACCACATTTTCTACAATCCATGCATTTTAATTCTCGAACACCTTAAACATCTTGTAAAAATCATGAATCTTACCGTAGAAGTTGTAGGAACAAGCTTTGGATGATAATACTCCTCTTTGAGCAAAACCCTAGTTTTTCTCCATTTGTATTTCTTGACTTGAATGGTATTTAATGGCTTGCTTACACTTGATTCACTTGTTTATGTTGTTGGTGGCTTATGGTCCTTGAAAACTTATGAAATAAATGTAGAGAGATGATTCTAGAGAGAAGTGGTGTAATGTGGAAATGAAATAAGACAAGTCTTGATCCTCATATTTAATGAATTGAAAAATCTGTGCTGGGTGAACAGTGGTCGTCCATGGAGGTTTACGGCCCGTATTCCACTATACGGCTCGTCCTGCATAGGCGTATTTAACCATTTCCAGAACCAGAAGCTGGGCTGCCTTCATGGTGGTTTACGACCATGGTTTACGGGCCGTAAATCACTTTACGGTCCGTCCACCTGGTCGTATTTTACCATTTCTTGACTGGGCAAAAAGTTGAAACCTTGCATGGCAGTTTACGACTGCCAGTTTACGGACCGTATTGCAATTTACGGTCCGTATTTTGCGATTTACGACCACTGGGCAGTTGCAATTCTGCAACTTCCCATATTTCTTAGACTTCTCATTTTAATCACCCACGTCCATGCACATGCATCACTCACCTTATATCTCATCTTAACTTAGCCAACTTCCTCGTCTCACATCGGATACTTTCGAAATCTCGCCTAAGGTCATCAAACGTCGTTTCTTGCTCATAGACATCATGCACGCATATTCATCACTAGTTCATCCACTTGCGTACCAACGGAAAAAATTTTGAGGTGTAACATTCTCCCCCCCTTAAGAACATTCGTCCTCGAATGTTAAAGTCTTCGGGGATTCAAAAAAAAAATTCGCCAGAGTTGCCCCTACATTATGGCACTGCCATCCTGCCACAACAGCCCATAATATCGATGCCACACAGGGCCATTACATAATAACGTAAAAATTGGCCACACACGACCCAAAAGCATAAAAGGAAAACATGCATACCTTATGATCTCGACGTCTCATTTTGTACTTCTTCCAAGGGATGAAATAGATGTGGGTATTTGGATCGCATACTCTCTTCTGCTTCCACGTTACATCCTCTCGATTGTTGTTCCTCCATAAGACCTTAACTGAGGCCACTTCTTTATTTCTAAGTCTCCATACTTTCCTATCTAGTATGGCAATGGGTATCTCTTCATAAGTCAATTTCTCTGTTACTTGCACATCATTCAATGGGACGATCCTAGTAGGATCTCCAACACATTTCCGAAGCATCGAAACATGAAATACTGGATGAACTGACTCCAAGTCTGGAGGTAGATTTAACTCATAGGCCACTTTGCCTATCTTTCGTACGATTTCGTACCGGGGACTGAGCTTCCCCTTTTTGCCAAATCTCATTACGCCCTTCATCGGCGACACTTTCAAGAATACCCAATCTTTCACTTCGAACTCTAAGTCTCTTCGTCGATTATCCGCATAGGACTTTTGACGACTTTGAGCCGCTAGCAACCGATCTTGTATGAGCTTAACTTTCTTTATTGCTTGCTGGACCAAGTCTGGCCCTATCAACTTAGCTTCTCCGGTTTCAAACCACCCTGTGCCATTTGAATGCTAGAATGATAAATGTTATTGTAAGCAAACTCAATGAGTGGCAAATGGTCATCCCAATTTCTTCCAGAATCTATCATACATGCTCGCAACATATCTTAAAGAGTCTGAATAGTACGTTCAGCTTGTCCATCGGTCTGGGGATGAAATGCCGTGCTAAGGCTAACTCGGGTCCCTAAACCCTCTTGGAAAGACCTCCAAAACTTAGCTATAAACTGAGTCCCTCTGTCGGAGATAATAGATACCGGGACGCCATGGAGTTTTACTATCTCTGTAAGGTAAAGCCTTGCATAATCTCCTGCCACATAGGTCGTTCTGACCGGTAAGAAATGAGCTGACTTTGTGAGTCTATCCACAATAACCCATATATATAATCATACTTACGTCGAGAACGAGGCAAACCTGAAACGAAGACCATGTTAATCACTTCCCACTCCCAAGTTGGGATTTCTATAGCTTGCAATAATCCACCTGGCTTGTGGTGCTTGATTTTTACTTGTTGACAATTAGGACATTGAGCTACAATTTCCGCTACGTCTTTCTTCATCCCATTCCACCAATATATAGACTTAAAATCATGATACATTTTTGTCGCTCCGGGGTGAACGGAGTAACGGGAACAATGAGCTTCCCTCAATATTTGGTGACGTAGACCTACCACATCGGGAACACATAACCTGCCTCGACATCGGAGAACTCCGTCTTCCGAAATATCAAATGATGACTCCTCCTTCTGAGGGAGTGTATCTCTGTACTACATTAGCATGGGATCCTCATATTGTCGCTCTTTTACTTCCGCTACTAGCGATGAAACTGCTGAATCATGAATACTAACTTCGCTGCTACCTGAGTCCATTACTCGAACCCCTAGGCTAGCTAACTGTTGGAGCTCGCGGCCCATTTCTCTCTTTTCTAGTCCTACATCACCTGGTTTCATTGGCGACGCATCAATACTTGAAAGTGGCATAATCATTCTTGTGTGATTCGTGTACATACGTTTCTATACATATACAGGTATCGACATCCATATTCGTATTCGTAATCGTACTCATTTACCCGTCGTATCAATAGTCATATTCATATGCATGTCATGTACATATTCTTATTCGTAATCATATCATACACATATCCTTTACATACCCCTTGAGTTATTTACTCATCAATGTCACATGGTTCAAGGTCTTCGTAAATGATTTCCCTTACCGTGTCAGATGCTTACTCGATTCAAGTTCGTTTATTTACTCGTTATTAGACTCATTTTTACATAACTCTCATTCTTTATTTTAGAGTCTATATTTGTCACACCTTGGAGTCCATCATTTCAATCTCTACACTTATATTCTCTTCACTCGCTTCCCCCTGGGTTTTACCTGTAATGTCGCCATTGCTGTTCAGGACCCAAGCCTCATGCGCAACTAATATTCCTTATGCTTCATACTCTTTTACTCTTGTTTTGCACTCCACGTTGGTTTCAAAACCAATCGTAATCATATGGCGTTTGTCCTTGGCGATAGCTTTATTCTATCATTTTACTGTCGTACAGTAAGCATTCATAACTCATGATCATCTTTTCTTTTCAACTGTTACTTCATATACTCTACTCGTTCTAACTTGGTATAAGATATTCGGAGGAGATGCACCTTCCTTTAGCCACAACACAATTTCTTCTTAAGCATACGTATTTCGCATATTTCCTTTTCTCTCTATTGTCATTCTTATTCCTCTACATACCTTCCTCCTCAATTTATCTTGTTTTCTCCCGTTTTATAATCAATCCTTGATTCTTCGCACGAGGGACCTTATTCTCAACTTAACACCGCTTTGTCCTTTAGAGTATGATGCCTTTGTACAATTCATTCTTCGACAGTCTTGGTCTTTTACATCCAGCTAAAGATATCACTTGTACTCTTGATTATACCAATCACCCACTACTACGACTTTGCCATATCGCCTTTCTCTAATTTCCTTTCCAAGTTAACTCCCTATTTTTTATTTCATTGCTACTATCATTTCTTGTCAGTGAAGAACCTTTATGTTGGGCTTTCCTTTAGCAAGGTCTTATAAGCTTTCTCATCTACTTCTCTAGGGCTCACTTGTTGGTTTCGTACTTGCATTCACTCCTTATTCATATAGAACATGTCACATCTTTAGTCGTTTTCTTGCTATACTTTACTTACTCCGTATCCCAGTTCTCACTATGTCTTCATTATATCCTGATAATAATCAACTCTACAAGCGACACTTCTTGGTCTCATTCGCAAGCCGGTTCGCAGAATAATATAAACATTACGAAGTAAGTATACTCAACCAGTTACTCCTTCTAATCGGCCCTCTTACACTTTACCATGTAAGTCATTTCACCACTGTATTCACATTCACTATAACCTTTCATATTTGTATCTCTGTCTCTGGGCGCTGTTACTTTATTTTGCTAATAAACTTATCGTAATTTACTCGTGCTTATACATCCCATCGCTACTCCAGTATCGCACTTTATTAGAGTTACAAGCGACACTTCTTGGTCTCATTCGCAAGCCGGTTCGCATAATAATATAAACCTTACGAAGTAAGTATACTCAACCAGTTACTCCTTCTAATCGGCCCTCTTACACTTTACCATGTAAGTAATTTCACCACTGTATTCACATTCACTATAACGCTTCATATTCGTATCTTTGTCTCCAGGCGCTGTTACTTTATTTTGCTAATAAACTTATCGTAATTTACTCGTGCTTATACATCCCATCGCTACTCCAGTATCACACTTTATTAGAGTTACACTTTCTCCTCCATGTCATGTTTTAGTGCTTCCAACCCCCCTTTGTTTTACTCTAGCATTTCTCTTTACCGTATCAATATCGCTCTCATCACTGCCATTACTATCAATTCAATACTATCTAACTCGACTCCTGTAGTCATTAACGATATTCCTAACTTAGTCGCATTCTGCCATTATGCTTTTGCACATCATATTTTCTCGTTAGGGCATATTGCAAGCTTATATCTTATCTCCTTTAGATTCTGGGAAAATTTCGGCAGAGTTTCCTCTGTATTTCTTACTATCTCAAAACCAGCACGCAGCAAATACCAACAATGCCTCACAAGGCCAATATATATATATATATATATATATATATATATATATATATATATATATATATATATAAATATACGACATATCTCAGCCACACAGGGCTCCCACTTTCAAGTAAAAGCACAAGGACGACAAAACTTACCTCATATATTGCACTTCGAGGTGTACCTGATCCTGTAGCGATCTGCCCTGTTACCTCTCCCTATTTCTCTTTCATCCTTCAGCTTTACATTTCAATCATATCTCAACATTCTTACTTTATTCGACGCATATCTCTGTTCTGATTCATCCAATTTGCTTAGTTCTCAACTTATAGCTAAACTTATCATCAAAAGACACATTTAATCAATTCCTCTATCATATGAACACCGACTTACTTTCACAGCAATAAATTCATCATCATAGTATTACATATTACGGTAACGTAGCCTCAAAAAAGGGGCTTACCACCGTAGCTTTCATTGTCATCAATCACTTTCTTCTATCATTACCAACCTTCCGCTGCAATAAGGGGTTAGTATAGGGAATCTCATCTCCTATGGCTTAACTCTATCACACGATCTTAGAGATGAAAGAAGGTCATTCATTCCTAAAATGTCCGCAACTTCCTGTTTATAAGTGTGCCGCGCAACACACCCATAACCAAGACTCTACTAGACACGGCTCGTAGACATATCCTAGGACTGAATTGCTTTGATACCACTTTTGTCACGACCCGGCTAGGGGGCCGCGACGAGCACCCGGTGCTACCCCACCCGGGCACCCCCTTATCGGACATAACATAACATCTAGGTGAACCATAAGTCAAATCGTGCTTTTCTTATCGTTAATCATATTGATCCCATTAAACGACCATCACCATTTAACATATCATAGGCATCTATGCCACATCATCAGTACAAGGCCGACGAGGCCAACAAAAGATATACAAAACATGGGCCGACATGGCCGAACTTCTCTACCCACATACACATGACTACGAGCCTCTAAGAGTATGACATATCACATTAGCGGGACAGGACCCCGCTATGCCCATAATTATATACATAAAAGAATGAGTGCCCAAAAGTTGCGGCTCTGAAAGAAATGGAGCTCTGCTATGCAATCTCTGGATAAGCAGCTATGGATCAAGTCTGTCTCCCTGTGCACCTGCGGGCATGACGCAACGTCCACAAACAAAAGGACGTCAGTACGAAGAATGTACTGAGTATGTAAAGCATGAGCAACATCAATAAATAAGCATCATGAACAACATATGAAATAACATAGAAGGGGAGACAATAATATCATCGTCATAGCGCTTACCTGCCTTTCGTAGGACTTTCCATTTTTCATACGTATTTGTACACCTACGTCATCATCCGTATTCCATAATAGTACTCGTACCATACTTGTGCTCATATTCGTATATATGTCCTTATTCGCATTCGTATACATAGTCTTTTCACATTCATATTCATATTATATACATAGCCATACACTTATATACATACATAGTGTGCTAGACCATAAGGTTCGGTGTTTCATATGTACTTAGCCAACCAAGGCTCAATGTTATTTCTACCTGGCCCTACCAAGGCTTCAGGGTTATCCGTACCATCTGCAGACGTGTGCGCGCGTTACGTAACCATATACATACATACATACCTATATACATCCATATACATATATTCTACCCGGCATTATAAGCTCGGGGTGTCATTATAGCCCTTCATAGGCACATGTGAATATAATAGCCCGTAGGCACCTTTAGCATCATTATTATTATCATCGTCATCACTATCATCATCGTTTTCGCTACATCTCTATCTTATGCTTACTCGTCAATGGGGTGCATAGTACATTCGTAGCACGTATCAAGGGTCGTGAGCTTATGAGCTCGGAGTGTCAATCACTTGAATACAACAAACTCGTATAGAGGATTTAAGAGTTTGGCCAAGGAACCATGCCTTATGAAAGAAGGGTTAGCCTTACATACCTTTTCGTCGGGCTATTCTACACTTGCACGTTTCCTTCCAATGCTAGCGTCTATACCTTCATTAATATCATAACAATGGCCATTGGTCATTCACATCATCCACATTATCTAGTTTTCTCAATTTGCTTCTAATTCTCCCATATTTATGGTCATGACCTCCAACTTCGTCCATTCGTCTAAAGTGTCTAGTTCATGATCTTAGTACCATTTATAATACATTCATATCGTAACACAACAACATTCATAATTCAATTCAAACTATTCCTCAAAATGTCACTATTCACCATTCATGACCTAGTTGACCACATTTTCTACAATCCATGCATTTTAATTCTCCAATACCTTAAACATCTTGTAAAAATCATGAATCTTACCTTATAAGTTGTAGGAACAAGCTTTGGTTGATAATACTCCTCTTTGAGCAACACCCTAGTTTTTCTCCATTTGCATTTCTTGACTTGAATGGTATTTAATGGCTTGCTTACACTTGATTCACTTGTTTATGTTGTTGGTGGCTTATGGCCTTTGAAAACTTATGAAATAAATGTAGAGAGATGATTCTATAGAGAAGTGGTGTAATGTAGAAGTGAAATAAGACAAGTCTTGATCCTCATATTTAATGAATTGAAAAATCTGTGCTGGGTGAACAGTGGTCGTCCATGGAGGTTTACGGCCCGTATTCCACTATACGGCTCGTCCTACATGGGCATATTTAACCATTTCCAGAACCAGAAGCTGGGTTGCCTTCATGTTGGTTTACGACTATGGTTTACGGGCCGTAAATCACTTTACGGTCCGTCCACCTAGTCGTATTTTACCATTTCTTGACTGGGCAGAAAGTTGAAACCTTGCATGGCAGTTTACGACGAGCCTCTATGTGGAGTATGTAAAATCATAAAGATGGGACAAGGCCCCGCCATGCCCAAGTATGTACACAAAAGAATAATACCAACTAAACTGCAGCTTCGGATCAAATGAAGCATATCTATGCAATAACTGATGAAGAAGCCTAGGGGTCTGGTCCGCCTCCCTGTCTACCTGCGGGTCTGAACGCACCGTCCAAAACAAAAGGACGCCAGTACAAACAGTGCACTAAGTATGTAAGGCATGAATAGCAACAAGAAGATAACATATGATAAAGAGAACACTTTATAACTCATAATACCTCTTAAGACAACTGTCACGCATACTTAACCTTTCTCTAAAGGAAACATTTCATATATATACATTTAATGATACCGTACCCAGCCATATAAGATCGGTGTCGCCCATACCCAGCCATAACAAGGCTCGGTGTTATCCATACCCGACCATAACAAGGCTCGATATTATCCGTACCTGGCCATAACAAGGCTCGGTGTTATCCGTGCCCAACTGCAGTGGTGTGCACAATAGTTATCGTACCCGACCATATAGGCTCGGTGTCAGAAAATAGCTATATATGCATATATGGCATACATGAGAATCCAAAGGAAGCATTACAACTCTATCGGAGTGACATTATGGAATCATCATTATCATTGTATCTTTCCTTAAAGGGTCAACTATCATAAGATGAAATCAACGACGATGAACAAGATAAACAATAAGATGAGAACTTTGAGAATCATGAGCTTCTAGCATTTCAAGGAAATAAGACATTATGGACAGATGGGTTCACAATAAGGAAATCATGCCTTTAGAAAGGAAGGGTTAGCCTTAACATACCTTTACGTGTCCTTAAATACTTAACGTTCTCCTCCCAAGGCCGCAAATCTACATTCAAGAGGATTCATACTAAGGTTACCTCTTGAAAACACTCTTAAGTTCAAACTAGTGTAATTAATGAGCTAGAGGAATTTGGGCAGCACTTCCACTATTTTACGACTCCCACCAAATTAAAAAATAACTCCCAAACAATAATAATAATATCCACAACAACATAATAAAGAAGTTATATTCAATTTAATCTCAAATTTATCCAAAATCCCCGTTCAAGTTCACCTCATAGTCATCAACTTCACTTCAACACTTTATGATTTCTCTTCTATGATTCTTTCCTCTCCAAAACTTTCTAACCTTTAAATCAACTTAATAATATAAATAGGATTAATAACATACCTTATAATGGAATAAATGCACCTTACTCAACTCATCCCATGATCACGTTCAGCACCACATTGGAGAGAAACACGAACAATCACCTTCCATGGATTATCTTGAGGTTTTTGATGTTTGATCTTCCCTCTTGATGGTATGGAAGGTTTTGGAATATTGTGGAACCTTCAAGAACTATCAAGAACACTCTTATATTGTGGGGAAATAAGTGTGGGAGGTAGATATGAAAATGGGATCTTTTAGAACTTAAAAGGTGTAAAGTTTGCGCACCCGCTTCAACTTGGGTGGAGATGCGGCTCCGCATATTGGATATGCGGACGCATCTCTCCTCCTCTCCATAGGGAGGAGGTTGGTCAGTGAGTCCAACCATTGTGATGAGTTTTCGGCCAATATGCTGCACAGCAAACTCAGTTTGCGGCCGCATATAGGTCCACAAACTCTAGTTTTCACGAAAACCCGTTCTTTTCGATTCGTCTGATCTCCAATCCTTACGGAACCTTCTTGGTACTTGTATAAAACTTCATTAACCATATAAGAGGCCATATATATTCCCCTCAAGGTAATTATAAGAAATGTATAATCCAAATAACGCGAAATATTCCCAAAACATCACTCAAGTTTCCAATCCCTCAACGAACTTACTTCCACTGATTTATTTAACTCCGAAACCTTAAGGTACACACTTAAAATTATCAAATACCCTTCTTAACCTTATAAGGAATTCATTTCCACTTTATTCTTGTGTTAGTTTACTCATAATTCAAATGACACGAAAATCTCCAAAATGTAACATTCCTCCCCCCTTAAGAACATTCGTCTGCGAATGTTGGACTCTTAGTGATTCTAAAAACATTTTGCCAGAGTTTCCCCTATAAATATGCCACTACCATCCTATCACAACAATCCTCACAGGGCTATACCAAAAACAACAATAATTGCCACACACGACTGAGAAATAATGAAAAGAAAGCATTACGCTCCTGAAGACAATGGTGGCTCTGCCTGAACCTTTTCTGGGAGTGGAAAAAGATGTGGATACCTGGACTTCATATCTTTCTCAGCTTCCCAAGTCATTTCTTCACTATTATTGTTTCTCCATAGAACTTTAACTGAAGCTACATCTTTAGTTTCGAGTCTCCAAACTTGTTTATCTTGAATCGAAATGGCAAATTTTTTGTAAGATAATTGCTCAGTGACTTGGTCATCATCCATAAGTACAATTCTAGAAGGATCTCCAATGCACATGCAAAGGATTGACGGATGGAAAACTGGGTGGACTGACTCCTATTCCGAAGGTAGATCTAACTTATAAGCCACCTGGCCTACCTTGCGTACAATCTTATAAGGCCCAATATACCGAGGACTAAGCTTGCCCTTCCTACCAAATCTCATCACACCTTTCATAGGTGACACCTTCAAGAATACCTAATAATTAACTTGGAATTCTAAGTCTCGTCGGCGATTATCTGCATAAGATTTATGACGACTCTGAGCTGCCAATAGTCGATCCTGAATAAGCTTGACCTTTTCCATGGCTTGCTGGATCAAGTTTGTGCCTATTAACTTAATTTCTCCCACTATGAACCACCTAATCGGTGATCTACATTTGCGCCCATATAAAGCCTCATACGGGGCCATTTGGATGCTGGAATGATAACTCTTGTTATAAGCGAACTCAATAAGCGGAAAGTGATCATCCCATCTACCTCCAAAATCTAACACATATGCCCGTAGTATATCCTCGAAAGTATGAATTGTGCGCTCAGCTTGTCTATCAGTCTATGGATGAAGTGTTGTGCTAAGACTCACTTGAGTCCCCAAACCTTCTTGGAAGGACTTCCAAAAATTAGCTGTAAACTGTGCTCCTCTATACAAAATAATGGATACTGGAACACCATGGAGTCTTACTATCTCTTTGATATAAAGCTTTGCATAATCTTTAGCTAAGTATGTATTCTGACTGGTAGAAAATGAACTGACTTCGTAAGTCTATCCACAATTACCCATATACAATTATACTTCCGCTGAGAACGAGGCAAGCTTGTAATGAAATCCATATTATTCACTTACAATTTCAAAGTTGGAATTTCTATAGCTTGCAACAATTGCCCAGGTTTCTGATGCTCAATCTTTACCTGCTGATAGTTAGGATATTGAACTACGAACTCTAATATGTCTTTCTTAATTCCGTACCACCAATATATGGATTTAAGATCATGATACATTTTCGTCGCTCCCGGATGAACAGAATAACGGGAACAATGGGCTTCCTCCAAAATCTAGTGACGTAATCCTGCAACATGAGGAACACACAATCTACCTCGACATCTGAGAACTCCTTCTACAGAAATCTCAAAAGATGACTTTTTCTTTTGAGGAAGTGTATCCCTGTAATGAACCAACATGGGATCCTCATACTGGCGCTCTTTCACCTCAACTACCAATGACGAAATAGCTAAATTCTGAATGGTAACTCCCATATTGCCCGAGTCCATTAACTGAACTCCTAGGCTAGCTAACTGCTGAAGTTCACAAGCTAACTCTCTCTTCTCTGGCCGAACATCACATAAGCTACCCATAGATCTACGACTAAGAGCATCAGCTATGACGTTCGCTTTTCCTGGATGATATAGATGCTGACATAATAATCTTTCAACAGCTAAATTCAACTCTTTCTGCTTGAAAATATACTGAAGACTCTTATGATCTGTATAAATATCAACGTGAATACCATACAAATAATGCCTCCATATCTTTAATGCATGAATCACAACAGCTAACACTAGATCATGGATCGGGTAGTTTTTCTCGTGTTTTCGCAACTATCTTGAAGCATAAGCAATAATTTTACCATGCTGCATCAACACACAACTTGACCCCACGACTGAAGCATCACAATAAACAACATAGCCCTCCGATCCTTCTGGAAGTATCAGAACCGGGGCCGAGGTCAATCTATCCTTCAGCTCCTGAAAACTATGCTCACAACCATCCGTCCATTGAAATTTAGCTGATTTTTGAGTCAACTTCGTCAGTGGTGCAAAAATAGAAGAAAAACCTTCTACAAATCTTCTGTAATAACCTATTCCAAGCTGAGAAAACTACGAACCTCCATAGGTGTTGTAGGCCTTGGCCAAGTCTTTACAGCTTCAATCTTAGGGGTATCCACTCGAATACCATTAGCTGAAATAATATGCCCCAGAAAAGTCACAGAATTCAACCAAAACTCACATTTTGAGAACTTTGCATATAGTTCCTAAGCCTACAGAACTCTAAGGACAACACGTAAATAATTTGCATGTTCTGCCTCAGATCGCGAATATACCAGGATATCATCGCTAAACACAATAATAAACAAACCTAGGAAAGGCCTGAACACACACAGTTGAACAAATCCATGAACACCGCCAGTGCATTAGTCAATCCGAACGACATTACCCAAAACTCGAAATGACCATATCTAGTTCTGAAGGCTATCTTCGGAATGTCCTCCTCCCTGACTCTCACCCGGTGGTACCCCGATCTCAAATCTATCTTTGAGAACCATTTGGCACACTGCAATTGATCAAATAAATCATCAATCCTTGGAAGTGGGTATTTATTCTTTATTGTCACCTTATTCAGCTGCCTGTAGTCAATACACATCCGCAAGGAGCCTTCTTTCTTTCTTACAAACAACACAGGTGCTCCCCACGACGATGAACTAGGCCTAATAAAGCCTTTTTGTAGCAAATCTTTTAATTGCTCCTTCAACTCTCTCAATTCTGTAGGAGCCATTTTATAAGGACGAATAGATATTGGCTTAGTATCCGATAGAACATCAATGGCAAAATCAATCTCTCGCTCTGGTGAAAGACCTCGAAGCTCATCTGGGAATACATCTAGAAACTTATTCACTACGGGGACAGACTGAAGAGTCGGCGATTCAGCTTCTATATCTTGAACCCGGACTAAATGCTAAATACAACCTTTAGCACTCATTTTCCTTGCCTTGAGATAGGAAATAAACCTACCTCTCGGAGACGCATTATTGCCCTTCCATTCTAGAACTGGCTCTCTTGTAAACTGGAAACAAATCATTTTTCCCTACAATCAACATTCGCATAACAGGAAGCCAACCAATCCATACCCATGATGACATTAAAATCTACCATATTCAACTCAATCAAATCTACCATAGTGCAACGGTCACAGAGTATAGCCACACAATTTTTGTATACCTGACTAGCTATCACTGGGTCACCAACGGGTGTAGATACATCGAAAGGTTTAATTGGCTTAGGTTTCACCCCAATACGATCGGAAATATAAGGAGTAATATATGACAATGTAGAACCTGGATCAATCAATGCATATACGTCATGAGAAGATACTGATAATATACCTGTGACAATATCGGGGGAGGACGCAAGATCCTATCGTCCAGCCAGTGCATAGATACGATGCTGAGGACCACTCGAACTGGACGCTCCTCCTTTACCCCTACTATGTCCTGCTGGTGTATGTGATCATTGCCCCAGAGGGCGTATAGATGATGAAGAACCAGCTGTTGATCCTATGGGCTGGACCATACCTTTACCACCTTTTGATGGATAGTCACGCATAATATGGCCTGGCTGCCCGAAGGCATAACAAACATCTGTACCTGATCGGTACTGTCCCCAATGTAGCTTACCACACAGAGTACATCGTGGTAAAGTCGACCTCATCTGGCTGAATCACTCCTATACTGAGAACCCGAAGCTCTGAAACTCTAACCCGGTCCGGAGTGAATAGGTTGATCAAATCTCTGGCTGGAAAATCGTGGAGGTGCACTTTCCACTGAATGGCCTGAGTTCCAAGAATACTGCTGCCTCGGACCCCCTCTAAACTCACTAACAGGACCTGAGGATCTAGCCCTCTTACTATAACCCCTATCATGGTCACGCTCACTCTTCTGCTGTTGCTGCCGCTCTTCCAAATTCTGGGCATGGGCCAGAATGCGAGAAATATCCATATCTTCCTAAAGTGAGGTCGTCAAACAATCATCAATCAAATGTGGCCCTAAAACATTCATAAATCGGCAAACGCGATCTCTCATATCAGCTACCATGGCCGAGCATACCTAGCCAAAGAATTAAAATGAAAGATATACTCTAGGCACTCATATTCCCTTGTCTAAGATTCAAGAACCTACCAGCTCTGGCCCGTCGAACCTCTGGCAGCAAATAATGTCGTAGAAAATCATCCACAAACTCTTGCCATACCGGTGGAGGTGCGTTAACCCCTCTAGACCTCATCCAGATCGTCTACTAATGAACAATAACATACCGTAATCTATAGGAGGCCAACTCTACCGATTCAACATCCGAAGCATGCATTACCAGCAATGTACTCAACATTCCATCTATGAAGTTCTGTGGGTCCTCATCTAGTTTTGACCCACAGAATCCTAGAGGGTTCAAACTAATGAAATCATAGGCTCTGGTAATGACAGCTCTATCACCATGACTTGTACCTTGCCGTTGGGCCTGAGCGGCGACTAACTGGGTCAGCAAATGGATGGCCTCTCTCATCTCCTGACCTGAGGCATCCGGCGGAGCAACTGGGCATACTGGAGTTGGAGTTGAGGCTCCTCCATGCTCCTTTGGTGAGAGGACCGAGATGGAACCTCATTCTGAGACTGGCCCTCCTCTATATTTGTCGATGATACCCGCTCAGTCCTCCTTCTGAGCACTGTCTTGCCCTTCTGGGCCACTGTTCCTTTTCTCTTCACAGGCATCGCTGAAAACATAACGCATAGTTTGAAAAAGGGAAATTCTTATATCATACACTACCCTATGATCTATGATGAAGAAGAAAGGTCAATTATTTCTAAATGCCCAACAGCCTCCTGTTTATAAGTGTGGCGCCCTTCACGCCCATAAACAAGACTCTACTGGACACGGCTCGTAGACATACCCTAGGACACATTGCTCTGATACTAATTTTGTCGCGACCTAACCGGAGGGCCATGATAGGCACCCGGAGCTAACCTACCGAGTACCTCTTAAAATACTTCTCATAATCATATATAGGTGAACCACATGGCTAACTCATAATTACCACAAACTGAAAAGACATAAGTTCCATCGAACATATGTACGTCTACATGAATATCATTGACTATGCCCATATGTATAAGCCGACAAGGCTACCAAAATAATATACAAAGTATGATCCGATAAGGTTATAGGGTATCTAGCTATGTACATCTGTCTACAAGCCTCTATATGGAGTATGTAATATCATAAAGAAGGGACATGACCTCGCCATACCCAAGTATGTACACAAAAGAATAATACCAACTAAACTGCAACTCCAGATCAAATGAAGCACTTCTATGCAATCACTGATGAAGCAGCCTAGGGGTCTGGTCCGTCTTCCTGTCTACCTGCGGGCATGAACGCAGTGTCCAGAAACAAAAGGACGTCAGTACGAATAGTGTACTAAGTATGAAAGGAATGAATAGCAACATGATGAAATCATGAAGATAACATAAGATAAAGTGAAAATTTAAAGCTCATAATACCTCTTAAGACGACTGTCATGCATACTTAACCTTTCTCTAAAGGAAACATTTCATACATATACATATAATGATACCGTACCCGGTAATATAGGCTCGGTGTCGCCTGTACTCGACCATAACAAGGCTCGGTGCTATTCTTACCCGACCATAACAACGCTCGGTGTTAGCCGTACCCAACTGTAGTGGTGTGGACAATAGTTATAATACCCGGCCATATAGGCTCAGTTTAAGAAAATAGCTATATATACATATATGGCATACATGAGAATCCAAAGGAAGCATTACAACTCTATCAGAGTGACATAAGGTCAGTGAGCCTCCGATTACCATTATGGAATCATCATTATCACAATATATTTCCTTAGAGGGTCAACTATCATAAGATGAGATCAACGACAATGAATAATATCAAAAATATGATGAGAACTTTGAGAATCATGAGCTTCTAGCATTTCAAGGAAATAAGACATTATGGACAGATGGATTCACAATAAGGAAATCATGCCTTTAGAAAGGAAGGGTTAGCCTTAACATACATTTACGTGTCCTTAATTACTTAACGTTCTCCTACCAAGCCCGCAAATCTACATTCAAGAGGATTCATACTAAGGTTAAGTTTTGAAAATACTCTTAAGTTCAAACTAGTGTAATTAATGAGCCAGTGGAATTTGGGCAGTACTTCCCCTATTTTTTTGACTTCCACCAAATTACAAAACAACTCCCAAACAACAATAATAACATCCACAACACCATAATCAAGAAGTTATATTCAATTTAGTCTCAAATTTATCCAAAATCCCCTTTCAAGTTCACCTCATAGTCATCAACTTCACTTCAACACTTTATGATTTCTCTTAAATGATTCTTTCCTCTCCAAAACTTGCTAACCTTTAAATCAACTTAATCATATAAATACTATTAAGAACATAACTTATAATGGAAGAGCTTCACCGTAATAAAATCCTCCCAAGATCAAGTTCATCACCACTTTGGAGAGAAATAAGAACAATCACCTTCCATGGATTATCTTGGGGTTTTTGATGTTTGATCTTCTCTCTTGATGGTATAGAAGGTTTTGGAATATTTTGGAACCTTCAAAAACTCTCAATAACCCTCTTATAATATGGGGAAATAAGTGTGGGAGGTAGATATGAAAATGGGATCTTTTAGAACTTAAAAAGGTGTCAAATTCGCCCACCCGCTTCAACTAGCGGTGGGGATGCGGCTCAGCATATTGGATATGTAGCTGCATCTCCCCTCCTCTCCATGGGGAGGAGGTTGGTGTCACGACCCATCCCCATGGGTCATGACTAGTGCCCGAGCTGGACACCTATAAGTACCTGTCAAACATTATCGGACTGATACCATAGGTCCTCAATTAATCACATCGTAATAACATACGCAAGCCGACGAGGCTGCCACTACAAACCAAAATATTACACAAGCCGACAAAGCTGCCACTACGAAACGATAATGTATGCAAGCCGGCAAGGCTGCTGCAACGATAGAACATCCATAATAACCATATAGACAAAACTGATCAAGTCTGAATACGACCCACATACATGTCTACAGACCTCTAAGAGTGTCAGCAGTGAAATATAACGGGACAGGGCCCCGTCGTACCCCTAGACAAACATATACATATATACAACAGAAGATCTGTACCAAAATCTAGGCTCCGGAACAACGGAGCTCTCCAAGGCAGCAGAAAGGGAATCCTAAGCTGTCGGATCACCAAAGCGAGTATCTGCACCTGCGGGTATGAAACGCAGCCCCCCAAAGAAAGGGGGTCAGTACAAAATATGTACTGAGTATATAAAGCATCAAATACAGTAAAAAGGACCATAATTGAAATAAGGTGTGTAGAAAACAAGTACAATGTCCAGAATACCAAACAATTGCCTTTTGAAACATAAATCATGCATGTCAGTATCATATATCATATCAGGCCCCTTATGGGACCCGGTAAACATGGTCGCCACCCCGTCTTTGGCGCCATAACACAGCATAACACCATAGCACGGCATAACTCCATAAACACAGCATAACCCCACAACACAGCATAACTCCGTAAACACAGCATAACCCCATAACACAGCATAACTCCATAAACACAGCATAACCCCATAACACAGCATAACTCCATCATATATATTTGTATATCATATTCCGGCCCTCTAGTGAGGAACTCGGGGAACTATGCAGCGAGACTGTGCACGATAACATAACCTGGCCCAGGACTCAGTGAAAAACATATTGAGACATGCACGAGTGGAGTCGTGAGCAACCATATGCAAATTAAAACATTTTCAAAAACTCAATGGAACAATCAAAACGAACTGTCATTTGATGAGCAGGACAATAGTCATATCAAATACCTTTCGGATGTCACTGTGGATTATATTAGAATAGAACTTCTGGAATCATATATATACGTATCAGGGTATATCAAAGACTCAATGGAATAATAGTCATATGTCAATATAGTATGAACATCTCATAGAAGTCTGGACATTTGTTATCATAAAGCCCCTAAGAATAGGAGCTTATATATCGACTGTTATCCAACGTACAGAAAACTGAAGAGGGAAGCTCAATCACTTAAGAGTTCTAACATCAAGAAGTGAATAAAAATCATAAATCACACTCAAACCTTATGAATAGGATTACTCCAAAGTTAATATCATTCATTGCTTAGATCTAAGACATGCCAAAAGAAAGAAGGAACAGCTTTACATACCTGTTAGCGACTATTCGTAAATCCGTTCGCCTCGTCGATCTTTTAGCCTATTTAATATAAGAGTAACGTTATCGTTAGTAACTATATTTTATAGTTCGTAAATCCATAGGCCGTCGCTTATAGAACTTATTCTTTAACTTATATTTCTCGTTTAGGGTTTTTCATTATTCAAGGACTTAACGAAAGTCGGGCAGCATTTCCCCTATATATTCGCCTAACCCGAATTTCCAATTACTCCTCTGTTAACACAGAAACACCAACAACAACATATGGATATAATCATATCTTCAATTCTTTCAATTCAATAAGAATAACAACATGTTCATCTCAACACAACTTTAACCTTATATCTAATCACTTCATTCCTTTACCATATAATTCATGATAACATCAATCATGTTGTCACTTAAAAATCAATTCACCATGCCTAATTAAGAAGCCCCCTACACGGCTCAATTTACATTTCAACATCAACATATACAACTTCTTACATTCATCACACATTTACCAATTTATACAAGTTTAAATAGTTTCCAAAACGTGTAAAAAAAAAAAAGATTAGCTCTTACATTGATAAGCTTGGCTCCTTAATATTGTTAATCCCTTGAATGTTCACAACACCACAACACTTTAATATTTCTCCATCATCCTCTCAATGCTCGGCCAAAGCAGCCATGGCCGCGAGCTTTTTTTTTCTTTCTTCAATTTAATTGTTATTCTTGTTTTGTGTTCAATTGCAATGTGAAGAGATGACTCATTACCTCATTTGGTGATATACATATATGAGCCTTCTAGGCCCTACACGTGCCCCCCTTTATGTGTCATCTATTTTCCTTTTTTTTTAATTAAAAATCGGGTGGGGCCCACTTTGGTAATTAATCTTAATTAATTTAATTATTCACTAATTCTTGCTTATTAATCTAATCACAAATTAATCCCTAATATCCAATAATATTTTTACACTAATTAAAATTTATAAACAATTTATGTTTTAATTAAAATTGAAAATTAAAGATTTCTATTTCGTGTCCGAAATGATCCCGTCTTTAAATTGAGTCGATTCTCTTGCGAACAACTCGACGTATGAAAATACGGGATATAACATCCTTCCCTTCTTTAGAACATTCGTCCTCGAATGTTGAATTGGTCCCATAAGGTTCTATAAAATTTTTGGGGAAGTCTCCCTTATCGTTATAACATATAGTTTCATCGGGCAATCAATATAATCAAGTAAGGAGTTTAAGTTACCTGTAGGCGTAGGGAACAAGTAAGGGTACTTGTTCTTCATCTCCTCCTCGGCTTCCCAGGTCATCTCTTCTCTATTGTTGTTTCGCCATAATACTTTGACGGAAGCCACGTCTTTAGTTCGCAACCTCCTAATCTGCCGATCAAGTATGGCTATAGGCTGCTCCTCGTAGGATAACTCCTCTGTCACATGGACATCATCTACGGGAAATACTCTGGAAGGATCGCCTATACATTTGTGAAGCATTGACACGTGAAAGACTGGATGCACTGCTTGCAAATCGGATAGTAGGTCAAACTCGTAGGCAACCCGGCCTACCCTACGGATAATCTGATATGGCCCAATGTACCTCGGGCTTAGCTTCCCTTTCTTGCCGAATCTCATGACACCCTTTATGGGTGACATCTTCAAGAACACCCAATCACCAATCTAAAATTCTAAGTGTCGATGTCGATTATCTGAATATGATTTCTGTCGACTCTGAGCTGCCCGTAATCTCTCCTGAATAAGCTTCACCTTATCGACAGCCTGTTGAACCATATCTGCGCCTATTAATCTAGTCACACCAATATCAAACCAGCCAATAGGCAACCTGCACTTCCTTCCATACAAGGCCTTATACGGCGCCATCTGAATACTCGAATGGTAGCTATTATTATAAGCAAACTCGATAAGTGGCAAATGATCGTCCCAACTACCTCTGAAATCAATAATATAGGCCCGTAACATATCTTGTAGTGTCTGAATAGTACTCTCGGCCTGTCCATCAGTCTGAGGGTGGAATGTGGTGCTAAGACTCACTTGTGTCCCTAATCCCTCCTGGAAGGATCTCCAGAAGTTAGCTGTAAACTGGGCTCCTCTATCGGAGATAATAGCTGTGGGAACCCCGTGAAGTCTCACTATCTCCTTAAGGTATAACCTGGCATAATCCTCAGCTGAATAAGTAGTCCTGACTGGGAGAAAGTGGGCTGATTTTGTCAACCTATCGACGATAACCCAAATAGAATCACATTTTCGCGGAGTGCGAGGTAAACCTGTGAAAAAGTCCATGTTAATTACCTCCCATTTCCATGTTGGAATCTCTATCTCTTGCAATAATCCACCGGGCTTCTGATGCTCGACCTTAACCTATTGACAATTCGGGCATTGAGCGACAAACTCTGCTATATCTTTCTTCATGCCATCCCACAAATACAAGCACCTAAGGTCATGATACATCTTTGTTGACCCTGGATGAACAAAATAACGAGCATAGTGTGCCTCTCCCATAACCTGTTGCCGCAACCCTGCAACCTCAAGTATACATAACCTGTCTCTGTATCGTAGCACTCCATCAGGTGCAACTTCGAATGGGGTCTCCTCCTTCTGAAGAGCTGCATCTCTGTAATGTACAAGAATAGGGTCCTCATACTGGCGTCTCTTTACCTCTTCTATGATAGAGGACTCAGCAACTCCCCGAACAGAAACTTTGCCGTTATCAGAATCAGCCAAACTGACTCCAAGGTTAGCTAACTGGAAAATCTCACGGACCACCTCTTTCCGTTCTGGTTGTACGTCTGCCAAACTACCCATAGATTTACGGCTGAGTGCATCTACTACAACATTTGCCTTCCCAGGGTGGTATAGAATATCAACATCATAATCCTTCAGCAATTCTAGCCACTCCCTCTGCCGCAAATTCAGCTCCTTCTGCTTAAAGATGTACTGGAGACTTTTATGATTCGTATAAATATCAACATGTACGACATATAAATAATGTCTCCATATCTTCAAAGCATGAATTACTGCTGCTAACTCCAGGTCATGAGTAGGGTAATTCCTTTCGTGCTTTCTGAGCTGCCGGGAGGCATAGGCTATAACTCTGCCATGCCGCATCAACACACAGCCTAACCCAACGCCTGAGGCATCACAATAAATAACATAGCCATCTGGTCCCTCAGGAAGTGTTAGAACTGGAGCCGTAGTCAACTTATCCTTCAATAATTGGAAGCTTTGCTCACAAGCATCGGTCCACTGAAACTTAGCTGCCTTCTATGTTAGCCTTGTTAGAGGCACTGAAATCGAAGCAAACTTCTCAACGAATCTCCGGTAATATCCTGCTAGCCCCAGAAAACTACGTACCTCAGTAGGTGTCGTAGGTCTAGGCCAAGTCTTGACATCTTCAATCTTCTGTGTGTCTACCCGAATACCATCAGCTCCAATAATATGCCCCAAGAATGATACTGAAGTCAACCAGAATTCACATTTAGAGAACTTAGCATACAATTTCTGGTGATGAAGCACCCTAAGTACCGTCCCTAAATGATCTGCATGCTCCCCTTCTGATTTTGAATAGACCAGAATATCATCAATAAATACAATCACGAACAGGTCATGGAATGGCTTGAACACTCGGTTCATCAAATCCATAAATACTGTTAGAGCATTGGTCAGCCCAAAGAACATCACTCTAAACTCATAATGCCCGTATCGAGTCCTGAATGCAGTTTTGGGAATATCTGCCTCCTTTACCCGCACCTGATGATAGCTTGACCGCAAGTCTATCTTCGAAAAACATTTAGCATCCTGCAGCTGGTCAAACAAATCATCAATCCTGGGGAGGGGATACCTGTTCTTTATTGTTACTTTATTCAGCTGCCTATAATCAATACACATCCGCAGCGACCCATCTTTCTTTCTCACAAATAATACCGGTGCTCCCCAAGGTGATGTACTGGGCCTGATAAAGTCCTTTTCTAATAAATCTCTCAGTTGCTCCTTCACATATTTCAGTTCTGCAGGTGCCATCCTGTAAGGAAGAATAGATATGGGTTGAGTGTCTGGCAATACGTCTATAGTGAACTCTTTCTCACGCTCAGGAGGAAGGCCTGGAAGTTCATCTGGGAATACATCTGGAAATTTGTTAACTATCGGCACTGACGAAGAGTCGGCGCCTCTGCTTTCAGGTCATGCACACGAACCAGATGATAAATATACCCCTTTCTAACCATCTTCCTTGCCTTGAGGTATGAAATAAACTTACCCCTCGGCGATGCCGTATTCCCTAACCACTATATAGCTGGCTCTCCTGGAAACCGAAACCGAACTATCTTTTCTCTACAATCAACGTTAGCATACCAAGAAGCTAACCAGTCCATACCCATAATAACATCAAACTCAGTCATATCTAACTCTATCAGATCTGCCTTAGTGCAACGACTATATATAATTACCAAACAATCTCCATATACTTGCGTTGCTATAACAGAATCTCCTACCGGTGTAGCTACCTCAAATGGTTCTATCAATTCAGGTTTTATCCCAATTCTACTAGCAACAAAGGGCGAAATATACGATAAGGTGGAGCCTGGGTCTATCAATGCATATACGTCTCGGGAGAAGATCGATAGTATACCTGTAACCACATTTGGTGACGCCTCCTGATCCTGTCTACTAGCCAAGGCATAAATGCGGTTCGAAGGACCGCTAGAACTAGAAGCTCCGCCGCGACCTCTACCATGGGCTGCTGGTACCTGAAAACCTTGCCCCATAGGACGCATAGCTACGGAAGAAGATGAACTAGCAACCGACCCAGTGGGCTGAACCGCACCGCCCGAACTACCACTATATGGACACTCCCTCATAATATGGCCTTGACGGCCACAAGAAAAAAAAGCACCTGTAGCACGATAACATTCTCCAGAATGATGCCTACCGCACCGAGAACACCGAGGCAAAGGTGGCCTCGAATGACTGAAACCTTTGTTCATCTGCGAACTCCAAGCTTTGGAGCTCTGACTGGCTTCTGAATACCCTGTACTATCAAATCTCCTGCCTGTAACCTGTGGGGGTGCACTCCGTGCTAGCTGGGAAGAATATCTACTATACTGCTGAAGCTGGCTGCCTCAGAACTCACCAGAATAACTGGCCGATCTAGCTCTCTTATGCTGGCCCCTGTCATGATCTCTATCGGGCTGACGCCCTCTGTGTTGATCCTCTACCCCCTGTGCATATGCCTGTACCCGAGCAATATCCATACCTGGCTAAGAAGCCATTACCATACAACTATCAATTAAGTAACGATCCAGCCCCATCACATAACGATGCACCCTATCAGCCATATCAGCTACAATAGTAGGCGCATATCGGGCCAACGAATCAAACTCAAGACTGTACTCTCGAACGCTCCTGCCATTCTGCCTCAGATGTAAGAGTCTATCAACTCTAGCTCGCCTCATCTCTGGGGGCAGAAAGTGGCCAAGGAAGGCCTCCACGAACTCATCCCATACTGCTGGAGGAGTGTCCTCGCCCCTAGATAACTCCCACGACTCATACAAATTAACAGCTACATCCCGCAACTCAGTCTCAGAAGCCCTAACTATCCTCAACGTATGTTGCATTTGCCGAATAAACTCCTGCGGGTCATCCTCAGGCTTTGACACAAAAAGCTCTGGAGGCTTACAACTTAAGAAGTCATGAGCCCTCAAACTATCATGTCTATCCGCACGGTCAACCCCTAGCTCATGCCTGCGAGCCTGCCCTGCCACTAAACTGGTCAACAACTGAACTGCATCCCTCATGGCTCTATCCTCCTCCCCTGGCTTAGGAGCTAGAGGCTCAGGTGCTGGAACCTCGGGAGCTGGCGGTGGAGCTGCCCTCTGACCCGGAGCTATCGCTGCCCTAGGTTCTTCTGGAAGTGGCGGTGTAGCAGAACTCGCGGACTGGAACACAACCTCAGGCATAATCTGGGCACGGTCCCTAGTAACTCTCCGAGTCTGGCTAGTATCCCCTGCTACCGATTTGCCCTTCTGGGCAGCTGTCGCTTTCTTTGGAGGCATAGTTGTAAACATAATAGTCTGTTAGGAAGGGGTTATCCTGATAATATAGCTCTATCGCACGATCTAGGATAAGAAGGAAAGATGACATCCAAAATGTCCTGTAGCCTCCTGTTTATAGATGTGGTGCACAACACACCGATAAATAAGACTCTACTAGACACGGTCTGTAGACACTGCGAGGATGAACTGCTCTGATACCACTTTTGTCACGACCCAGCCTCGTGGGCCATGACTAGTGCCCGAGCTGGACACCCATATGTACCTGTCAAACATTATCGGACTGATACCATAGGTCCTCAATTAATCACATCGTAATAACATACGCAAGCCGACGAGGTTGCCACTACAAACCAGAATATGACGCAAGTCAACAAGGCTGCCACAACATACCAATATACTACGCAAGCCGACAAGGCTGCCACTACGAAACGATAATATATGTAAGCCGGCAAGGCTGCTACAACGATAGAACATCCATAATAACCATATAGACACAACTGATCAAGTCTGAATACGACCCACATACATGTCTACACACCTCTAAGAGTGTCAGCAGTGAAATATGACGGGACAGTGCCCCGTCGTACCCCTAGACAAACATATACATATATACAACAGAAGATCTGTACCAAAATCTAGGCTCCGGAACAACGGAGCTCTCCAAGGCAGCATAAAGGGAATCCTAAGCTGGCGGATCACCAAAGCGAGTATCTGCATCTGCGGGCATGAACCGCAGCCCTCCGAAGAAAGGGGGTCAGTACAAAATATGTACTGAGTATATAAAGCATCAAATACAGTAAAAAGGACCATAATTGAAATAAGGTGTGCAGAAAACAAGTACAATGTCTAAAATACCAAACACTTGCCTTTTGAAACATAAATCATGCATGTTAGTATCATATATAATATCAGGCCCCTTATGGGACCCGGTAAACATGGTCACCACCCCGTCTTTGGCGCCATAACACAGCATAACACCATAGCACGACATAACTCCATAAACACAACATAACCCCACAACACAGCATAACTCCGTAAACACAGCATAACCCCATAACACAGCATAACTCCATAAACACAGCATAACCCCATAACACAGCATAACTCCATCATATATATATGTATATCATATTCTGGCCCTCTAGTGAGGGACTCGGGGAACAATGCAGTGACACTGTGCACGATAACATATCCTGGCCCGGGACTCAATGAAAAACATATTGAGACATGCACGAGAGGAGTAGTGAGCAACCATATGCAAATTAAAACATTTTCAAAAACTCAATAGAACAATCAAAACGAACTGTCATTTGATGATCAGGACAATAGTCATATCAAATACCTTTCGGATGTCACTGTGGATTATATCAGAATAGAACTTCTGGAATCATATATATACGTATCAGGGTATATCAAAGACTCAATGGAATAATAGTCATATGTCAATATAGTATGAACATCTCATAGAAGTCTGGACATTAGTTATCATAAAGCTCCTAAGAATAGGAGCTTATATATCGACTTTATCCAACATACAGAAAACTGAAGAGGGAAGCTCAATCACTTAAGAGTTCTAACATCAAGAAGTGAATAAAAATCATAAATGACACTCAAAACTTATGAATAGGATTACCCCAATGTTCATATCATTCATCGCTTAGATCTAAGACATGCCAAAAGAAAGAAGGGACAACTTTACATACTTGTTAGTGACTATTCGTAAATCCGTTCGCCTCATCGCTCTTTTTGCCTATTTAATATAAGAGTAACGCTATCGTTAGTAACTATATTTTCTAGTTCGTAAATCCGTAGGCCATCGCTTATAGAACTTATTCTTTAACTTATATTTCTCGTTTAGGGCTTTTCATTATTCAAGGACTTAACGAAAGTCGGGCAGCATTTTCCCTATATATTCGCCTAACCCGAATTTCCAATTACTCTTCTGTTAACACAGAAACACCAACAACAACATATGGATATAATCATATCTTCAATTCTTTCAATTTAATAAGAATAATAACATGTTCATCTCAACACAACTTTAACCTTATATCTAATCCCTTCATTCCTTTACCATATAATTCATGATAACATCAATCATGTTGTCACTTAAAAATCAATTCACCATGCCTAATTAAAGCAGCCCCCTAAACGGCTCAATTTACATTTCAACATCAACATATACAACTTATTACATTCATCACACATTTACCAATTTATATAAGTTTAAATTGTCTCCAAAACGTGTAAAAAAACAAAAGATTAGCTCTTACCTTGATAAGCTTGGCTCCTTAATATTGTTAATCCCTTGAATGTTCACAACACCACAACACTTCAATTTTTCGCCATCATCCTCTCAATGCTCGGCCAAAGCAGCCATGGCCGAGAGCTTTTTTTTTCTTTCTTCAATTTAATTGTTGTTCTTGTTTTGTGTTCCATTGCAATGTGAAGAGATGACTCATTACCTCATTTGGTGATATACATATATGAGCCTCCTCGGCCCTACACGTGCCCCCCTTTATGTGTCATCTATTTTCCTGTTGTTTTTTAATTAAACATCGGGTGGGGCCCACTTTGGTAATTAATCTTAATTAATTTAATCATTCACTAATTCTTGCTTAATAATCTAATCACAAATAATTAATCCCTAATCTCCAATAATATTTTTACACTAATTAAAATTTATAAACAATTTATGTTTTAATTAAAATTAAAAATTAAAGATTTCTATTTCGTGTCCGAAATGATCCCGTCTTTAACTTGAGTCGATTCTCTTGCGAACAACTCGACGTATGAAAATACGGGATATAACAGTTGGGCAGTGAGGCCGACCATTTTGATGTGTTTCCGGCCAATATGCTGCATAAAAAACTCAGTTTGCGGCTGCATATTTGTCCACAAACTCCAATTTCTATGAAAACGCGTTCTTTTCGATTCGTTTGACCTCCAATCCTTATGGAACCTTCTTGGAACTTGTATAAGACTTCATTAAACATTTAAGGAGCCCTATAGCTCCCCCTAAAGCCAATGCTAAGAAATGTATAACCCAAATAACGCGAAATCTTCCCAAAACATCACCCAAGTTTCCAATCCCTCAACGAACTTACTTGCACCGATTCCTTTAACTCTGAAACCTTAAGGTACACACTTAAAATTATCAAATACCCTCCTTAACCTCATAAGGGATTCATGTCCACTTTAGGCTTGCGTTAGTTTACTCATAATGCAAACGACACAAAATTTCCAAAAGTGTAACCTAAGGTAAGCCATAACCTACCTCGATGTCGAACAGGTTCCACAAACTAATCCACTTAAGCCTTGCGTTTCTTCTTCTCATAGCCTTGGAATGATTAACGCCTATCAAGTTCAAATTCTACGTTAGAATACGAATCTAAGGATACCCATAATACCATAATTTTTCCCAAAATCCAAAAACGGACCCAAAATAGCCAAATCCGAGCCACAAGGGAAAAACAATAATTTCATTGAAAGATCGGGTTTAATATAGTCAAAATAGTACTCTACTAGTCTAGACGAGTTCAATGATACCCATATTATTATACTTTAATTTGAAATCCAAAACGAACCCCAACAAGGTAACCCCGAACCTGCAAGGGCAAAATGGGAATTTTATTTCAAAAATAGTTTACCCATAACTTAATTAGTCTAGATCTAAAAACCCACTAAAAATGACCTTCAAAACAATGATTTACTATTTTTTAACTTTTGGGTTCAAAACCCCAATTTTCCCCAATCCAACTCGGATAAAATCGATAACCAATGAAAATAAATTTGAGGAAATATCAAAATAAAGGTTAGATACTTACCCCCTTGTCGATACGAGAGCAACGCCGTGAAAATCACCTCAAACGGAGGTCTAGAACTCAAGTTATGCTCAAAATATGAAATGAACGCAGTCTGATTTGTAATACACAAAAAATTTCACCATGGCTGACCAATTTCCTCCATGGAGGGCCCACCATGGCGCCCCAAAGTCCACCATGGCTACCCACCAAGTACAACAACAGCTGTCCGTACTAAAATGACAATAACTCCCTCATGTGAAGGCGAAATGCGATGATTTTTTTTGCTATGGCTTCGTAATTACGATGATATAATGGTTCAATAAAAACCCAAAAATATGGTTGTTTGATCAAAATGGTATCCTTTATGGCCAAATAAACTACGGCGAAACAACGAACACGAGCGCGACACAACCCAAATCTATCCGAAACTCACCAGAATCTCACCAAAACTTGTGGACAAGTCCAAAATCATCATACAAACTTGTTGGAACTTTCAAAACATTGACACGGTATCATCTTAACCCGATGTTCACGGTAGTCATCGCTAACTCTTTAACTTAACTAGTTTTCCCCCAATGAGTCAAATCACACCCAAACCCTTCAGAAACTAAACCAATGACTCCACTAAGTCATAAACCACCTTTCGGACCTAATGGAATTGTCAGAATTCGATTACAGATACATTTACCCAAAAGTCAACTATTGGTCAAAGGTCTTTCACTTTAAGGCTCTAGATTTCAGAAATTCTATTAGAACTTATCTGAAGATGTCGAGAACCGTGTTGCCCATCCCCGTGGGTCAAAATAATACAAAACGGGACTCGAGAAAGGGTCAACGAGGATAAATAGGTCAAAAGCGCAATAACAAACAAACGGGTCGTTACACTATAAGTTAACTAAGCAAGGAGAACCAGGTATATGTATCCTAGACGTAAATTCGTTCCCCGATGCCCAGGGTTGATATCTTTCCCTCCTTAACCTTATTGCAACCTTAAACTACCTCTATCCAGTTCTGTCTAAGATTCATAGATGTATCCTACTGTTCGCGAAGTAGTAAAATGATTAAGCTCAAGGTTAAACAAATAACTCATACAAACATCAACTCAAGTTTATAGAACAACAATTATACAATAGTCATAACCCTGGAACAAGGGAGATTATCTGCTCATGTTCATAATAACTGTTATACGAATGTTAAAAATCATAAAAACACCATAGAATGAATAAATAGAAGTAAGACTAATGATTCGAGGCTTCACAATCATCCAATGTGATATATCTACTAAAGAACATTCGAACCCCCTAAAAACTGAGTCTGGGGGCTATTTATAACAGTGGGAAAAGTCAAAGACGGATTATCCAAGCCTATGGAGGATTAGGGTAATTTTGAGCGTCGGCTGAACATAGGACGTGTCGCGTCCTTCATTGTGTGAAATTAGTGGACGTGTTGCGTCCTCCATCGTATGGAATTTGGACGCGATAGAGGTCGCGACGCATTGTCCTTCATTTCTTGGACTTTGTCAAATCACCGTTTGTTGGTATCAGTGGATACGGCGCGTTACCCATTCCATCCAAATTTAGTGCGATGGAGCTCGCACCGCCTGGAGCTTGGCTTCCAACACATAGAACTTTTTCTTCAATCCTCTCATACATTGGATACGTCGCGTCCTAAAAGGGTCCAGACTTAACGTGATGGATCTTTCAAGGCGTTGAACCTTTGTCTCCCAATATTTGGTCAATTTTGTGTCCATTTTTCTTCTGAAGAGGTGCATTTCTATACCAAAGTACCTATATTCAACATTCAATGTCCAATTAGCCTAAAACTTCGAAATGATCACGAGTTAGGCATAATTATCATTGTATAGCACTAAAAGGTGGTAAAAATGTGAGAAAAGTCATGCGTAAAATATGTAAATACACCAAACATCATGTACTTATTGTCATTGTTGAGAATTCTATAAGGATAGAGAATGGTCGGGGGTAACCTGACCCTTTATGAAAATCCTACCTCTACCACTTGATCGTGGTAGGAATGGAGGCTATGACATCTTTCTTTGACTACTTAATACATTTAAGTTAACCCTTGTACCAACGGGTTGGAGGATGTGATCGAGTGAGTAGTGAAAATATAGTATTCTCATTCTTCAAATAGAATTAGGTCTTTGGTGACTCCTCCTCTACCTCACGGGCAAGATAAGCTACCTTTAGTCAGAAACTTATATATTTTGTTTTATCTAATTTCCTGAAAATAATATATTCGACTAGCATGTAGTAATGGATAGCTAATATTCTTTTGAGTCAAAATCAAACTTTTTATTTTTCAAGTATAATTAAGCCTTGTTGTAGAAGTTAAATTGGGTGCGTTTTTTTCTAAGCTTCTGTGAGTTTTATTTCTCTTTATGGATCTTGTAAATTTCTGTCACGACCCAATTTCACTAAGTCACGTGGGCACCTACCTTTCCCACCTCGGTCAGTAAACCCTTATCCCACCAATCATAAAACATAAATAAATAAGTAAATAAACAGAAGAAGATAGAATACCGTAAGTCTCATGATAATAATATAGGAAAATGCGAAAATAAGAGAAATACACCCTAGTATCTGGTCTGGTCATACTAGAGCAACTAACTAAATACTACAAGGCTGGATGACAGTAATACATCAATAGTCTCAAAATCATGTCTCATGAATGGAAATAAAGACATAATAAAGGAAGAGTCTTTGGGCAGCGAACATCCTCGTGCTCACCTTGAAAGATTCGAATCAGGAAACTTGAAGCCCAGCCACGAGGAGTAGAAGTCAATCTGCATTCATAAAAAAATGCAGCAAGTGCAGGTCAATACAAACAACAAGTACTGGTAGGTATCATAGGCCGACTAAGACTAGCTAACGTATATAAAGACAACAAAGCAAGATAAACACATGAACCAACAAGTACAAGTCAACACGAATCTGTATCCATAGTACAAGTCGTCACCTATGTTATAGCATCTAACCCCAAATGTGCCAAACCTCAGTATAATCAATCCGAACTAGTACATCACAGTAGTATCATAACAAGTCATCAGAAATCAAAGGTATAATGCAATGCAATAATGTATGTAGGATGAATGCAAGGAATATGTACCATACGCATGTACTCCGATGATGAAACATCATATCTCGGCAGCACAATCCATAGGGTACCCGCGAATTCCATGTAAACTCTCACCATCTCGGCAAAGACCTCGAGCATCAGACACTCAATCATTCCCGGCAGGAAACATACACTCGGTCCGCTCGAGTATATAACCTCGGATCACGAACTTTCATCTTTCTTTTACGCTCTCCGGCAGAAACCTGGGAGGTTACACTCCCTCACTATCATCAGTACCATAACCATGCAGTATCAATGAATCATGGAAATGAGTATGAATAAGATGCAATGTAATATCAACAACTAATTAAATGGCACACAAGTAGTATCAACAATAAGGCTACACAATAAGGCACAATGAAATCACAATCTCATCTCAATACCGAATCTAGTAAAGTACCACAATATCATGGTCATGATACAACACTAGTCACAATTTCCTAATGTCTCAATGTGGCCACGAGCCAATAAGTAAATAAAACAAGATAATTAAATTAACACAATGGGGTGGCTAGCTCCCAAATCATTCAACAAGGCCCAACCTAAGACAATATCCAACCAAACTTTACACCCGAAGGCTTACATGTATTATCCGACAATATCATCTAAACATACACTTTGCTAATTAAAGTCTCACCAAAAGCTAAACCCTAACCTACTTGGAGAGCCAAACAACAAAGCCTGCAATAATCGAACCTTATTCTTTCCCATCCTTTGAGCCTTGAGATAATGAAAGTCTACACATATTTGAATCATGAAAGTAGAATCAAGAAGAGCATCATTCAAGCCTTACTTCAATTGAAGACCCACATCCCAACCTATAGAATGGAATTTATGAACTAGAAAGATGGAAATAGGAATCTATAGGTCTCAACATGAAATTAATGTTCTAGATGATCAATTCCCATCAATTAAAAGCTAGGAGAACTAACAATTCACTTAAATTCGGATTCTAGGCAAAACCCCCCAAATTGGGTACGAACCCTAACTTTCAATTCCATAATTTAGCCACTAATTTAAGAATGAATCATGCAATAATAGATTCTAATCATCAATTTCATGCTTAATGAAGCTAATCCAACCAATGAATCAAGATTTAATAGCCTAAAATGAAGAACCCATTGAACCCTCTTTTAATTCTCAAGCTCTAAATGAAACTAGCATGATAATGGATTCCTAAGGTGATAAAGTAATCATGGAATAGAAAGGAAAGTGAAGTGACTTACCACACTGAATTCCATCAATTCCATCTGCTCACATACCATACATGCAGACACACATAAAAACACGCTACGAACGCACTCGTGGCCTCGAAATTCCTAATGAAGGTCTCGTTTATCGAGTTAACCCCCGATACCTCAAATCTACTTCCCAACCCATGTCCTAAAATGCACCCGAGTGCATCGAAAATCGAACCAAATATATGCACAAGTTCTAAAAGACCATCCGAACATCTCAAAATTGGTAGATTTCTGAAAAAGGTCCGTTTACCTAAAAGTCATCTTTAAGTCAACTCTTTTCCGCTTTAAGCTCGAATATCCCAAAAATCAGCCAAATCATATCCCAAATACCTCGAGAAGCATGCCATCGGTCCCCTCAGGTGAAACGTGAGCAAAATAAGCTCGAGAAAGGGTCAAAAGTGTTGAAAAGACTATAACGACCAAACAACTCATTACATCAGATACCAATTAAACCATCGCTCATCCTCGAGCGACGAAGGGAAAAGAACAAAAAAGTACCTGAATCGGAAAACAACTGAGGATATTGGCTATGTATGTCGAACTCAGTATCCCAAGTGGCCTTCTCAACAGGACGATGCTTCCATTGCACCTTCACTGAAGCTATCTCCTTAGATATCAACTTTTGAACAAACCTACCCAAAATCGCAATAGGATCCTCCTCATAAGTAAAATTCTCATCAAGCACTGCTGAGTCGCAACGAACAACATAAGTACCAGCGGCATGATATTTATTTAGCACATACACATGAAGAACTTGATGAACGACTGGCAAGGCCAACTGATAAGCAACATCTCCCAGACGATCAAGGATCTCAAATGGCCCAATATACCTCAGACTCAACTTACCTCTCTTCCTAAATCTCGTAATACCCTTCATGGGTGAAATATTAAATAGAACCTGATCACCAACGGCGAACTCTAAATCTCGGACCTTCCGGTCCACATATATCTTCTATCGACTCTGAGCTGCCAAAAGCTTGGCCTAAATGACCCTCACCTTCTTAAGAGACTTTCTCTATAGATCCGTACCCCAAGGTCGAACCTCAATTGCATCAAACCACCCAGTCAGAGATCTACATCTCCTACCATACAAAGCCTCAAAAGGCGTCATGTCAATACTCGAGTGATAATTGTTGTTTGTACGCAGACTCTGCCAATGGCAAGTCCTGATCCCAATGTCCACCAAAGTCTATAACGCAAGCCCTCAACGTATCCTCGAGCACCTGAATGGTCTGTTCGGACTGTCCATCTGTCTGGGGGTGGAAAGTTGTACTTAGGTCCACATGGGTACCCAAGTCATCATGAAAAGCTCTCTAAAACTGGGAAGCGAAGATAGTACCCCGATCAGATATGATAGAAATGGGAACCCTATACAACCTCATAATATCACAAATGTACAACTTGGTTAACTTCTCCATAGAATAAGAAACCTAAACTGGAAGGAAATGAGATGACTTAGTCAATCGATCAACTATCTCCCAAATCGAATCAAACTTACCCAAGGTCTTTGGAAGACCCGCAACAAAATCTATGGCAACCCTATCCTACAACCACTCGGAAATGGGCATCCTCTGAAGTACAACCCTAGGTCGCTGGTGCTTATACTTAACTTGCTGACAATTCCCACACTTAGCCACAAAATAGGCTACATCCCTCTTCATATAACGCCATTAGTAATGCTGCCTCAAGTCCAGATACATCTTAGATCTCTCTGGGTAAACATGTGCTGAAGGCTATGGTGATCAGTGAAAACCTCAAAATGGACACCATACAAGTAATGCCTCCAGATCTTCAAAGCAAAGACCACAGCTAACAACTCAAAATCCTTTTATTAGCATAAAGCGGACGATGTCAAATATAGTAACCCAACAAGGTTGGGGTCGAATTCCACAAGGAATATGGTGTGAAAAGGTTACTGAAATTGTAAAATGCTTTATTTAGGTCTAATGTCTTACTCCGATGAATTTGTAGAAAGTTGGTTGCTTATTCCTCTTATTCCTAAGTGAATTTATTAAACAAGGTTTAAAACCTTGAGTTCTTGTTATTAGTTCTTACCAAACCCTAATTATTTTCCCAAATAAATCAAGGCTTACGGCATAAGCTAATGTTTTCAACCATCAACTAATCAATGAATAATGAAGAACTAACAAACTCTAACAACCCATTATGCATATCTCACAACTAGAAACCCATGCGCACAAAACCCATCCTTGAGTCCACAACCTTAGTAGGGAATTTAGCTACTCATGGAATTGATAAAAACGCAAGACATAGTAATTGTAATTGTTGTTTTAACTTACAAAGAGAATAGTCTTGAAACCCTGGAAAAGTACTAAGAATTTAAAGTGCTCAATACAAGTCTTAAACTCAAGATGTCTGAAAAATAAAACCCTATCAGGTATTTATACAAGTCCAAAACTCGGAATTAATAAAACTAATCCTGCCCAGGTCGTCTTGCAACTCGATGGACCGTCAATGCGCATTGACGGTATCGTTGAGTAACGATGATACAAGTTGACGGTCTGATGACAGAGAACCAAGCCTCAGAACTTCAACCGTCGATTGTACATTGACGGACCGTCAAACATGTTGACGGTCCATCAACCTTCTCGTCCTTTTGCATCGATAGTTGTACAGTCTCTGAACTTCTCTAATTACGCACAATAATGGCTCAATCAAAGGTCTGTCGAATAACGACGGTTTCGTACAAATGCATGAATAGTGTTGAGTCTTTAATTTTCTCATTTTCACTTGCTTTAGCAGTCCGACTAACAAATACCTGCAACATAAATAAAACACATCAAATCTACCCAAACTCACTCGAAAACAAGTAGAACTTAGAGTTAAAAAGCATCGAATGTGTGATTCGCTCAAATTACACCTTTTAATAGCGTAAAGCGAACGATGTCAAATATAGTAACCCAACAAGGTTGGGGTCGAATCTCATAGAGAATATCATGTGAAAAATTTACTAAACAAGTATTATACTAATCTTGTGGTCTTGGTGTATTCCAGAAAAAGGGTTTTATAAGAGTTTTGGTTTGTGGACTAATTTAGAATGACTAGTAATTTAGAGTTGTAAATATATGGGTAAAAAGAATCAAGGTTGTCCCGCCAGATAAAGTATATGATCATGGGTCTCGATCTTGATATATTCCTATTGGATCGTTGTGTGAATGCACTTAACCACTATGTAAATCTAGACTATTTTCCAACAAGAAAAAAATATTTCTTTTTATGCTTTTCCCAAAGATAAGAAAGTATGTGTCATGACCCAAACCGTTGAGCCGTGACGGGAGTCTGACCTCTAGCGACCAAACACCCCTAAACACTTATCTGAAACATACTGAACATCAATAGCCCATAAATGGCACAAACTAATCTCATAAAGAGGAAACATCCGAACTCTGTACAATCTGCATATACATATAAACATAACATGCGGAAGAACAGTGCAAGCCAGCTAGGCAGCCATATATACTGTACACAAAATAATATAAGCCAATAAGGCTACATCGTCTGACTACTGCATACAACTGTCTACAGACCTCTACTAGAATAAAGCTGTAGAAAGGACGGGACAGGGCCTTGTCGTACCCATCTATATACATCTCAAAAGAATGGCCTACCAAAATAGACTGCAACTCCGGATCGAGTGGAGTGCACTGATCGCTGCTGGATAAGGGTCCTACTAAGCCGGACCACCCCCCCGTCTACCTGTACCTGCAGGCATAAACGCCGCCCCCCGAGCAACGGGGAGTCAGTACGGATAATGTACTGAATATGTAAGGCATAAAGACAACATATATAAATATGTACAGAAATCATGAATAAGATCTGAACTCATAAGCTGAAATGACTATCTGCATAAATCTGTACGAACTAGTATCTGTCTACATCTGGCTGAATCTATATGTCAGGAAGTATGGACATGCATATATATATATATATATATATATATATATATATATATAACTAGTAGGTACACACCTCATCGTCACATCACAGGCCACACCTTCACCCCCTGTCAAGTGTGCCTTTCTCATGTATATACTCCAACATCATAGGCCACTCATGGACCACTTATAGGCCACACCTTCACCCCCTGTCAAGCGTGCCTTTCACATATACAACGTAATATCATAGGCCACACCTCCACCCCCTGTCAAGTGTGCCTCTCACTCTTACCTCTGAGTACTGGTAGTGAATGCGTAATACAAGTAAAACTGAACGACAGGATTCTTAAACAATAAAATGATAGTTTGCCTCTCATGGGCCTTACTGAACTCATACTACTAGGACAAGAAATTATAAGATCTGTATATGGGGAAAATACCATAGTCGTGGTACGGGGACATCAAAACTGTATTTCTCTTAGTGCTTATAAGAATAGAGTAATATGGAAACTCTCTTACTCGTTTATCGGTTCATATAATGGGATCATGCCAAAAAAAGAAGGAATAACTTTAACATACCTTGACGTATATCAAATCGCCCAACTTCTACTTCTTGAACTTGTAAATCTACAATTAAGGTAACATAAGCCTTAATTAGGCTACTTGCTTTGCTTACTAATCATTCCCAAGCACGTATAAAGCTTAACGAATTATAGACGGCCATCTCCTTAATAAGCTTACAATGATAGCGCCTATATATATATCCAAATACACCTAAATCCATCCCTAATCAGTTCGTTAAAATAGTCTCATGTCACTACCTTGCTCTTCATCAATCTACCACTTCCACAAATACCCTCTCTTTACCTAAAATCACTAAAGCTCTTGATAAAAAAACTCAAATACAAGGGTAGGAATCATCTACATACCTTGAGGGGTCAAGAATTCCAAGAACCACTTTAACATCAAATCCCTAGGCTTCCCATCCTTGGAGAAACCCTAGAAACAACCTTCTTCTTCACATGCTCGGGTTTACGGGGTCCGGGTCTTGTCAAATCTTCACTACTACGCCATAAATGTTGGGAAAGAAAAATGTTAGGGTTTTCTGATCTTGGAATGAGAGAAATATGACATTAAGTCGTGGACCATGTACTTATACTCGGGGAATTAAATGCTTCGGTGGTCCGGTTCGACGAGCGGGTCGACGACCCGTCGACGTGCTCGTCGACCTGCGCCTGCAGAACCCTGTCGTCGCCACACAATGATGGCTCGTCGATAGGTTCGACGACCCGTCGTTCTTGACTGGTGTCTGCAGACTTTTCTAATTCTGTTCAGATCGCGTTGATTCGATTCGTTCAACTTCTAACCCTGCAAATGACCAGGAATTCCTGCTGGTACCATTGCACACGGGGTAGGACACTTTCTATCTCCAAAACTAGGGCTCGGGTCTCGATTCCCAAGGCATACCCAACTAGGAAATCATAAGCTCTACCACTGCAAAGACGAGGGGTGTAACATCCTTTCCCCCTTAGGAACATTCGTCCTCGATTGTTCGAACAATCTTGGGTTATAAACATTTCGGCATTGTTTCCCCTGTACTTATATCAATCCGCCTTGTACGCAACAACCCAAAATAATACCTCACAGGGACACATACTATAACATACAATACTATGGCCCCACATGACCAATCATGATGACTGAAATGAAATAATACCTGAGAAAAGTGATGCCTCTGACTGAACCTCCTGTACTGCTGGGAACAAACGCGGGTACTTAATCTTCATCGCTTTTTATTCTTCCCAAGACATTTCTTCAACATTCTTATTCATTCACAAGACTTTAACGGAGGCTACATCCTTTGTTAGCAATTGACGGACCTGTCTGTCCAATATAGCCATTGGAGTCTTTTCGTATGATAATTGTTCGGTCACCTGGATATCATTCACTAGTACAACTCTTGAAGGACCTCTGATACACTTACGAAGCATTGATACATGAAATACTGGATGCACCGACTCTAACTCCGAAGGCAATTCCAGCTCATATGCCATTGTACCCACTATACGAATGATCTTATATGGCACAATATATCGAGGGCTCAGCTTACCCTTCTTACCAAACCTCATCACTCCTTTCCTAGGCGAAACTTTCAGGAACACCCAGTCGCCTATTTTGAACTCTAGCTTACATCGCCGATTATCTGCATAGGATTTCTGTCGGCTATGAGCTGTTAGCAACCTCTCTTTAATCACTTTCGCCTTATCAACTGCTTGCTGTAATAAGTCTGGGCCTAGTAACTTATTCTCCTCAACTTCAAACCATCCTATGGGCGATCTACACCTTCGCCCATATAAGGCCTCATTAGGAGCCATTTGAATACTGGAATGACAACTGCTGTTATATGCGAACTCGATAAGAGGCAAATGATCCTCCCAATTGCCCTGAAAGTCAAGCACACAAGCTCTAAGTATATCCTCAAGGGTCTGTATAGTACGCTCTGCTTGTCCATCTGTCTACAGGTGGAATGCGGTGCTAAGACTCACCTGAGTCCTTAATCCCTACTGGAAAGACTTCCAGAATCTGGCTGTGAACTGTGCTCCCCTATCTGAAATAATGGCTGAAGGAACACCTTGGAGTCGTACAATCTCCTTAAGATAAAGCCTCGCATAATCCTCGGCTGCATAAGTAGTTCTGACTTTGTAAGCCTATCAGCTATGACCCATATCGAATCACAATTTTACTGAGTACGGGGCAACCCTGTAATAAAGTCCATATTAATTACCCCAACTTCCATGTCGGAATCTCCATAGCCTGCAATAAAACTCCAGGCTTCTGGTGCTCTATTTTAACTTGCTGACAATTTGGACACTGAGTGACAAATTCTGCTATATCTCTTTTCATACCATCCCACCAATAAACTTCCTTGAGATCATGGTACATCTTTGTTGAGGCTGGATGAATAGAATAGCAGGAGTAATGTGCCTCTCCCGTAATCTGCTGCCGGAGTCCTGCAACACTAGGGACACACAATCTACCTCGATATTTGAGTACTCCATCACGTGTGATCACAAAAGGGTGTCTTTTCTTTCTGAGGTGTTGTATCTCGGTAATGAACTAGATCTGGATCCTCATACTGACGCTCCTTTATCTCAACTACCAAGGATGATACCGCTGTGTCTTGAACAGTAACTCCTGTATCACCTGAATCTATCAATCAAACCCCGAGGCTAGCTAATCGATGAACCTCGCGGACCATTTCTCTTTTCTCTGGCGATACGTGAGACAAGCTACCCATAGATTTATGACTGAGGGCATCGACTACCACATTAGCCTTCCCAAGATGATAAAGAATATCCACATCATAATCTTTTAACCTCTCCAACCATCGCCTCTGATGCAAGTTCAAATCCCTCTCCGTAAAGATGTACCGCAGACTCTTATGATCAGTATAGATATCAGCATAGACACCGTATAAGTAGTGCCTCCATATCTTCAAGGCATGAATCACTGCTGCCAACTCAAGATCGTGGGTTGGATAATTCTTCTCGTGCTTCTTCAACTGTCTAGAAGCGTAAGCAACAACCTTACCGTGCTGCATTAAGACACAACCCAATCCAACACCCGAAGCATCATAATATACCACATAGCCATCTGCTCATTCTGGAAGAGTCAAAACTGGTGCGGAAGTTAGCTTATCCTTCAACGTCTGAAAACTCTACTCACAAGCATCTGTCCATTGGAACTTAACTGATTTCTGAGTCAATTTGGTCAATGGGGCTGAAAGAGAGGAAAATCCTTCTACAAACCATCTATAGTAACCTGCCAAGCCCAAGAAACTACGTATCTCCGTTGGTGCCGTGGGCCTTGGCCAATTCTTCATAGCCTCAATCTTTTGAGCATCCCCTCTAACACCCTCTTCTGAAATAACTTGACCCAGAAAAGCCACAGAGTTCAACAAGAACTCACACTTAGAAAACTTAGCATACCACTCTTTACCTCAAAGAATTCCAAGCACTGTCCGCAAATGTTCTGTATGATCGGCCCTTGACGGCGAATAAAGCAGAATATCATCTATGAACACAATCACAATAAAATCTAGACAGGGCCTGAATACACGATTCATCAAATCCATGAATACGGCTGGGGCATTAGCTAGCTCGAACGACATAACACGGAACTCATCGTGGCCATATCTAGTACGGAATGCTGTCTTCGGAATGTCTTCTTCCTTCACCCTAACTTGGTGGTATCCTGACCTCAAGTCTATCTTCGAGAAATACTTGGCACCTTGCAACTGATCAAATAAATCATCAATCCTCGGAAGCCGATACTTATTCTTTACAATCAATTTATTCAATTGCCTGTAATCAATACACATTCGCAAAGAGCCATCCTTCTTTCTCAAAAATAACACCGGTGCTCCCTATGATGACGTACTAGGCCTGATAAAGCCCTTCTCGAGAAAATCTTTCAACTGTTCCTTCAACTCCTTCAACTTCGCAGGTGCCATTCTATAAGGATGAATAGATATTAGCTGAGTGCCTGGTAATAGGTCAATAGCAAAATCAATGTCCCTCTCTGGTGAATGCCTGGAAGCTCATCTGGAAACACTTCTGGGAACTCATTAACCACAGGGACAGACTGAAGAGTCGGCGACTCTGCTTGCACATCTTGAAATCGAATTAGGTGAAACTTACACCCTTTCCTAATCATTTTCACTGCCTTAAGGTAGGAAATAAACCTACCTCTAGGAGAAATAGCATTACCCTTCCACTCTACGACTGGCTCGCCTGGAAACTGAAATCGAACCATCTTTGCTCTACAATCAACATTAGCATAACAAGAAGCTAACCAATCCATTCCCATAATAACGTCGAAATCAATCATATCTAGCTCAATCAAATCTGCTACAGAGTGGCGGTCACAAACTATAACAACACAATCCCGATATACTCGCCTAGCTATGACTGGATCACCAAGTGGCATAGACACCTCAAATGGTTTAATCGACTCGGGTTCTACCCCAAACTTACTAGCGACAAATGGAGTAACATATGATAAAATAGATCCTGGATCAATCAATGCATACATATCATAGGAGGAAACTGATAATATACTTGTAACAACATCAAGAGACGTCTCGCGGTCCTGTCTACCAACTAATGCATACACGTGGGGCTGAGGACCGCTCGAGGTGGATGCTCCACTTCTCCCCTACCTCATCTTGTCGGCTTCTGAAAAACTTGCCCTGAATGGCGCACTGCAGAAGAAGAAGAACCAGCTATAGACCCTGTAGGTTGAACAGTGCCCATGCCACCTCCTAACGGATAATTCCCCATCACATGACCCGGTCGGCCACAAGAATAACAGGCATTCGATCCCAATCGACACCGCCCAATATGTAATCTACCACACTGGGCACACCGTGGCAAGGGTGGCCTCATCTGTCCTGACTCTAGTCTGTATTCGGAGCCTGATGCTCTAGAGCTTTGGGCCGCTCCGAAATAAGAAGACTGATCAAACCTCGGGCTTGAAAACCGTGAAGATGCACTTCCTACCGAATGATATGAATACTGGGAATGCTGCTGCCGCTGTTCTCCCCTGGACTCACTTCCAATGTTGAAAGATCTATCCCTCTTACCATGGCCTCGGTCATGGTCACGCTCTGCCCCTCTCTGACGCTTGCGATCTTTTAGATTCTGTGCATATGCCTGTATACGGGAGATATCCATGCCTGGCTGTAGTGCAGCAGTCGTACAAGCATCTATCAAATGTGGCCCCAAACCAACAACAAAACGGTGAACTCTATCCTCTATCTCAGCCACCATGGTTGGGGCATATCTAACCATAGAATCGAAATACACACAATACTCTTGGACATTCATGCTGCCCTGCTCAATGCGTAGAAATTGGTTTGCTCGGGCTCGCCTAACCTCAGGAAGCAAATAATGGCGGATAAAAGCATCTGCGAACTCTCGCCACATAGCTGGAGGAGCATTCTCTCCTCTAGTCAACTCTCAATTCTGATACCACTGTACTACAATGTTGCGAAGTCCATACGAAGCTAACTCCACCGACTCAACCTCACTTGCATGCATAACCCTCAAAGTCCTCTGCATACAATCAATGAAATCTTGGGGATCTGTTATATCCCGTAATTTTTATACGTCGAATTATTCGCAAGCTAATCGATATAAGTTAAGAACGAGATAATTTCTAGAAATGAAATAGGAACTTTTAATCCCCAATTTTTAAATTAATGCACGGATTTCTTATAAATTTTATTTGGTATAGAAATATTATTCAAGATTAGGGACTAATTAATTATTATTAGATTATTAAGTAGGGATTAGTGATTAATTAAAATTAATTAAGTTAATTACTACTTGTGGGCCCCACCCAATTTAATTAAAAAAAATAGTGGATGACTCATTAGGTGGGCACGTGTAGGGCTTAGGGAATTGATATATAAGTCAAAATATGACTCATTGATCATCACTTCAACATTCTAATTGAACAAAAAAAAAGAGATGGAGCGGAAAGGAAGAGCTCTCAGCCATGGCTACTTTGGCCGAGAATGAACTCTAGTGAAGAAAGCTTGGAAGCTTGGTTTGTTCAATAATTCTAAGTGTTCAAGGGGATTGCAACGTGAATTGAATCGTTGTGGGCGACAACGTTAATGAACCAAAATTGTTAAGGTAAGATTCAATCCTTTTCTACATGTTTTGGAGGTTGTTTAAACTTGTATAATTTGGTATATGTGTGTTGAATATAAGGAGTTATGTATGTTGATGTTGAGGTGTAAATTGAGCCGTGTAGGGGGCTGTTTTTAATTAGGAATGGTGAATTGATTTTAAGTAGCATTATGGTTGTTGTTATCATGGATTATATGGTAAAAATGAAGGAATTAAATGGTTAAAGTTGAAGTTGTGTTGTTTTGTGGGCATGTTGTTATCCTTGTTGAATTGAAAGGATTGAAGGTATGATTATGTTCATATGTTGTGTTGGCATTGTTGTAATGACAGGAGGTTAATTGGAAGTTAGGGTTAGGCGAGTATATAGGGAAAATGCTGCCCGATTTCCGTTAAGTTCTTAACTAATGAAAATTTTAATTAAGAAAGTTTGAATTAAAGAACGAATCCTGTAAGCGATTGGTTACAATTTTATGAGCTAGGAAGTATAGTTTACTAACGATAGCGTTACGTTCGTATTAAATAGGCTAAAGGGGCGATGAAGCGAACGTGAATACGACTAACCTTTAACAGGTATGTAAAGTTAACCCCTCATTCTTTTTGGCATGATCTTTATGAAACGAACATACGATGTGTATATGATTCCAAAGAAGTTCCTATTCTTAGAGCCACTAGGATGGCTAATGTTCTTGATTTCCAAAAGCTATTTCATTATGTCTTGATAGGTGTATATGATTCCAGAAGTTCTATTTGGATATAATCCATAGTGATGTTGGAAAGGTACTTGATATGACTATTTTCTCAATTTTCAAATGATAGTCCGTTTTGATTATTCTATTGAGTCTCAAATATGATTTAATTTGCATATGGTTGCTCACTACTCTATTCGTGCATGCCTCGATACATCTTTCACTGAGTCCCGAGCCAGGATACGTTTTCGTGCACAGTTTCACTGCATTGTTCACCGAGTCCCTCACTAGAGGGCCAGGTACGGTATATATATATATGATGGTGTTATGATGTGTTTATGGCGCCAAGGATGATATGTGGCGACCTTATTCACCGAGTCCCATAATAGGCCGGGTATGATACATGATATTGACATGCATGACTTATATTTCAAAAGGCAAGTGTTTTGGTATTCTGGATGTTATACTTGTCTCTTGTACTCCCTATTTCAATTATGATCCCTTTTACTATATTTCATGCTTTATATACTCAGTACATATTCCGTACTGACCCCCTTTCTTCGGGGGATGCGTTTCATGCCCGCAGGTACAGACGCTCGATTCGGTGATCCCCCAGCTAAGGATTTCCATTTAGCTGTCTTGGAGAGCTCCGTTGTTCCGGAGCCTAGATTTTTTGTACAGACCTTCTGATGTATATATATATGTTTGTCTAGGGGTACTACGGGGCCCTATCCTGTCATATTTCACTGTTGATACTCTTAGAGGTCTGTATACATATGTGTGGGTTGTATATAGATTACGATCAACTGTGTCTGTATAGTTCTTATGGATGTTTCTGTTTGTTCTGGCAGCTTTGTCGGCTTGCGTGTTATGATGATATATAGTGGCAGCCTCGTCGGATTGCGTATTTTATTAATGTTGTGATTGATTGAGAACCTTTGGTCTATGACGGTTCCCATGCTGTCTAAGGTGTTAGTCTGATTATATCGAATAGGTACATATGGGTGTCCAGCTCAGGCACTAATCATGGCCCACGAGGTTGGGTCGTGACAAAAGTGGTATCAGAGCAGTTCATCCTCAGAGTGTCTACAAACCGTGTCTAGTAGAGTCTTTTTTATCGATGTGTTGTGCACCACATCTATAAACAGGAGGCTACAGGACATTTAAGATATTATCTTTCCTTCTGTCTTAGATTGTGCGATAGAGCCAGAGTCTAGTAAATATTGTTTCTGACCTCTTTTCCTGTAGGTAGGTGCAGGATTGCGAAAGATGAAGAGACCAGCTTCAGATAGAAGGGGTGCTAAGAAGGCCCCTAGGGTAAATTCAGGATCCCAGGCTCCATGATCGAGTAGGTGGAGCCTCAGTTATTCTATCGAGAATGACCCATAGGAGGACCCAGCGACAATTCCTCCAGAGTTTTTCATATCTAGGGAGGCGGTCGCCGAGGCCGCACCAGTTGATCCTATGGCAGGACACCACATTAGACCGACTACCCCGGTAAGTGTTATGGATTACTCCAGCCCCTTATCCTGGTCGTCAGTAAACTAGGAGCTGCCTGGTTATCTACATTCCTCAGACTCATATGAGGAAGATGACGAAGGCCATATGAGTAGATGGCGGGCAGATGATGACGAGGAGCACACTTCACCTTCTAGATCACCAGATCAGACTAGAGACCGATCGACCACAGGTATATGAGACTTTATTGAAATTTCCTATGTATATGCATTTGCTATAGACTATTACCTAATAGCGGCGAGCGAAAATCAAAAGGGGCCGACGACCAAGTATTTATAAGTAACAACGACTAAGGTGTTCCCATCACCAGGGGAATTTCGAAATCTAGGAAGGAAAGTAGTCATACATACGGGTGGAAGTGGATATTGAGGCTACGTTATGAGAAATTGTATATATGCGGAATGGAAAACTGGCCATCCTTATGGTAAGTTATGGTAAGTATAGTAAGAAAATGGGTTGAGTGTATATATATATATATATTGTAGATAAGCCCAGTTATAAAGTATCCACAGAAGAAGCTAAAGGAATCAGTAACGGTAAGCAGAATATATGTTAGACATAGTGTGAGTGTTGCAGGTATAATTGAAACCTGCGGTTAAAGACTAAAAGGGAAATAAACAGGAAAGTGTAACGGGTGTAGTCTGAGTTGGACATACGAGGTAGGTTCATCATTTTTTTTTATATATTGTTATTGATATAGGGAGCCCTGTGTGGTTGTGATACGAGATAAAATATATGTATATATGTGGGCCCTGTGAGGCATTGTTGGTATTTTCTGCGTGCAGGTTTTGAGATAGTAAAGAAATACAGAGGAAACTCTGCCAGAATTTTCTTAGAAATAGAAAGAGAATGACATATAAGTTCGTAATGTTTTCAAAAGGTCGCGTCAACAGGAACGATAAGATTTGACCAAGTCGTAAGTACGTCTGACTTCGAGAAAAAAAAAGGGTTAACGGTTGAATTGCCAATAATAGCAAATATGAGGTCGGCATTGATATGGTAAATTTATCATGTTGGAGTAAGTGTTACACCTCGGAAAAGTCCCCGTACATGTACACTGAGTAGACCAACGAAGGGCATGAGTGTGCGACGTCTTACTAAGTAGGGGATGACGATTCATGAATTTTTGGAAATAAGAAAGTTGTAGAATTTCATTTCAGCCAGTGGTCGTAAAATGGAATACGGCCCGTAAAGTGCCATCGTCCTTCAACATTTTAAAAATTTCAACTTTCTGTCCAAAGCATAAATGGTAAAATACGACCCAGTTTACGGACCGTAAAATGAAATACGACCCGTAAACTGTGGCCGTAAACCATCATGATCTTCAGTAAACCTTTATGTTTTGATATGCTTAAATACGACCACGTTATATGGGCCGTAAACTAGTATACGGTCCATAAACTGTGGTTTACGACCACTGTACACCCCGACGACTGTTCATTAAAAATCAGATGTTGTGATTGTTATAAGTGACTTTCTCATTCATTTTCATTCATACTTCATCTATAACCATCAAGAAATCTCTAGAACACTCCAAACACTTCAACCACAAGAATATCAAGGAAATCAATGATCATCAACACCAAATCTATGAAACAAAGTGTATGAAACCTAATTGGAAGGGTTTTGGTGCTAAAGAAGTGATTCCACTCTAGGCTTGTTCCACCATCATCTAAGGTATGTTTCATGAATTTATCATGTTATTTAAGGTATTGGAAAGCTAAGATGCTTGAAATGTAGAAGAACATATAAAATGGGCCATTACTGAGTAAATAGTGTCACAATGGCCAGTTGGCATGGGCAGACACCACTAGTGGGCGGCATGAGATGGTACCCCGAATGCGGGCTAATGTTACTGATTATCACACCGCACCTATATCGTCGGGCAGTTTAGATATATATATATACATACGATATGCATATACGAGATGATGATAAAAATAAAAGTAAGTCAGCATGCATTAATTTTCATATGATTCCCAGTCAGGTACAGTTGCTCCATACTTGATGCCTCCTTTACGTTCTTGATGTGTTGTTTTTGTTCATGCCTCTCATACTCAGTACAACATTCGTACTGACGTCCGTTTTCTTTGGACGCTGTGTTCATGCCCACAGGTAGACAGGGAGGCGAGCTCGATTCGGATTATTAGGAGTTGTCAGCTGATTGAAAGCACTCCATTGTCCGGAGGTGCTTATGATTATCCTTTCGGTACATATGTATATTTTGGGCATGACGGAGTCTTGTTCCGTCTACTTGTATAGTATGTAGTAGAGGCTCGTAGATGCGTAGTGTGGGTTAGATGGTCTCACAAGTTTATTACAGCATGCATGTATATATTATATATATTATTTTGATGGCCTAATGAGGCATTTGTATATATATATATATATATAGACTAATTGTGTTTTCCACCCAAAAATGATTTTTGTACAATCATGAATGATAAAGAAGCGTAAATGACTATGACAAGTGAGGAAATAAGGGGTGCTCGGTGGTCAGCTTCGGGTACCCGTCGCGGCCCCTAGATGGGTCGTGACAGTAAGGCTTCAAGAGATATCCTCCATGTCAACCGTAAGGGGCATCATTCCTATTTGGAAAATTTGATTCAGAAGAAGCAAATATGAGTAGCAAAGTTTGGAATTCATTTGAACGGACCAGGATACCTTCCAGCCACATTTTACCTCAGAAAAAGCTCGTGTTGAAGAGCAAAAATGTCTAGCAGCTAAGTTTCACTTTTATTAGAAGAGTATGAAGCATACGGTAAGTAATTTGTGAACTAAATGGTTCGCTCACGACCCAAGAACAAATATGGGGGTAAATTATGTAAATCAAGCATTAGGAGCCCCGTGATGCTAGTCGGATTCTAGTTCCCCTTCTTATAGTGGTTTGGAAGATTATTATGAGAATGAGTAAAGCCCAGTGAGGAAGTGACTAAAAGATATGACGTGATCTATGTGACCAAAGTATAAAGGTACATGTGAAATGGAAAGGCAAGGTGTAGAACGAATGAGAAAGACTTATAACGTTCTATAGGGAGAGTTCAGAATAAAGATTATGCAATAACGGAAATGAAAGCAAGCACCATAAAGGACAAGGACTGTGGGCTGGAGGAACAAATAATGCAAGGTAAATTTATTAAAGGAAACAGATGATACAGGTTGGGATAAAAATAATTTTACAAGAGAGCCTTGGATACTTATCATCAGAATATAAGTGCTACCTAATTGAGAATTTGGAATGACTACAAGTACTAGTTAATTATTGATTGGAGTAAGTGGAATGTGGCCTTGGGTGAATTGCTACATTGATTACATTACTCAAGTACAAATTATCAAATAAGATGTTGTACTATACATCGAAAGGTTCTCGTCGCTTCCTGACTTTGATTAAGGTTTCATACGTGGATAATCAAGTTATAAGTTATAAAGAAAGACGTGATTATGGTGCAGTATACCAAGCAAATTGGAGGAAGGATCGGGCGAATTTGAGAAAATAGGGACATAAAGCAGAATATAAACGGATGATGGTATAAGTACACTCTTAAGGGAGAAAGCGGGTAAAAGAAATGCAAGTATAAGATGGAAACAATTGACACTACAATATGTTTGATATGGATACTTAAATTTCAGGTAAGATCTCTTGCCGAAACAAGTTAATAAGATCCAAAAGCCAGCAATCAATGGATAGAATTCAGGATGGTATTTGAGACAGTGCTGAGAATTATTGGTAAAGGTCTGAGATAATACGACATTAGAAAATGGATGCTTATAAGAAGGAAGAATACGACAAGAAGATGGTAATGAGTAACTTAAGGGATATTATAAAGGATAGCAATGCTATACTGGATTAGAGGTTAAGACGTTGGCAATGGGGTTGCTTGCTAATGATACTGTAACTTATAAGTAGCAAAGGCGAAAGGATAGGAAATCTCCTATAATAGGATATGAGAAAAATCAAATGGTGAATAATGGAAGGGAAAGGAGCATGACAAGATAGACCGCAACTGAGTTTTGGTACAAATAAGATATGCAAAACGGGATGAACCAGGAGAGGGAAGGACTATGACTAAGATTGGACATACTTTATACAAGTTGTACAAGAATAGTTTTGCAATCTACGAATATTTGTATGTTAAGAGTGAGACCAAGATGATCAGAACAAGTGGGTCACTGATTACTGAGTGACACTGAATTTATATGTCAGATTAAGAGAAATTCTTTCAGAATTATACCAGTTAATAATAGATAGATCACAGAGCAGCTATGCGAAGTTACAAAACGAGGGCACTCTAGCGCTATTTGATAGCCAACCCTAAAGGTTGAGATCAAGAGCTAGAAGCAAAGTGACAGTTAAAATATTTTAAAAGGAAAGTTGAAAAGTGACGCATAATGCTGAAGCTTCCTTACGGGCTGTAACAGTAGGACAAAGCAAGGTTATCGGAGTCAAATAATATTACACCCTGGGAAAGGTCGTTTTATCTGAAGAGTCTGTGAAGGGTCTACAAGCACCGGAGGTATGACATACTCAAAAAAAAATTGTAAAGTAAAATAAATCGATGAGGGATGTCTGCACGTTTACAAGACCCTATTTAAATGTTAGAAGGTAAAGTAAAGTAAACGACACATCATCTTAAAGGAGTAACTATAGAAAAAGAAAGAGTCGAGTCATGACTATGTGCAACATGAGTACAAGTCTGAATCAATCAGTGACAGTACAACTGAACAGTATGCAGACAAGAGAAACAATAACATTTCAGCAGGAGAGCTCGCAAAACAACTGACAACTGACTGCGAGATAAAGAGAAGAGTAAAGACAATGACGTGGAATCGTTACAGAAAAAGGAAGTATTACATGAATGGTTACGTGGAGATCTGAAATGCATTATAATAGATTGAAGGAAATCGGCCAATGAAAGAGGCATGTGAGGAGTATAATTCAATAAGAGAGCATTTAAGGAAATATTAGGAGCCCAGGACGAGTTTAACATTCGAGGACGAATGTTCTAAATGGGGGAAGGATGTTATATCCCGTAATTTTTATACGTCGAATTATTCACAAGCTAATCGATATAAGTTAAGAACGGGATTATTTTTGGAAATGAAATAGGAACTTTTAATCCCCGATTTTTAAATTAATGCACGGATTGCTTATAAATTTTATTTGGTATAGAAATATTATTGGAGATTAGGGACTAATTAATTATGATTAGATTATTAAGTAGGGATTAGTGATTAATTAAAATTAATTAAGTTAATTACTACTTGTGGGCCCCACCCGTTTTAATTAAAAAAAAATAGTGGATGACTCATTAGGTGGGCACGTGTAGGGCTTAGGGAATTGATATATAAGTCAGAATATGACTCATTGATCATCACTTCAATATTCTAATTGAACAAAAAAAAAAAGATGGAGAGGAAAGGAAGAGCTCTCGGCCATGGCTACTTTGGCCGAGAATGAGCTCTAGTGAAGAAAGCTTGGAAGCTTGGTTTGTTCAAGAATTCTAAGTGTTCAAGGGGATTCCAACGTGAATTGAATCGTTGTGGGCGACAACGTTAAGGAACCAAAATTGTTAAGGTAAGATTCAATCATTTTCTACATGTTTTGGAGGTAGTTTAAACTTGTATAATTTGGTAGATGTGTGTTGAATATAAGGAGTTATGTATGTTGATGTTGAGGTGTAAATTTAGCCGTGTAGGGGGCTATTTTTAATTAGGAATGGTGAATTGATTTTAAGTAGCATTATGGTTGTTGTTATCATGGATTATATGGTAAAAATGAAGGAATTAAATGGTTAAAGTTGAAGTTGTGTTGTTTTGTGGGCATGTTGTTATCCTTGTTGAATTGAAAGGATTGAAGGTATGATTATGTTCATATGTTGTGCTGGTATTGTTGTAATGACATGAGGTTAATTGGAAGTTCGGGTTAGGCGAGTATATAGGAGAAATGCTGCCCGATTTCCGGTAAGTTCTTAACTAATGAAAATTTTAATTAAGAAAGTTTGAATTAAAGAACGAATCCGGTAAGCGATTGGTTACAGATTTATGAGCTAGGAAGTATAGTTTACTAACGATAGCGTTACTTTCGTATTAAATAGGCTAAAGGGGCGACGAAGCGAACGTGAATACGACTAACCTTTAACAGGTATGTAAAGTTAACCCTTCTTTCTTTTTGGCATGATCTTTATGAAATGAACAGACGATGTGTATATGATTCCAAAGAAGTTCCTATTCTTAGAGCCACTAAGATGGCTAATGTTCTTGATTTTCAAAAGCTATTTCATTATGTCTTGATACGTGTATATGATTCCAGAAATTCTATTTGGATATAATCCATAGTGATATTCGAAAGGCACTTGATATGACTATTGTCTTGATTTTCAAATGATAGTCTATTTTGATAATTATATTGAGTCTCAAATATGATTTAATTTGCATATGGTTGCTCACTACTCTACTCGTGCATGCCTCAATACATCTTTCACTGAGTCCTGGGCCAGGATACATTTTCGTGCACAGTTTTACTGCATTGTTCACCGAGTCCCTCACTAGGTGTTATGATGTGTTTATGGCGCGAAGGATGATATGTGGCGACCTTATTCACCGAGTCGCATAATGGACCGGGTATGATACATGATATTGACATGCATGACTTATGTTTCAAAAGGCAACTGTTTTGGTATTCTGGATGTTATACATGTCTCCTGTACTCCCTATTTTAGTTATGATCCCTTTTTTACTGTAATTCATGTTTTATATACTCAGTACATATTCCGTACTGACCCCCTTTCTTCGGGGGGCTGCATTTCATGCCCGCAGGTACAGACGCTCCATTCGGTGATCCCCCAGCTTAGGATTTCCATTCAGCTGTCTTGGAGAGCTCCGTTGTTCCGGAGCCTAGATTTTTGGTACAGACCTTCTGATGTATATATATATGTTTTTCCAAGGGTACGACGGGGCCCTGTCCCATCATATTTCACTGTTGATACTCTTAGAGGTCTGTAGACATGTGTGTGGGTTGTATATAGATTACGATCAGTTGTGTCTGTATAGTTCTTGTGGATGTTTCTGTTTGTTGTGGCAGCCTTGTCGGCTTGCGTGTTATGATGATATATAGTGGCAGCCTCGTCGGCTTGCGTATTTTATTACGTTGTGATTGATTGAGAACCTTTGTGTCTATGACGGCTCCCATGCTGTCTATAGTGTCAGTCTGATTATGTCTAACAGGTACATATAGGTGTCCATCTCAGGCACTAGTCATGGCCCACGGGGTTGGGTCGTGACAGGATCGATATTCTTCTTTATCACTGAAAATTCTGGAGGATCTAACTCAAGGAAGGTCTTAACCCTCGAACTACCAGCTCCCTGTAGCTGAGCCTGAGCGGTTACTAATCCGTTCAATAACTGAACAACATCCCGCACATCCTGGCCTGTGCATCTGGCTGAGGAACTAGGATGGGTGCTGGCGACGGTGTATGCGATGTTTCAGATGGGCTCTCACTCTGAATCTCATCCTGAGCCCTAGGGGCCTACCGAGTACGGTTAGCGGCCTCTCCTGTGGTTTTCTTGCCTTTTTGGGCAGCTGTAGCTTTCTTGGGAGGCATTGCTGAATTCATAACAATTCATCAGAAAGCGAACACTTAACACATGGCTCTATCGCACAATGTAGGAGAGAAAGAATGATCATCCTAAATGTTCTGTAGCCTCCTGTTTATAAGTGTGGTGCACAACACGCCCATAAACAACACTCTACTAGACACGGTCTGTAGACAACCCTAGGACGAAACTGCTTTGATACCACTTCTGTCACGACCCAAACCGATGAGCCGTGATGGGAGTCTGACCTCTAGCGACCAAACACCCCTAAACACTTATCTGAAACATACTGAACATCAATAGCCCATAAATGGCAAAAACTAATCTCATAAAGAGGAAACATCCAAACTGTGTACAATCTGCATATACATATATACATAATATGCGGAAGAACAGTGCAAGCCAGCTAGGCTGCCATATATACTATACGCAAAAGAATATAAGCCAACAAGGCTACATCATCTGACTACTGCATACAACTGTCTACAGACCTCTACTGGAATAAAGCTGTAGAAAGGACGGGACAGGGCCCCGTCGTACCCATCTATATACATCTCAAAAGAATGGCCTACCAAAATAGACTGTAACTCCGGATCGAGTTGAGCGCACTGATCGCTGCTGGATAAGGGTCCTACTAAGCCGGACCACCCCCCTGTCTACCTGTACCTGCGGGCATGAATGCCGCCCCCAGAGCAACAGAGAGTCAGTATGGATAATGTACTGAATATATAAGGCATAAAGACAACATGTATAAATATGTACAAAAATCATGAATAAGATCTTAATTCATAAGCTGAAATGACTATCTGCATAAATCTGTATGAACAAGTATCTGTCTGCATCTGGCTGAATCTGTATGTTGGGTAGTATGGACATGCATATATATATATATATATATATATATATATATATATATATATATATATATATATAACTAGTAGGTACACACCTCATCGTCATATCACAGGCCACACCTTAACCCCCTGTCAAGTGTGCCTCTCTCATGTATATACTACAACATGATAGGCCACTCATGGACCACATATAGGCCACACCTTCACCCCTTATCAAGCGTGCCTTTCACATATACAACATAATATCATAGGTCACACCTCCACCCCCTGTCAAGTGCGCCTCTCACTCCTACCTCTGAGAACTGGCAGTGAATGCGTAATACAAGTAAAACTGAACGACAGGATTCTTAAACAATAAAATGATAGTTTGCCTCTCATGGGCCTTACTGAACTCTTACTACTAGGACAGGAAATCATAAGATCTGTATATGGGTAAAATACCATAGCCGGGGTACGGGGACATCAAAACTGTATTTCTCTTAGTGCTTATAAGAATAGAGTAATATGAAAACTCTCTTACTCGTTTATCGGTTCATATCATGGGATCATGCAAAAAAAAGAAGAAATAACCTTAACATACCATGACGTATATCAAATCGTCCAACTTCTACTTCTTGAACTTGTAAATCTACAATTAAGATAACATAAGCCTTAATTAGGCTACTTGCTTTGCTTACTAATCATTCCCAAGCACGTATAAAGCTTAACGAATTATAGACGACCATCTCCTTTATAAGGTTACAATGATAGCGCCCATATATATCCAAATGCACGTAAATCCATCCCTAATCATTTCTTTAAAATAGTCTCATGTCACTACCTTGCTCTTCATCAATCTATCACTTCCACAAATACCCTTTCTTTACCTAAAATCACTAAAGGTCTTGATAGAAAACTCAAATACAAGGGTAGGAATCATTTACATACCTAGAGGGGTCAAGAATTCCAAGAATCACTTTAACTTCAAATACCTAGGCTTCCCATCCTTGGAGAAACCCTAGAAACAACCTTCTTCTTCACAAGCTCGGGTTTACGGGGTCCGGGTCTCGTCAAATCTTCACTACTATGCCATAACTGTTGGGAGAGCAAAATATTAGGGTTTTCTGTTCTGGGAATGAGAGAAATATGACATAAAGTTGTGGACCATGTATTTATACTCGAGGAATTAAATGCTTCAGTGGTCCGGTTTGACGAGTGGGTCGACGACCCGTCGACGGTCCGGCGACGTGCTCGTCGACCTGCGCCTGCAGAATGCAGGGATGCAGAACCCTGTCGACACGGCACAACGATGGCCCGTCGACAGGTTCGATGACCCGTCAATCTTGACTGGTGTCTGCAGACTTTTCCAATTCGGTTCAGATCGCGTCGATTCGATTATTTCAACTTCTAACCCTGCAAATCGCTAGGAATTCCTGCTGGTACCATTGCACACGGGGTAGGGAACTTTCTATCTCCAAAACGGGGGCTCGGGTCTCGATTCCCAAGGCATACCCAACTAGGAAATCATAAGTTCTACCACTACAAAGACGAGGGGTGTAACAGTATGCATGAAGAATGGTTAATTATGCTATGTAAAATTCCTCTTACTCCTAAGTGAATTTATCAAACAAGGTTTAAAGCCTTGAGTTCTTGTTATTTGTTCTTACCAAACCCTACTTATTTTGCCAAATAAACCAATGTTTATGGTGTTTATCTTATGTTTTCAACCACTAACTATATGATTAAAATGAAGAACAAATAAACCCTAACAATCCATTATGCGTATATCAATCACAATCCCCAATCACAAAACATCAATCCTTGGGTTCACAACCTTAGTAAAAGTGTCTAGCTACTCATGGCAATGAAGAAGCAATAAAAGATTGAAGATATCATAATTGAAATTGTTATTGAACTTACGACTAAAACTGAAAGTAAACAAATTTGATTTTCTGGAAAATCTTCAAAAGTACTAGGAACCCAAAAGTAATTACTACAAGTCTAAAAATCCAGAGGTCTGAAAAATAACACCTAAAGAGGTATTTATACAAGTTAAACTCAGAATAATAAATCCCAATCCAGTTCTAGGTCGGCATGCAACTCGACGGGTCATCTTTGTGCTTTGACGGTCGTCGATATGTGGACGGTGCATTGTGACGATTTGATGACAAAATTTCACTTTGCAGAACCTCAACCGTCTTTGCACTTCGACGACCGTCGATCATGTTGACGGTGAAACTCGACGGTCTGATGACACTTTTTAATCTGCAGGATGTATGTCGACTGAGCAACTGGATAAACCGGCGAACATGTTGATGACTCGTCAATCTGCTAGCTCTCTATCTCGTCAACCTTCCTTAGCTGCAGGAACTCTCCATGCATTCAAGACAAAGACAACGGACCGTCGACATGACGACGGTCCATACTTAGTGTAAAACCAGTACTGGACACCAGAGTTTCCCTGTTTTCACTTGTCGATCATTCTAACTTAGAAATACCTGCACAACACACAAAACACATCAAACTAACACAAACTTACTCGAAAATAAGTAAAACTTAGAGTTAAAAAGCATTAGATGTGCCATAATTTCACGGCACATCAACACCCCCAACTTAAAGTCTTTGCTTCTCCTCTAGCAAGTCAACCAACAGACTCAATCTACAAATGTCTCGATATCATAAAGTAAAACTGTCTACAGTGGTTGTGGTAATTAACTATCGACATATTACTTGTAGCTCAATGACTCTCCCCCTAATAACGAAAAAAACCAATCAAGGAAACGTTGCAACTAACCATGAGGCTTCAATTAATGACATCTAGTTATTACAGAAACCATAGTACACACGAAACAAGACTTACGGGAAACAAGTCACTTAACAAATTCTCATGCCCTCACAAAGACCAAAGAATGTACCAACACATATATACACACAAAGTGGGATAGAAGACTAAAGAGAAGAGAAACACTAACACTCACAAAGAAATTATCTAGCTATGCATGCAGATACCATAGGCTTGCCCTTGTGTTTAGTACCGTAGACTTTGGATAGTTTGGCTGTGATCACACTAGGACTTTTTCAAGGTTGTAATGTAGGCTTGGGGAGGGGTAGGATGTATATTTGGATAAGTGTGACTCACTCTCCTTGAACACTACATTTTTTTTCTTTTCACCTTTTACCCCCCCCCCCCCCCCCCTTTTTCTCATTGGCTCAGTGTGATTTTGTTGCTACTCTACTTTCTAATTTGTTTTCCTATACTTACCACACCGATGTCTTTTAAATTGGCAATTCACTTCTACCCAACTTTAGGCTTACGCCTCATGTTCCCCCTTATTCCACCTATCACCCCCAACTTAGGATATTTGCCTCAATTCTTATCATTTTAGTGTCAAGGAGGATCGGGTGCAAGAGAGGGATATTCAAAAAGGGTATTGGCTTATGACGGATAGTTAAAGAACAGGTTTAAGGCTCAAAATGGCTAACAAGGGATATTTATCTGCAGGTTGGCTTATATTTAGGCTTAAAGGGGTTCCTAACACAAACAAGGCCTAAGATCACTTCACAGCTGAACTTATCCTGAATGCAGGCATGACTAACCAGACAAGTTCAAGAATACACACATAAGTAGAGAAATTATATATAAGACCTCACAACAGACAGCATCAGAATTGTCAACACACTAGTCTCCCCGCTAAAATTCGGCACACAAAGTAACTCAATAATCTAAATGTCACGTAAAGAAGCACGCATTTCAATTAAACAACCAAGTCCAAGTTTTCAAATTTTTTAGGAAGGGAGTTCTTTTAACCAAATCATTACAAGATTGGCTTAAGTTAATCAAACCACCACCACATTAGTCAAAATTAGTCTATTTATCTAAACACGACCTAAACATTCCAGGTTCAATAGAAAATAAACCCCTCGGGAAAAGAACCATGACAAAGAAAAGCTGAGGGGGTCCTAAACACAAATATACACTAAAATAACTAAAATACTCCCACTCCCAACTGAAAAAAATCTGCAATGTCCCCAATGCAGTAAAAGTAAAACAAGGGAGTGAGAGTACTTGTGGCATACTAGGCGCACTGCTTATCTCGCGACTCATCGATCCGCGAGGCATCAGGTGGTGCAACCGCACCAGCAGTAGTATTAGCGACAGCATCAGTAGCAGCATCAATAGTTGTACCAGTAGGCACTGACACTGGAGTAGGAAGAGGCGGTGACAAAGGCACTCCAGCTGGAGCACTGCTCGAGGTGGCTCCCACAGTCCCAAAAGGAAGATTCTCCATAAGAGATCTCCTAAAGGCCTCCTCCACCTACTGCTCATCTAGACTAGGACCCCATAGGACCTCCTCTATCTCCTCCTCCTCATCAAGAACTACTCATTTCATCTTCCCCCAACCATCTGTTGCGGTAGGCGCAACTAACTGCACCACTGGAAGCTCCTCCACTACCTCTACCACAGCAGATGGTGGGGCTGCTTCTAGGCTCGGGTCACGAGCCTTCAATAATAATAGATCACCCTTAAGCTACTCTAACTCTGCCCTCAAAGCATCAGTGGAAGTGGTCGACCGAGCCATCTCCAATGCTATCAATCTTATCTTAAAATCGTCCAGCCAAGCTGACAGTGTCGACCTCACGGGCTCTACAATAACACCTACTCTCTCTCACACAAATTCATCCAGCTGGGCCACTATAACCATCTACTGCTGATCCGCTGTAGCCGCCTGCTTAGCAAATTTTTTGAAGTTTTCAATCGAGAAGGCATATGGGTCAAAAACTCTGGCAGTACCTTGGGGCTGTGCAGCGGGACCCGCTAATTGTGGGTGTGGAGCCAAAGTCTGTGGCTCAGTGACAGCAGTCTATGTCTCAACAGCAGCATCAACGATTACAGTAGCTGGAGGCTCAGGCTCTGAAGTTCGGATAGTCTCTGCAATAGGGGCAGTAGTGGCGGGTAACTCCTCCGTGAAATCACCCGCAGCCCTTGAATGAACAAACTCTTGAGGCATATGCACCACTCCAAGTGAAACCGGGAGCCCATCTTCTTCTCCCTGGAAATCTTTGACTGCCTCATTTTTGCTCTTTTCCACAGAATAGGTAGACGAGGCTATAATCTGATGGTCGATGTCAGGCATAAAATGAACATGTGCCTTCCGAATCAGCTCTATAATCAGGCACAAATAGACTAGTGAAATGTTAGGCTAGAAAGCCCTCAACTATATCTCAGCACTCGCCAATGCTCCGAAATCAATTTGGTACCTCAAAATCAATGCAACAACAAGACCTGCATGTCAGCCGTGAGTGCATTGTCGGCCCGAGTGGGGAGAAGCCGCAATTGCACCACGCTCCACCAAAATTTTCCCTCTAAGGTCAACCACCTATTCACTATCCGATTCGCCAAGTTAGTACACTCAACCTTCTTGCTCGGACGACTAATAACTGCAGCCATCCAGTCTCTGACAGATTATTACTTAATTCTCTCCAACTTGTCTGCCAACTCAATCGTCTGCCTCAGAGTGGTATAATTATCGTCGAAATATGCTCTGTTGATGGCCTTGGCAGATATATCAACACTCACCCCTCGGATATCGACCTATTTCAGTGGCTCTAACTCATACAGTTTCTGGCACCTCTTTCTAACTTTCTTTATCAAGGCACCATATGTAGCATATAACTCACGTACCAAAATCGGATAATAATCCCTAGGCAGCTCCTAAATAAACCCCAGCTGATTATGGAGAATGAGCTCTCTCGCCCTGGGTAATATCTCGAGCCCCTCAAAACTAATCCGCCACTCCTCATTTATAGTGCGATTTTCATGTGAGCCAACGTCATATTTTCGGGCAATTCCATACTCAAATAGGTCCTCGGCACCCTCAACTGTAAATCAATCCTCAAGTCTCTTGCTTCTAATCTCCTAAGCCCTAGCCTCATCATCATTATCATCATCGGGCTGCAAGCTTTGATAGGTTGAGGATCTAGAAGGTGCTTGGGAGGACTGAGCAACATCCTTGGTCGACTGTGGCTGCAGGCAGGTGAGGCATCTCCAGAAGCAGCCTCCGAACCCTTATCCTTAGTTCCATCACTGGACCTAGATGCATATGATCCCTACTCGTTAGACTAGGAGGAACTAGGTGGTGTAGGAGCCGGTACAGTGACCTGCCTGTTCTAAACGGAAACGGCAGCCTTATTCTTCCTTTCTGGTATAACCTCGGGCTCATCATCTGAGGGTTCATCTCTTAGTGTGGGTTCCCCACTGGGCCTATTTCTACCCATTATTCTTTGTGTCTACCTTGAGCCACCCCCTTGTGTAGTTGTCAACTTGGGTGGAGCCATACCTATAATCATTAAAACCAAAATCTAGTTAACCTGTATGAGTTAAATCGAAACTCAGTAATTCAAAATACAATATTCAGTTCTCTAAACTTTGGACCTGTTGACCATTGTTGCTCCTTGACGGACCGTCGAACAACTCGACGGTATCATCGACATGTTTACGGCCCTGGCAGCAGCAACTATAAGTTTGCAGGTTCATTTTCGTGTTTTAAATCCAATTATTTAGAGATTACTTGTTCAATTATTTTGCATATTTGGGGTTTAGGAGCTTCGGGTTACTCAGACGCCACCCTCATTTTTGACCTTTTTGACCTTTAGTACTTTTTTTTGTTTTTGTTTAGTGGGTGTAACGATATCAAACTAAAATTTTTAATCAAAATAGCCTCCAACCCGTTGGAGTTACTCAGACTTCACTCCTCAAATTTCATATTTATCAGAATTTCACTTTTACGAACCATTTGCGAGCATAATGAATCAACACAAATTATGGATCAAAATGCCCGTCGACTCAATGGGGGTACGATATTCTTGTCCCCACGAGTCCTAATAACAAAAACCATACCAAACTCCCTTCCCCAACCAACAATTTCTTAATATTTCAAGTTTAAGCAAGAATTTCATCAAACAAGTATAAACCCTAGGTCATGAATTCTACCCTTTGCATTCAACATCACATATATCACAAACCTTACCCAGGTAATACACCCCCAACATAAATAATCATGGTATAAGCACACACCTAGTTCCCATTCTATAGATGTAATCATTCAGAAAACTTAGGCGTGCCTTTTTCTTGCAATTTTCGAACAGAAAAAACCAACAAAAATAAAAACAACAAAAAGTCAAGAGAGGGTAGAATTTCACTCAACACACCTGGTTATGAGAGGAACTAGAAGAACACTTGAGTGAAAAATACAACAAAAAAATTGAGAGGAAAATTCGGGAGTAGGGCAGAGGTTTGGGGATTTCAGTGGCGATGAGAGGGAGGGTTTATTGGGATGTTTTTAATGGAGGAATTATTGGAGGGAGTTATGGAGATGTGGAGAGGTTGAGGAAGAGTAGATGCGGCGACTATTGGGTGTTTTAAAAAAAAAAACCTCTGCTAGTTGGTTTTATAATTTTTCATCTTTTTTTTAATATAAGGACGAATCTTCGACACGACTCATCTTCAAGTAAATATGACTACAGAAAAAATTAAAAAGGAACCTTACCTTATGACGAGTAAAAAAATGGGTCGTCTTTGCATATTGATGGTGTCGTCGACGTGTCGACGGTCCGTTGACTTACTCGTCGACTTCCTTACCTGTAGATTAGCATTTGCTAACTCTCAGAATACCAACTTAGCACATCGTCGTTGTACATTGACGGTCCGTCGACATGTCGACGGTCCGTCTTTCTGCTCTGGTGTTTCAGTTCCTGTGCAACACCTATTACACTGTTTGAAAAACTAAAAAAAAACAAGAGTACAGAAATATAAACTGGGATTGCCTCCCAAGCTGCGCCTGATTTAACATCGCTGCATGATGGTAGTACCCATATTTACTCTGGGTCAGGAGTGTAGCCATGTTTAAGCCTGTGTCGGTCCACAATTCTATCACCATCAATGCAACCGTGGTAATGCTTTACCCTCTGCCCGTTCACTTTAAATGTTCGAGTTCCATCTCCGGACTTCAACTCAAACGCACCATTTGTGAAACACTAACCACGTCGAATGGACCAAACCACTTTGATTTTAACTTACCAGGCAATAGCGTCAGTCTCGAATTATACAGCAACACCGGTCCCCTTTTTGAATGTCTCTCTTGAGGATCTTTTTATCATGGTAAGATCTTTTTATCATAGTAATGTTTCATCCTCTCTTTATATAGTGTTGCGCTTTCATAGGCATCAAAATTCATCCATCTCTTTGAGTTGAAACAACTTGAGTTTGGTCACTTCTTCCCAAATCATGTTCAATTTTTTCAAGGCCCACATGGCCTTATGTTCGCAGGGGACATGCTTTACCAAAAACTAACTTGAAAGGCGAAGTCCCAATCGGAGTATTGAAAGCAATTCGGTAACCCCATAGACCATCATCGAGCTTGCAGGCCCAATCAGTTCTTTTTGCATTTATCGTTTTAGCTAAAATACTCTTTATCTCTCGATCAGAGACTTTAACTTGGCCACTTGTCTAAGGATGATAGGGGGTTGCTACCCTATGCTTGACGCCATACTTCTCCATCAATCTAGCAACGGCTCTATTACAAAAGTGTGAACCACCATCACTGATTATCGCTCTTAGTCAACAACCACTAAGATGTACTTCATGCCACAAGAGCTCACAAAGGGCCCCATAAAATCAATCCCCCAAGCATCGAACAGCTCAACTTCTATCACAAAGTTCATAGGCATCTTCTGCCTCCTACCAATACTCCTTTGCCGTTGGCACTGATCACAAGACCGCACCATAAAATTAGCATCATGAAAGAGAGTAAGCCAATAGTAACCACATTCGAGAACCTTTGCAGCAGTCCTCCTACCACTATGATGTCCCCTAACTAGAGAGTCGTGGCAAGCCTTCGGAATCGCCAAAACCTCACTCTCTATTACCCAACGTCGAATAATGTTGTCAGCGCATGTTCTGAATAAGTATGGCTCATTCCAATAATACTGACGAGAATCACACAAAAACTTCTTTTTCTGGTAAGATTTGATCTCATTTGGAATGCTACCAGTCACCAAGTAATTAGCCAAATCCGTATACCAAGGTGCCACTTGCATAGACATCTCCAAAACTTTCTCATCTGGAAAAGAATCATCAATATCAAGTTCCTCTGTTGCCAACCTAGTTTCCTCAAGCCTAGAGAGATGGTCAACAACCTGATTTTCTGACCCTTTTTGATCTTTCACTTTAAAATCGAACTCTTGCAACAAAAGGACCCAACGAATCAGTCATGGCTTAGCTTTTTTCTTTTCCATAAGATATCTCAATTCAGTATGATCAGTGTAGACCATAACCTTTGACCCCAACAAATAAGATCTAAACTTCTCAAAAGCATACACTATAGCAAGCACCTCTTGCTCAATTACCGTATAGTTCATCTGCGCTGCATTGAGAGTCCTACTAGCATAGTATATTAGGTGCATAATTTTATTGTACCTCTGGCCGAGCACAACATCAATTGCGAAACCACTTGCATCACACCTTAGCTCAAAAGGGAGGGACCAATCAGGAGTAATAATAGCAGGAGCAGAAGTGAGACACTCCTTCAATTCATTAAATGCCTCTCCGTACTTGTCATTAAATACAAACTTAGCCTCTTTTTCAAGAATCTTGCACATCAGGTTAGCAATCATGGAAAAATCCTTGATGAAGCGCCTGTAGAACCCAGCATGTCCCAAGAAACTCCGGACACCTTTGACTGAGATGGGTGGAGAAAGTTTTGAAATCACATCTATCTTCGCTTGATCGACCTCAATTCCCTTTTTAGAGATTTTGTGACCGAGGACAATCCCTTCCTTCACCATAAAGTGGAACTTCTCCTAATTTCTCACAAGATTTGTCTATTCACATTTATTCAGCACTCGACCCAAGTGGTTAAGACAGTCCTCAAATCAATCGCCCATAACAGAAAAATAATTCATAAACACTTCCAAGAAGTCTTCTACCATATCAGAAAAGATCGACATCATGCATCTCTGAAAAGTGGCTGGTGCATGACATTACCCAAAGGGCATTCGGCTGAGCGCAAAGGTCCCATAAGGACAAGTGGAAGTCATCTTCTCCTGATATTCTAAGGAAATATTGATCTGATTGTAGCCAGAGTACCCATCTAAGAAGCAATAGTAAGACCTCCCAGCCAACCTATCAAGCATCTGATCAATGAACGACATGGGAAAATGGTCTTTACAAGTAGCTGAGTTCAGCTTCCTATAGTCCATGCAAACACACCATCTAGTGACTGTAGAGTGGGAATCAACTCATTCTTTGCATTAGGCACCACAGTGATACCTCCTTTCTTTGGAACACATTGAACAGGACTCACCCACTTGATATGTCTACAATTGGATATACTACCCCCGCATCTAACCACTTTATAATCTCTTTTTTCAAGACCTCTTACATATTTTGGTTCAATCTCCGTTGATGTTCCACGCTTGGCTTGTTGTCCTCCTCTAGCTGAATTTAATGCTCACAAATACCAGAAGGAATACCCCAAATGTCTGCTATGGTCCAAACAATAGCACGTCTATACTTATATAAAATCTCCAATAATCGCTCAATCTGATCCTCAGTCAGTTATGCTGAAACAATCACTGGCAATGTCTTATTCAGACCAAGGAACTCATACCTTAAGTGTGATGGGAACTGCTTAAGCTCAAGCCTTAGTGGCTCAACAATAGAAGGCTTAGCTGGTGGAGTAGTTCTATTCGCAAGTTCAAGATCAAGCTTTCTTGGGTGGTAAGTGTAAGAACCCAGACCCTCAAACGCATTAACAGTTTCCATGTAGCCCTCCATATCATCAGCATCAAAGTTCACTAGAATAGCTGCAAGAGCTTCTCCTAAAATTTCTTCTTCCATTTTATGTTCGACAACATCATTAATCCTATCAAATGAATTAATAACCGAGATATTATCATAAGCACTTGGCAACTTCATCCCCTTACTTTCTTCGAAAGTCACCTCTTCATCATTTAATCGAAACTTGATTTCGTTCTTCTTAGAGTCCATAAGCGCTCTGCCCATGGCAAGGAAGGGTCTTCCCAAGATGATGGGAATATCTTTATCAATCGTACAATCAATAATAACAAAATCAGCAGGCAATATGAACTTACCCACTTGTACCAACACATCATCTACAACCCTAACAGCTTCTTGATGGATCTGTCCGCCATTTGTAATAGCACAGAAGTCAGTCTAAGCATTCCCAATTCGGATTGATGGAAAATAGCAAGAGGCATTAAATTGATACTCGCCCCATTATCACACAGAGCACGAGCGAATGCATGAATCCCAATATTACACGGAATGGTAAACGCCCCTAGATCCCCTTTCTTCTGAACTGTGGTAGAAGCAATAATCGAACTCACGAAGTGAATTAAATTCACTGTCTCATGTTGAACAAAACTCTTCTTTGTAAGCAGGTCTTTCACAAACTTAGTAAATCCAGGCATCTCTTTCACAGTATTTAACAATGGAAAATTCACCGTTAACTGCTTCAATTGATCATAGAACTTTTGAGACTTTGCATCATCATTTTTCTTTGCCAACTTCGGAGGAAAGGGAAGTTTTGGTTTGTACATATGAGTCAAAGGGTGAAGAGCCCCTTTTATTGTCTGTTTCCTAGTATCAGTAGCAACATCTGGAATATCAGCAGCTTTCTCTTCGACATGAAGCTCATCATCTACTATAGGCACATCAGAATGCACCTCTTCTTCCTCAATAACCGAATCTAGATCAATTGCCTTCTTGTCAGCACTTTGACGTATTTTACTACTTCTCGTGCTAATAGCAAAAGTACGCTCCATACCACCACCTCCATTCTTAGGGTTTGGAATAGTATCACTAGGAAGTCCTCCCTTTCTAGCAGGATGCTGCTCTCTAGAAAGATCACACATCTGCTGTTCAAGGTTTTAAATCACCACTAAGTGAGAAACCACAATCTCGGATAGCCCAAATAATGTCTTTTCAGTATTCGTCTGACTTGCCAAAACTTTTTCGAGCATTGACTCCATCCTCGAACTACCTTGATCATTAGACATCCCTTTTGGTGGAATGTAAGGGTTGGCACTTTTGTTTCCGAAGTTACCATTGTTGTTGTTGTATCTACTTTGGTTCGCTCCACCATAGTTGTTATTGCAGTTCCCTTAGTTGTTGTTGTGTACACCCTACCCTTGTCGAGGTCTGCAGTATCTTTGAATTTGTCCAGGAATTTCCCCTTTCGCGATGTAGTCTGCATATTGAACATTCTCAACTGGCGGAGGGGGACCCTCTTGATATGGACTCTCCTGGACATGGTACAATCCAAGCGGCATGCCTGAGATATCTTCACAAACGTTTACCTTCTTCGACTCCCTCTCATGAATCCTCTTCATTAGTAAAGAGATATTCGTGGCCAGTTGTGCCAATACCTGTTGTGTCTCCTGGTTATGCTTCACAATATTTTAGATCAATGGTGTCCCAAGTGATAAACAATCAGAATTACTCGAGTTCCATGCTTGACTATGTGTAGTCAATCGATCAATTATATCAGTAATAACAACATAGGACTTATTCATGAAACACCCTCTAGCAGCATTATTGGTGATTGCTTGAGTCATGAGATCCAAACCTTTGTAGAACTTCTCCTATAGAATATGATCTGGGAAACCATGGTTGGGCCTCCTGTCCAAATATTCTTTGTACCTCTCCTAAGCTTCTAAAAGTTTCTCCCCATGACGTTGTTTAAACTCGTAAATTTAATCACGAATCTCAGCTCTTTTACTCGGGGGATTCCACTTCCTGAGAAACACTTTAACCATCTCTTCCCATGTAGAAATAGAGTTTCGGGGAAGAATTGTGTAACATTTCTCGCTTCTCCGGCTAATGAAAATTTGAAGAGTTTCAGCAACATAGCTTCTTGAGACACACCCCTTTGGATATGATGAGAGCATACCTCCAGAAAGTTTGTTAGATGCAGGTGAGGATCATCATCGAATGCATTCCAAAAGTATCCCTCTTGTTTGAGCATATGATAGGGGGACTGGTCAAACTTAATAGTAGCAGCAGTCACCCTCAGGTGAATTATTACAGATGCAAAGTCTTCCTCCATATTTGACATATTAGCAAAAAGATTCTCTACTGGAAGTCCGTCATCTGCCATGATCACCTGGTTTACAAGGTAGAAAACAAGGTGTGTTGGATTAGGATAAAGAATTTAAGAAGAATAAACACTATTTAGTAATTTCAAAACTGTATTCTTGTTATTTGTTCTTATCAAACCCTAGCTATTTTCCCAAATAAACCAAAGTTTATGGCATTTAGCTAATGTTTACAACCACTAACTATATGATTAAAACAAAGAACAAATAAACCCAAACAATCCATTATGTGTATATCGATCACAATCCCCAATCACAAAACACCCATCCTTGAGTTCACAACCTTAGTAAAGGTGCTTAGCTACTTATGGCAACGAAGAAGCAATAAAAGGTTGAAGATTGCATAACTGGAATTATTATTGAATTTTCTAATAAAACTGAAAGTAAACGAATTTGATTGTCTGAAAAAAATCTTCAAACGTACTAAGAACCCAAAAGTAATTACTACAAGTCTAAAACTCCAGATGTCTGAAAAATAACACCTAAACAGGTATTTATATAAGTTAAACTCGGCGTAATTAATCCCAATCCAGTTCCAAGTTGGCTTGCAACTCGATAGGTCGTCTTTGTGCTTTGATGGTCGTCGACATGTTGACGGTGCATGATGATGATCTGATGACAAAATTTCACTTAGCAAAACCTCAACCGTCTTTGCACTTCGACGATCATCGATCATGTTGACGGTGAAACTCGACGGTCTGATGACACTTTTCAATTTGCAGGATGTATGTCGATGGTGCAACTCGACGGACCGTCGAACATGTTGATGACTCATCATTCTACTAGCTCTCTATCTCGTCAACCTTCCTTAGCTGCAGGTACTCTCCGTACATTTTGACAACCAAGACGACAGACCGTCGACATGACGACGGTCCTTACTTAATGCAAAACCAGTACTAAACACCAAAGTTTCCTCGTTTTAACTTGCCGATCATTCTAACTTAGAAATACCTGCACAACACACAAAACACATCAAACTAACCCAAACTTACTCAAAATCAAGTAAAACTTAGAGTTAAAAAGCATTGGATGTGCCATAATTTCACGACACATCAACACCCCCAAGTTAAAGTCTTTGCTTGTCCGCAAGCAAGTAAAACAACATAATGACTCAACTATCACCTAGATATGATAGATTAATAATGTCTACAATGGTTTTGACTCCGAACTATAGGCATGCATGTTTTACTATCAAGGACCACCTCACTTTCATCATCAAAATACAATGCACAACTCCAGAATGCTACGACTCACACGGAAGCTTCAATTTATGACATTACATTATCGAACATATCATGATGCACACAAACGTCACTTTAGGCGATCACTATCTTTTGCACAATTTGCAATCCTTATGCCCTCACATATACCAAAGAATGTCCCACACACATATATACAATGAAAAAGGGAAAAAAGACTAAAGAGAAAAGAAGACACTCACTCTCACAAAGAATTTCATATCTACACATGCAAATACCATAGGCTTGCCCTTATTTTCTATGCTTTCATCCTTGGATAGTTCAGTTGTGATCACGTTAGGACTTTTTTTCTACTTGTAATGTAGGCTTACGGACGGGTAGGATACTCTTTGTATTTGTGACTCACCCTCCTTGAACACTACACTTCTCCTTACCTTTATTCACCTCTTCTTTTCTCCCTTTATTTTTTTTCAAATCTTTGACCTCGAAGTCGTTTATTCCTAATAAAACTTAAACTTCTTTTTGTGTTACGACTTTTTGATGATTTGTTTTATACTTTTTCCAGCAACCACATCGAGTTTCAACTACCACAACTTGCACCACCCCCAACATAGGCTTTTAGCCTCTACTTTACACTTGTCTCACCCCCAACTTAGCATTTTAGCCTCTTTTATCTCGTAGTATCAAGGAGGGACCAGGTGCAAAACTGGAATTCAATTGAAAAAGGGTATGGGTTTGTTACAGCTAGCCAACAAAAAGGTCAGAGGCTCAAAAAGGGAAAACTAGGGATATTTGCATTTCATGGTCAGGCTTATAAGGCAAAGTGATTATTTATAGCAAGAAAGCCTAAGATCTGTTCACAACCAAACTATCTGCCGAATTCAAACATGACTAACCAGGCAAGTTATAGATACACATGCATAGTATGAATAAAACTAACATCTCACACACACATCGACATAAGGATGATTATACTTAAAATTGTGACCTCCTAAGCTCTCATTCATCACACACAATACTCCAACAATCATAATGTCATACAAAAAATCAATCGTGTTAGTCAGTAATTGTTTCTAAGTATGCATCTTTCAATTTTTTCGAGGGGTCCATATTTCTAACAAAATCACAAAACATTCCATAAGTTTCAGAACACTACCAAATAAGTCTAAACTACTCTATTCTATCTAAGAAATATCCTACACATGCCAGTTTCAACAAAATAAAACACCTCAGGAAAAAAAGCTCTGGCAAAGAAAAGTCTAGGGGGGTCCTAAACACATATCTACACTAATACAAATCAAATACTCCCATCCCCAACTAAAGAACTCTGTAGTGTCCCCAATGTAGTAAAAATAAAAGTTAGGGAGTAGGAATACTTGTGATTCACTAGGCGCGCTACTCATCTCAAGGCTCAATGACTTGCGATGTATCAACTGGATCAATATGAGTCGCATCAGTAGCAGTAGTACCCTCATGCACTGGCTCCAGCTAGAGCACTGCTTAGGGTGGTTCCCGCGGTCCCACGAAGGCAGTTCTCCATAAGAGAGTTCAGGGTAGCTTCCTGGATAAGCTGCTGCTCTAAGCTCTGACCCCGCAGGCGAGTCGTCTCTCGCAACTCATCCTCCTCATCATCTTCATGCATCACTCTCTTTCTCTTCTCTTGAACCCCAATCGCTGGAGCGACAGTAGGAGCTCTCGGATTATCAAGTAACTGTATCGCTGGAAGCACGTCCTCCTCCACCTCAGTCCTGGTGGGAGGTGGCATCATCCTTACACTCGGATCATGAGCCTGCAAAATTAGTACTGCAACTTTTAACTGCTCCAACTCACCCTGCAATGCATTAGTAGAAGTACTCGGCTGAGATAACTCCAAAGCTATGAGCTGCGTCTCAAAACTATCCAAGCAAGTAGATGTGGCCTACCTCAGTGGCCCCACGGCAGCTGCAACCCATTTATTTACAAACTTATCCAGCTGCCTGACTATGATTTTGGACTGCTCATCTGTAGTCGCTGCCTGCTTTGCAAATTTTTTGAAGTTCTCGAGCGAGAAAGCATATTGGTCTGCAATTCTGGCTGTCCCCTATGGCAGTGCAGCGGGACCTGTGGCTATGGAGCTACGGTCTGTGGCTGTGAAGCTATAGTCTATGGTTGTGAAGCAAGAGTCCGAGTCGTTGGTGCATCTTTGATTGGAGGCTCAGGATCTGTAGTCTGGATAGGCTCGGAAACAAAGGCAGTAATGGTGGGTAACACCTCAGTAGCATCACCGGCGGCCCTGAAAGCTGAATATCCTGAGGCTCAAGAAAACCCCCAAACAATACCGGGAAGCCATACTCAGCACCTTGGCCCTATCTAATGGCCTCATATCTGCTCTTATTCACTGAATACATATGCGAGGCTGTAATCCAGTGATCAATGTGTGGTAAAATAAGGACATGTGCCCTCCGAATGAGCTCGGTGACCAAACATGGATACATTAATGAAGTAATGGACTGTGAAGCTCTCAGCTGAATCTCATCGGTAGCCAACTGCCAAAATTAATCGGTTATCTTGTCATCGATGCAGCAACTATGATAGATCTGTCAACAATGTGTGCATTATCGGCCTGAGTAGGAAGGACCCGCAACTGTAGCACACCCTACCAGAACTTTCCATCAAGTGTCGACCAGCGTTTCTTTATCCGCTGGGACATGTCAATAGTCTCCGCCCTCATGCTTTGTCGGCCAATCACTGTCGCCACATAATCTCGGACTGTCTCCTTCTCCTTTCAGCTAAGTTTTTCATTCAACTCATCTGCCTGTCTCGGAGAAGTATAGTCATTACAGAAATACACCCTGTGGATTGCTTCAGCGGAGATATCAACTTTCACTCCTCTCACCTCAACTTCTGTCAATGGGTCAATCTCAATCATCCTCTATCGCGGTTTTCGTACTTTGTTAATCAAGGCTTCATATGCAGCATACAACTCCTACACCAAAATATAATACTACCAGGGGCATTATCTATAAAGCCCAAAATATAGTGCTCAATGGTGTCTCTGGTGCGGGGGAGGATCTCCAGACCCTCAAAACTGATACGCCTCTCCTTATGGGTAGTTCTATTTGTGTTCAATCCAGTCTCATTTTTCAATGCACCCCAGCATCAAACAATTCCTTAGCACCCGGGACTGTGAACAGTAGACGATCATCTTCTAAATTTTTGGTTCTAACCTCTCGTGATGTTATCACATAATCATCATTATTAGCTGGAGGTGAACTCTGCTGAGTCGGGGATGTGGTGGGTAACTGGGAGGCCTATGAATAACCCCTTATAATGGGTTGCTGTGAGACTGGTGAAACATCTTCTGAAGCAACCTCTGAACCCTCCTCTCCATCACCGTCACCTTATCCGGATGAATTCGATCCCTCTTTTTCAGACTGGGAGGAACCGGAAGGTGAACGAGATGGTACTGTGACCTTCCTGTTCCAAACGAGAACAACAACCCTATTCTTCTTTGCTGGATAACCTCAGCTTTATCCTCTGAAGGTTCATCTCTCAGAGTGAGTTGACCACTGGGCCGCCTTCTACCCTTTTCTCTATGTGTGTTCCTTGACCTACCCCTCGTGTAGTTGTCAAATTGGGTGGAGCCATATCAGTCATCAAAACCCATTTGTTAATCAGTATGTGCAATATAAGCTCAATAAAAGCATATTAGTCCATTTTATCTGTTCTCTGAAAAACTAGCCTGCTGACCATCTTTGTACATAGACGGACCGTCAAACCTGTTGACAGACCCTCGAGTAACTCGAAGATACCCTCCTTGCACAAAGACGATTCGTCGACTTACCGATGGTACCCTCGACATGTTTACAGTCCTGTCAATTTTGAAAATAAAGAATTTGCTAGTTAAGTCAAATTTCAAATGTATAGACATCACAGATAATTTTTTTTCATCTATGTACAATCATTCGGGGTTTTGGGGCTTTGGGGTTACTCAGACTTCACCCTTTTTTTTACATCTTTTTGACCATTTGGTATATTATCGGGTTTTGTTTGGCGGGCATAACAATATCAAACCAAAGTTATCAATCAAAATGCCTTCCAACCCGTTGGAGTTACTCAGACTTCACTCCACTATTTTCATCATTTTACACATAATAACTGTTACGAATCATTGGTGGGCATAATGAATCGACACGAATGGGCATTAAAATGCCCGCTGACTCAATGGAGGTACGATTTCTCATCCCCATGAGTCCTAACAAACACTTGGCGATAACGAAACTGTACCAAAAAGCTTGCATCGAGTAGTCAATAGATATACACATTTTCTGACTTAATTATAAGTATTTAATATAATATGCTCAGTGTATATATGTCACTTATTAAAATTACTTAATCATGATAAATTATTGTAATTTGCCACATAATTGTTACCTTTTTCTACCTGAACTATTACCTAGGTAACAGTTGATAGTTGGCCTAATCAGCTTCTAGGTGTGTTTCAAATAGATTAGGTAGTTCATGTAGGAAGAAGGAACAACTAATAGTTGAGCGGTGAAACTCGCGAAAAAGTGATAGTTCTGTTTACCCCGAAATTGGGAAACCAATTGAATTTGTACGCGGGTATAGGTTATGTGCTTGGATCTTGATGTATATTTGATAGCGGAAAATAAGCGTGTGAGTATTTGGCGATAAAACGGCTAGTAACGGTGATTTGCTTAATTTGCTACGGACATGAACGTTTAGAAGCCATGTTGAATACTTAATGGAAGAAACACAACGCAACAAACATACCAAATTCCCCACCCCGAATTAATAATTTCAAACAATTTCAAATTTTAGACTTAATAACAGTCCAAAGTATTAACCGTAGGTCATGATTTCTACCTTCAGGTTCAACACCTTATTTAACTTCCCACAACTAATAACTTTACCCCCATCATAGTTCATCAATGGGTAGACAAAATCCTAGTTACATAATATATGAATTTCATCAATTTAGGAACCCTAGGTGTGTCTTTTCTAGTTCAAGACCGAATTTTGACAAACAAAAACCAAGAAAAGGGGCGCCCGATATCACATACCTGATTCACTGTAAAGAATTATGAAGAAAACTCAGGAATTTTGACTCTGAGAGCAATAGTGGATGCGAATTCTTTGTTTTTTGTTTGGAGCAGAAGGTGGGTATGGTTATAATGAGGGTTTTTAAGGGTAAATTGGAGTGATAATGGGGGTATAGTGGGGGGGGGGGGGGGGAGAGATTCATGGGTAGTTGAGATGTTTTATCGTGGGTTTAAGGGTGAAGAACGTGGAAAGGGAAAAGACGCGTATGTGTATTAGGTTTAAACCTTTTGCTCAATTTTTTTTTTTAATAAGAAAACTTACCTGGGTAACTCAATGAACCATTATTGTACATCGACGGTGCCATTGAATGTCGACTGTCCATCGAAAAATAGGAAAACTTACTTGGGTAATTAGACGACCCGTCAATGTACATCGACGGTTCGTCGAATTACTTTGTCAGAGAGTTGAAATTTCAAACTCTTTGAACTTTAGGCTCTGCATATCGTCAATGCGCATCGACGGACCATCAATAATGTCGACGGTCCCGTCAATTTGCACTGAGATGAACTTTTAGTAGATTCCTGAGTTTCAGTTCCTACACACTCAACACCCGTCAAACAACCTAGATACACTACTAAAAACAAAATAAACACACTAAAAAATACAGAAATCTAAATTTGGATTATCTCCCAAGAAGTGCTTGATATAATGTCGCGGTCCGACGGTGGTACCGTGTTATTCCGGATCAGGATACGTTCCCAAATACTTTAACTGATACCTATCAACAGTTCTATCCCCATCAATACAATCATGGTAGTGTTTCACCCTATACCCATTCACCTTAGATGTCTGAGTTTTATCTCCGGACTTCAATTTAATCGCCCCATAGGGTGTAACATCTCAAAGGACCGGACCACCATGATTCAACTTGCCCGATAGCAGCTTCAACCTGGAATTATACAGTCGGACAAGATCACCTTTGTATAATTCTCATTTTAGGATCTTCTTGTCATGATGGTTTTTCATCCTCTCTTTGTACAATGCTGCACTCTCGTAAGCCTGCTACCGGAATTCATCCATCTCGTTGAGTTGAAACAACTGAAGTTTGGTCGCTTCATCCCAATCCATATTCAGCTTCTTTAAGGCCCACATGGCTTTATGCTCAAGATCAACTAGTAGATGACAAGCTTTGCCAAAAACCAGTTTGAAAGGAGAAGTCCCAATCGGCGTTTTGTAGGCAGTCCGATAAGCCCAAAGAGCATCATCAAGTTTTCGAGCCCAGTTAGTCCTATTTGCATCAACATTATTAGCCAATATACTCTTGATCTCCCAATTGGAGACTTCAACCTGCCCACTTGTCTGAGGATGATAAAAGGTTGCAACCCTGTGCTCTACACTATACTTCTCTATCAGCCCAAGGAAGGCTCTATTGCAAAAGTTAGAACCACCATTACTGATTATTTCCCTCGGAGTACCAAATTGAGTAAATATGTTTTTCTTCAAGAACCCCATGACACTCTTGGCTTAATTGATGGATAAAGCCACCGCTTCTACCTATTTAGACATATAATCCACAGCAACCAAGATATATTTGATGCCACGAGAGCTCACAAAGGGCCCCATAAAATTGATTCCCCAAACATCAAAAACCTTCACTTCCATCACAAAGTTCATAGGCATCTCCTGCCTCCTACCAATATTTCTTTGTCTTTGGCACTAATCATAAGACCTTACTAACAAGTTTGCATCATGAAAGAGAGTAGGCCAGTAATAACCACATTCTAGAACCTTAACAGCAGTCTGAGTAACACAATGATGACCCCCAACAGGACAGTCGTGGCACGCCTTCAGAATCTCTATTACTCACACTCGGGAACACAATGCCGAATTATGTTATCAGCACATGTCCTGAACAAGTATGGCTCGTCCCAGTAATACATATGAGAATCCCGCAGAAACTTCTTCTTCTGTTATGACTTTGTATCATCAGGAATAAGGCCCGTCACCAAAAAGTTGGCAATGTCTGCATACCATGGTACTACCTCAGCTGACACTTCTAACACTCGCTCATCTGGAAACGTATAATCTATATCTAGCTCATCTGAAGGTCTCCTAGCTTCGCCAACTTGATTTCAGATCCGTTGCGGCCTTTTACCTCGAAATCAAACTCTTTCAACAACAGCACCCATCGAATTAACCATGGTATAGCTTCCTTCTTCACCATTAGATATCTTAATGCAGCATGATTAGTGTAGACCACAACTTTGGATCCTAACAGATAACTTCAAAATTTCTCAAAAGAAAATACCATAGCAAGAAGCTCTCGCTCAGTCACTGTGTAATTCATCTGAGATGCATTCCATGTTTTACTGTCATAGTAGATAGGGTGCATGATTTTATTATGTCTCTGGCCAAGCACAGCACCAATCGCAAAATCGCTCGCATCACACATCGACTCGAATGGCAGAGACCAATCAGGAGAAACAATAATAGGAGCTATGGTCAAACGCTCTTTTAATTAATCGAATTCCTTGCTAAACTTCTCGTCAAATTCAAACTTATCCTTTTTTTCAAGAAGCTTGCACAATGGATTAGAAATTTTGGAGAAATCTTTGATGAAACGCCTATAGTAACAAGTATGTCATAAGAAACTCCGAACACCCTTAACTGAGATAGGTGGAGAAAGTTTTGAAATCACATCAATTTTTGCCTGGTTGACCTTAATCCCCTTTTCAGAGAATATATGCCCGAGAACAATCCTTTCCTTTACCATGAAGTGGCTCTTTTCCCAATTCAGCACCATATTAGTCTCCTCACATCATTTAAGCACTCGACCCAGATAGTCAAGACAATCATCAAAAGAGTCACAAACCATAAAGAAATTATCCATAAAGACCTCAAGAATGTCTTCCACCATATCAGAAAATATCGACATCATACACCGCTGAAAAGCAGCCAGTGCATTGGTAAGACCGAAGGGCCTCCAGCTGAAGCGAATGTCCCATAAGGACAAGTAAATTTCATCTTCTCCTGATCCTTAAGGGCGATGTTGATCTGATTATTTCCAAAATGCCCGTCTAGAAAGCAATAGTAAGACTGCCCCTCTAGCCGATCAAGCATCTGATCAATAAAAGGCATAGGAAAGTGATCTTTGCAAGTAGAAAAGTTAAGCTTGTGATAGTCCATGCAAACTCTCAAACTTGTCACAGTCCTTATCAGAATCAGCTCATTCTTTGCATTGGGCACCACTGTGTTGCCTCTCTTTTTTGGAACACATTGAACTGGGCTCACCTATTTACTGTCAGCAATAGGGTAAACCACTCTAGCATCTAACCACTTGATGTTTTCTTTCTTTATGACTTCTTGCATGTTTTCATTCAGTCTCCTTTGATGTTCCACACTTGGATTTCAATCCTCCTCTAACTGGATTTTATGCTCACAAATCCCCGAAGGAATCCCCCGAATGTCTGCTATGGTCCAACCAATAACACGCTTATACTCACGCAATATCTTTTCAAGCCTCTGGATCTGCTCCTCAATCGGTAATGCTAAAACCATCACTGGTAACTTATTATTTGGACAAAGGAACTCATACTTCAAATATAATAGGAGCTACTTAAACTCAAACTTCGGTGGCTCAACGATAGAAGGCTTTGCTGGAGGAGTTGTGGCAAGAGCTTCTCCCAAACTTTCCTCTTCCATCTTAAATTCCACACCTTCATCAACAACATCAAAAGAATCAATCACCAACATGTTATGGTAAGAACTTGGTAACTTCATCCCCTTACTTGCATGAAAAGTCACCTTTTCATCATTGACTCGGAATTTAATTTCATTCTTTTCCGAATCCATAAGAGCTCTTCCCATAGCATGGAAAGGTATCCCCATAATTATCGGAATATATCGATCTACAACACAGTCCAGAATCACAAAATTAGCAGGAAACATAAATTTACCAACCCGCATAAGAACAACATCAACCACGCCAACCAGCCGCTTAATGGATCTATCAGCCATTTGTAATCTCATGGTAGTCCGCCTTGGCATCCCCAAACCTGATTTCTTGTAGATATCAAGTAGCATCAAATTAATACGTGCCCTATTATCACACAGAACACAAGCAAAATAATGGTGCCCAACAGAACAAGCAATGGTGAATGCCCCAGGATCTCCCTTTTTCTGGACAGTAGTTGTTGAAATAATGGAACTCATATTATGAGTCAAACTCATGTTACACTGTCTTCGTCTTGGTTAACAGATTTTTCAAGTACATCGCAAAACCGGGCATCTCCTTGACAGCATCCAAGAATGGAAAGTTTAGAGATAACTGCTTCAGCTGATCATAAAATTTCTCGAATTTAGCATCTTCTTTCTTCTTCACCAACAATTGCAGAAAGAGAGGCTTAGATTTGAAAAGCTGAGTCAAAGGGCGGAGAGCCCCTTTTACAGTCTGCTTGCTCTTATCATTAGCCGCCTTCGAACTTTCTAGAATATTAGCAACTTTCTCCTTACTAGGAACCTTATCAATTATAATTGGTGCATCAGACTGCACCTCTTCCTCTTCATTAATTGGCTCGAGATCAAATACCTTCTTTTCAGCACTTTGGAGCATTTTACCACTATGGATACTGATAGCAAATACACGGTCTACAACGCCTCCCCCTGTTAACACCTAATTTTCACCTCATAAAAGTATATTTTAATTTTCATATTTCCCGAGTCCAAGACGGGGTAAGGATGCCCTTAAAAAATTAAAAATCCGAAAAAAATTGCAGAATTGACGTTTGATTATTATTTTTAATAAAATATTAATAATTACAAGAAATTACGTGTTATTTACTTTCACAAACGTGATTTGAAAAGAAGATACACATCCCGCTCCGTGTAACTCGGGAAAATTGTTAATTAAGATGACCGCATTTTTCACACTTTTAAATATTACCCGGAACTATGTCAATATTAGGTTTATATTAAAGATCGTATTTTAAAATGGCATATTTTTGTTTTTATAAAAAAATAAGTTTACAGCAAGTTTCTAGACGAATACGTATTTTCATGAAATTAAGTAATTATTCGAAATGGAGTATAAAGTTTGAAAAGTGTGTATTTTAAACACAGGGGGCCTTTTAAATAATTTAAAAATCTGGGGGGGGGGGGGTGGATTTATATTTTAAAAGGGGGTTGGAAGTTTATAACAAAAACCTCCAAAACTCCCCCCCCCCCCCCCCAAACCAATTTATGTGGTCTTCGTCCACAACTCATCTCATCCCGTCTCTCCCTTTTTCTCTTCCATGCGGTGATTAGGGTTCCTCCATGGCCACCATTAATGGCCTTTTTCTTGCCATTTTCCAGTGATTTTCGTGGGGGTTTTCACTCTCACGTCGGGTTATTATGGTTCCTTAAGTTATTTTTACATTTTCTCAATTGTTTTACATACTATCGATCCTAAACTAGGGTGTTACCCGAATTTCTTTATGTGGGGAAGCCATGGGCGAAGTCATGAACTTTTAGCCATCTTGTGCTACCCAATACAATATTAAAGGGATTTAGGGGGAAATTCTCTATTTGGATCCATTTGGATACAATTTTGGGAATCTTATCCTAGTTAGTACAATTTGTTTACGTTAGAATTCTTGTTTGTACCTATTTGATGACTAAGCGTACTATTGTCTGTTGTTCCTTAATTCTATGGGATTATTTGGGGCAAATTCTATTACAGTGGGTTGTATTTTGTTTTTATTGGTGAGGTGTGCCATTTTTTATTAGGTATTGTACGAATTTGATATTTTTTTTTTTTTTTGCAAATATCACCTCGTCCTTTGTGAAAAATTAGAATTATTTTGAAATTAGGGTAAGAACTGGGGGGGGGGGGGGGGATTTCGGATGGGAATCTTTTATTCCCATTTTTATCCCTAAACCCATTTGGAGTTGCTATAAATAGAAAAACACTTGCCATTGCTAAGGGGTCTTTTTTCTTCTCTCTTTTTCCTTTCCCTGTTTTCCTGAAAATTTTCCAAGTCCAAAATTTACTGCAAAGTTTTCTAGCTTCTATACACTAAATATATAATATGCTATACAACATATATACAACAATATACTATTATTTACTAAAAAGATGCAAACTATAACATAAGCTAATATATAGAAGAAGAATTTCAAGAAAAGGATCATTTTTAATAAGGTTTTCTAGTGTTGTTTGAAGTGTTGTTTCCAACCCCTCCTTTTGATCTTTTGGTTACCCCTACAGAAGGTAAATCCTTTCCTAATCCCAAACTTTATTTTCAACTTTGAATATTTACTACTCTAGCTCATATATTATGTAAAATGTTCGGATTGATAATTTTTCATTTACAATGATGATCCTGTCCATGTTTTGATGATATAAGATAAGGAATAAATTAAAGGTGTGTTTGTTATGACTAAATAGGTGATACAATCTGTTAGGTTTAAAAATGAGAAGATATAGGTTTAAAAAGGGCATTAGTCCCAATTTTGTGTTGTGCTTGTTTCTCTTTTGAAATTTTGATGTCTAAGACCTTTATTTAATGAAACAGTACCAAATAGTGATTATCTTAGTTAAATTGAAGTTATTTTTTCTCTAAACTACCCTACAATGGATTTTGTGATATTAGACTTCATTGGGCCTTTAACTTAGCCAAATGTGATCTTCATTGGCCATCTTGGTTCATTTTAGTGATATATTTGTTCTATGTGTGAAAACTGTCTCAGCTTGATGAGATTCTGCCTTCAAAATCAATGTTGGAATCATTTGTTAGGATTAGGTGAGCTTCTTGTGAACACTGTCTAATACCTTGAATGCTTAGGGCTTAAGACTTAAAGCATAACATTTTGTTACTATTTAAACTGCTATAATATGGTACCAAAATTATGCTAAGTGTTTAATGATTTGATCTGTGGACTATGCATTCTCAGTTTCCTGTAAAAGGAAGAAATTTTCAAAAGATTTTCAAAAACATTGTTTAGAGCTTGGTCTGTAAACTCAGGACTTTGAAAATTGTCTAAATGTTCATGCTATTTTAAGAATTGTAAACTGGATGGCTTTGTTGATTTTCTTCTTGTCTAAGTACCTTAATAAATAAAAAAAATTGATTGGTTATGAATCTTGTAAAAGACTTGGAAATTTGGAAATTGTATAAGTGAGTTAGTTGAGAAGTTGGAATCTTCCCTGCTAAATGAAACTCCATTAGTCTACATCGACCTATATGTGTGCTTATTTGAAACCTTGAAAGTTAATTGATAGAGCAGGTTTGGAAGTCCCTTTTCATTTTGACCTTCATTCTGTTTAAAATTATTTAAACCTTCTAAGCTTGAAAAGTGAATCTGTTTTTGCAAAAGAGAGCATAAAAGGTGTAAGTTCATGTTGTAATGGTTATGTAACCTCAAGATTGTTAGATAATTGTCTATTTTTCTTTCTTGTTTTATGAGAGGCTGTTTCTCCTTATAACTTGATTTCCCTCTAAATGACATAGTTGGCCACTGTCTTCAAAAGCAACTTGTTTCCCTCCTGGAACTTGCATAACTAAGACCTCCTTGAGTAGGAACATGACTTTTAAATAATATCCTGCTGAATTGCAGTCTTTGCCTATCTTTACTTATAAAAATCTGAAAAGGTGAATTTGTGTATACTGGCTTTGTGCAAACTATCATGTGCTCATTTTTAGTACATCTTTTGACCTTACAATAATGACCATGCACCTTTGAGTTCTTTTCTCTGAATTTTCTGTAAATTGGTATAGTTTTTATAGAAATTGGTTAGCTATGTGAATAAAAAATGGAAAACCTACTTTTAAATCATACTGCGTTCATTGAAATAATATGTGGGATCACTGTGATCCATTTGGGATGGACCTTGTTTCTTTTAATATTGTTGTCTACCTGTTATACCCCGTATTGTCGTGCATTGGATTATTCGTAAGCTTATTGACATGAATTCAAGGCCAAGGTTATTTTTGAGATACGAGACAAGGACTGATAATCCCGATTTTAATAAATACACGATTTGCTAGTAAATTCCAATTAGTATGGAAATATTAGTGGAGATTAGGAATTAACTAACCATGATTATATTATTAAGCGGGGATTAATAATTAATTAAGCTAAGTACACCGTGAGTGGGCCCCACCCGATTCTTTAATAAAAAAAAATACATAAAACAATAAAACAATAAAATGGATGAGTCATTGGGGTGGGCACGTGTAGGGGTATTAAGCTCCCTATAAATGATATTTGATGACTAAGAATGGTCATGTACACATTTTCATTTTCAACTAAGTTAACTTGAGAGAAGGGCAAAGTTGAGCTAGAGAAAGGAAGGGGTTCGGCCATGGCTGCTCTAGCCGAAGCATGTGGCTTTGATGAAGGAAAAATTTAATTTCTAAGGGGTTGTAAACATGCAAGTGATTAGCAACATTAAGGAGCCAAGCTTGTTAAGGTAAGATTTAATTCTCTTTAACATGTTTTAGAGGTGGTTTGGACTTTGTATAAAATTGGTAAATGTGGAATTGGATGTAAAGAATTGGGTGTGATGATGCTAAGTTGCTGTTCTGGCCGTGTATGGGAGGGGTTGTTCTAACTTAAAAATGGTGAATTAATTTTAATATTATTGTCGTTATGGTTGTCATTGATAGTGTAATGGAAATGGAAGAATTTGATGTTTTAAGTGGAAGTTGTATTTGTTTTAAGAGCTGTGTGGGCCGTGTTGTTATTGGTATTGAATTGGAGGACTAAGTGTAATTAAGAATTATGTGTTGGGTTATGGTAATTGTTGAACTATGATAAAGTCATTTTGATGAAGTATGAAGTTACTTGAAAATGTCGTAGCCATTATGTTAGCGATTATTGAATGTTGTAACGCGTGGGGTGGTTGGAATGTTATGTGGGCTGTTCGGAGTATTCAGGAATCACGTCTTAGCTAGTTTTAATATAGTATTGAACATGTGATTGTTGATATTGACTTGGTCATTTTATAGTCGGCTTGAAAGAGAGGGAAGTGAACAATATAAGGGAAGTGCCGCCCAATTGCTTAGAAATAAGCTACTAACGTTGAAGTACGTTTTACGCCTTTCCATAGCTTAACCAATGTCTTGACATTTCAATATAGGTTGAGACACTTCGGGCAGCGTGTACGTATCGTATAACGGATAAGCATTAAAGGTATGTAAAGCTAACCCTTCTTTCTTTTTGGCATGATCTTTATGAAACAAACAGACGACGTGTATATGATTCCAAAGAAGTTCCTATTCTTAGAGCCACTAGGATGGCTAATGTTCTTGATTTCCAGAAGTTGTTCATTATGTCTTGATACGTGTCTATGATTCCAGAAGTTCTATTATAATATAATCCATAGTGACATTCGAAGGGTAGTTGATATGATTATTGTCTTGATTATCAAATGATGGTTCATTTTGATTATTCTATTGAGTCTCAGATATGACTTAGTTTGCATATGGTTTCTCACTATTCTGCTCGTGCATGCCTCAATATATCTTTCACCGAGTCCCGGGCCGGGTATGTTTTCGTGCACAGTTCCACTGCATTGTTCACCGAGTCCCTCACTAGAGGGCCGGGTACGATATATATATATATATATATATATATATATATATATATATATATATATGATGTGATGGTGTGATGATGTGATGATGTGATGGTGTGATGATGTGATTATGGCGCCAAGGATGGTATGTGGCGACCTTATTCACCGAGTCCCATAATGGACCGGATATGATATATGATATTGATATGCATGATTTTCATTTCGTAAGACATGTGTATTGATATTTTAAAAGTCATACATGTTTCTGGTAATCTCTATTTCAGTTATGATCCTCTTTATTGTATTTCATGCTTTATATACTCAGTACATATTCCGTACTGACCCCCTTTCATCGGGGGGCTGCGTTTCATGCCCGCAGGTACAGATAGTCGGTTTGGTGACCCTTCAGCATAGGACTTCTACTCAGCTGTCTTGGGAAGCTCCGTTGTTCCGGAGCCTAGACTTTTGGTACAAATCTTATGATGTATATATATATGTTTACCCAGGGGTACGGCGGGGACCTGTCCCGTCATATTTCGCTATCGATATTCTTAGAGGTCTGTAGACATATATGTGGGTTGTGTATTAGCTTGTTCAGCTGTGTCTATACGATGTGCTATGGATATGCTCTTCTATAATGGTAGCCTTGTCGGCTTGCGTATGGTGACGATATGTATTGGCAGCCTTATCGGCTTGCGTATCATGTTATGATTGGATTAGTTGTGACTCCTCAGGAGACAGTTTATCTGGATATATATATATATATATATATATATATATATATATATATATATATATATATATATATATATGATGACGTTACGAACCTTGGAGTTCTTTTGCAAGTTTCCATATTGTTCTTCGATTCAGTTTGACTATATCTAATAGGTACGTATACGAGTGTCCAGGTCGGGCACTAGTCATGGTCCACGGGGTTGGGTCGTGACAAAAGTGGTATCAGAGCAGTTCATCCTCGGAGTGTCTACAGACCGTGTCTAGTAGAGTCTTGTTTATCGGTGTGTTGTGCACCACATCTATAAACAGGAAGCTACAGGACATTTAGGATGTTACCTTTCCTTCTTATTCTAGATCGTGCGATAGAGCCAAGAGATAGGAAATGATATCCCTTATATACCAACCCTTGATTTCAGCGGAAGAATGACATCGACAGAAGAAAGTGACTGATGATATTGGAAGTTACAATGTACGCAGATAAGCAACGGTGCGAAAGATACATGTCGGATGAGGTACGAATATTGAAGTATGATTGAAATGTAAAGGTGAAGAATGAAAGGGAAGGTAGACAGGAGAGCATAACAGGCATAGTATGAGTTAGATATACGAGGTAAGTTCATCATTTTCATTCTGTTATTGATATGGGGAGCCCTATGTGGCTATGATATGATATTATATATACGTATATATGTTGGCCCTGTGAGGCATTGTTGGTATTTCCTGCGTGCACGTTTTGGGATAAGTAAGAAATACAGAGGAAACTCTGCCAAAGTTTTCCTAGAAATAAAAAAAAAAAAGAATGAGATATTAGTTCGTGATATTCTTGAAAGGTCGTGTCAACAGTAATGATGGGATTTGACTAAGTTGCCAGTCTGACTTCGAGAAATAACGTAACTATTGAGTTGATAGTAATAGTAATTATGAGGTCGATATCGATAGGGTAAATTTATCATGTTGGATTAAAGCTTTAAGAGATACCCTCCATGTCATCCGTAAGAGACATCACTCTAATTTGGGAAACTTGATTTCGAAGAAGTATATATGAGCAGCAAAGTTTGGAATTCATTTGAATGGACCAGAATACTTTCCAGTCACATTTTACCTTAGAAGAGACTCATGTTGAAGAGAAAAAACATCCACAATTAAGTTTCACTTTTATTGAAGAGTACAAAGCATACAACAAGTAGTTTATGAACTAAATAATTCGTTCACAACTCAAGAACAAATCTGGAGGTAAACTATGTGAATCAAGCATGAGAAGTCTCGTGGTGCTTGTCGGATTCTAGTTCTTCTTCTTGTGGTGGTTTTGGAGGATGCTTCAGATAAAGTAATCTTGGAGTTGGAGCGTTCTTGTGTTCTGGAGGTAACATTTCATCATATCTTTATGTCCTTGAGTTTATTAGTTTTTAATCAACTAATTGGAGATGGAATTTATAGAAGGAAAACTCAAACTTGTGAGCTGTCTTAGATCATGTGTTTCGCGTGTTGTTGATGAGATGCTAGGATAATTTGGAAGGGCTTGCGACACTAAGAGATGGTTTAGAAAAGGGTGGCAAATTTTAACAGAACGTTTTATTGAGGTATCGAGTGAACTGATAAGTAAGGATAAATTACGACAAGTTTATAGTTAGAAGAAGTAATAGTATGATTAAGACAAGAGTACAGAAGGAGAAGAATTGTGACGAATATGAATGTATTGATAAGACAACTTGCTAGGTATTAAGGATAAGATTGACCAGAAAGGGTAAAAGGTTAAGAAGTGTTGCACTATAGGATTAATTATGAACCGGATATTATGTGAATACAATAAGGATAATTATGAAAATGAGTAAAGCCTAGTGAGGAAGTGACTAAAAGATATGACGTGGTCTATGAGACTGAGGTATAAAAGCAAATGTGAAATGGAAAGACAAGGTATAGAACGAATAAGAAAGACTTACAAAGTCCTTCTATAGGAAAAGTTCAGAATAAAGATTATTTGATAACGAGAATGAAAGCGAGCACAAGAAAAGAAGGAGTTAATTGAAAGAAGGAAATAAGGAGAAAGTGAACGAGATAACAGTGAAGTAACAAGTTATGACATAGCCAAGAACACGAGTAATATAAATGGCATAACTTGAAAAAGATTGAACTATAGAAAGATGAGCAACGAGGCAGAATGAGTGTCTGAAATGACTAGGATGATAAGAGCAAATAGGGATGAACATAATACGTTTTGAGAATGAGAAAGGGGTTATGTAAAAGTAGTGTTTTCCGAAGAATACAGAGGTAGCATAAGATTCCTCGTGTACAGAATAAATGATGGACATAGACTGGAGAAATGGTAAGAGAATTCAAAGGGAAACACCTAAGATAGACGTGATTAATTGAGTATGAGTATAGAACAAAAGGGAAATATATAGCTACGAACTTAAAGGTGTAGTACGATGACAAGGTTATGAGACAAAATTGTCATTTAGATGAACCCGATATGAATTTGAGTAAGTTAGAAGTCAGTTTTGGGTACACAACAAGGGTGAAAGAGCATAAGTCATAAAGCAGTACTGCGTGTACATGACTTCACCTCGGAAATAGTTAAATCCTTAAAGGACAAGGACTGTAGGCCTAAGGAACAAATAATGTATTGTAAATTTATTAGAGGAAACAGATGATATCCATTGGGATAAAGATAATACTACAAGAGAACTTTGGACACTTATCATCGGAATATAAGTGCTAACCAATTGAGCATTTGGAACGACTATAGGCACTGATTAATTACAGATTTGAGTAAAGGGAATGTGGCCTTAGATGAGTTCCTACATGGGTTGCATTACTCGAGTAAAGATGGTTAGATGAGATTTTGTATTGTATATAGAAAAGTTCTCATCGCCTCGTGATTGTGTTAAGGTTTCGTACATAGGTAATCTAAGTTATAGATGATAAAGAAAAGGCTTGAATATGGTACAATATACAAAGTGAATTGAAAAATAAAAGATCAGATGAATTTGAGATTGTGAATGGGGACATGTAGCAGAATATAAACAGATGATAAGTACACCCATAAGGGGGGAAGCGAGTGAGAGAAATACAGGTGTAAGATGGAAACAATTGATACTATAATATATTTGATATGGATACTTAAACATCAAGTGAGATCCGTTGCTGAAACAAGTTAGTAAGATCTGAGGGCCTGCAATAAACAGATGGGATTCAGAATGGTATTTGAGATAGTGCTGAGAATTATTTGTAAAGATCTTGAATGATATGACATTACAAAGTAGGTGCTTATAAAAATAAAGAGTACGACAATAGAATGGTAACGAGTATCTTAAGAGGTATTATAAAGGATAGCAATGCTATACTAGATTAGAGGTTAAGATTTGGCAATAAAGTTGTGCGCTAATGATGTTGAGACCTATAAGTGGCAAGGGAGAGAGATAGAGAATTTCTATAGTAGGATATGAGAAAATCAAAGGGTAAATAAAGAAAGGGACAGGAGTATGCTGAGATAAAGGCTACGAGCGAGCTTTAGTACAGATGAAATATGTAAAGTAGAATGAACCAGGAGAAGGGAGGACTACAACTAAAATTGGACATACTTTATACGATTTGTACAAAAATAGTTATGCAACCTAAAAATATTTGTATGCTAAGAATGAGACCAAGAGAATACTTGATAAGAAGAGTAAGGATTCAGTAATAACAATACGGTTGCGATATTTTGGATACATTAAGGAAAAGTGTAAAATGGTTTGAACCAAAGCACCGAAAGAGGATTAGTACTGAGGGCAAAAGCCATAGTTGAGCCCCAATATCGATTGAAAGATACAAGAGAAGAATGTAAGGTCTGCATAAAGACTAGTGAGACAACACTAAGGTATTTCTCAGGCTGATTTGAGCGCCTTCGCATATTCTTGTAAAGATTGTAACATGATGCGTGATAGGAGAACTAAGAGCAAAATCTGCGTAAAGAGGCAATAGAAGAGTTTGAATAAAAAAAATAAAGAAACGACACGAGATAATATGCCTAAAGTGTTATAAGTTGGATTAAGGGAAATGGTTTAAGCGAGACGATCAGAACAAGCAGGTTACTGGATGACAGCGAATTTACAGGTCAAATAAAAAATTCTTTCAGAATTATACCAGTTAATAATAGACAAACCACAGAGCAGCTATGTAAAGTTATAATATGAGGGAGCTCCAGTGCTACTTGATAGCCAACTCTAAAGATCGAGATTAAAAGCTAAAGGCAAAGTGACAGATAAAATCTTTTAAAAAGAAGTCGAGGAGTGATACATGATGCTGAAGATTCCAGAAGATGGACTGTAACAGCGGAGCAATGTAAGGTTATTAAAGTAAAATAATGTTACACCAAGGGAAATTTCGTCTTATTCGTAAAGTCTGCAAAGGGTCTACAGGTTACCAGAGGCATGAAATACTCCAAGGATTGTAACGTCTAATAAATCGACGAAGGACGTCAGCGCGTTATAAAATCTTATTTAAAGATTAAGAGGTAAGATGAAGTGAACGATATATCTTAAGGGAGTAACTATAGGGGAAGAAAGCGTCGAGTTATGACTAAGTGCACCAGGGAGTGAGTACGATTTCAGCAGAAGAGCTCGCAATACAACCGTCAACCAACTGCGAAATGAAAGGGAAAGTAAAGACAACGACGTGGAATTACCACCTCGAAAGGCAAGAGCAATAACAAATATTATGGAAATGGTCACTGAGAGAGCTAGAATGCGTTATAATAGAATGAAGGGATCGACCAATGAAAGAGGCATGTGAAGGGCATAGTTAAGTAAAAGAACGTTTAAGGAAATATTAGGAGTGTAAGATTAGTTTAACATTCAAGGACGAATGTTCCAAAGGGGGGAAGAATGTTATACCCCGTATTGTCGTGCGTTGGATTATTCGTAAGCTTATCAACATGAATTCAAGGACAAGGTTATTTTTGAGATACGAGACAAGGACTGGTAATCCCAATTTTAATAAATACATGATTTTCTAGTAAATTCCAATTAGTATGGAAATATTAGTGGAGATTAGGAATTAACTAACCATGATTAGATTATTAAGCGGGGATTAATAATTAATTAATCTAAGTACACCGTGAGTGGGCCCCACCCTATTCTTTAATAAAAAAAATATATAAAACAATAAAACAATCAAATGGATGAGTCATTGGGGTGGGCACGTGTAGGGGTATTAAGCTCCCTATAATGATATTTGATGAATAAAAATAGCCATGTACACATTTTCATTTCAACAAAGTTAACTTGATAGAAGGGCAAAGTTGAGCTAGAGAAAGGAAGGGGTTCGGCCATGGCTGCTCTAGTCGAAGCTTGAGGGTTTGATGAAGGAAAAATTAAATTTCTAAGGGGTTGTAAACATCCAAGTGATTAGCAACATTAAGTAGCCAAGCTTGTTAAGGTAAGATTTAATTCTCTCTAACATGTTTTAGAGGTAGTTTGGACTTTGTATAAAATTGGTAAATGTGGAATTGGATGTAAAGAATTAGGTGTGATGATGCTAAGTTTCTATTTTGCCCGTGTATGGGAGGGGTTGTTCTAACTTAAAAATGGTGAATTAATTTTAATATTATTGTCGTTATGGTTGTCATTGATAGTCTAATGGAAATGGAAGAATTTGATGTTTTAAGTGGAAGTTGTATTTGTTTTAAGAGCTGTGTGGGCCGTGTTGTTATTGGTATTGAATTGGAGGACTAAGTGTAATTAAGAATTATGTGTTGGGTTATGGTAATTGTTGAACTATGATAAAGTCATTTCGATGAAGTATGATATAACTTGAAAATGTCGTAGCCAATATGTTAGCGTTTATTGAATGTTGTAACGCGTGGGCTGGTTGGAATGTTATGTGGGCTGTTCGGAGTATTCAGGAATCACGTCTTAGCTAATTTTAATATAGTATTGAACATGTGATTGTTGATGTTGACTTGGTCGTTTTATAGTCGGCTTGAAAGAGAGGGAAGTGAACAATATAAGGGAAGTTCCGCCCAATTGCTTAGAAATAAGCTACTAACGTTGAAGTACGTTTTACGCCATTCCATAGCTTAACCATAGTCTTGATATTTCAATATAGGTTGAGACACTTCGGGCAGCGTATACGTATCGTATCACGGATAAGCATTAAAGGTATGTAAAGCTAACCCTTCTTTCTTTTTGGCATGATCTTTATGAAACAAACAGACGATGTGTATATGATTCCAAAGAAGTTCCTATTCTTAGAGCCACTAGGATGGCTAATGTTCTTGATTTCTAGAAGTTGTTCATTATGTCTTGATACGTGTCTATGATTCCAGAAGTTCTATTTTGATATAATCCATAGTGACATTCGAAAGGTAGTTGATATGATTATTGTCTTGATTATCAAATAATGTTTCATTTTGATTATTCTATTGAGTCTCAGATATGACTTAGTTTTCATATGGTTTCTCACTACTCTGCTCATGCATGCCTCAATATGTCTTTCACCGAGTCCCGGGCCGGGTATGTTTTCGTGCACAGTTCCACTGCATTGTTCACCGAGTCCCTCACTAGATAGCTGGGTACGGTATATATATATATATATGATGTGATGGTGTGATGATGTGATGATGTGATGATGTGATGATGTGATGGTGTGATGATGAAATGGTGTGATGATGTGATTATGGCGCCAAGGATGGTATGTGGCGACCTTATTCACCGAGTCCCATAATGGACCGGATATGATATATGATATTGATATGCATGATTTTCATTTCATAAGACAAGTGTATTGATATTTTAAAAGTCATACTTGTTTCTGGTAATCTCTATTTCAGTTATGATCCTCTTTATTGTATTTCATGCTTTATATACTCAGTACATATTCCGTACTGACCCCCTTTCTTCGGGGGGCTGCGTTTCATGCCCGTAGGTACATATAGTCGGTTTGGTGACCCTTCAGCATAGGACTTCTACTCAGCTATCTTGGAGAGCTCCGTTGTTCCGGAGCCTAGACTTTTGGTACAAATCTTATGATGTATATATATATGTTTACCCAGGGGTACGGCGGGGCCCTGTCCCGTCATATTTTGCTATCGATATTCTTAGAGGTCTGTAGACATATATGTGGGTTGTGTATAAGCTTGTTCAGCTGTGTCTATACGATGTGCTATGGATATGGTCTTCTGTAATGGCAGCCTTGTCGGCTTGCGTATGGTGATGATATGTATTGGCAGCCTTATCGGCTTTCGTATCATGTTATGATTTGATTAGTTGTGACTCCTCAGGAGATAGTTTATCTGGATATATATATGATGACGTTACGAAACTTGGAGTTCTTTTGCAAGTTTCCATATTGTTCTTAGATTCAGTTTGACTATATCTAATAGGTACGTATACGAGTGTCCAGGTCGAGCACTAGTCATGGTCCATAGGGTTGGGTCGTGACACTACCCTAGTTAGTAGCTTGACATTTTCTAGACGTCTATTTGAAAACTGAGATTGCTATCAGCTAAGTATGGTTTTATAGATCAAAAGTTGTAGAAAGTAGACCTATCTTGACTTTAAAAGTTTCAAACTGTGATCATCTGCTATGGTAACCTGTAGTTTTCCTTCTTTTGTCTTTCCTTTTTTTTTTTTACTTAAAAATCCAAACGTAAATAGGATCTACCTCAGTGTCATGTTCCCTTTTTTGTCCTTGCAGTAACTTGTTGAATCTGGCTTGGATTTTTACATATGTCTTGTTTGCTTATGTAATCATGGGAATAATGTCAAACCAGTTTTAAGACTTTATTTGTACATCCTAAGACCTATTAGGTGATGAATTGGTTTTTTCCTGATAAATTGTGGTTTGCATTGCTAGACACCTTGACCTGTCTAAGTTGGGACTAATCTGAAAGGATTTAGACCCATTACTTGTCATTATGGAGTTTAGATGAGTGCAAGTTAAATTAGGAAGGGCCCTTAGCATTGATGCAGTTTCCTGTTATTTAAAAATGAACTAATGGCTAGTTAATTCATCACTTTGTTTTCTTGATTGTTGTTTCACCCCTTAATGAGATTAAAAACAAGATTAAGAGTATGCCCCCCTCCCCCAGCTAGACTTCTGCCTTTTTCTTTACCTCATCTTCTACTGCTTCATATCTGTGCCCCTCAACTACTGATATTACTTGCTTTATCATCTAAAAAATGTGCCATGCCCTCTTTTGATTTATGCCATGTTTTGATTATGAACTTTGACACTCAATACCATGCCAAAAGTGAAACCAAAACTACTTATATAAGAACAGATATAGCACTTGCTCACCTGTACCTACCTCTGCCTGACTGTTGGTGACTATAACATGTTTAGTTGGTTTTGAGCCTGGGAATAGAATCACGCATTATCTTGATCCTCTTTTCCTTCTATAGCTTGTCTTGATTGCCTCTCTAATTGGAATTTTCTCTAAAGTTTGCATTGGTCATTTTTTGATTCACACTTATGCCCTCAGACCATTTCTGCCATCCTGAGATTAGCTGAAATTAGACCATCATTTGAGGTTTTGTGCAAGTATTTTATAGGATCCATTAAACCATTTATGTGATTGGTACTTCAAACTTGACTGATATCTAAACTTTCTTAAACTAAAATTGATATAAAGTGGCTGCAAATAACAAGATTGGTCTTTGTGGTTTCTGGTGAAGGGGATAGACTAAGAAATAGTTTGTTCGCACTTAGGTCCAATTCCTTCTTTTTTGAAAATAGGTCTTTGATTAGATAATGCATCTCCTTGCCTATATTAGCTACTGACCTCCTAGAATGGGATAGAAGTAAAGACTCTGGAATGTCATAATTAGAGCCTTTTGCCTTGAACCTTTGCTCTTGAATTGTTGTGCTCTCCCTACTCTGCCATTATAATTGTTACTGATTTGCCATTCTAAAACTAACCATACACTTCTTGGTATTGTCATAGTTGTTTGCATGAACTTCAAGTGTCTGTTGTGTCTAGACATTGTCCACATTTTACATTATCTAAAGCCGCTTAAAATTCTCATTATTTGCATGCTAAAGAACGATTTGATTCTTTTGTTCTATGATTGTAATCAGTCCTAGTGGATTGTGCCTGCTTGTATTGATCTTGAGTGACAGAATGATACATGAATATAGAGATTGTTTGGACCATTGGTTACGTATTAAGAAATAATAATCAACCAAAAGTATGTTGCATATCAGGAGTATAGAGGGTATGCCAGTGGTATATCATGTATATTATAGCTTGGACACTTAGAAAATTTGAGAGGAAATGGGGATGGTATACCAGTGGTATATCAGGTATACCCCCTTTTTCGACACTGAGCCATCTCGTTTATCTGCTGCTAGTTATGGGCCTAGCCCAATAAAATTGTAATTTATTTTTGGCATTGTAATAATTATTATATCCCTTTAATTTTGTATTTAGTTTAATTTGTGAACTTATACTAATTTCATGCATATCTGTTTGTACCTTTTACCACCCAAAACCCGTTGGTGGGCCTCAATAGGATCCACTGATGTATCTAGATCGAGTCAACCCAACTTGGAGCGTACGTTTTGGGCCCGAGGATTTTCCGCAAACGCATAACATATTCTTGTTGGGCTTGGTCGGCCCAGTATCCCTATCTCTTTATTTATTTGTGCATTTAAAATTCTATATCTGTGTATTATCCTATAAATTGGAACCCTTAAGGTAACCCCCATATTTCAAGTCGCCTAAATTCGATTTCTAACTATGTAAATCCAATTTTCACAAACTTTAATAAGATTTATGACTCCAAATGGATCGATTTAATTTCGACTGAAAACGATGGATTTCATAGATTAATGGGACTAATTTAGGACATTACGAAACGTCACACCTGAATGTATGGGCTGATTTGGACTAAAAATTTGCGGGGCTAATTGTAACTATTTAGACCTAGATAAAAAATAAAATTTGGCTAAAACTTGACCAAGGCATGAGATAAAAATGGGCTATATATATGTAGTATATTATTAAGTTATAGTAGCATATCATAAGTATTCTCTTTAAAACAACTTTCTGTACTAAAATATGTATATATTGTCAAAAACTATTTTGGATGCAGTTATGTAGTGTCCTACTTAGGCTAAGAGTCCTCGGGTATTAGCCTAAGTGTTCTAGTCCGACACCTCAAATGCCCAATTTTGGGCAAATTTTTACCACTTTTGATTCTTGAAATGCGCTATTTTTGCATGAATGACTAATGTTTATTTGCAGAAATATTAAACAGAAACTATTTTTTTCAGAAACCAATTTATATCTATATAAACATATTGCTAGAACCAGTAGGTAAACCGTAATTGAGCAGATGCTTAATACCGAGATGCCTAACACTTTCCTCAGGGGATCACTAGGACCCTTACCAAGACTCTGTGCAGATTAGGTTTCTTTTAAAATTATCATAAAATAATTGTTTTAAATGAACCATTTTCGACTCGATTTTTCTTAATTTCCTAAAAATTAGGTGGCGACTCTAAAATAAGTCCATTTAGAGCACCGTTAAGTTGAAGTAGATTTTTCCTTTTTCCCGGTACGATTGATAATCGTACTTCCCCGGGACACTTCCCTCTTTAAATGAGGCAAGTGCAAATACGAATCGAAAAAAATGTGGCACGCTACAGATGGCGACTCTGCTGGGTACTTTCTAAGGTTCTAACCATAAGGGTTCAAATTTTTTGTGTGTTTGTATGATGTAAATTGTTTAAGTGATATAAATTGTTTATATGTTTAAATTTTCGCAAAATATAACTGTCATTCATGCATGCATACTCCGCCACTCCTGGCATTTACTTTATATTTTTTCAAAGGATGACGACGCGGGATGAACTGTGGTCATACCTTCACTAAAAAACCTTTAATATTTTCTCTGGAGGTCTCTAAGGTCGAGTAGGTATGCGGTCATCCCACAGCCTTAGAGAACCCACCCCTAGCTTGTCCGCTTGGGTAACCTATGTCATTCGTTTGAAAATCACTCTAGAATAATTAGCATAGAGCAAAGCCAAATCCTTACTGATATAGCGCATACTGACCATAGACCGGTTTGGGAATCTCAGACCTACCTGAATCATTTAGGAAAGACACCCTACTGTGTTCAGATGGTGTAAAAGCCTGAAAACACTACATCCTACTATTTGCTATTTGGAAGCATTATTATGCTATGTGTGAAATAAATTACTGTTCCTGGGGGAGGGGAACTAACAGTGTTTTGTCTTGCAGATCTCTCATGATGTGCAGTTTGACATAGTTGTGGGCCCACCACCATTTTTAGTGATATGGTGGAAAGAATCGATTAATGATCAGAAGAAAAAGGTAAAGAGTTATATAGGGCATCTACCTTCGTTGATGGATATGACTGGGGATCTGGGTCTGCTAGAGATCATTACTGGTTACTGGGACAACGATAGAATGGTATTCAGATTTGGAGAAATAGAGATAACTCCCACTCTAGAAGAAATTAGAGATGTTTTGTAAAGCGTAGGAAGTGCTAACGGATCCAAAAAGAAATTAGCCGAAAACATCCTTATCCCTCAGAAACCCACCCCAAAAGAAATCAAAGACATGTTTGCTATCAACAAAGCTGATTGGGCACAGGGACCCACTATAGCCTTTAGAGAGTTATATGGGAGGTATTCATCCAAACAGGGGTGTTACACCTTGGGAAATTCCCCATTAGCGTATAGTGAATAGGCTAGTGAAGAGCAAGACGTATACGATGTTTCAATAAGTAAGAAGTAGCCTTTGATGATCCTAATTGAGATTCAAGACATTTAACGAAAAAGAAGAAGGTTATCAAGGAAAGCAAAGGATATGTTGCATGTTGGGTAAGCATTTTGGGCGACGAGTTAATGATGGCATAATGAAATCTTAGAGAAGAGTAATCACGTCCCTTAGATTGGTATTGAGGTGTTAAACAACTGTCAAGAAGGTTCCATAAGGATTGGAGATCAAACGAGTCGACGGGAATGAAATCGGAACAGCAGGGCATTATATGGCCAAACATACTGGCTGTATGTTAGGCCGTATAATTAGCCAAGAGGGGCATCACTCACTGGACCAAACATACGGCCAAACATACGGCCCGTATAAATTGTACGGACCGTATGTTGGTCCTTATATGTTGGTCGGGACTGATTTAAAGAATTAATAGAAGGACCTCCCCTCATTAATTCATTTAATTTTTCCACTCTCCTCTCTTCAATAAACCACTAAAACACTCTCCATTATTCATCCACAAGAAATCAAGGGAAAACCATGAACAACTATACCAAATCCACAAAATCAAGTGTATGAAATCTAACAAAAGTTCATCTACACCAAGAAAACTCAAGGGAAGTGAGTTAGGGTTTTGGTGCAAGAAGAAAAGTTCCAATCAAGGGTTGTTCATCCATCATCTAAAGTGAGTTTTATGATCATTCTTGGTTGGTTAAGGTATTGAAAGTTAAAAACACTTGGATTGTAGAAAGATATAGGAAATGGGTCATGAATGTGTGAATAGTGACATTGTTGGGTAAAAGGATTGGATTGAATCATGGTTATTGGTATATTGTGATTGTAAATATGTTATGAATGAAATTTAGAACATGGAATAAGTATTATATGTGAGAAAATGCGATAATGAATTATGACCATGATTATGGAGAAATTGTAGTGAAATGGCGAAATGCGAATAGTGTAGATGAAGGATGATTGTTGTCTATTATATTGTGAGTGTTGTAAAGAATGTTTGGAAGGTGATATAGAATATGGGGAAAGTAGTATAAACAAATGAAATGCTGCCCGATTTTCCCTAGAAATAGTAACACGTTCTTATAGTCGATTAGCTAATGTTCATGCGACTTCTCTAGAAGGTAGAGACGTGGGCATCGAAGGAGAACAAGCAAGCGATAGATTAGTTAAACGTAAAAAGGTATGTGAGGCTAGTCCTTTCTTTCTATGGCATGAATCCTATAGAATGACTTTTCTTTCCGCTTCATGATTCTCCTACATTCCGAAAAACGATGAGTCTATGTTCATGAATAGCTATATGAGATAAGAGATACGTTATGAGCCTAATAATGATGATGATGAGCTTGAGCCTAAATATTCTATAGTTAATGATGTCGTTTGTTGTATACACTATTTCCTTCCAGGTGAGGCAGAATACTCATAGACGTTCCATAATGGAATCGGGGGTTCACGACCTTATGTCACCCCGATAGAGTATAATTTTCTTAAGTTTCCAGTCATGCATCATGATAATAGTATGATGAGATTATGATAAGTCTAAGATATGTACATGATGTTATCACACCGCACCTATATGGCCGGGCAGACACCGCTAAGGCGGGCAGCGTATACACCATGTCTAGATGGCATGGGCAGACACCACTAGTGGGTGGCGTGAGATGGTACCCCGGATGCGGGAGGCCTGGACGCAGGGTAATGATTATCACACCATACCCATATGGTCGGGCAGCTTGTACATTTATGCATACATGATATGATGATTATTATGAGTAAGCCAGTATGTGCTATTTCTTTTATAAGTAGACAGTCATATACAGTTGCTCCTTATTGATGCTTCCTTTATCTCATTGATGTATTGTTGATATTTATACCTCTCATACTCAGTACAATGTTCGTACTGACGTCCGTTTTCTTTGGACGCTGTGTTCATGCCCACAGGTAGACAGGGAGGTGATCTTGATCCAGACTCATAGGAGCTAGTAGCTGATTTGAGAGCGCCCCATTATTCCGGAGGTGCCTTGATTATTCTTTCGTGTACATATGTATATTTTGGGCACGACGGGGTCCTGTCCTGTCCTTGTGTCTAGTACTCTAGTAGAGGCTCGTAGGTACGCAGTGTGGGTTACATGGTCTCATAAGGTCACTACTGTATATATATATATAAATATATATTATTTTGCTGGCCGAAAGGCTTATGTAGACAAAAGTATTTATGTTCTCAAATGAAAAATGATTTTCTTATGATTGGAGTATGAATTTGATAAAAGGACGTTTAATAAGTATGATGAGTAGTACAACGAGAGGTGCTCGGTGGTTAGCACCGGGTACCCGTCACGGCCCCTAGTCGGGTCATGAAAAAAGTGGTATCAGAGCTGTTCAGTCCTAGGAAGTGTCTACGAGGCGTGTCTAGTAAAGTCTAGTTTATGGTGTGTTGCGCGCCACACTAATAAACAAAAGGCTACAAGGCATCTAGGAAAAAAGGACCATTTTTCATCTTAAGAGATCGTGCGATAGAGCCATGTTATAAGATTTTTTCCTCCCTAATAGTGTGCTATGATTTCAGAAATGCCGCTAAAGGCAAATGCTACAGCCGCCCAGAAGGGCAAGACTACAACGAAAAGACGGGTAGAAAAAGAGCCTCCGATGAATGTAGAAGAGGACGAATCACATAATGAGGCCCCATCTAATATTTCCTCCACCCCGCCCAATGTAGAAGAACAAGGAGGAACTTCAGCTCCAGTTCCTCCACCGGTTGCTTTGGGTCAACAAGTGACCGAGGCCATTCATCTATTGACACAGTTGGTTGCCGCCCAGACACAGCGGCAGAATGTGAGTTCAAGTGATCAGGCAGCTAGTACCAGAGCCCATGATTTTATGAGTTTGAATCCTCCGAAGTTTTTCGGGTCAAAGCCAGATGAAGACCTGCAAGGTTTTATTGATGAGATGCTGAGAACATTGAGAAGATATGACCCGACTATGGTGGCCGATATGGGAGATAGAGTGCATTGCTTTGTGAGTGGCTTGGGGCCACATTTGTTCAAGGATTTTTTGACGGCTTCTTTGCAAGACGAGATGGATATTTCCCGAATACAAGCCCATGCCCAGAACTTAGAGGGACGATAGCAACCACAAAGAGGTGATCGTGATATCGATAGAAGGCAAAGCAAGAGGGCCAGATCTATGGGGGCAGACAGTGATTATAGAGGGGGATCAAGGTCAACATATTCCAGACACTCAGGCCGGTCGGTGACTAGCGCACCTCTACGATTTATAGGTGGGATATTTGGTTGCTCCTTTCGTTCAGGACAGGGTCAGAGTTCGATGGCCTTAGATTCTCAGTTCAGGGAAGATTATAGTTAGAGGAGACCCCCAGTACCGCGATGCATCCAGTACGGTAGATTGCATTCCGGATAGTGTCGTCAAGGTTCAGATGCTTGTTATGCCTGTGGCCAGGTTGGGCACATGATGCGAAATTGCCCGTCATGAGTGGTATAATTGGGGTTCAGCCCACAGGATCAGTGGCTGGTTCAACTTCAGTACGCCCGGTAGGGCAGACTCCGTAAATGTCAGCAGGTCGAGGTAGAGGCAGAGGGGGAGCATCTACTTCAGGTGCCACTCAGCCCCGTGTGTGTCACGACCCAACCCCGTAGGCCGTGACTGGTGCTCGAACTGGGCACCCGTATACCAACTTGTTACATATAACATTAAACTGAAACTACGACAATACGGAAACTTATAAAGGAACTCCAAAGTTCGTAACATCGTCATATATATATTTCCAGATCAACTGTCTCCTGAGGAGTCACAACTAATCATATCATGAAATAATACGCAAGCCAACAAGGCTGCCATCACATATCAATATCATATGCAAGCCGACAGGGCTGCCACTATAGACAAACATCATACCACAGCACATCGTATAGACACAGCTGAAAAGAACTCATACACAACCCAGACAAATGTCTACAGACCTCTAAGAGTACAAATAGCGAAATATGACGAGACAGGGCCCCGTCGTACCCCTGGATAAACATACATATATATCATAAGATCTGTACCAAAAGTCTAAACTCCAGAACAACGGAGCTCTCCAAGACAGCTGAATAGAAGTCCTATGCTGAAGAGTCACCAAACCGACTATCTGTAGCTGCGGGCATGAAACGCAGCCCCCCGAAGAAAGAGGGTCAGTACGGAATATGTACTGAGTATATAAAGCATGAAATACAGTAAAAAAGATCATAACTGAAATAAGGAGTACAGAAAACAAGTACAATGTCTAGAATACCAAAACACTTGCCTTTGAAACATAAATCATGCATGTCAACACCATATATCATATACATATATACCGTACCCGGCCCTCTAGTGAGGGACTCGGTGAATAAAGTCATCATATGCCCTCCTGGCCGCCATAACATGTCATCATATCATCATATCATCATATCATCATATATATATATATATATATATATATATATATATATACCGTACTCGGCCCTTTAGTAAGGGACTCGGTAAATAAAGTCGTGTACACGTATACCGTGCCCGGCCCATCATGGGACTCGGTGCCATAATCATGACATTATATACATATACCGTACCCGTCCCTCTAGTAAGGGACTCGGTGAATAATGCAGCGACACTGTGCACGATAACATACCCGGCTCGGGACTCGGTGAAAGACATATTGAGGCATGCACGAGCAGAGTAGTGAGAAACTATATGCAATTTAAAACATTTTCAAAGACTTAGTAGAATAATCAACACGAATTACCATTTGAAAATCAGGACAATAGTCGTATCAAATACCTTTCGACTGTCACTCGGAACATATCAAACATCCCTTGAATGTCATCATAAGTATATCACAAAGCCTTAAGGATCCTAGTCATATGTCACTATAGTATGAAACACCTTATAGAAGTCCAATCACTAGTTATCATAGTGTTCCTAAGAATAGGAACGGATGTATATCGACTATTAACCAACGTACAGAAAACTGAAGAAGGAGGCTCAATCACTTGAGAATTGTAACATCAAGAAGTGAATAAGAATCATAAATATCACTCAAAGCTTATGAATGGAATTACCCCAAAGTTAATATCATTCATCACTTAAATCTAAGACATGCCAAAAGAAAGAAGGGACAGTTTCACATACCTGTTAGCGACTATTCGTGAATCCTTTCGCCTCGTCGCCCTTTTAGCCTATTTATATAAGAGTAACGTTATCGTTAGTACTATATTTTCTAGTTCACAAATATATAGCCCATTTCTTATAGAACCTATATTTCAGCTTATATATTCCCGTTTAGAGTTTTTGTTAGCTAGGGACTTAACGAAAATCGGGCAGCATTTCCCCTATATATTCGCCTAACCCGAATTTCTAATTGTCCTCCTGTCAACACAGAAATACCAACAACAATGATATACACATAAAATTCTTACAATTCTTCCCATAACAATTCTAACAACCCAACAATTTCTCTTAATCCATTTCAACCCACAATTTCCTATAACATCGATTTGATGCATTTTCTTAATTCCAATTTCGTCCAATGCAATTCTAATAATTCCATTACAATACTATCAACACAATTACATCCTAAAACAAGAAAATCATACCTTAATTTGCTCGGACGAATTTCTACTCTTAATTGCTCAAATTTCGCAATTTTTCTTCTCCGACTTAAAACCCAATTCACGTTGCAACTCCTTGAACACCTTCAATTACTTAAAATTCAAGCTTCCACACTCCCACTTGCTCAAAACCATTCTCGGCCAGCCATGGTTATGGCCGAGCGGTTGCTTGCCTTTCTTAGAATTTTGTTTTTGTTCTTTTACTAATTCAACATGAAATGTTACCTTTGTGAATCATCTTTTCACTTATATACCTTTTTCTTGGTCCCTACACGTATCACCTAATGTGTCATCTAATTGTGCTTTGTTGTTTTTTCTTTTCCTTTTTTTTAATAATCGGGTGGGGCCCAACAAAGTAATTAACTTTAATTAATTTAATTAATTAATTACTAATTCCCACTTAATAATCTAATCACAATTAATTAATTCCTAATCTCCAATAATAATTTTTTTTTACACTAAATAGGATTTATAAACAATTGGTTCTAATTTAGAAATTTAAAAGTTTAGGGTTTCTACTTTTTGTCCGAAAATGATTCTGCCTTTAACTTGAGTCGATTGCTTGCGAATAATTCGACGTATAAATATATGGGGTATAACATCCTTCCCCCCTTTAGGACATTCGTCCTCGAATGTTAAACTGGCCCTGAACTCCCAATACTTTCTCAGGTGTTCTATTAGTTAATTATGCCCTTCACACACTCCTTCCGTTTGTCGACTCGTTTTAGTTCATTATAACGCCTTCCAGGTATTTACATAGTCATTCCGGTAATATCTCTCCTTTCTGTTGCTTCTCACGGTAATTATTTTTTTGTCGTTGTCTTTGCTCTCCTCTTTATTTCGCAGTCGGTTTTCAGTTGTATTTTGAGCTGTTCTACTGAAGTTTTACTGTTTCTCTTATATGCATACTGTTCAGTTGTACTGTCATCGATTGATTCAGACTTGTACTCATGGTGCATGTAGTCATGACTCGACTCTTTCTTTTTCTATAGTTACTCCCTTAAGATGATGTATCGTTCACTTCACTTTACCTTCTTATCTTTAAACAAGATCTTGTAACGCGCAGACATCCCTCATCGGTTTATTAGATTTTGCAATTCTTAGAGTATTTCATACCTCCGACACTTGTAGACATTCACAGACTTTACGGATAAGATGAAATTTCCCAGAGTGTAATATTATTCTACTCCGATAACCTTGGTTTGCTCTGCTGTTATAGTCCGTATTCTAGAATCTTCGGCATCATGTGTCACTTTCTAACTTTCTTTCAAAGGTTTTTAGCTATCACTTGATTTTACTTCTTGATCTCGATCTTTAGGGTTGGCTAACAAATAGCGCTAGGGTCCCCTCATTTTATAACTTTACAGTCATCCAGTAACCAGTAACCCGCTTGTTCTGATTGTCTCGGTTAAGTCATTTCGTAATTTCCTTTACCTTAACTGGCAATACTTTAGGCATATTATCTCGTGTCGTTTCTTTATTTTGTTGACTCACACTCTTCTATTGCCCCGTTACTCAAATTTGCTCTTAGCTCTTTTATCACACATCCTATTGCAATCTTTTCAGGAGCATATGTAGATGCTAAAATCAGCCCAGAACATACCTTAGCGTCACTACGCTAGCCTTTATGCAAACCCTATGTTCTTCCCTTATCTCTTTCAATTGATGTCAAGGCTCAACTATGGCTTTTGCCCTCAGTACTAATTATATCTCTGTAGTTTTACCTCAAATCATCTTACACCTTTCTTTGATGTATCCAAAATATCGCAACCGCATTGTTGTTACTGAATTCTTACTCTTCTTATCAAGTACTCGCTTGGTCTCATTCTTAGCATACAAATATTCGTAAGTTGCATAACTATTCGTGTACAATTTGTACAAAGTGCATCCAATCTTAGTCATAGTTTTTCCTTCTCCTAGCTTATTCTGCTCTACATATCTTATTGTACTAACACTCACTTGCTGTCTATTTCACCATACTCCTTTCCATTCCTCTATTCACCATTTGGTTTTCTCATATCCTTCTATAGGAGAGATTTCCTATCCTTTCTCCTTTGCTACTTATGTGTCACAATATCATTAGCCAATAACTCCGTTGTCACCATCTTAACCTCTAATCTAGTATAGCCTTGCTATCCTTTATAATATCCTTTTAAGTTACTTGTTACCATTCTCTTGTCATATTATTCCTTTTTATAAGCATCCACCTTCTGATGTCATATTATCCAAAGTTTGTACCAATAATTCTCAGCACTGTCTCAAATACCATCTTGGCTTCTATCCGTTTGTCGCTGCCTTTCAGATCTCACTAACTTGTTTCAGCATGGGATCTCATTTGAAGTTTAAGTATTCACATTAAACGTGTTGCAGTATTAGTTGATTTCTGTTACACCTCGGAAGTTTCTCCGTACTTGTATGATGAGTGGAATGATGAAAAGCAGAGTGAATGGTGTTTTGTTAAGTCGGGAATGGCTAATTAAGAATTTTTGGAAATAAGAAAGTCGCGGAAAATTTTTCAGCCAGTGGTCGTATATGGCACTATACGGCCCGTAAAGTGATTTACGGACCGTATAGTGCAATCGTCCTCCAGCTAGTCAAAAATCCCAACTTTCTGTAAATGTTGAATATGGTTAAATACAACCCAGTTTATGGCCCGTAAATTGGTTTATGGACCGTAAACCAGGTCGTAAACTACCATGTCCATCAGCCAAAACTTTCAGTCTTTGAAATGATTAAATACGACCACAGTGGCCGGACCGTAAATCAAAATACGGTCCGTATATGGTGGTTTACGACCACTGTTCATCCCGACAAGTTTTCATTAAAGATCAGATTTTGAATTATTAAAAGGGAACTTAATCCCATTTCACGTCATTTTTCATCCAACACTACAAGAAAACTCTAGAGTGTTCTTCAACACTTCAACTCTAAGAATAGCAAGAAAATCCAAGGAAACCTAAGATTATCAACACCAAATTCATGAGAATAAGTGTAAGAACACATCAAAGGATCTTCTAAGTCAGGAAATTCCCAAGAAGGTGGAACTAGGGTTTTGGCTAATTGAAGTATTTCAACTTAAGGATTGTTCAACCATCCTCCAAGGTAAGTTTTATGATTATTCGATATTATTTGAAGTATTGGAAAGCTTAGACACTTGAAATGTAGAAGAACATAGAAATGGGTCATTATTGAGTGAATAGTGACATAAATGAATGATAGTGGAATCGAACTATGAATATTGAAGTGTTGTGAGTACTAATACGTTATAAATGACGTTTATATCATGAAACAAGCATTAAATGCATGAAAACGCAAGGATGAGCTAGAAGTAGAAATAAGGGAAAATTGGAGGAAAATGGTGGATTTTGCCAAACGCACGTAAATGACGATTGTCGATTATGATATTGCGAATAATATTATGAATATTGGGAGTTGATATAGAACGTGAGAAAAGTAATATGAGCAAAGGAAACGTTGTCTGACTTCACCTAGAATTAGCGACACGTTCTTATAGTCAGTTACTATTGTTGATACGAATTCTCTTATGAAGGTAACGACGTGATATCGACGGAGAACAAGTGAGCGATATCTTAGCTAAACGACCAAGGTATGTGAGGCTAGTCCTTCTTTCTAAAGGCACGAATATTTTAACTTGAATCCCTATTTCTTTCGTGAGTTCTTACATTCTAAGAAGTTAAAAGCTTATACTTATGAATGTCTATATGAGATAAGTTATACGATATGATGACACTAGAATGATGATGATGTTATTCCTTGCCTACACTCACCTTATGTACTAGTCCTTTCAAGGTGAGGCAGAATGTCCATGATGGTTCTATAATGTAATCGGGGGATCACGACCTTACGTCACCCCGATAGAGTAAAGTTGATCATGAGTCATATATACGCATTATGATAAGATAAGTATTTTGTGATAAGCATATTACTTTGAGCATTTACATTGAGCATGTCATGAGCATTTCACACCGGGCCTAGTTGGCCGGGCAGACACCGCTTCTGCGGGCGGCGATACGGATACACCATGACCTACGGGCATGGGCAGACACCACTAGTGGGCGGCATGAGATGGTACCCCGAACGCGGGAGGCCTGGACGCGGGCTAATATTATTGATTATCACACCGTTCCGACATGGACGGGCAGCTTGCATATGATGCATACATGTTATGATGACGAGTAAGACAGCATGCATTATTTCATGTATGATTATCAGTCAGATTCAGTTGTCTCATATTGATGTTATCCTGATATTACTGATGTTTCCTTTCATTATGTACGCCTCTCATACTCGGTACAATATTCATACTGATGTCCTTTCTTCGGACGCTGTGTTCATGCCCATGGGTAGACAGGGAGGAGAGCTTGGCCCAGGTCCTCAGTAGCTGCCAGCTGTTAGATAGCACTCCATTGTTCGGAGGTGCTTATGGCTATTCTTTTGATGTACATTCATATATGCATATTTTGGGCATGACGGAGTCTTGTTCCGTCCATGTATTCATTTTGTTAGTAGAGGCTCGTAGATACGCTGTGTGGGTTAGATGGTCTCACAAGATGTTTTCATATGTATGTATGTTATTTTGATGGCCAAGGGGGAAAATGTATATAAAGTATTATATTTTGATTAAATATGATTTTCCTACAATTGGTATGTAAAATTGATAAAAGAGTATTAAATGAGCAAGATAAGTAGTAGAGTGAGCGGTGCTCGGTAACTAGCTCCGGGTACCCGTCGTGGCCCCTAGCTGGATCATGACAAAAGTTGTATCAGAGCATTTCGCCCTAGGAAGTGTTTACGAGCCGTGTCTAGTAGAGTCTTGTTTATGGTGTGTTGCGCGCCACGCTAATAAACAAGAGGCTACAGGACATTTAGGAAAATGACCATCTTTCTTCTCATGAGATCGTGCGATAGAGCCATGTCTAGGATTATATCATTCCTAAAAGTGCGTTATGGTTTCAGAAAATGCCGCCGAAAGGAAAAGCTACAGCTGCCCAGAAAGGCAAAGCTTCGACAAAGAGGCAGGCGGAAATAGAGCCTCCAGCAAATGTAGAGGAAAGTGAATCGCAAAGTGAGGTCGTGCCCAATGTAGAAGAGCAGGGAGGAGCCTCAGCTCCGATTCGTCCACCGGGTGCTTCGGGTCAACAAGTGTCCGAGGCCATACATTTATTGATGCAGTTGGTTGCCGCTCAGGCACAACGACAGAATGCGGGCCCAAGTGATCATTCAGCTAGAACAAGAGCCCGTGATTTTCTTACTCTAAATCCTCCAGAATTTTTCGAGTCGAAGCCGGATGAGGACCCACAAGGTTTTATCGATGAAATGCTGAGGACGTTAACACTTATGCATGCTTCTGAGACTGAATCTGTAGAGTTGGCCTCATATAGACTTCGCGACGTGGCGGTACTATGGTATAAGAATTGGGTGATAACAAGAGGGGAGAATGCACCACCTCCCGTGTGGCAAGAGTTTGTAGATTCCTTTATTCGTCACTACTTGCCACCTGAAGTCCGCCGAGCTCGAGCGGACAAGTTCTTGAATTTGAAATAAGGAAGCATGAGTGCCCGAGAGTATAGTATGCAATTCAACTCATTGGCCCGGTATGCTCCGACTATGGTGACTGACATGGGGGACCGAGTCTATAGATTTGTGAGTAGTTTAGGACCAAACTTGTTCAGAGATTGCCTGACAGCCTCTTTGCAAGACGGGATGGATATTTCCCGGATACAGGGCCATGCTCAGAACCTCGAGGAACGACAACGACAGTAGAGAAGTGATCTTGAGGGTGACAGAAGACAAGGTAAGAGGGCTAGATGTATGGGGGAGAGCAGTGAGTACCGAGGGGGACCGAGACAGACATATTCTAGGCACTCAGGTCAGTCAGTGACTAGTGCAGCTCCTATATTCTCAGATAGGAGGGTTGACCGTTCTTTTCAGTTAGGCCAGGGGCAGAGTTCGAAGGCCTCGGATTCGCAGTCTAGGGGGACTTTAGCCAGAGGATACCTCCAGTACCGCGGTGTAGCCAGTGTGGCAAACTATATTCCGGACAGTGTCGTCAGGGTTCGGATGCTTGTTATGCTTGCGGGCAAGTTGGTCACATGATGAGAGATTTCCTCTCAGCGAGAGAGAGCTGGGACTCAGCCTACAGGTTCAGCAGCGGGTTCTTCTTCAGCACGCCCGATAGCACAGACTCCTCAGACTACAGCAGGTAGGGGCAGAGGTAGAGGGGGAGCATCTACTTCAGGTGCTGTTCAGCCCCGTGTGTATGCTTTAGCTGGGCGACAGGATCTTGAGTCTTCCCCAGATGTTGTCACAGGTACTTTGACTATATTTTTCCGTGACGTATATGCTCTGATTGATCCAGGTTCTACCTTCTCATATATTACTCCGTATATCGCTGATTGTGTTGCGGTAAGACCTGAGCCAATTAAACCTTTCGAGGTATTCACTCCGGTTGGTGATCCTGTAATAGCGAGGAAAGTATATCAGAACTGTGTAGTCATTATAGGTGATCGTCAGACAAGGGCTGATCTAATTGAACTTGAGATGATAGATTTTGACGTAATTATGGGTATGGACTGGTTGGCATCATGCTATGCTAATGTTTGTTGCCGGACAAAGGTAGTTCGATTCTAATTTCCGGGAGAGCCCATACTCGAGTGGAAGGGTAATACAGTTTCCCCAAAGGGTAGGTTTATTTCCTACCTTAAGGCGAGAAATATGATAGCCAAGGGTTATATTTGTCATCTAGTTCGGGTTTATGACACGGAAGCGGAAGTGCCAGCTTTCCAGTCTGTCCCGGTAGTGAATGAATTCCCATATGTGTTTCCCGACGAGTTACCAGGCCTTCCTCCAAAAATGGAGATCGGCTTTGCTATTGATGTACTACCAGACACCGAGCCTATTTCTATTCCTCCATATCGAATGGCTCCAGCAGAACTGAAGGAGCTAAAAGCACAGCTAAAAGATTTACTTGAGAAGGGGTTTATAAGGCCTAGTTCCTCGCCATGGGGAGCACCAGTCCTGTTCGTAAGGAAGAAAGACGGATCTCTACGAATGTGCATCGAATACAGGCAGTTGAACAAGGTGACAATAAAGAATAAATACCCTCTTCCTAGAATTGATGACTTGTTCGATCAATTGCAAGGTGCTAAATAGTTCTCCAAGATAGATCTGAGATCGGGTTATCATCAGGTGAGAATTAGGGAAGCAGATATTCCCAAGACCGCCTTCAGGACAAGATATGGTCTCTACGAGTTTCGAGTAATGTCGTTCGGGTTGACGAATGCCCCGGCGGTGTTCATGAATTTAATGAATAATGTGTTCAGGCCATTTTTGGATCTCTTTGTGATAGTGTTCATCGACGATATTTTGGTGTACTCTCGCACAGAGTCAGAACATGTAGATCATCTAAGAATTTTTCTTGGCGTTCTTTGAGATCGGGAATTGTATGCAAAGTTTTCGAAGTGAGAGTTTTGGCTAAACTCAGTGGCATTTCTAGGTCATATTATTTCAGATAATGGTATCCGAGTCGACACTCAGAAAATAGAAGCTGTGAAGACTTGGCCAAGACCTACGACGCCTACAGAAGTTCGTAGTTTCCTTGGGTTAGCAGGATACTATAGAAGATTTGTAGAGGGCTTCTCATCTATTTCAGCCCCATTGACAAAGTTAACCTAGAAGTCGGCTAAATTCCAGTGGAGTGATGCCTGTGAGCGAAGCTTCCAAGAGCTGAAAAACAGGTTGACCTCAGCACCAGTGCTAACACTTCCAGAAGGATCAGATGGCTATGTAGTGTATTGTGATGCCTCCGGTGTGGGATTAGGATGTGTATTGATACAGAATGGGAAAGTTATTGCATATGCTTCGAGACAGTTGCGAAAACATGAACAAAATTACCCCACTCATGATCTTGAGCTAGCTGCGGTCATTCATGCAATGAAAATATAGAGACACTTCTTATATGGTGTGCACGTGGACATCTATACGGATCACAAAAGCCTTCAATATATTTTCAAACAGAAGGAGTTGAACCTGCGGCAAAGGAGATGGTTAGAATTACTGAAGGATTATGATGTGAACATTCTATATCATCCAGGGAAGGCGAATATAGTAGCAGATGCACTTAGCCGCTGATCGATGGGTAGTTTATGTGGAGTTCCTTCGGAAAAGCGAGAAATGGTTCGTGAAGTCCATCGGTTAGCAAGTCTCGACGTACAGCCCATTGATTCAGGAGATGCAGGTATTAGCGTCAGTGACCCCACGGTTTCATCATTGAATCTAGAAGTGAAGGAATGACAATATGAAGATCCTCGGTTAAGCCACTATCGAGATCTATCTCAGGAAAAGGAAGAGTCTCCATTCGAAGTTTCCATAGAAGGGGTTCTTAGATATCGAGGCCGGCTATGTGTACTGAATGTGGCAAACTTGCGTCAACGGATTTTAGAGGAAGCACATTATTCCCGGTATTCTATTCATCCAGGTGCAACCAAGATGTACCACGATCTCAAATTGGTATACTGGTGGGATGGCATGAAGCGAGACATAGCAGAATTTGTAGCACAGTGTCCGAATTGCCAGCAAGTGAAGGCCGAGCATCAAAAGCCAGGAGGGTTATTGCAAGCAATGGAAATTCCTACGTGGAAATAGGAAGAAATTAACATGGATTTTGTGGTAGGATTACCCCGTACGCGAGGGAAGTATGATTCTATATGGGTTATCGTGGATAGACTCACGAAAGCAGCTCATTTTCTCCCCGTTAGAACCACATATTCAGCGGAAGATTATGCTAAATTGTATCTCAAGGAGATTGTACGACTTCACGGTATTCCTTTGGCTATTATCACAGACAGAGGGGCACAGATCACAGCCAAGTTCTGGAAGTCCTTTCAAGAAGGTCTAGGTACCCAAGTTAAGCTCAGTACGGCGTTCCATCCGCAGACTGACGGACAAGCCGAGAGCACTATTCAGACCTTAGAAGATATGCTACGGGCATGTGTATTGGACTTTGGCAGTAGTTGGGATGAGCATTTACCTTTTATTGAATTTGCCTATAATAACAGCTATCATTCCAGCATTCAAATGACCCCGTATGAAGCCTTATATGGAAGAAAATGCAGATCTCCAATTGGATGGTTTGAAACCGGAGAAGTACAATTGATAGGCCCCGACTTGATCCAGCAAGCAGTTAAAAAGGTTAAAGTTATTCGAGACCGACTGTTAACAGCTCAAAGTCGCCAAAAGTCTTATGCAGATAATCGCCGATGAGATTTGGAATTTCAAGTGGGCGATTGGGTGTTCCTGAAGGTATCGCCGATGAAGGGAGTGATGAGATTTGGCAAGAAGGGAAAGCTATGTCCCAGATATATCGGACCCTACCAAATCATTCGCAAGGTGGGTCGAGTAGCCTATAAATTGGACTTGCCTTCAGAGCTCGAATCCGTGCATCCAGTATTCCATGTTTCGATGCTCTGCAAGTGTATTGGAGACCCAACAAGAATAGTTCCGATTGATGATGTGCAAGTAACAGAGAATCTAACATACGAGGAAATGCCCATTGCCATTTTGGATAGACAAGTACGAAGGCTTCAGAATAAAGAGGTCGCTTCAGTTAAAGTTCTATGGCGGAACAATAATCGGGAAGAAATGACTTGGGAAACGGAGGAGATGATGAAATCTATGTACCCCTATTTGTTCCAATCCCCAGAAGAGATTCAAGATGAGACGTCGATGGTGTAAGGTATGTATGTTTTAGTTTTATGTTTTTGGTCGTGTGTGGCCATAAATGTGTTGATATTGTGATATAGCCCTGTGAGGCGAAGATATTGTGCGTTGTTGTAATGGAAAGGTAGTATCCAATTTACAAAGGAAACTCTGGCAAAAATTTTCCAGAATCCCCGAGTGTCGAACATTCGAGGACGAATGTTCCAAAAGGGGGGAAGAATGTTACACCTCGGAAGTTTATCCGTACTTGTATGATGAGTGGAATGATGAAAAGCTGAGTGAATGTTATTTTGTTAAGTCGGGAATGGCTAATTAAGAATTTTTGGAAATAAGAAAGTCGCGGAAAAATTTTCAGCCAGTGGTCGTACATGGCACTATACGGCCCGTAAAGTGATTTACGGACCGTATAGTGCAATCATCCTCCAGCTGGTAAAAAATCCCAACTTTCTGTAAATGTTGAATATGTATAAATACGACCCAGTTTACGGCCCGTAAACTGGTTTACGGACCGTAAACCAGGTCGTAAACTACCATGTCCATCAGCCAAAACTTTCTGTCTTTGAAATGATTTATACGACCACAGTGGACGGACCGTAAATCAAAATACGGTCCGTATATGGTGGTTTACGACCACTGTTCATCCCGACAAGTTTTCATTAAAGATCAGATTTTGAATTATTAAAAGGGAACTTAATCCCATTTCACGTCATTTTTCATCCAACACTTCAAGAAAACTCTAGAGTGTTCTTCAACTCTAAGAATAGCAAGAAAATCCAAGGAAACCTAAGATTATCAACACCAAATTCATGAGAATAAGTGTAAGAACACATCAAAGGATCTTCTAAGTCAAGAAATTCCCAAGAAGGTGGAACTAGGGTTTTGGCTAATTGAAGTATTTCAACTTAAGGATTGTTCAACCATCCTCCAAGGTAAGTTTCATGATTATTCCATATTGTTTGAAGTATTGGAAAGCTTAGACACTTGAAATGTAGAAGAACATAGAAATGGGTCATTATTGAGTGAATAGTGACATAAATGAATGATAGTGGAATCGAACTATAAATATTGAAGTGTTGTGAGTACTAATACGTTATAAATGATGTTTATATCATGAAACAAGCATTAAATGCATGAAAACGAAAGGATGAGCTAGAAGTAGAAAGAAGAGAAAATTGGAGAAAAATGGTGGATTTTGCCAAACGCACGTAAACGACTATTGTCGATTATGATATTGCGAATAATATTATGAATATTGGGAGTTGATATAGAACGTGAGAAAAGTAGTATGAGCGAAGGAAGCGTTGTCCGACTTCTCCTAGAATTAGCGACACGTTCTTATAGTCAGTTACTAATGTTGATACGAATTCTCTTATGAAGGTAACAACGTGATATCGATCTTAGCTAAACGACCAAGGTATGTGAGGCTAGTCCTTCTTTCTAAAGGCATGAATCTTTTAACTTGAATGCCTATTTCTTTCGTGAGTTCTTACATTCTAAGAAGTTAAAATCTTATACTTATGAATGTCTATATGACATAAGTTATACGATATGATTACACTAGAATGATGATGAAGTTATTCCTTGCCTACACTCACCTTATGTACTAGTCCTTTCAAGGTGAGGCAGAATGTCCATGATGGTTCCATAATGTAATCGGGGGATCACGACCTTACGTCACCCCGATAGAGTAAAGGTGATCATGAGTCATATATACGCATTATGATAAGATAAGTATTTTGTGATAAGCATATTACTATGAGAATTTACATTAAGCATTTCATGAGCATTTCACACCGGGCCTAGTTGGCCGGGCAGACACCGTTTCGGCGGGCGGCGATACGGATACACCACGACCTACGGGCGTGGACAGACACCACTAATGGGCGGCATGAGATGGTACCCCGGACGCGGGAGGCCTGGACGCGGGCTAATATTATTGATTATCACACCGTTCCGACATGGACGGGCAGCTTGCATATGATGCATACATGTTATGATGATGAGTAAGACAGCATGCATTACTTCATGTATGATTATCAGTCAGATTCAGTTGTCTCATATTGATGTTATCCTCATATTACTGATGTTTCCTTTCATTATGTACGCCTCTCATACTCGGTACAATATTCGTACTGACGTCCTTTCTTCGGACGCTTTGTTCATGCCCACAGGTAGACAGGGAGGAGAGCTTGGCCCAGGTCCTCAGTAGCTGTCAGCTGTTAGATAGCACTCCATTGTTCGGAGGTACTTATGGCTAATTTTTTGATGTACATTCATATATGCATATTTTGGGCATGACAGAGTCTTGTTCCGTCCATGTATTCATTATGTTTGTAGAGGCTCGTAGATACGCAGTGTGGGTTTGATGGTCTCACAAGATGTTTTCATATGTATGTATGTTATTTTGATGGCCAAGGGGGCAAATGTATATAAAGTATTATATTTTGATTAAATATGATTTTCCTACAATTGGTATGTAAAATTGATAAAAGAGTATTAAATGAGCAAGATAAGTAGTAGAGTGAGCGGTGCTCGGTAACTAGCTCCGGGTACCCGTCGTGGCCCCTAGCTAGGTCGTGACAATTTCATCTTACACTTGCATTTCTCTCATCCGCTTCCCCCCTTTTGGGTGTACTCGCATTATTATCTATTTATATTCCACTCTATCTCCCCATTTCAAATTTTCGATTTCATATGATTCTTTTCCAATACATTTGGTATACTGCCCTATATCCATGTCTTCCTTTATATCATCTATAACTTAGATTACCCATGTATGAAACCCCCAACACAATCACGAGGCGATGAGAACTCTCGATATATAGTACAAAATCTAATCTGATGGTTGGTACTCAAGTATTGTAATTAATGTAGCAATTTATCCAAAGCCACATTCCATTCATTCCAATCAGTAATTAGCTAGTGCTTATAGTCATTTCAAATTCTCCATTCGGTAGCACTTATATTGTGATGACCAGTGTCTCAAGCTTTTTCATAACACTGTCTTTATCCCAACTGATATCGTCTGTTTCTTCTAATAAATTCACAATACATCAGTTGTTTCGCAAATCTGCAATCCTTGTCATTTAAGGATTTCACCATTTCTGTGGTGCAGTCATACACATGCAGTACTCCTTTATGCCTCCTACTTTTTTATCCTTGTTGTATACCCAACGCTAACTTCTAACTTACTCAAAATCATATCAAATTCGTCTTAATAGAGGTCTTGTCTTATCACCTTCTCGTCATACTACACCTTAAGTTCATAGCTATATATTTCCCTTTTGTCCTATACTCATGCTTAAGTAATTACGTCCGTCTTGAGTGCTTCCTTTAGTATTCCTTCCATTTCTCCAGTCTATGTCCATCTTTTATTCTGTACACGAGGATTCTTACACTACTCCTGTATACTTCAGAAAACACTACTTCTACGTAACCCCTTTCTTATTTTCATAGTATATTCTGTTCATCCCTATTTGTTCTTATCATACCAGTCATCTCTGGCATTCATTCTGTCCCATTGCTCATCTTCCTTTAGTTTGGGCTTTCAAAATTCTATCGCTTATATTACTCGTTTTCTTAGCTATACGTCATAACACATCGCTATACTGTAATCCCACTCGCTTTCTTCTTATCTTCTTCTTTCACTTAACTCATTCTCTTCCTGTGCTCGCTTCCACTTCGTTACCACTTGATCTCTATTCTGAACTTTCCCTGTAGAACTTTGTAAGTCTTTCTTGTTCATTCTACATTTGCTTTTTCCGTTTCACACTAATCACACCGTATTATTTAGTTACTTCCTTGCTAGGCTTTACTCATTTCTAGAGCAATCCTTATGGTATTCACATCACATCCTGTTCGTAATCCATCCTATAACGTAACACTTCTTAATCTTATTCGCAATTCTTACTATGTTTTAATTACATTCTGCGGACTAGGCGTACTTAACCCTTTACCCTTTCTGATCAATCATACCCTTAGTATCTCACATGTTGTCTTGTCAATATCTTCATAATTTGTCATAACTCTTCCTCCTCCATACATTTGTCTCAATCATACTACTACTCCTTTTAACTATAAACTCGTCGTAATTTACCCCTACTTATCGGTTCACTCGATACCTCAATAAAATGTCCTGTTATGAGTTGCCACCTTTTTCTAAATCATCCCTTAGTATCACAAGCCCTTCCGAATCATCCTAGCATTTCACCAACAACATATGAAATACATGATCCTAGAAAGCCCACAAGTTTAAGTTTTCCCTCCACAAATTCCATCTCAAATTAGTTGGTTAAGAACTAATAAAATGTCACCATGAAGCATTCTCCAACCATCACCAGAAGAAAACTAGAATCCGACAAGCACCACAAGACTTCTTAGTGCTTGATTGACATAGTTTACCTCCATATTTGTTCTCGGGTCGTGAGCGAACCATTTAGTTCACAAACTACTTGTTGTATGCTTTGTACTCTTCCAATAAAGTGAAACTTAATTACCGATCGTTTTTTACCTTCAACATAAGCTTCTCCTAAGGCAAAAATGCGGCTGGAAAGTATCTTGGTCCGTCCAAATGAATTCTAAACTTTGCTGCTCATATAGGCTTTTTCGAAATAAAATTTCCCAAGTAAGAATGGTGCCCCTTACAGATAACATAGAGGATATCTCTTAAAACTTTAGTCCAACATAATAAATTTCCCCTATCGGTATCAACTTTCAAGACAGGTTATGAACCTATACCTCATTCTCTTCTTTTTCCTATTTCTGGAAAAATTTGGGCAGAGTTTCCTCTGTACTTCTTACTATCCCAGAACCTGCACGCAGGAAATACCAACAATGCCTCACAGGGCCAACATATATACACATATATCATATCGTATCATAGCCACACAGGGCTCCCAACTTCAAGTAAAAGGTATAAAGGTGTCAGAACTTACCTCAAATATCGCACTTCGAGACGTACCTGATCCTTTGACGATCTGTTCTGCTATACTTTCCTATCCATCTCCTCTTTCATCCTCCAACTTAGCGTTTCACTCATGTTTCAATATTCTTACCTTATCCAACATGCCTCTTTCGCAACGTAACTTACCCGTGTACCCTGTAACTGCCAATATCATTAGTCGCTTTCTTCTGTCGATGTCGTTCTTCAACTGAAATCAAAGGTTAGTATAAGGAATTTCATTTCCTATGGCTGAGCTCTATCGCACAATCTTAGCTATGAAAGAAAGGTAACATCCTAAATGTGTCACGACCCAGCTAGGGGCCGCGACGGGTACCCGATGCTAGTTACCGAGCACCGCTCACTCTACTATTTATCTCGCTCATTTAATACTCTTTTATCAATTTCACATAACAATCGTAGAAAAATTATATATAGTCAACCATAAATACTATATATACATTTGCTTCTCGGCCATCAAAATAATATACATACATATGAAAACCTCTTGTGAGACCCTCTAACCCACACTGCGTGTCTACGAGCCTCTACTACATAATGAATACATCGACGGAACAAGACTCCGCCATGCCCAAAATATGCATATATAAATGTACACCAAAAGAATAGTCATAAGCACCTCCGAACAATGGAGTGCTATCTATCAGCGGACAACTACTGGGGATCTGGACAAAGCGCTCCTCCCTGTCTACCTGTGGGCATGTACACAGCGTCCGAAGAAAGGACGTCAGTACGAATATTGTACCGAGTGTGATAGACATATATAATGAAAGGAGACCTAAATAACATAGTGATAACATCAACAAGAAGCATCTGAATCTGACCGATAATCATAACAGAAGTAATGCATGTTGTCTTACTGATACTCATCATCATAACATGTATGCATCATATGCAAGCTGTCCGTCCATGTCGGAACGGTGTGAAAATCAATAATATTAGCCCGCGTCCAGGCCTCCCGCGTCCGGGGTACCATCTCATGCCGCCCACTAGTGGTGTCTGCCCATGCCAAAAGGTCATGGTGTATCCGTATAGCTGCCCGCCTTGGCGGTGACTGCCCGACCAACTAGGCGCGGTGTGACATGCTCATGCCATGCTTATCAAAAAATGCTCATAATAACAATATACTCCTTATAATACATGCACAAGGCTCAAGATCAACCTTACTCTATCGGGGTGACATAAGGTCGTGATCCCCCAATTCCATTATGGGACAACTATTGATACTCTGCCTCACCTTGAAGGAACTAGTACATAAGGTGAGTGGAAGCAATAATTAGCATCATCATTATACTAGCATCATCATATCGTATTCCTCATCTTATATAGACATTAAGGAGTTAGACTCTTAGCCTTTCGGACTATAGGAACTCATGAAGAGAATAGGAATTTCATACTACAAGATTCATGCCATCAGAAGGAAAGGACTATCCTCACATACCTGGTCGTTTAGCTATACTATCGCTCACTTGCTCTTCTTCAATATCACGTCGTTACCTTCATAAGAGAATTTGGATCAGCATTAGTAACTAACTACAAGAACATATCGCTAATTGTAGGAAAGTCGGACAACGCTTCCTTCGTTCATACTACTTTTCTCATGCTTTATCTCAACTCTTACCATTCCTAACATTACTCATAATATCACAATCGACCATCGTCATTTACGTACATTTAGCAAATCCACCATTTTCCTCCAATTTCCCCATTTTTAGCCTTATGACTCGTCTTTGCGTTTTCATGCGTTTAACGCTTGTTTCATGATGTAAACATCATTCATAATGTATTTGTACTCACAACACTCCAATATTCGCAGTTCAATTCCACTAGCATTCATTTACAACACTATTCACTCAATAATGACCCATTTCTATGTCCTTCTACATTTCAAGTGTCTAAGCTTTCCAATACTTCAAACAATATGGAATAATCATAAAACTTACCTTGGATGAAGGTTGAACAATCCTTAAGTTGAGATTTTTTACTTAGCCAAAACCCTAGTTCCACCCTTTGTGGGATTTCTTAACCTGGATGATCTTTTATGGTGTTCTTACACTTGATTTCATAAGTTTGGTGGTGTTGATCTTGATGTTCCTTGTGATTCTCTCGAATTGTTGTGGAGAAAATATTTGGAAAGTTCTAGAGGTCTCTTGAGTTGTGTTGATGAATAATGGAAGAACATGATGTCTAAGTCTCTTTTAATAATCCCAAAATCTGATCTTTAATGAATTCTCGTCGGGTGAACAGTGGTCGTAAACTGCAGTTTACGGATCGTATTTTGATTTACGGGTCGTCCACTGTGGTCGTATTTAAGCGTTTCAAAAACAGAGAGTTTGGCTTCTGGACATGGCAGTTTACGACCTCGTTTACGGTCCGTAAACCAGTTTACGGGCCGTAAACTGGGTCGTATTTAACCATATCAACATTTACAGAAAGTCTTGGCTGAGGGACCTGGTGGTTTACGACCTAGTTTACGGTCCGTAAACCAGTTTACGGGCCGTATCCTGGGTCGTTTTTAACCATCTCAACACTTAACAGAAACTTGAGATTTTTGACGCAATGAAAGACGATTGCACTATACGGTCCGTAAATCACTTTACGGGCCGTATAGTGCCACACACGACCACTGGGTGGAAATTTTCCGCGACTTTCTAATTTCCAAAATTTTCTTAATTAGCCATTCCCGACTTAATAAAACATCATTTACTCAACTTTTCATCGTTCCACTCTTCATACAAGTACGGAGAAATTTCTGAGGTGTAACAAAATGTCTTGTAGCTTCCTGTTTATAGATGTGGTGCACAACACACCGATAAACAAGACTCTACTAGACACGGTCTGTAGACACTCCGAGGATGAACTGCTCTGATACCACTTTTGTCACGACCAACCCCGTAGGCCGTGACTGGTGCCCGAACTGGGCACCCGTATACCAACCTGTTACATATCACATCAAACTGAAACTACGACAATACGGAAACTTATAAAGGAACTCCAAAGTTCGTAACATCGTCATATATATATTTCCAGATCAACTGTCTCCTGAGGAGTCTCAACTAATCATATCATGAAATAATACGCAAGCCGACAAGGCTACCATCACATATCAATATCATATGCAAGCCGACAAGGCTGCCACTATAGACGAACATCATACCACAGCACATCGTATAGACACAGCTAAAAAGAACTCATACACAACCCACACAAATGTCTACAGACCTCTAAGAGTACGAATAGCAAAATATGACGAGACAGGGCCCCGTCGTACCCCTGGATAAACATACATATATATCATAAGATCTGTACCAAAAGTCTAAACTACAGAACAATGGAGCTCTCCAAGACAGCTGAATAGAAGTCCTATGCTGAAGAGTCACCAAACCGACTATCTGTACCTGCGGGCATGAAACGCAGCCCCCCGAAGAAAGGGCGTCAGTACGGAATATGTACTGAGTATATAAAGCATGAAATACAGTAAAAAGGATCATAACTGAAATAAAGAGTACAAAAAACAAGTACAATGTCTAGAATACCAAAACACCTACCTTTGAAACATAAATCATGCATGTCAAAACCATAAATCATATACATATATACCGTACCCGGCCCTCTAGTGAGGGACTCGGTGAATAAAGTCATCATATGCCCTCCTGGCCTCCATAACATGTCATTATATATATATATATATATATATATATATATATATATATATATATATATATATATACCGTACCCGGCCCTTTAGTAAAGGACTCGGTGAATAAAGTCGTGTACACGTATACCGTACCCGGCCCATCATGGGACTCGGTGCCATAATCATGTCATTATATACATATATCGTAGCTGGCCCTCTAGTAAGGGACTCAGTGAATAATGCAGCGACACTGTGCACGATAACATACCTGACCCGGGACTCGGTGAAAGACATATTGAGGCATGCACGAGCAGAGTAGTGAGAAACTATATGCAATTTAAAACATTTTCAAAGACTCAGTAGAATAATCAACACGAATTACCATTTGAAAATCAGGACAATAGTCGTATCAAATACCTTTCGAATGTCACTCGGAACATATCAAACATCCCTTCAATGTCATCATAAGTATATCACAAAGACTTAAGGATCCTAGTCATATGTCACTATAGTATAAAACACCTTATAGAAGTCCAGTCACTAGTTATCATAGAGTTCCTAAGAATAGGAACGGATGTATATCGACTATTAACCAACGTACAGAAAACTGAAGAAGGAGGCTCAATCACTTGAGAATTGTAACATCAAGAAGTGAATAAGAATCATAAATATCACTCAAAGCTTATGAATCGAATTACCCCAAAGTTTATATCATTCATCACTTAAATCTAAGACATGACAAAAGAAAGAAGGGACAGCTTCACATACTTGTTAGCGACTATTCGTGAATCCTTTCGCCTCGTCGCCCTTTTAGCCTATTTATATAAGAGTAAAGTTATCGTTAGTACTATATATTCTAGTTCACAAATATATAGCCCATTTCTTATAGAACCTATATTTCAGCTTATATATTCCCGTTTAGCGTTTTTGTTTGCTAGGGACTTAACGAAAATCGGGCAGCATTTCCCCTATATATTCGCCTAACCAGAATTTCTAATCGTCTTCCTGTCAACACAAAAATACCAAAAACAACGATATACATATAAAATTCTTACAATTCTGCCCATAACAATTCTAACAACCCAACAATTTCTCTTAATCCATTTCAACCCATAATTTCCTATAACATCGATTTCATGCATTTTCTTAATTCCAATTTCGTCCAATCCAATTATAATAATTCCATTACAATACTATCAACACAATTACATCCTAAAACAAGAAAATCTTACCTTAATTTCCTCGGAGGAATTTCTACTCTTAATTGCTCAAATTTCGCAATTTCTTCTTCTCCGACTTAAAATCCATTTCATGTTGCAACTCCTTGAACACCTTCAATTGCTTAAAATACAATCTTCCACACTCCCTCTTTCTCAAAACCATTCTCGGCCAACCATGGTTATGGCCGAGAGGTTGCTTGCCTTTCTTATAATTTTTTTTTTTGGTTCTTTTACTAATTCAACATGAAATGTTACCTTTGTGAATCATCTTTTCACTTATATACCTTTGTCTTGGTCCCTACACGTATCACCTAATGTGTCATCTAATTGTGCTTTGTTTTTTTTTTCTTTTCCTTTTTTTTAACAATGGGGTGGGGCCCACCAAAGTAATTAATTTAATTAATTAATTACTAATTCCCACTTAATAATCTAATCACAATTAATTAATTCCTAATCTCCAATAATAATATTTTTTTTTCACTAAATAGGATTTATAAACAATTGGTTCTAATTTAGAAATTTAAAAGTTAAGGGTTTCTACTTTTTGTCCGAAAATGATTCTGCCTTTAACTTGAGTCGATTGCTTGCGAATAATTCGACGTATAAATATACGGGGTATAACAATGTGTATGCTTTAGCCGGACGACAGGATCTTGAATTCTCGCCAGATGTGGTTACAGGTACATTATTCATATTTTCCCATGATGTGTATGCCTTGATAGATCCGGGGTCTACTCTCTCTTATATTACCCCGTATGTTGCTGGTTGTATTGGGGTGAAACCTGAGCCAATCAAACCTTTTTAGGTATCTACTCCGGTTGGTGATCCCGTGATAGCTAGACAAGTGTATAAAAATTGTGTACTTGTGATATGCAATCGCCAGACCAAAGCTGATTTAATTGAGCTGGAAATGCTAGTTTTTGCGTGATTATGGGTATGGATTGGTTGGACTCATGTTATGCTAGTGTTGAGTGCCGAATGAAAGTGGTTCGATTCCAATTTCCGAGAGAGCCTGTGCTTGAATGGAAGGGTAATACAACATCTCCAAAAGGTAGGTTTATTTCCTTCCTTAAGGTAAGAAAGATGATAGCTATAGGCTATATTTATCATCTAGTCCGAGTTCATGACACCGAAGCAAAGTCGCCAATTTTACAATCCGTTCCGGTGGTGAATGAGTTCCCATATGTATTTTCAGATGAACTTCCAGGTCTTCCTCCAGAAAGAGAGATTGATTTCGCCATTGATGTGTCGCCGGACACCAAGCCTATTTCTATTCCCCCTTACCGAATGGCTCCTGCAGAATTGAAAGAGTTAAAGGCACAGTTAAAAGATTTTCTTGAGAAGGGATTTATTAGACCCAGTTCATCACCGTGGGGAACACCAGTGTTGTTCGTGAGAAAGAAAGATGGTTCCCTACGAATGTGCATTGATTATAGGGAATTGAACAAGGTGACAATAAAGAACAAATATCCTCTCCCGAGGATTGATGATTTATTTGATCAACTACAGGGTGCCAAGTGATTTTCTAAAATAGACTTGAGATCGAGTTATCATCAAGTGAGAATTAAAGAAGGAGATATTCCCAAAACAGCTTTCAGAACAAGATATGGCCATTATGAATTCCGGGTGATGTCGTTTGGGTTGACTAACGCACCGGCGGTGTCCATGAATTTGATGAATAATGTATTCAGGCCACTCTTGGATTTATTCGTGATAGTATTCATTGATGATATTTTGGTAAACTCTCGCACAAAATCAGAACATGCAGATCATTTACGTATTGTTCTTGGGATTTTTCGAACTCGAGAATTGTATGCAAAATTTTCAAAGTGCGAGTTTTGGCTGAATTCTGTAACATTTCTGGGCCATGTTATTTCAGATGATAGTATTCGAGTTGATACTCAGAAAATTGAAGCTATGAAGACTTGGCCAAGGCCTACAACGCCTATAGAAGTCCGTAGTTTTCTGGGATTTGCAGGGTACTATAGAAGATTCGTAGAGGGATTTTCCTCTATTTCAGCCTCATTGACAAAGCTAACCCAGAAGTCAGTTAAATTTCAGTGGAATGATGCTTGTGAACGCAGTTTCCAAGAGTTGAAGGACAGATTAACTTCAGCCCCGGTCTTAACGCTCCCAGAAGGTTCAGATGGTTATGTTGTATATTGTGACGTCTCTGGTGTTGGGCTAGGATGTGTGTTAATGCAGCACGGTAGAGTCATTGCTTATGCTTCAAGGCAGCTGCGGAAACATGAAAGGAACTATCCAACTCATGATCTCGAATTAGCTGCAGTCATTCACGCATTAAAAATGTGGAGACATTACTTGTATGGTGTGCATGTTGATATCTATACAGATCACAAGAGTGTTCAGTACATTTTCAAATAGAAGGAGTTAAATCTGTGGCAGAGGTGGTAGTTAGAGTTATTGAAAGATTACGATGTGAATATTTTATACCACCCCGAAAAAGCAAATGTAGTAGCCGATGCGCTTAGCCGCTGATCAATGGGCAGTTTATGTGAAGTTCCTCCAGAAAAGAAAGAATTGATTCATGAGCTCCACCAACTAGCTAATCTTGGAGTACGTGTGATTGATTCAGGCAGTGCAGGGATTAGTATTAATGATCCCACAATTTCGTCCCTGAATATGGAAATAAAAGAGCGTCAGTATGAAGATCCTCAATTGTGCCATTACAAAGACATATCTCATGAAAAATAGAAGTCTTCATTTGAAGTGTGCCGAATGTCACAGAATTGCACCGTCAAATTCTAGAAAAAGCCCATTACTCTCGGTTTTCTATTCACCCAGGTGCAATAAAGATGTATCATGATCTCAAATTAATATATTGGTTGGATGGCATAAAGAAAGACATAGCAGAATTTGTAGCCCAATGTCCAAATTGCCAACAAGTGAAAATCGAACATCAAAAGCCAGGAGGATTACTACAAGCAATGGAAATCCCTACTTGGTAATGGGAAGTAATCAACATGGATTTTATTGTGGGGTTACCTTATTCTCGAAGCAAGTATGATTCTATATGGGTAATTGTGGACAGATTAACAAAAGCAACTCATTTTCTTCCAGTCAAAACCACATACTCAGTAGAAGATTATGCGAGGTTGTATCTCAAAGAAATTGTGCGACTCCATGGTGTACCGATATCCATTATCATAGATAGAGGAGCACAATTTACAGCCAAGTTCTGGAAGTCTTTTCAAGAAGGTTTAGGCACCCTAGTGAAACTTAGCATGGCATTTCATTCGCAGACTGATGGACAAGCCGAACGTTCTATTCAGACCATGGAAGATATGCTAAGAGCATGTGTTTTAGACTTTGGTGGTAGTTGGGATGATCATTTACCTTTGATTAAGTTTGCATATAACAACAGCTACCATTCCAGTATCCAAATGGGTCCGTATGAAGCATTATATGGAAGGAAGTGTAGCTCCCCAATCGAATGGTTTGAAATGGGAGAAGTACAACTAATAGGCCCTGAATTGATTCAGCAAGCAGTAGAAAAAGTCTAGGTGATCTGAGATCGATTGTTGACAACCCAAAGTCGCCAAAAATCTTTTGCGGACAACCGCCGGCGAGACTTGTAATTTTAGGTTGATGATTGGGTATTTTTGAAAGTGTCGCCAATGAAAGGGGTGATGAGATTTGGAAAGAAAGGGAAGTTAAGTTCTTGATACATTGGACCCTATAGAATTATCCGCAAGGTGGGTCATGTATCCTATGAATTGGACTCGCCTTCAGAGCATGAATCGGTTCATCCAATTTTCCACGTTTCAATGCTCCGCAAGCGTGTTGGAGATCCTATGAAAATTCTGCCGATAGATGGTGTTCAAGTGACCGAGAAGCTAGCATATGAAGAAGTGCCTATTTCCATCTTAGACAGGCAAGTACAAAGACTTCGAAACAAGGTAGTAGCTTCAGTCAAATTCTTGTGGCGAAACAACAACCGAGAAGAAATGACTTGGGAAGCGGAAGAGAAAATGAAATCCACATACCCGCATTTATTCCAACCCCCAGGAGAGATTCAAGATGAAACACTAACAATATGAGGTATGTACGCTTCCTTTTCATGCTTTTGCTCGTGTGTGGCCATAAATGTGTTGAGATTGTGTTGTAGCCCTGTGAGGCAATATTATTATGGGTTGTTATGACAGGATGGTAATGCTATATTACAGGGGAAACTCTGGTAAAACTTTTGTAGAATTCCCGAGTGTTTAACATTCGAGGACGAATGTTCCAAAAGGGGGGAAGAATGTTACACCTTGGGAAATTCCCCATTAGCGTACAGTGAATAGGCTAGCGAAGAGCACGATGCATACGATGTTTCGATAAGTAATAAGTAGCCTTTGATGATCCTAATTGAGATTCAAGACATTTAACGAAAAGGAAGAAGGTTATCAAGGAAAGCAAAGGATATGTTGCATGTCGGGTAAGAATTATGGGCAACAAGTTAATGATGGCATAATGACATCTTAGATAAGAGTAATAACGTCCCTTAGCTTGGTATTGAGGTGTTAAACAAGTGTCAAATAAGGATTGGAGATCAAACGAGTCGACGGGAATGAAATCGGAACAACTGGGCATTATACGGCCCAACATACTGGTCGTATAAATTATATTGGCCATATGTTAGGCCGTATAATTAGCCAAGAGGGGCATCACTCACTATACCAAACATACGGCCCGTATAAATTGTACGGACCGTATGTTGGTCGGGACAGATTTCAAGAATTAATATAAGGACCCCTCTCTCATTAATTCATTTCATTTTTCCACTCTCCTCTCTCCAAAAAACCTCTGGAACACTCTCCATTATTCATCAACAAGAAATCAAGGGAAAACACTCAGCAACTATACCAAATCCACAAAATCAAGTGTATGAAACCTAACAAAAGTTCATCTACACTAAGAAAACTCAAGGGAAATGAGTTCGGGTTTTGGTGCAAGAAGTAAAGTTCCACTCAAGGGTTGTTCATTGTTATGTCCCGTATTTTCGTATAACGGGACATCAAGAAATAAATAAGACTTGTGTGTGTTGAGGAAATAATTTGATTCAAGTTGCTATGCTCATGTTGATTATGAAATCATTGATGTCAAGACCTCGGGGAAGGCCGAGGGTAAATTTGGAATTTTAGAAATTAGTTTCGGGACTCTTAGTGAATTGGGCCAAGGAAAATATAACAAAATTGAGGCCCAAGGATTGGAGGGTGGCCGGCCATAGCTTTTGGCCCAAACCCATTTTAATGTCATGTGCTATGCACATGACTATTAGAGGATATATATCATTCTTCCACTTAGAATCTTCAAAGATCAAAAAAAAAAATTCAAGAACACCAACAAGAGGGTTTCGGCCGAGAATAGTGGAGAGGAGAGAAAAAATTTCCCAAGCCTTGTGCTTGCTCCAAAAATCTTGATTTTCACATAGTTGTAAAGTGCTCAAGACGCTCTCCGACGTGATACAAGTAGTTTGGAGGAAGAGCGACGTTTGCGACAAGTCGTAAATTCAAGAAAAAGGTAAGATTTTTATGTTTTAATGTTATGAAATGGATATATATATATGTGTTAGTGATTGGATTAGTGTGAAGATTGTGGGATGAGGTTGTGTTTGTTCATGATGTGTGTGTGTAAAAAGGGTGTGTTTGGCCGTGAGTTCCATGTGGTGCAAGCCATAAGAATTTTATCTTGTTTAGTTTGAATAATGTGTTGTTGTGATCTTTATGTCGTACAGGATCGATTAAAGAATTGAGTTGGTGCTAGAAAATAATTTCGGACGTTATCGGAAAGCGTATACATTTGGTATATTTGTGTATATCATAGGATATTTATGACACTAAAGACCTTAAATAAGATTTATGGTTGATGATAACGAATTTGGAATGAAACGACGCAAGTTAGAACGTTCGTCGTAACTTTTGGTGTTTTGAATGAAAATTGGAAGGTAGTGAACTTTGGGGATGTTTGTATGTGATTTGGAACTTGTATGTAGTGTGTTTGAATAATTGGGAATGAGTGAATGAATGGACTAATGTGGAAATAGATTTGGAATTTTGAAGTTGAATCAAGAATTTGCCAACTTATGTATTAAAGTGGAATTTTGAAGTTAACGTAGTATGATTGTGGTTTGTATGGTTTAATGATGTTTGGGCTGTTGTTGTCGTTGTATTTTGAGCCGAGCTAAGTCTCGGGGGTGTTAGATTTATAGGGGAAGTGCTGCCGAAATTTCGGTAGCCAAATATAGCCCAAAGACTAAAATGTTAATTCTCATGAATAGTAATTGGTAAAAGTGACCATTTGCAGTTTCTGGACGAAACGGGAATTGCGATTTGAGAAGCGTAAGGCGCCAACCAGGTATGTAAAGCCTACCTATCCTTCTTTTGGCATGTCCTAGTTATACTAGGTTAATATCGAGATCTCGGGGGTAATTCTGCTCTTGGAAATTTAGGTTCAAGTTTGGGTACTATTCATCCAGCGCAATTGAACCCTTTTTGTTGCATTTGGTCCAAAGAATGTTCGAATCGTCATAACTTTTACTGTTGTGTCCGAAACCCTCCGAAACTTTCGTAGATGACTCTAGGGAGCCTAAAGTTTGTGATTTGCGTTCGCCGCCTCAATTTGACTCGAGGTGGGCCCGCGAGCCCCGAGGCTCCCCTTATTCGATTTGTTTGGTTCGTCTGCGTCCGTTATGGTCTGCGATCGTTTGCTTATGACCCAATGGTGCGTTTAAAACTTCCTATGCCATTAGTGAACGTTTTGTACTTTGAATAATGTGAGGTTTTCGGAACATGACCTATAAACAGTTTTCTCTAAAGATTTGGCAGTTGGAACTTCGTACCTTTTACCCGCAAATTTTGCTTAATCTGATTCCTACTCCGAGCCTTCTGGCGTCGGTATATACCTATATGTAAACTATATGTTGAGTCCGTTAAATTATTTTTGATATGCATATGGTTTCTGCACTACTCTGTTCGTGCTGTCTGCTATGATTTCATTCGTCGGTACCCGGGCCGACTTTGTGATCGTGCGCGCCGTAACATATTCGGGAGTCATGATGTGTTACGGTTTCCGAGGCCTCGCCATATGGCCGGTTACCGTTTATGGAGTTATGATGTGATATGGCATATGATATGTTCTGATGATGTGATGCGTGTGTGATATGATGTGTCTGGAGACTGTACGGAGATTTGAAAACTTCTGGAGTTATGATGTGTTGTGGCACCAGCGTCGGGGGGTGACCACGTTCCTAAACCCTATACATGATTTGATTGCATTTGTACGTTCGCCTCCCGCACAGGCTTGCTTTGTTTACGTTGACGGTGTGTTTGTTCTTTCTGACTCCAGCTGTGTTTGTGATTTCTGTACCTTCTGCTTTACATACTCAGTACTTCTCCCGTACTGACCCCCGTTTCTTCGGGGGCTGTGTTTCATGCCCGCAGGTACAGAAGCTCGTTTGGGTGGTCCTCCAGTTTAGGCTACTCATTCTGCTGTGTTGGAGAGCTCCCCTTGATTCGGAGCCTACTTTTGGTACATATCTTCTGTTGTATGTGTGTGTTCGGTACATTTGTGGATGTGTGGGTACGGCGGGGCCCTGTCCCGTCATATGTTCATATGTTCTGTTTTGTTTAGAGGCCTGTAGTCAGATTTGTGGGTCGTGGGTCCGGTGTGTTTGTATGTGAGTCTGTTTTGCGATCTTAAGCGGCCCGTACGCTACTATGGCCAAGTCGGCCTCTGAGTTTGTATGTGTGTGTGTGCATTTGGGCGATGTACATTCCGCCCCTTTCTGATGTGTGTATGTGTGCATTTGGGCGACGTATATTCCGCCACCTTTCTGATGTTGATTTGACTAATCTGAACGGGCGACCGCTTAAGATAAATGTTCGATAATGTTTGTGTCTGGCATCTGTTTCTCATTTCTAGTTCGGATAACGCATGCTGAGTTTGGTTGAGTTCGAATTCGATGATCGGGTTGTGAGTTTGTTTGGGGTGCCTAAGTAGGGCACCAGTCGCGGCCCACGGGGTTGGGTCGTGACAAAAGTGGTATCAGAGCGGTTTGTCCTCGGAATGTCTACAGGCCGTGTCTAGTAGAGTCTTGTTTATCGATGTGTTGTGCACCACATCTATAAACAGGAAACTACAGGACATCTAGGATGTTGTGTTGCCCTTTCTTTGGAATCTTAGATCGTGCGATAGAGCTGTGTTATTAGGGTCATTCTGATCTGACCCGTTGTTGTGTTTGCAGTGATGCCTCCGAAGAAGGCAACGGCGGCCCAGAAGGGCAAGGCGAAGGTGGGAGAGACCAGTCAGGCACAACGGGCTACTCGGGCTCGTGTTTATGATTTGCCTGAGGTTACACCTCATTCTAAGGGGTCTGCTACACCCCCATTAGTACAGCCTGGAGCGGGACCTTCAGCAGCTCCAGAGGTCCGTGTACCCGCTCCTGAGACTCCAGCTCCTCAGCCAGGAGCGGAGGATAGGACCCAGAGGGACGCTGTACAATTGTTGACCACGATTGTAGCCGGACAGGCTCGCAGGCGCGGGCGGAGGGACGATGATGATGAGGACAGGCGGGAAAGCCTGAGAGTTCGGGAGTTCTTGTTATCCGGCCCTCCAGAGTTTTTCGGGTCTAAGCCCGACGAGGACCCCCATGACTTCATTCGGGGGATGCGGCGTGCATTAGACTTGGTCAGGGCGTCAGAGACCGAGTCGGTTGAGCTAGCTTCGCATAGACTTCGGGATGTTACCGCGCATTGGTATGAGACTTGGGAGCTATCCCGGGGTGAGGGTGCTCCTCCAGCTATGTGGGATCAGTTTGTGACTGCTTTCACCCGCCACTTTCTGCCCCCAGAGTTACGACGGGAGCGAGCTGATCGGTTTTTGCATCTGCAGCAGAGGGGTCGGAGCGTCCGTGAATATAATTTGGAGTTTGATTCCCTGGCCCGGTATGCCCCTGCCGTGGTGGCAGATATGACAGATCGGATGCATAGATATGTTATGGGGCTGGATCGTTACTTGATTGATGGGTGTATGGCGGTGTCATTGCAGACAGATATGGACATTGCCCGTCTACAGGCCTACGCCCAGGGGATGGAGAACCGGCACCGAGCAGATCGGCCCAGCCGAGAGTATGATGGGAGACGGCCCAAGAGGGCCAGATCAGCGGGGTATTCTGGAGATTCCCGGGGCGGGCAGCCTCAGTATCAGTCCAGCGGGCACTTTCCGCCATCAGGCCGGGACACACAGTCTATTGGTAAGAGGTTTGATGTAGCAGGTCCGTCCAGGGCAGACCAGAGTTCCAGAGCCCCAGGTCCTCAGGCGAGCAGGGGTCCCAGTCAGTCTAGGCCACCCATACCCCAGTGTTCGTATTGCGGAAGATCGCACCCAGGGGAGTGCTTCAGGGCCACGGGGGCCTGTTTTGCTTGCGGCCGCCAGGGCCATATCATGCGGGATTGTCCGTGGGCAGGCGGTTCCGGCAGCGCAGCACCGCCGATGAGATCCGTTGCTGGTTCGTCATCTACCCCTTCGGCCACGCGCTCTACGGGGCGAGGTATGCCAGCACCAGCGGGCCGCGGTAGAGGCCGTGGTGGGGCTTCAGATTCTAGCGGTCCCTCGAACCGCATCTATGCTCTGACTGGTCGTCGGGACCCAGAGGCACCCCCAGACGCAGACCCAGGTATATTACTAACCTTTTTGTTTAATGAATATGTGCAATGGTAGGTTTGTACCTCAGTATTATGAGATATACTTTTTGTGTGTGTCAGTAAAGGTAAGGTAAGAATCCGAATTAATGAAAATATCCGAGGCAGTTATCTGTACATGTGGAAGGAAAATATACGGGATTTAGAAGACTAGAACGATAGACCTCACAGCCAGAAAAGCAAATGACCTCTTTGGGTCAGAGTGGGACTCGCTACGGAAAATTTTCGAAAAATTTGCTAAGACCCCGTTTGGCCTAAAATTACGTGACAAAGGTCGTACGAGGCAATTGGCGAAATTATGTCAGCCCTAACGCGTCAAAATGTGTAAAAGTTTCAGGGTTAAGCGTGCTCAAGCCAGAGCAATTCTGGGACGGGTGACCCCCTGGGAAGTAACGCAAAATTTTGCACAAGTGTAAGTATGATTAAGGTAAATGAAAACTTGGGGTAACCAAAGGCAAATAGGATGTGTGTGAAGTAGTTAGTGCCCTTTCGAGAGTCGCGCGGAACGAGGCGGACTAAATGGGCAAAAAGGAAAGGGTACAACACCTCTTGGGAAATTGAACGAATTTGAATAATAGTCAGAGATGTTCGCCAGTAAGGTGTGAGTAAACGTGTGTATGTGTATATGTATGTGTATATGTGTGTATGATTCTCATTTGCTGCCTATGAGGGCTAAGAGCCGAGCCCCGGAAACTAATGTTGTGATAAACAAAGGATAAGCAGTGTGAGTAATTGGAATTTTTGAAGGAGTCGATACGTAAGACGCAAGGTAAATTGTGTGACGACTGATGAGTGAGTTTGCAAATAAAAAGGAAATTCTCATGAATTATTGGAGCCTTAATGTGAATGATGTGATCCTAAATTGACAATCTATCTGTGGTGCTTCTGCACTTCCAATTCCGATGAGGCTCTACCTAGTACGCCTCTGTAATTCTGAGTTCGACTATGTTCCCGTCCGATGAACCTTTTGTGCGTTTGATTCTGAATCCATTTCTGTCTGGCACACCTCTGTGGGTCTGACTCTGGATATAAATCCGTCTGATATGCTTCGGTGCGTTTGATTTTGACCGCGTGTGTGTTTGATACACTTCGGTTTGACTGATCACGACTTTGTATGAAACAATTTTGTATATTCGCTTCTGATTTCGGATCTGTTCGATATGATCCCATACGTCTGATTTCGATTGTGAATCTGTTTAGTATATCTTCGTGTGTCTGATTCTGCTTACAAATTCGTCTGATACGCCTTTGTACGTCTGACTCCGATCTCAGATGTGTCTGATATGCTTCCGTACCTTTGATGTTGACTACGAATCCGTCCGCCATAGTTGAGTATGTCTGCCTCCGATTATGAATCCGTCCGGTTTTAGTTCTGAATCTGTTTGGTATGAAGTGTCTGATATGAAGTAAAGTGAGATTACGACTATGTGGTAAGGAAACTCAGGAGTGTGAAAAGAAGATGATATTGACGATGACGTCTGGAAAGCGTTCGTCTGTTACAAGAATATGGCGTATGGTTCGGTGATTACGTAGAGTATGAGAAAATGTATTATGAAGGCATTTTGATCGGTGATGCGAAAAATCTACCCTAGTATTGGTAAAGAAGCCATGTCGGAGAAATCATTAAAGGACAACTATCAAGAGAACCCTCCTGGAGTAGTACGACACCCTTGAGTTCGATTCAACATTCGAGGACGAATGTTCTTAAGGGGGGGAGAATGTTATGTCCCGTATTTTCGTATAACGGGAAATCAAGAAATAAATAAGACTTGTGTGTGTTGAGGAAATAATTTGATTCAAGTTGCTATGCTCATGTTGATTATGAAATCATTGATGTCAAGACCTCGGGGAAGGCCGAGGGTAAATTTGGAATTTTAGAAATTAGTTTCGGGACTTACAAAACGGGACTCTTAGTGAATTGGGCCAAGGAAAATATAACAAAATTGAGGCCCAAGGATTGGAGGGTGGCCGGCCATAGCTTTTGGCCCAAACCCATTTTAATGTCATGTGCTATGCACATGACTATTAGTGGATATATATCATTCTTCCACTTAGAATCTTCAAAGATCAAAAAAAAAAATTCAAGAACACCAACAAGAGGGTTTCGGCCGAGAATAGTGGAGAGGAGAGAAAAAATTTCCCAAGCCTTGTGCTTGCTCCAAAAATCTTGATTTTCACATAGTTGTAAAGTGCTCAAGACGCTCTCCGACGTGATACAAGTAGTTTGGAGGAAGAGCGACGTTTGCGACAAGTCGTAAATTCAAGAAAAAGGTAAGATTTTTATGTTTTAATGTTATGAAATGGATATATATATATGTGTTAGTGATTGGATTAGTGTGAAGATTGTGGGATGAGGTTGTGTTTGTGCATGGTGTGTGTGTGTAAAAAGGGTGTGTTTGGCCGTGAGTTCCATGTGGTGCAAGCCATAAGAATTTTATCTTGTTTAGTTTGAATAATGTGTTGTTGTGATCTTTATGTCGTAAAGGATCGATTAAAGAATTGAGTTGGTGCTAGAAAATAATTTCGGACGTTATCGGAAAGCGTATACATTTGGTATATTTGTGTATATCATAGGATATTTATGACACTAAAGACCTTAAATAAGATTTATGGTTGATGATAACGAATTTGGAATGAAACGACGCAAGTTAGAACGTTCGTCGTAACTTTTGGTGTTTTGAATGAAAATTGGAAGGTAGTGAACTTTGGGGATGTTTGTATGTGATTTGGAACTTGTATGTAGTGTGTTTGAATAATTGGGAATGAGTGAATGAATGGACTAATGTGGAAATAGATTTGGAATTTTGAAGTTGAATCAAGAATTTGCCAACTTATGTATTAAAGTGGAATTTTGAAGTTAACGTAGTATGATTGTGGTTTGTATGGTTTAATGATGTTTGGGCTGTTGTTGTCGTTGTATTTTGAGCCGAGCTAAGTCTCGGGGGTGTTAGATTTATAGGGGTAGTGCTGCCGAAATTTCGGTAGCCAAATATAGCCCAAAGACTAAAATGTTAATTCTCATGAATAGTAATTGGTAAAAGTGACCATTTGCAGTTTCTGGACGAAACGGGAATTGCGATTTGAGAAGCGTAAGGCGCCAACCAGGTATGTAAAGCCTACCTATCCTTCTTTTGGCATGTCCTAGTTATACTAGGTTAATATCGGGATCTCGGGGGTAATTCTGCTCGTGGAAATTTAGGTTCAAGTTTGGGTACTATTCATCCAGCGCAATTGAACCCTTTTTGTTGCATTTGGTCCAAAGAATGTTCGAATCGTCATAACTTTTACTGTTGTGTCCGAAACCCTCCGAAACTTTCGTAGATGACTCTAGGGAGCCTAAAGTTTGTGATTTGCGTCCGCCGCCTCAATTTGACTCGAGGTGGGCCCGCGAGCCCCGAGGTTCCCCTTATTCGATTTGTTTGGTTCGTCTGCGTCCGTTATGGTCTGCGATCGTTTGCTTATGACCCAATGGTGCGTTTGAAACTTCCTATGCCATTAGTGAACGTTTTGTACTTTGAATAATGTGAGGTTTTCGGAACATGACCTATAAACAGTTTTCTCTAAAGATTTGGCAGTTGGAACTTCGTACCTTTTACCCGCAAATTTTGCTTAATCTGATTCCTACTCCGAGCCTTCTGGCGTCGGTATATACCTATATGTAAACTATATGTTGAGTCCGGTAAATTATTTTTGATATGCATATGGTTTCTGCACTACTCTGTTCGTGCTGTCTGCTATGATTTCGTTCGTCGGTACCCGGGCCGACTTTGTGATCGTGCGCGCCGTAACATATTCGGGAGTCATGATGTGTTACGGTTTCCGAGGCCTCGCCATATGGCCGGTTACCGTTTATGGAGTTATGATGTGATATGGCATATGATATGTTCTGATGATGTGATGTGTGTGTGATATGATGTGTCTGGAGACTGTACGGAGATTTGAAAACTTCTGGAGTTATGATGTGTTGTGGCACCAGCGTCGGGGGGTGACCACGTTCCTAAACCCTATACATGATTTGATTGCATTTGTACGTTCGCCTCCCGCACAGGCTTGCTTTGTTTACGTTGACGGTGTGTTTGTTCTTTCTGACTCCAGCTGTGTTTGTGATTTCTGTACCTTCTGCTTTACATACTCAGTACTTCTCCCGTACTGACCCCCGTTTCTTCGGGGGCTGTGTTTCATGCCCGCAGGTACAGAAGCTCGTTTGGGTGGTCCTCCAGTTTAGGCTACTCATTCTGCTGTGTTGGAGAGCTCCCCTTGATTCGGAGCCTACTTTTGGTACATATCTTCTGTTGTATGTGTGTGTTCGGTACATTTGTGGATGTGTGGGTACGGCGGGGCCCTGTCCCGTCATATGTTCATATGTTCTGTTTTGTTTAGAGGCCTGTAGTCAGATTTGTGGGTCGTGGGTCCGGTGTGTTTGTATGTGAGTCTGTTTTGCGATCTTAAGCGGCCCGTACGCTACTATGGCCAAGTCGGCCTCTGAGTTTGTATGTGTGTGTGTGCATTTGGGCGATGTACATTCCGCCCCTTTCTGATGTGTGTGTGTGTGCATTTGGGCGACGTATATTCCGCCACCTTTCTGATGTTGATTTGACTAATCTGAACGGGCGACCGCTTAAGATAAATGTTCGATAATGTTTGTGTCTGGCATCTGTTTCTCATTTCTAGTTCGGATAACGCATGCTGAGTTTGGTTGAGTTCGAATTCGATGATCGGGTTGTGAGTTTGTTTGGGGTGCCTAAGTAGGGCACCAGTCGCGGCCCACGGGGTTGGGTCGTGACATTCATCCATCATCTAAGGTGAGTTTTATGATCATTCTTGGTATTTTAAGGTGTTGAAAGTTAAAAACACTTGGATTGTAGAAAGATATAGGAAATGGGTCATAAATGTGTGAATAGTGACATTGTTGGGTAAAAGGTTTGAATTGAATCATGGTTATTGGTATATTGTGATTGTAAATATGTTATGAATGAAATTTAGAACATGGAATAAGTATTATATGTGAGAAAATGTGATAATGAATTATGACCATGATTATGGAGATATTGTAGTGAAATGGCAAAATGCGGATAGTCTAGATGAAGGATGATTGTTGTCTATTATATTGTGAGTGTTGTTATGAATGTTTGTGAGTTGATATAGAATATGGGGAAAGTAGTATAAACAAAGGAAATGCTTCCCGATTTTCCCTAGAAATAGTAACACGTTCTTATAGTCGATTAGCTAATGTTCATGCGACTTCTCTTGAAGGTAGAGACGTGGGCATCGAAGGAGAATAAGCAAGCGATAGATTAGTTAAACGTAAAAAGGTATGTGAGGTTAGTCCTTTATTTTTATGGCATGAATCCTATAGCATGACTTTTCTTTCCTCTTCATGATTCTCCTACATTCCGGAAAACGATGAGTCTATGTTCATGAATAGCTATATGAGATAAGAGATACGTTATGAGTCTAATAATGATGATGATGAGCTTGGGCCTAAAGATTCTAGAGTTAATTATGTCGTTTGTTCTATACACTCACCTTATACACTTTTTCCTTCCAAGTGAGGCAGAATACTCATAGACGCTCCATAATGGAATCGGGGGTTCACGACCTTATGTCACCCCGATAGAGTATAATTTTCTTAAGTTTCCAGTCATGCATCGTGATAATAGTATGACGAGATTATGATTAGTCTAAGATATGTACATGATGTTATCACACCGCGCCTATATGGCCGGGCAGACACCGCGACGGCGGGCAGCGTATACACCATGTCTAGATGGCATGGGCAGACACCACTAGTGGGGGGCATGAGATGGTACCCCGGATGCGGGAGGCCTGGGCGCAAGCAAATGATTATCACACCGTACCTATATGGTCGGGCAGCTTGTACATTTATGCATACATGATATGATGATGATTATGAGTAAGCCAGCATGTGCTATTTCTTTTATAAGTAGACAGTCATATACAGTTGCTCCTTATTGATGCCTCCTTTATCTCATTGATGTATTGTTTATATTTATGCCTCTCATACTCAGTACAATGTTCGTACTGACGTCCGTTTTCTTTGGATGTTGTGTTCATGCCTACAGGTAGACAGGGAGGTGATCTTGATCCAGACTCATAGGAGCCAGTAGCAAATTTGAGAGCACCCCATTATTCCGGAGGTGCCTTGATTATTCTTTCGTGTACATATGTATATTTTGGGCACGATGGGGTCCTGTCCCATCCCTGTGTCTAGTACTCTAGTAGAGGCTCGTAGGTACGCAGTGTGGGTTACATGGTCTCACAAGGTCACTACTATATATATATATGTATATATATATATATATATATATATGTATATATATATATATATATATATATGTATATATATATATATATATATATATGTATATATATATATATATATATATATGTATATATATATATATATATATATATATATATATATATATATATATATTATTTTGATGGTCGAAAGGCATATGTATACAAAAGTATTTATGTTTTCAAATGAAAAATGATTTTCTTATGATTGGAGTATGAATTTGATAAAAGGACGTTTAATAAGTATGATGAGTAGTAGAACGAGAGGTGCTCGGTGGTTAGCCCCGGGTACCTATCACAGCCCCTAGTCGGGTCGTGAAAAGGGGTACAAGAACCACATCCTTGAGTTTTCATGGCCCCAATCCTGGAGGCCAATCAAACACTAGCCTTTATCACTTGCCTATTGGGGACCATGGTATTTCCACAAAATGCCTCCCTAGCTATTGACACTCGGGTTGTCTTTGTTGCCCATGTTGTTCTTTGGGGAGTCACAACAAATGGGCTTACCATATATTTTGACATCACCCCCATTATCCTATCAGACATATATCGAGCATTGGGAAAATGCCACAACCATTATTACTACTTCCAAGGTTGCAACATATTAGTCCAATAGTGGATACTTAAGCATGTGGATAGGAATAGCCTACCTACCTGCCGAGATCCTGCCCTGAGAGAGGATGATTTAGGAGTCGCTACTATGCCTTGCGGGGTTCAAGATAAAAAATGATGGGCTCACATCTTTTCCAGATTGAGAGAAGAACACATCAAGTGAAGGGTACCTGATTTTCACTCCAAGACTATTTATGTTAAGACTCGTAGACATTCGTATTTACTACTTATGGGCATTAGGGGAATCAGACCTTACACACCATTGAGAGTTCTTAGACAGTTTGGTATGAGACAAAATTATTCCGAATGTGGGAAATATGGGAGATTTTGAACGAAATTAGGAAGAAGGTCGCATCGATGGAATAAAAGATGCTCAGAAAGATTGGAAGAATGTAATATGAGAAGATAAGTTGGATAAGGATCCGAACAATCCAAGCCATGATGAAAATTACTATGAGTGGCTTAGGGCTGAGTTAGCTGATACTGCCACTCCAGGACCATATATGTACAATTTTCCCAAGGATAGGGAAGTCGGGAATGAAACGGCGAATGGAAGGAAGAGAAATGGATCATCAAGCAAAGATAGAATATGATCAAAACATAATTGAGAGTTTGATAGATGAGGCAGATGCTACATTGAAGAGTTTGGAATCGCTTGACAATTTTGTCAAAGGAGCCATAGACACGGGGACGTCATTCACTGATGATTAGAGGGAACAATGAATCGGGACGACATTGGTGCCAGCCCATGTGGCCATTCAGACTGCCCTTCGAAGGACAAGAAGGTGCGAGATGATAGAGAATAGATTTTTGTCCACGAAATGGATTTTTTCTTATTATTGCATTTACTTTTAAAAGCCTTGTAATCCCACTTGGGGGAATATGATTAATGAAAAGCACTGAGATTTTATCTTTCGAAACAATACATCTGTTTTACATATGGCACAATTTTGCTTCATACACTAGTAGCCTTGGAAGAACGAGGTATAGGAAAATGAATTATATATTATCTAAATGCTTACTTGATATATCTGCTTTGTGTGAAAATCATCTAATTTGTTAAAACTCTTGATTGGTCCACATTCGAGCCACTACCCAAAAGAAAAACCAAATAAAATAACCATAAAAAAAAATTAGATCCATTTTTAAAAGGCAGATTTGCTAATAGGAAATGGAGACTCCAGACAGCATGAGTGCAATTTCACGTTACGTCAACCTAGTTAGTGACGACGAGAACATGGAAGCCACAAGTGAGAAAAACCGACAATGGGACGATATAATGGCCCTAGCCACTGCTAGGATGAAGAGGTTGTGCAAACCACCAAGGTAGCCAATGAGAAAATGAAAGAAGAAGAAAGTCTCCTAGCTTATGTTGAGGAACTAACAAAGCAACACCCTGCCAATAGGGTAAAATGGGGAAAGGCACCTGAAGCACCACTTGAGAGTTATGTCCCACTCAGCCAACAAGAAGGGCTTGACCCTATACCGTATGAAGAAGATGAGCTACGTATCCCAATCTCAAAGCCTATGGAGACCCGCCCGAATCTCAACTCGAGGAACCTCCAGTTTCGTGCACGATTGTTCTTAAAAGCACAAGATCACACAATTGGGGTACGTCGGTAGAGTTGCCCAAACAAGAACTCTTGGAGACTTTGAAGAATGTGTGAATTTCAAGCTTGAGCTGGAGTGCCTTATGAATGAAGGGCATGTTTGGATCTTCGTGGGAGGACGAGGATAGAAGATGAAGATAAAGAAGACAATGAAGATCGGCTTAGTATGGTTGGATAGAAAACATAAGTATCCCTTTACTGCTTTCAATAAGATAGAGTATCCCTTTCACTTTTATGTAAACGAAACCACGCCGACCTGATGTCCCATTGGCGATACGTGGGAAGTCTATATAAGGCCTGGTTAGGGTAAAAAAATTAAGTTTCGGGAAGCATACGAAAAACCTTTTCTGTGTATGCCTGAACTATGGTCGGACCTGATTTCCCTTTGGTGGGATACTAGGAAGTCTATTTAAGACTCGGTCCTTTTATAATAAAAGACTAAAATCCCCCTTAGTATAGGACGGGTAGAAGCAAATTAACCATACAAACTAGTTACGAAAAATCAGTATTTCCAAAACAATACAAAAACACCAAAATATCCTTGGAATGTGAATTGACCAAGAAGTTGAAACAAAATATATGATTCTATGTGCTATAAACTGCAAACAACGTGATATTTTGTGTTTCATGATTAAACCTAATGCTAACTTGGGGGAGTTTTAGTTGTTTTCTCTTATAGACAGGGGTCGATTCACTGGCACCAGTTACTCGATCAAAAGTTGTCGCAGCGTCCTTAAACTCTCAAGAAGAAAAAATTCCTGAAACTCCACCACCGAACATTAATGCTTTAGTAGAAGGTACCCCAACTACGGACATAGCCAAAATACCTTTGGAAGAGGCTACCGGTCTGCTAATGAGACAATTGGCTGAAGCTAGAGAAGAAGCAGATCGCCTGAGGGCCGAGAAAGAAAATGCTACTAATGCTGAGGCTAGGAGACCGCCACCCACTTGCCCAAATTTGGATTTACCAATTCCTGACCATTACCCTCAAACCCAAACTGGGGCTACCTTCAAAACTTCATGACACCGAAATACCTCCCATATGGGGAGTTCCTCCCACCAAACCCTAGCTTTTCGAACACCAGCTCACACTACAAACACAAATGCTTATCAAGCCCCTTGGGCAATAAGAGTTCGTGTGACCCATCCCATACAATCAAATGTCACTTTTAAAGACCATGTCACCCATATTGACTCTTCGCCTGAATGGAGAATATGGAAATGTTCTTTGAAGCAAGAATAGACAAAATAGAGAAGGAGTTGGGGAAGAAAATCGCTGAACAGGAACATGTCTCTAAAAAGATAGAGGGGTTAAGATACTCTGATTCGTGCATACATCTAGACATGGGTCTGCCAGAAGGCTTCAAAATTCCCAAGTTTGATCACTTCAATGGGTTGAGAAATCCCAAGGCCCACTTGAGGGCTTACTGCGACCAGTTGGTTGGAAATGGCGGAAATGAAGCCCTACTCATAAGGTTGTTTAGTCGAAGTCTGTCAAGACCAGCTATGGAATGGTTTATCCCTCATGACATTAGCCAATGGAAAATATGGGAAATTCATTCATGGAAAGATTCTGCTTCAATGTGCCTAATCGTTTCTCATTAGAGAATATTTGTCAGAAATCAACTGAAACCTACAGAGAATATGCTAGTCACTGGAGAGACGAAGCAACGCATGTATAACCTCCTATGACAAAAGCTGAGCTGGTAGCCGCATCCATACGGTACCAGGAAGTTGATTGCTTTGACAAAATGATAACTATGAAAGGGAGTTCCTTTGCAGATATAGCTGCCATTAGGGAAGATATCGAAGATGGCCTTAAAACTGGCAGGATTGTTACTTGTTAGTTCACTAAACAGATCAGGTGCGTCTGGCGCCATGAGTGGAAAAAAGAAAAGAGAAGATATAGCTTATGTTTCTAGAATTACTAGTCCAAAATGCCAAGGAAAAGAGATGACCCATTAAAATCAACTATAAGAACGTGCCACTATTTCTAAGGAAAGTTTGGGCGGCACTTCCTTTGTTTATACTACTTTTCCCGTATTCTATATTAACTCCCAAACGCTCACAATATTGTATTCAACAATCATCATTTATCTACATTTACCACATTCCACCATTTTTCTCTAATTTCTCCACATTTATGGGTTTTAGCTCATCATCACATTTTCTCATACATCACACCTATTTCATGGTCTACACGTCATTTATAACATATTTATACTCCCAACTCATCAACATTCATAATGCAATCCAACCATCATTCAACTATGGCACTATTCACATTTTATGACCCATTTACTACACTCTTCTATAATCCAAGTGTTTCAATGTATTAATACTTCAATCATCATGCGAAGGTCATCAAACTTACCTTGGGTAGTGTTGGAACAAGCCTTGATTAGCAATACTCTTCTATACCAAAAACCTTATTTCACTTCCTTTGAACTTTCTTGGTGTAGATGAACTTTGATAGGTTTCACACTCTTGATTTCACGGATTTGGTGTTGTTGATCTTGATTTTTCTTTGATTCTCTTGAATTCTTATGGATGAAGTGTTTTGGAGTATTCTAGAGAGTTCTTGGATTGTGAAGATGAGAAATGAAATAAAATGATCTTGGGGTCCCTTATACTTAACTTAAAAATCTGATTTTTGTGAACAGTAGTCGGGGTATACAGTGGCCGTAAACCCAATTTACGGACCGTATTCTGGTTTACGGTCCGTCCTTCACGACCGTATTTAAGCATATCAAAACCAGAAACTCAGGCTGAGACGTGGTGATTTACGGACACAGTTTACGGGCCGTATTTCTCTTTACGATCCGTATTCTGAGTCATATTTAACCATTTCGTCATTTGGCAGAAAGTTGAAGTTTTTGGAATGTTGAAGGACGATGGCAGTTTATGGTCCGTATTCCATTTTACGACCAACTGGGTCGAAGTGCAAATCTGTATCTTTCTCATTTCCAAAATTCATAAATAGTCATTCCCTACTTAGTAAAACATCGCACACTTATACACTTCGTTGGTCTACTCGTTGTACGTTCATAGAGAGATTTTCGAGCTGTAACCCTCTTCCCCCCTTTTGGAACATTCGTCATCGAATGTTAAACACTCGGGATTCTATGAAAATTTCGCCAGAGTTTCCCCTATAATTTGGCACTACCAACCTGTCACAACAACCCATAATATCATCGCCTCACAGGGCTACATCACAACATCGACATGTCTATGGCCACACACGACCTAAAGCATGAAAAATAAGCATACGTACCTCATATCGTTGGCGTTTCATCTTGAATCTCCTCTGGTGGTAGAAATAAATGCGGATACTTACACTTCATACTCTCTTCTGCTTCCTAAGTCATTTCTTCCCGTTGTCGTTTCGTCACCAGACTTTAACTGAAACCACCTCTTTGTTTCGGAGTTTTCGCACTTGCCTGTCGAGAATAGCAATAGGCACTTCTTCATAGGTTAGCTTTTCTGTTACTTGCACATCATCTATCGGAACAATCTTTGTGGGATCTCCAATACACTTGCGGAGCATTGAAACGTGGAAAACTGGATGGACTAATTCAAGCTCCGAAGGCAAATCCAATTCATAGGCTACATGACCCACCTTGCGGATAATTCTGTAGGGTCCAATGTTTATAGGGCTTAGCTTCCCTTTCTTACCAAATCTCATCACCCCTTTCATTGGCGATACTTTCAAAAATACCCAATCACCAACTTCAAATTCCAAGTCTCGTCGGCGATTGTCCGCATAAGACTTTTGACGGCTTTGGGTTGTCAATAATCGATCTCGGATCACCTTAACCTTTTCTACCGCCTGCTGAATTAATTCGGGGCCTATTATTTGTGCTTCTCCTGTTTCAAACCACCTGACTGGGGATATACATTTCCTTCCATATAAAGCTTCATAAGGAGCCATTTGAATGCTGGAATGGTAACTATTATTATACGCAAATTCGATTAGCGGTAAATGATCATCCCAACTTCCACCGAAATCCAGCACACATGCTCGTAGCATATCTTCCAAGGTCTGAATAGTACGCTCGGCCTGTCCGTCAGTCTGCGGATGAAATGTCGTGCTCAGCTTCACTTGAGTGCCTAGACCTTCTTGGAAAGACTCCCAAAACTTGGCTGTAAACTGTGCTCCTCTATCTGTTATAATAGATAATGGTATACCATGGAGTCGCACAATTTCCTTGAGATACAACTTCGTATAGTCTTCTGCTGAGTAGGTAGTTCTGACTGGAAGAAAATGAGCTGCCTTTGTTAATCTATCCATGATCACCCATATAGAATCATACCTGCCTCGAGAACGAGGTAACCCCACGACAAAATCCATGTTGATCACTTCCCATTTCCAAGTAGGGATTTCTATTGCTTGCAATAAGCCTTCTGGCTTCTGATGTTCTGCTTTTACTTGTTGGCAATTTGGACACTGTGCTATAAATTATGCTATGTCTCTCTTCATGCCATCCCACCAATATATTAACTTGAGATCATGATACATTTTTGTCGCACCTGGATGAATAGAATACCGAGAACAATGTGCTTCTTCTAGAATTCGTTGGCGCAACTCCGCTACATTCGGCACACACAGTCTGCCTTGGTATCTAAGAATTCCATCCATCGAAACTTCAAATGGAGATTTTTCCTTTCCATGAGATGTGTCTTTGTAACGACACAATTTAGGGTCTTTGTATTGTCGTTCCTTCCCTTCCAGGTTCAAGGACGAGACTGTGGGATCATTAATTCCAATCCCTGCATTACCCGAATCAATTACACGCACTCCAAGACTAGCTAGTTGGCGGAGCTCATGAACCATCTCTTTCTTTTCCGGAGGGACTTCACATAGACTTCCCATTGATCGGCGGCTAAGCGCATCGGCTACTACATTCGCTTTTCCGGGGTGATACAAAATGTTCACATCATAATCCTTCAATAATTCTAACCACCGCCTCTGCCGCAGTTTAACTCTTTCTGCTTGAAAATGTACTGAAGGCTTTTGTGATCTGTATAGATATCGACATGCACACCATACAAATAATGCCTCCATATTTTTAAGGCATGAATAACTGCAACCAATTCGAGATCATGAGTTGGGTAATTCTTTTCATGTTTCCCTAATTGTCTCGAAGCATATGCAATCACTTTTCGATGCTGCATCAGTACGCATCCTAATCTAACACCGGAAGCATCACAATATACCACGTAGCCATATGACCCTTCAGGAAGTGTTAAGATCGGAGCTGAGGTCAATCTGTCTTTCAAATCTTGGAAGTTGTGCTCACAAGCATCATTCCATTGAAATTTGGCTGAATTCTGGGTTAACTTCATCAATGGGGCTGAAATAGACGAGAACCCCTCTACGAACCTCCTGTAATAACCTGCCAACCCCAGAAAACTACGAACTTCTGTAGGCGTCATAGGCCTTGGCCAAGTCTTCGCGGCTTCAATCTTCTGAGTGTCAACTCGAATGCCATCATTTGAGGTAACATGGCCCAAAAATGTCACAAAATTTAGCCAAAACTCGCACTTTGAATATTTTGCATACAATTCTCGAGCTCAAACAATGCCAAGAACAATTCGCAAATGATCTGCAAGTTCCGATTCCGTGTGAGAATACACCAGAATATCATCAATAGATACTATCATGAATAGATCCAAGAGAGGCCTGAATACGTTGTTCATCAAATTCATAAACACGGCCGGAGCATTAGTCAGCCCAAACGACATCACTCGGAATTCATAGTGGCCAAATCTCGTTCTGAAGGCCGTCTTGGGAATATCCGTTTCTCTAACTCTCAGCTGATGGTAACCTGACCTCAAATCTATTTTTGAAAACCACTTAGCACCTTGCAATTGATCGAATAAGTCATCAATCCTTGGAAGAGGATACTTGTTCTTTATCGTCACTTTATTCAACTGCCTGTAGTCGATACACATTCGTAGAGATCCGTCTTTCTTTCTTACAAACAAGACCGATGCTCCCCACGGTGATGAACTGGGCCTAATAAACCCCTTTTCAAGCAAGTCTTTCAACTGAGCCTTTAGCTCTTTTAATTCCGCCGGAGCCATTCGATAAGGAGGAATAGAAATAGGCTTGGTGTCCGGCAACACATCAATGGCGAAGTCAATCTCTCTTTCTGGAGGAAGACTTGGAAGTTCATCTGGAAACACATCTGGGAATTCATTCACGACTGGAACTGATTGGAAAGTTCGCAGCTTTGCCTCGGTGTCATGAACCCAAACTAAATGATAAATATAACCCTTGGCTATCATCTTCCTTGCCTTATGGTAGGAAATAAACCTACCCTTTGGAGATGTTGCATTACCCTTCCATTCAAGCACGGGATCTCCCGGGAATTGTAATCGAACCACTTTTGTGCGGCAATCAACGTTTGCATAACACGAGGCCAACCAGTCCATACCCATGATTACATCGAAATCTATCATTTTTAGCTCAATCAGATCAGCTTTGGTCTGACGATCACATATCACAATGACACAATTTTTGTACACTTGCCTTGCTATCACGGGATCACCTACCGGAGTGAGTACCTCAAAAGGTCTAATTGGCTCAGGTTTCACCCCAATAAAACCAGCAACATATGGAGTAATATAAGATAAAGTAGAACCCGGATCTATCAGTGCATATACATCACGAGAGAATATAGACAATGTACCTGTGACCACATCCAGGGAGGACTCAAGATCCTGCCGTCCGGCTAAAACATATACACGGGGCTGAGTGGCACCTGAAGTAGATGCTGCCCCTCTACCTCTACCACGGCCTGCTGACATCTGGGGAATCTGTCCTGCCGGGCGTGCTGAGGAAAAACCAGCTGCCGACCCTGTGGGCTGAACTCCAACTCTACCACTCATCGACGAGCAATCTCTCATCATATGCCCAACTTGGCCGCAAGTATAGCAAGCGTCCGAACCCTGGCGACACTGTCCGGAATGAAATCTACCGCACCGGCTACATCGCGGTACTGGGGGTCTCCTCTGACTATAATCTTACTTGAACTGGGAATCTAGGGTCCGCGAACTCTGGCCCTGTCCGGAACGGAAGGAGCGATCAAATCTCCTATGTACCCGATCTCCCATGTCGGCCACAATAGCCGGGGCATATCTAACCAAAGAATTAAATTGCATGCTATATTCTCAGGCACTCATATTCCCTTGCCTCATATTTAGAAATCTATCCGCTCTATCTCAGCGAATCTCGGGTGGCAAATACTGACGAATAAAAGCATCCACGAATTCTTGCCAAACCGGAGGAGGCGCATTCTCCCCTCTTGATAATACCCAATTGTTGTACCACAAAACAGCCACATCCCGGAGTCTATAAGATGCCAACTCCACGGATTCAGTTTTAGAGGCATGGAAAATCTTCAATGTCCTCAACACCTCATCTATGAAACCTTGCGGGTCTTCATCCGGCTTTGACCCGAAAAACCTCTGGAGGATTTAGACTCATCAAATCACGGGCTTTGGTACTAGCTGCCCGATCACTTGAGCTTGCATTTTGTCGTTGTGCCTGTGCGGCGACCAATTGTGTCAATAAATGGATGGCCTCGGTCATTTGTTGACCCGAAGCAACAGGTGGAGGAATTGGAGCTGGAGCTCCTCCTTGCTCTTCCACATTCGGCGGGGTAGAAGAGGTATTAGACAAGGCCTCATTGTACGATTCGCCTTCTTCTATGTTCAGTGGAGGCTCTCTTTCTACCCGCCTCTTTGCCGTAGTTTTTCCCTCTTGGGCGGCTGTAGCCTTCCCCTTTGGCGGCATTCTGAAATCACAACACACTATTAGGGAGGATAAAATCTTATACATGGCTCTATCGCACGATCTCATAGAAAGAAGAATGGTCATTTTTCCTAAATACTTTGTAACCTCTTGTTTATTGATGTGGCGTGCAACACACCATAAACAACACTCTACTAGACACGGCTCGTAGACACTTCCTAGGACTGAACCGCTTTGATACCACTTTTGTCACGACCCAGCTAGGGGCCGTGACGGGTACTTGGGGCTAGCCACCGAGCACCACTCATGCTACTACTCATCTTGCTCATTTAATGGTCTTTTATCAGCTTAATACTCAAATTGTAGGACAATCATACTTTATATGGAAACATAAATACTTTTTAAATACATTTGCCTTTCAGCCATCAAAATAATATATACATATAATAGCATCTCGTGAGACCATCTTACCCATACTGCGCATCTACGAGCCTCTACTGGAGTGCTAAACATAAGGACGGGACAAGACCTCGTCATGCCAAAAAATACATATGCATGAATATACACAAAAGAATCGTCATAAGCACCTTCGAACAAAGTAGTGCTTTCAATCAGTTGACGGCTACTGCTGGTCTGGGTCGAGCTCTCCTCTCTGTCTACCTGTGGGCATGATCACAGTGTCCAAAGAAAACGAACGTCAGTACGAATATTATACTGAGTATGAGAGGCATAAACAATGAAATAGAACAATGACATAAAGGAAATATCAATACGGAACATCTATATCTAACTGTCATGTATAAAAGAATTAAGCCATGCTGTCTTACTCATACTCATCATCATATCATGTATGCATAATGTATAAGCTGCCCGCTCATATAGGTGCGGTGTAGTAATGTATAAGTTGTCTGTCCATATCGGACCGGTGTGATAATCATAACATTAGCCTGCGTCCAGGCCTCCCGCATCCGGGGTATCATCTCATGCCGCCCACTAGTGGTGTCTGCCCATCCCATTTGTCCATGGTGTATCGTATAGCTGCCCGCCTTAGCGGTGACTGCCCGGCCAACTAGGCGCGGTGTTATATCATCATCATAGATGCTCATCATAATATGCTTATCGTAACATACTTATCATAATACATGCATAGGGTTTATGACCAACTTTACTCTATCGGGGTAACGTAAGGTCGTGATCCCCCGATTTCATTATGGAGCAATTATTAAAATACTGCCTCACCCTGAAGGAACTAACATATAAGGTGAGTGTGAGCAATAAATAACATCATGCCATTTTAAGATCATCATATCATATCATATCTCTTATCTTATATTACCATTCATGGATATAGGCTTTTAGCTTTCCGGAATATAGGGACTCATGAGGAGGAGGAAAATTATGCTATGAGATTCATGCCATTAGAAAGAAGGGACAAACCTCACATACCTTTGACGTTTAACTAAGCTATCGTTCGCTTGTTCTCCTTCCATATCGCGTTTCTACCTTCAAAAGAGAATTCGCATTTACGTTAGTTAATCGACTATAAGAACGCGCCACTATTTCTAGGGAAAATTTGGGCGGCACTTCCTTTGTTTATACTACTTTTCCCGTATTCTATATTAACTCCCAAACGCTCACAATATTGTATTCAACAATCATCATTTATCTACATTTACCACATTCCACCATTTTTCTCTAATTTCTCCACATTTGTGGGTTTTAGCTCATCATCACATTTTCTCATACATCACACCTATTTCATGGTCTACACGTCATTTATAACATATTTATACTCCCAACTCATCAACATTCATAATGCAATCCAACCATCATTCAACTATGGCACTATTCACATTTTATGACCCATTTACTACACTCTTTTATAATCCAAGTGTTTCAATGTATTAATGCTTCAATCATCATGCGAAGGTCATCAAACTTACCTTGGGTAGTGTTGGAACAAGCCTTGGGTAGCAATACTCTTCTATACCAAAAACCCTATTTCACTTCCTTTGATATTTCTTGGTGTAGATGAACTTTGATAGGTTTCACACTCTTGATTTCACGGATTTGGTGTTGTTGATCTTCATTTTCCTTTGATTCTCTTGAATTCTTGTGGATGAAGTGTTTTGGAGTATTCTAGAGAGTTCTTGGATTGTGACGATGAGAAATGAAATAAAATGAGCTTGGGGTCCCTTATACTTAACTTACAAATCTGATTTTTGTGAACAGTAGTCGGGGTGTACAGTGGCCGTAAACCCAGTTTACGGATCGTATTCTGGTTTACGGTCCGTCCTTCACGACCGTATTTAAGCATATCAAAACCAGAAACTCTGGCTGAGACGTGGTGATTTACGGACAAAGTTTACGGGCCGTATTTCACTTTACGGTCCGTATTCTGAGTCGTATTTAACCATTTCATCATTTGGCAGAAAGTTGAAGTTTTTGGAATGTTGAAGGACGATGGCAGTTTACGGTCCGTAAACCACTTTTCGGGCCGTATTCCATTTTACGACCAACTGGGTCGAAGTGCAAATTGGTATCTTTCTCATTTCCAAAATTCATAAATAGTCATTCCCTACTTAGTAAAACATCGCACACTCATACACTTCGTTGGTCTACTCGTTGTACGTTCACGGAGAGATTTCCGAGGTGTAACACTTTGCCCCTGTAAAACAAAAGATTAGGTAGCCTAAGCCCGATGTCAGCATACGAATTATGGAAGAAGTAGAAAAACAGATTCAGTCGGGGGTTGTAGGGGTGACACCATACATGACATGGTTAGCAAACATAGTTCCAGTACCAATGAAAAATGGAAAAATAAGGATTTGTGTAGACTACAGCGATCTCAACCGTGCTAGCTCAAAGGATAATTTCACGCTCCAAAATATTCACAGACTCATTCATAACTGCACCAAGCATGAGGTGTAATCTATGGTGGATTGCGACACAGGAGATCATCAGATATTGATGGATAAAGAAGATGCCCAAAAGACGACATTCATCACATCGTAGGGAGTGTACCATTACCGGGTGATGCCTTTTAGACTCAAGAATATCAGTGCTACTTATATGAGGGCGATGACTACAGTCTTTCATGATATGATGCACAAAGAAATTGGGGTGTATGAGGACGATGTCGTCATCAAAATCTCGGGTAGGTGAGGACCACCTCGAACATTTACGAAGATTCTTTGACAGACTTTGCAAGTACGATTTGAAGTTGAATCCTGCAAAATGTGCATTTGGAGTGCCTACTGGAAAATTACTAAGGTTCATAGTCAGCGTCGTGGTATCGAGTTAGATCCCACCAAGATCAAAGCAATCCAAGACCTACCACCACCAAGAACAAAGAAAGAGGTCATGAGTTTCTTAGGAAGGTTTAATTACATTGGACGCTTCATCGCCCAGTCCACAGTAATCATAGAACCAATCCTCACGCTCCTCAAGAAAGATGCTCCAACCAAATGTACAGGAGACTGTCAAAAGGCCTTTAACACAATCAAAAGATACCTATCAAATCCACATCTTTTGGTACAACCAAGGCCAGGAAGTCCTTTGCTGCTATTCATGTCGGTATCAGAAAATGCTTTTGGATGCATGTTAGCACAAAATGACGAGACATGCAAGAAGGAAAGAGCCATCTATTACATTATTTTAAAAGTTCACACCTTGCGAATCCAGATACTCCTTGGTGGAAAAGACGTGTTGAGCTCTAACCTGGGTATCTCAGAAGTTGAGACATTATATGGCTGCCTGCACGACTCCTCTAATCTCTAAGAATGAATCCACTAAGGTACATCTTTTTCCAACCTTTGCCCATAGGGAAGCTGGCCAAATGGCAAATCATTTTAAGTGAGTTTGATATCCAGTACGTCGCACAGAAGGCAATCAAAGGGCAGGCATTGGCAGACCTACTGGCGGGAAGCCCGGTAGATGACAATCTCGTACCTTTACGGACTTACTTCCCAGATTAAGAAATAATGACAAATGAAGGCGAAGAAGGTGAAGACGAATCAGGATGGAAAGTATACTTTGATGGAGTAGTCAATTTTAAAGGATCAGGGATCGGAGTTGTCTTGGTTTCGGACTCAGGCCAATATTATCCAGTGGCGGCCAATTTATGTTTCAATTGCACTAACAATATGGCCGAATACGAAGCTTGTGTCTTGGGTCTACGTTTAGCTCTCGACATGGATGTCAAAGATCTTCAGGTAATTGGTAACTCGAATTTGCTAATCCATCAACTTCGAGGAGAGTTGGCCACCAAAAATGAAAAGATCATACTGTATGTCAGACTGGTGCAAAGATGGGCAAACCGTTTCCGAGAGGTCAAGTTCAAACATATACCAAGAACCCTGAATGAACTTGTCGATGCTTTGGCAACAATAGCATCCATGACTCAGCATCTCGACAGTAGATACATCTATCCTGTCAAAATCAAAGATCAGCCAGCCCACTGTGCTTTTGTAAAGGGTGAGACCATGGAAAACCAGAGTACATTGGCATCAAAATATTCTTGAAAAAAAAAGAATATCCCGAAGGGATAACTTTAAATCAAAAAAGGACTATCAGGAAATTAGCAAATGGTTTCTTCCTCAACAAGAATGTCCTATGAAAAAGAACTCTAAACCTGGGATTGCTTAGATGTATTGATTCTTTGGAAGCTACCAAATTGATTGAAGAAGTGCATGCTGGAACCTGATGACCTCACATGAATGGGTTTGTTCTAGCAACGAAAATCTTGAGAACAGGTCATTACTGGATGACCATGGAAAATGATTGTAGTAAATATGTCCAGAAATGCCACAAGTGTCAGATTCATGGAGATTTGATAAAGATCTCTCCAACAAAACTAATTGCAATGACGCCACCTTGGCCATTCACCGCCTGAGGCATGGATGTCATAGGGCCAATCGAGCCAGCTGTGTCAGACAAACATCATTTCATCTGGGTCGCCATGGACTACTTCACCAAATGGGTGCAAGAAACATCTTATTCATCGGTGATAATGAAAATGGTCACAAACTTTTTCCGCAACAACATCATATGCCGATTTGGTATCCCAAAGTCAATCATAACAGATAATGGGGCTAACCTGAATATCCACTTGATGAGAGACATGTGTGCGCAGTTCCAGATCACTCACCGAAATTCAATCGCATATCGACCACAAATGAATGGGGTCGTAGAAGCTGCCAACAAAAACATCAATAAAATCCTCCGAAAGATAATTGATAACCACAAAGACTGGCATGAACAGTTGCCTTACGCATTGCTGGGATACCGCACTACTGCCAGGACTTCGACTGAAGCCACCCCATACCTGTTGGTGTATGGCACTGAAGCAGTGATACCATCAGAAATAGAAATCCCTTCACTTCGAATAATACAAGAAGTTGAGTGGGACGATGTGGAATGGATCCACAAAAGGTATGAACAACTAGCTCTGATAGATGAAAAGAGAATGATTACTGTTGCCATGGTCAACTGTACCAGCAAGAATGGCGCGTGCTTTCAACAAACATGTGAGAACTAGGGTGTTTCTAATCGGGTAATTAGTACTCAAACGAATATTCCCTAATCAAGAAGAATACAAAGAAAAGTTCGCACCAAACTGGCAAGGGCCCTATATGGCGTGAAAAGTATTATCAGGAGGAGCAGTAATACTTGCTGAAATGGATGGTCAAGAGTGGCCAAGAGCAATAAATTCAGATGCCATCAAGAGATACTACGTGTGAAGAAGAAGACGACTGCGAAGATTCAGAGTTTTTATAGTTTATTCTGCTTTTATTACATTTCCTTTGTTTATAATTTGGCACTTTTTAGAAAAAACCAAATCCAAAACCAAGTACGAACTACGCAAGGACCTGATTCCCTATACTTATAAAGGCATACGTAGGCGCTTTTTTCCAAGCTCGGTCGCTTCAAACCAAAAATCCAAAATTATATATTTTGAACTACGTTATGACCTGATTCCCATTTGGGATACGTAGGCGCTCGTTTGAGTTCGATCTCACCAAAAAAATCCTAATATGTTTACCCCGAACTATGTTTCGACCTGATTCCCGAAACAGGATACCTAGGCGTTCTCCCGAGCTCGGTCATTCCAAAAACAAATCCCAATAAACCATTAGGCAACCTCATAAATGATTAGGAAAAAATAGAGATAAAGGTAACTCCACAAAGAACTGGGACATATTTTGAGAGGACCTCAAAATCCTTTAAATATATATTAGTTCTTAGGAACGGACGGATTTAAATTTCTACACTGGGCAGAATTTTTGAAAGATCTCAAAAATTCCTCAAACGCGATGAAATCAAGAAATGACAAGTACACACTTATAATGGGGCAAATTTTTGAGAAGGTCTCAAAAATTCCTTTGACATAGCGAGACTCGAGTTGGTATACCCCCTTTTTTGACACTTGGGAAACTTTAAGAAGAGATTGGTTTGGGCTTGGGCCTATTATCTGTGTTTCCGTGCTTGACTTATTATTACTACTAGTTTCGGCCTATATTTACCTGAGCCATCTCGTTATCTGCTGCTAGTTATGGGCGTAGCCCAATAAAATTGTAATTTATTTTTGGCATTGTAATAATTATTATAGCCCTTTAATTTTGTATTTAGTTTAATTTGTGAACTTATACTAATGTCATGCACATTTGTTTGTACATTTGACCACCGAAAACTCGTTGGTGGGCCCCAAAGGGATCCACTAACCTATCTAGATCGAGTCAACCCACCTTGGAGCAAAATGGAGCATACGTTTTGGGCCCGAGGATTTTCCCCTAATGCATAACATATTCTTGTTGGGCTTGGTCGGCCCAGTATCCCTATCTCTTTATTTATTTGTGCATTGAAAATTCTATATCGGTGTATTTACTTATAAATTGGAACCCTTAAGGTAACCTCCCATATTTCAAGTCGCCTAAATCCGATTTCTAACTATGTAAAACTGATTTTCACAAACTTTAATAAGATTTATGAAACCAAACGAATCGATTTAATTTGGACTGACAACGAAAGATTTCACAGATTAATGGGAATAATTTGGGACATTACGAAATGCGTGGAATTGAATATATGGGCTGATTTGGACTAAAAATTTGCGTGGCTAATTGTAACTATTTAGAACTAGATAAAAAATAAAATTTGTAGTATATTATTAAATTATAGTAGTATATCCAAAGTATTTTCTTTAAAACTACTTTCTGTACTAAAATATGTATATATTTTCAAAAACTACTTTGGGTGGACTTATGTAGAGTCCTACTTAGCCTAAGAGTCCTCGAGTATTAGCCTAACTGTTCTAGTTCAACACCCTAAATACCCAATTTGGATAAATTTTTACCACTTTTGATTCTTCAAATGCGCTATTTTTGCATGAACGACAAGTGTTTATTTGCGAAAATATTAAACAGAAACTATTTTTGTCACAATCCAATTTATATCTATATAAACATATTATTAGAATCCGTAGGTAAACATATTTCAGCTCACCGTGGACATGACCTTAGATAGGAGGTTGTGGAGGACTTAGATTAGGGTAGAAGGCTAGGTGGCTTATCCTTTCACCATAGTAGTTGCAGTTTTGCTCATTTGTTTATTGCCATTTGATTTCTGCATTTGATTGTTGCTTATATTGTTTTCGATATGCTTGGCCCTATCTGACCTTTTGTCTTGTTTTCCTCTCTTGAGCCGAGGGTCTTTCGGAAAAAGCCGCCCTACCTTTCAAGGTGGGGGTTAGGTCTGCGTACACTCTACCCTCCCCAGATCCTACATGGTGGGATTATACTGGGCTTTTTGTTGTTGTTTTTGTTGTAGGTAAACCGCAATTAAGCAGATCCTTAATACCAGGGTGCCTAACACCTTCCCCGGGGGATCACCAAGACCTTTACCCAGACTCTGTGTAGATTAGGTTTCTTTTAAAATAATCATAAAATAATTGTTTTAAATAAACCCTTTTCAACTCGATTTTTACTAATTTCCTAAAATTAGGTGGCGACTCTAAAATAAGTCCATTTAGAGCACCATTAAATAGAAATATATTTTTTCCTTTTTTCCGCTAGGATTGACAATTGTACTTCCCCGGGACACTTCCCTCTTTAAATGAGGCAAGTGCAAGTACGAATCGGAAAAAATGTGACACGTTACACCCCCATTCTTTGAATTCGGAATAGTGTCACTAGGAAGTCCTCCTTTTTAGGAGGGTGCTGCTCTTTAGAAATATCTAGCATCTGTGACATGAGCTTTTGAATAGCTGCTGTATGAGATCCCACTATTTTCGTCAGCCCAGATAAGGCCTTCTCAGCCTTGTTTTGATTTGCTAACACCTTCTTAAGCATAACCTCCATCCACGAACTACCTTGATCATTTGATTGCCCCTTTGGTGGAATATATGGATTGGAACTCTTACTTCCGAAATTGTTGTGGTTGTTATAGTTCCCTTGGTTCGCGCCACTATAATTATTATTGTAGTTCCCTTGGCTATTGTTGCAAGTACCTTGTCCCTACAGAGATATCCATTGATTTTGATTCTGGTAACCCTCGTGGTAATTTTGCCCTTGATAACTCCCTTGAGAGTTGTTCACATAGTTAGCATCTTCACCTGCATAGGAGGTCTCTCGTGATTTTGACCCTCTTGGACATAGTACATCCCATTCGGCATACTTGAAGTATCTTCGCAAACATTTACCTGCTTGGTATGGTTCGTATCAAACTACTTGGTCAGCAAAGAAATATTCGTTGCAAGCTGAGCCAGTGTCTGCTGTGTATATTGATTCTCCTTCACCATGTTCTAGATCATGGCATTACCATAGGGTACAAGATCAACATTGTTCGAGTGCCAAGCTTGATTATGCGTAGTCAATCTGTTAAGTATGTTGGTAACTCGAGTGTACGATGCATCCATAATGTAACCATCAGCTGCTTTGTTTACAATTGACTGCACTATAGGATCTATCCCTCGGTAGAACTTCTCCATTAATATGTTCTTCGAAAAACCATGAGTCGAAAACTTCTACACATATTCTTTAAACCTTTCCCAAGCTTCGTATAATTATTCCACCGGTCGCTGCTTGAATTCATAGATTTTGTCACCAATCTCAGCCTTCTTGCTAGGAGGATACCATTTCTTCAGAAATACTGCTACCATCTCTGCCCATGTAGTAATAGAATTCTAGGGCAGCTTCTCGAACCACATTCTTGCTTCTCTAGCTAAGGAATATTTGATAAGCCTCAGCCGAATATCATCTTATGACGTATTGGTTTGGAAGTGATGAGCACATACATCAACAAAGTTCTGCAAATATCGTTGAGGATTATTATCGGTAGAGTTACGAAAGTAGCCTTCAAGATTCAACAACTGGTAGAGAGGAGTAAATTTTGCAACTAGCAGCTCCAACCTGAGGATGAACAATAGCAGATGCGTAGTCCTCCTCATTATTCAGATCTGCAAATATGTTTTCCTCATCTGTATCATTTCGGGAGTCCTTATGTTTACCACCCTGGTTACCAGGTGCAGCACGTTGATTTCGCATACTCGTGATCACCTGGTTCACAACGAATAGCAAACAAGGTTTGATGGAATAAGAAGCAGACTTCAATCAAACCAAACACTATTTAGTAGTTTCAAAACTGTATTCCCCGGCAACGGTACTAAAATTTGATACACTCAAATTACACCTTTTATACCGTAAAGCGGACGATGTCAAATATAGTAACCCAACAAGGTTGGGGTCGAATCCCACAAGGAATATGGTGTGACAAGGTTACTAAAATAGTAGAATTCTTTATTTAGGTCTAATATATTACTCCGATGAATTTGTAGAAAGGTGGTTGTTTATGACTAATTACTAACTAATTTCTTTGGATTGTAATATATGGTAAAAGAAACTAAGGTCGTGTCCCCGCCAGATTGTTACATCTTGGAGATTTCAGATTTGTTGCATTGTAAGTGGACTAACGCAAGCTTAACATGAACATGAAGCCCTTATGAGATTAAGGAGATTATTTGATAGCTCTAAGTGCATACCATAAGATTTTGAAGTCATACGAATTGGTGGAACTATGTTCGTCAAAGGAAGTGAAACGCAAGTTATGTTTGAGAAGGCTTCGTACCAATTGAGCTAAAAATTACTTAGTAATGTCTTAAGGAGGAGCTATAGAGCTTCGTAGATGGTTAATGAAGTGTTATATAAGTGTCAATGAGTTTCCATAAGGATTGGGAGTTGAAAGAATCGAAGCGAGAAAGTTTCAAAAAAATATAGGTTGCACGGCCATTTATACGGACCGTATAACTTATACGACCCGTATAATGGTCCGTATAACCATTACAAGAAGGGATAATCCCTAGTGGGATTATACGACCATTTATACGGACCGTATAAATGGCCATATAATCGGTCGAGCCAGCTTTTCCTTTTTTATATATATGGACGACATTTGTTCATTTATTTCATTTCCCACTTTCCCCAAACTATTAAAAGCTCTAGAACCTTCTTTCAAGCATATTCCAATCAAAATCAAGAGAAATCAAAGATCAAATAGCAAGAATCAAAATATTCAAGTGTTGGAAGACTTATTAGGGTTTGTAGAATTCAAGAATTCCTTGGGAATTGAAGTTAGGGTTTTACTCAAGTTGGTAACTTGATCCAAAGCTCATTCCTATGTGATAAAAGATTAGTTTTCATGTCTATTTCATGTTATTAAGCACGCTTAGTTGTTGAACAACTTGGGTGAAGGGAGAAAGTAGAAGATGAAGTTCAAATGTAGATTTCATGATATTTTGAGTAGTAACTTAACTTGAGTCATCATTATTAGAATGTTATGAGTATAATCTTATTATGAAAGGGTAATGATGATGACAAGGAAGTGTTGTATACAATTGTGCCAAAGGGTTGGTGTGAAGTTGTTGATATAAGTTGAATGTGAGAATGAATTTTGAGACTTAATGAAATATGACTACTTGGTTATGATATAGCGGATGTTATTATAGTTGTTTGGGAGTTGTTTTTCAATATGGTGGAAGTCGAGGAAATTGGGAAATGCTGCCCAATTTTCGTTAGCTCATGAATTATTCTAGTTTTAACTTAAGAGTGTCTTTAAGTCTTAACCTCGGTATGAATCCTTTTAAATGTAGATTTCTTAAGCTTTGGAGGTGAACGTTAAGTAGTTAAGAAGACATAAAGGTATGTATGGCTAACCCTTGTTCTTAAGGCATGATCCCATTGATGTATACCTTCATTTGAAATCCATAATATCTTCCATGATGATTTAATTCCTAGAATCACTAAAGCTCATAGTTCTTGATACTCTTATGATATCGTTGATCTCACCCTATGATAGTTGATTTCTCGAGGGAAAATATTTTGACGATAATGGTGTTGACGCTATGTAGGAACTCCTAGGTGTATATGTATGTGTGTATATACGTATGGCTAGTATGTAACACCGATCTTATGTTCCCAGGTATGATATCTATTATGCGCACACCACTGCAGTTGGGTACGAATAACACTAAAACTTGGTAAGGCAAGGTAAGTATGACACTGAGCCTTGTCATGGTCGGTTATGTGTGACACCGAACCCCTATGGTTGGGTGTGGTGCTAATATATATGTATGTGTATTTAATGAAAGGTTTTCGCCAGAGAAAAGGGTAAGTAAATATGATGAATGTCGCTAGAGGTATAAATGGCCCTCCTATCTTATGGATCTTCTATCTAATGTTATCTTTCATATCTTTGTTATGTTACTGCTTATGCCTTACATACTCAGTACATTGTTCATACTGACGTCCTTTTGTTGTGGACGCTGTGTCATGCCCATAGGTGGAAAGGGAGATAGACTTGATCCTTAGCCTGTTTATCGAGAGGCTACTTAAAGGAGCTCCATTTGATTCGGAGCTGCAGCTGTTGTACTATTCTTTTTTGTATATACATATGGGCATAGCGGGGCCCTATCCCGTCTATATGATGTTACATACTCATCTTAGAGGCTCGTAGACAGTTGTTTATAGTTAGATGTTTCTTAGCCTTTTCGGCACGTATTTTGTATATCATTTTGTTAGCCTTATCGGCTCGTGTATATGTGTATGGGCATAGTTGATAATGTTGATATAAAAGTATCCTTGCCCGATAAGATTGTATTATTAATGCACCGAAATTGCAAGTTATCCATGTGGCTCACCCGGTTATGGTTGTGAAAGTATGATGACAGGTGCCTGGGTGGGTTAGCTCTGGGTGCCCGTCATGGCCCTCCGGTTGGGTCGTGACAAAAGTTGTATCAGAGCAGTTCCGTCCTAGATTGTGTCTTTGAGCCGTGTCCAGTAGAGTCTTGGTTATGGGTGTGTTGCGCGCCACACTTATAAACAAGAGGTTGTAGGCATTTATGAATGAATGACCTTCTTTCTATCCTAGATCGTACGTTTGAGTTAAGTCACAGGATATAATATTTCCAATGCTAACCTTGATTTTTTTGTATTTGCGAGATGGCTTCTACGGAAAAAAAGCTGGTAGTTCAGGGGCTTCCAGAGCCAGTCATTCTTATGATACAAACCCATCGGAGAATGTGCCCTCTATAGAGACAGATCCATCTGAGACCCAGGAGGAACCCACTGAACATGTAAGGGATAGACAAATATTGGGAGATGACTATCTATGCAATTCCAGAGTGACGGTATCTGCAGAACGAGGGTCAAATGAGAATAGTGCTATGCCTGGGAGAGTCAGTATAATTGGCACATTTGTAAACGGTGTGAGTATCGTAGAACAACCTGCAGGAGAGCAACTTGGTGAAGAAGTCCCCCAACTCCCATTGGACCGAATTGTACCGGATCAAAGTTCTTGAGCAGGATCAGGGTAAGAATTTCCATTGTTGGAACTTCAGGATGCCAGTGCTTATGTAAGAAAGTAAAGTGTATCATTCAGTCATTTTGGAATATTAAAAGTATGTTATGTGTCACGACCCAAACAGATGGGCCGTAACAAGTGCCCGACCACTACTGGTCAAGCGCTCCTATGCTTGCATTTATTGCTCACTGACTATCCTGGGCCCATACATAATCTGTAACTGAGTTGTGCTATCTCCCGAACAATCAACAGAAGAGACACTGCACCGGGAACTCAGGACCAACACATACATATAAACATAAACACTGAGAGTAACAGCGCGAGCCGATTTGGCCGCTACATATATACTGTACAACAAAATAAATGCTGACGGGGCTGCATAACATCACGACTACATATCACTGTCTACAGGCCTCTATGGAGTACAAACTGTAGAAATGACAGGACAAGGCCCTGCCGTACCCGTATACCGTATATGTATGTAACCGAATAGCATACCAAAAGGGCTGTAGCTCCGGATAAATGGAGCGTACTGACTGCTGCTGAGGAGAGGTCCTACTCCGATAGATCATCCGACTGGCTACCTGATCCTGTGGGCATGAACGCAGCATCCATAACAAGGGACGTCAGTACGAGTAATGTACCGATTATGTAAGGCATGAATAGTAACTTAGTAAGAGATGTAAAGTATGATTAATAACATAATGGAAATATAGAGCATATCGTAAGGTAAAAGAGTAACCTGGACATATGAGTGCCTCTTAGGGCGGATGCCATGCATGCTTAGCTTTCTTTGAAAAACATTTCTTGTTCATATATACAGAAAATAGAACATATCATGTTGCCGAGGCATCGGCTCCTATCCATTTAGCCACATATGTCCCACGTCCGGGATGATATCATGTCATATAATACCAACTGATCAGGTGGATACGCGTCTATAGCGCTCTGGCCCTCTTTCCCATTTTCATATATAGGTATCATGTACATATATCATGTTCATGTATCATATACATATATCATATACATATATCATGTAAGCAGCATGCAGGAGAGCCCAAGCAAAGTTATGTCTCTATCGGAGTGACGTAAGGTCGGTAGCCTCCGATTATATTATAGAATAATCATCATCGCTATATCTCACCTTGAAGGAACAATTATTTTAAGGTGAGACTGTCAATGAAGAATAACATCAAGTGAAAACATAGAATAAGGTCATAAATCTCATAAGGTGTCAATTCACACACTTTGAAGTCTTTAGAAAATAGAGTCATTACCAAGGAATAAAATTGAGGATCAAGAAATAGCTCAATATTCTCATATTCATATTAAATCCACAGCTTGAGACTTTCAAATATGAAACCATTCTCATCATAATCATCATAGACATATTCTCATCTTTAACATCATCATTGTCATTACAAAAACATGTCCGTCGTTATAGTCATAAAAGCATACAAAATCATAAACCTTTGTTTTGGAAAGATACGGACATTTTGGAAAACATTTACGGGTTATCAGGAAGGGAATCATGCCTTGGAATCATAGACTTTTAACTTTTGATAACAAGGAAGATATGGAAACATTTATGAGATCATAACATTGGAATCATGCCTTTGAAAGAAAAGGACGAGCCTTAACATACCTTTCGGTCGCCTTAGTCGTTCAACGTTTATCCTTCCAAGCTCGTAAATCTACATATAAACCATTTATACTATTATTAGGCTCAATGTCATACGCTCATCTTAAGCCTTCAATTTAATTCCGTTTATAATCTGCCGAAATTCGGGCAGCACCTCCCCTGTTTATATGCCTAGCCCGAAATCACAATTCAGCAACCAACAATAACAACAACAATACCAACATCGATAACATCATCTCCAACACCAATATGTACCATAAACAATCCCACACGATGTTTCCCAATTTCCATAACCAACCAACTCGCTATACAATTATTTAATGACTTTATCTCCGTAAATAAACCAAAATTAACATTAATAATTGGAGATTCATACCTTATTCTTGTTAAAACAGAGGTATCTTCAATATCGACCTTGAAACCACCACAAAACCATACTAGAATCACATCCATGCGTTTATTCGAGCTTGGATTAATACTCCTCGCTTGAAAATTGCTCACTTTGTGATCCCCCCCTCTCTCTCTCTCTTCAATTTTCTAGAAATTTCTGATCAAATCGGGTGAAAAAAAAGGGATTCTTACCCTTTTTATAAGGGTCAAATTCGGGTCGGGTTACCGTAGCAGCACTGTAGCAGGTCGGTTACTATAGCAGTACTGTAGCATGCGTTTCTGCTCTATCAGCTGAACTTGTAACGTCCATAATTCCCTACTCGGATCTCCTATCGACGAGCGGTTTGTTGTGATAGAAACTAGACTCGATAAAAAAGCATTTTAGGCTTTTGTTTCACCTTAAAACACTTCATATGCCTAGAGATATGCGTCCCCCAAGTTGGACCAAAATTTTTACACAAAGCATTACCCATCCTTTCTCTGAAGTCATACTACATCATTTCATGCACTCATTTCCTTATAAAAACATCCGGTATACCTTATATACATCCTTCACTCATTAAATATACTTAATAATGCTTTCTCCTTATATTCCGAAGTGGTTTTACTTAATCCTAACTCAACGTACTTATGTTTCAAATTTGATAAGTGCTCTTCGAAGATACGGGGTGTAACATCCTTCCTCCCTTAAAAACATTCATCCTCGAATGTTGCAGTATTGCTAACCCACGACACCATCTTTGATTCGTTAGAACAATTATTTTTCCTTTAGGGTCCGATTACCATTTGCTTAACTATAAATTGATTCAGTCTCTTCTCATTCTTTCTTAACTCATTTATTGCCTTCAGTCATCTTCTTTCACTTCTTTGTCCTCATGTACATGATTGGAAATTAACTAGCATCTCGCTCTTATTCTTTCTCCATTATGGTAGTCTTGACTTGCCATGCCATAGCTATTCCTCGTCCTGTAAATACTTTTTTTTTCTCGCTCCTTTTTTTCCTTGTTAGTGGGCAGTTACCTTTCTCTATCTACGGTGCCCTCTTTGTGTTTACTCCTTCGGTGCCATCTCGGGCTATCCTTTTTGTATCCATTGATCTTAGATATACATTGTACCTAATTTTTGTAGTCCATTAGTCAGGCTTTCTAATCCTTACCTCCTTGTCGCCATCTCTTTTAACCTTACATTCCAAATGTTTACCCAGTATAACTGTGTCGCTAGTGAACCTAATTGTTATGTTCCTTTCTAAGGCCAGTTATATCATTATCCGAAATACGTATATACGTAATGCTTCTTCTCCATTTGTTATCTTTCGTAGTCCAGTTACACTTATGGCAGACTTATAATCCGAGTACAACTAATTTCATAGCTCGCAACATCTTTGAGCTCCTGCTACAACTTTTTCTTTACTTCCTTCCCTCACATCTATCAATACAATCCTAGAAGCATAGGACTACGGTAATTCCTCGATTATGATTCTCTTGCAATGCAAGTATACTTATCTTCGATTTTCTTGTATAGGCGAACGTTCCGTAAGTTGTTATTCCTTGTTGTCTTTCTGGTGTTGCCTTCTTACAATTGTAGGTGGGAATAGTTTCACGTTGACGGTTCATGTACTTCCATAGCATATGCTCTTATGTTCAGTATAATTAGTGCTCCATGAACTATTTTCTAATATCCGGTGAACTCTTTTATTTCCATTCATAGGAGCAGTGTTCTTTCTTTCCTTAAAAAATCTCCAATCTACCAATCGTTATTCCTTTTATTACATTTGTCATTGTCATCCCAAGTGTCCTTTTGGGTTCGTCATCCTCTCTAACACCCTTTGTAAATTTATCTTTGAGACTCTTCTTGATTTTTTTTTCCATTACCCTTTAGGGCATGTCACTGCATACTTAGGTACGGCGCAATTTTTTCCCTATACGAGGGATTCAAATCATGGTCTAAAAAATATCGTGGTTCATCTTGGCGTAAAGTGCTCTCTTGAGTTATCTTCCATACTTTCTCCCGATGTTTGCCTCATGGTACGCTTATTGTCAATTCGATTCTACTTCTTTCCGTTACCTTCCCGATATGCCAATACGCCTCGAACTTTGGCCCTGATCTAATAAATCTCCTTTTTTGGAGCTTGAAACGTCATAGTTCCTTTCAAGTCTAGTATGTTCTTCCCCCCTTATTAAAGAGGTCCTTATACACCTATATCCTTCGAGTAACCGACATCTTCGATAATTATCTGCCGCCCTTCACGATCTTCTTAAGGCCGGGGTTCTGTCATCGTATGGTCTGACTCGTCTATCTTCTTGGTAGTTACAGTCTTGTATCTAATCGGAATACTTATAAGGGTTAGATCCAATTCTGATGCCGTCTTTTCCGTCTTTTCACACCTCTATTTTTTTATGACTAACGGTTTTCCGGACCCGCAAGTTAATGGGGACATCGAGATTCACCATGTCCTTTATAAAATCTTCGATTATACCTTACTCCTCGTTTTTCTTCCCGACTTTGCTTATAACATATCTAAAACTTCTTTCCCTGAGTTCTTCTTCCACTTATGTCTATATCATCATTTTTTTTTCTTTTCAACATTTCCATACCCTTCCATCCACTACTAGTCCTTTCGCCCGTTTATCTCACTTACTCATAATCCTTCTTAACTACGCGTTTGTGTTGCAGCTGTGCATCCAAGTTTTTCGAGTGTCCTGCTACTTTTGCTCTCAGCACAGAATTCTTACAGTGTACACTCTCTCTATCCTCGTTCATTGAACCATTATCTATCTTTCTGATGCTACGGCCGGGTGGTCCTCCATGCACGTTCCATACATTTCATTCCATTTCCTCTATGATCGAATCTCTCGGTCTTCACATGAATTCTTATTCCATGTCATTTATTTTCTAATTAATTGTGTCGACTCATTATCCTCGTTCTTTCCTCGATGAGTAATCGGTTTCCTATCGCCAACTCATTAAATTATCCTTCTTACTCCAATGGTTAAAGATTTCCAGTTACTTTACTCCTAAATGCTCTAATTTTCCTTCGACCAACCCATTATTATACCTTTCCTACTTTCATCCTTAACCTTCCTTGGGCTTTTTCCTCCTCGAGCACCTTTCTTCTCTTGTTATTTGTAGTATCAGCTCTGAAGTTCATGAAATATTCCTTTAAACGAGCAAATCCGTTCTATTCTTAAGTCATATTTTTGGAAAGCTTCTCCATGTCCGAGGCAACCGTGTTAATTTGACCACACACTTATCTCATTATATACCTTTCGAGGGCTGGAAATCTCTTAACATCGTTGCAAGGCCTAACCATTCTTTCTCTTACTTTACATTCCTCGTCGTGGCCACTATCCTTTTAGCCCCACTTATCAAAGCCTATTCTCTAACCCCACATATTCCTCTTGTGTTCCATACTGCCACACTTTGTCCAATTCGCATGCCCACCTTCAAATTTTTACCCAAATAGTCTCGTGCTTTGCCCGCCATCTCTCTCGGAGGTTTCACTCACTCATGTATCTTACTTTTTTTACTTTTTCAACACTTTGATCTCCTTACCTTCCGTATATTCACTTTCTTTCTTTTCCAAATGTCATTGCATTAGAACTCTCCAAACTTATCCGGTAGTGAAAGTAAATCCACTTACCTGGTAACGTTCCTTTGTCACTTGAACCTTATTACCCTGTTCGATTAATACCTTCCATATACCACAACGTTGGTTGCCGGGCATATACCCGCTGATATAGCTACGTATGGGATATCATATGCATTTGTATATATATTTTTTCTAACGCCTCGCTTACAAGGTATTTCCAAACGCTACTTAAACTCATCCTAATTCTTAAGCTGTGATGCACTTTCTTTCTCTTCACCAATCTAGTCCGCCTCGGCCTACGCGACCTCTTAAGGTGTCCAACCACTCCGCATACTACAATATCCCTTAGGCTGCTCTAGCTTATCATTTGTGATTTATATCTAAATTTATAGGACTTTTTGTACACTTCCTAGGGGGTCACCCATCCTAGTATTTCTCTCACCCCAGCACACTTAACCTCGAAACTCTGATGAAATCTGATGCGTTAATACTGGTATAATCGTATCCACCTCTCCGCATGACCTTCACCACATAATCTAAAGCAAGTTGAAGTCTTGACAGATTCCAAAACGTTCTCGTAACGCATCTCCCTCCGAATTAGAAAGGGTCGCTTACTCTTCTGACTACACAATTACTATTTTTGGCCTTTTTAATTCTCAATATTCGCCTTTCATCTGTATGTGTATGACTACTTTCCGTCCTACATTTCCAGATTCCCAATGGTAGCGAACACACCTTGGTCGCTGTTACTTATAAATACTCGGTTATCGACCTCTTTGGGTTTTCGCTCGCCACTATTAAATAATAATCTACAGCAAATGCACATGCATAGAAAATTCCATTAAGGACCCATATACCTATAGCCGATCGGTCTCTAGTCTGATCTGGAGGACTATAAGGTGAAGTGTACTCCTCGTCATCGTCTACCCACCATCCGCTCGTCTGGCCTTCATCATCTCTCTCATCTGAGTCCGAGGGATATAAATAACCGGGCAACTCCTAGTTTACCGACGGCCAGGATAAAGGGCTAGAGGAATCCGTAACACTTACCGGGGAGGCTGATCTAACGTAGTACCCTGCCATAGGAGCAGCTGGCACGAACTCGGGAATCTCCTCCTCCGGTGTCCCAGACGGATCTGTGCCATAGCTGTCCTCTGCGGGGGGTCCTCCTCCCTGGGAGTCAAGAACTCTGGAGGAATCGTCGCTGGGTCCTCCGAGGGATCAGTCTCAATAGAATAACTGAGGCTCCTTCTGCTCGGTCCTGGAGCCTAGGGTCCTGGATCAACTCTGGGGGCCTTCTTAGCACTCCCACTGTTTGAGGCTGACCTCTTCATCTTTCGTCAGTCTACATTTTCCTACAGGAAAAGCGGTCAGAAACGATCTCTCCTAGACTCTGTCTCTATCGCACGATCTAAGATAGAAAGAAAGGTCAATGATTCCTAAATGCCCTACAGCTTCCTGTTTATAAGTGTGGCCGGCTTCACACCCATAAAAAAGACTCTATCGGACACGGTCTCTAGACAATCCCTAAGACGAACTGCTCTGATACCACTTTTGTCACGACCCAAACTGATGGGCCGTAACAAGTGCCCGACTACTACTGGCCAAGCACTTCTATGCTTGCATTTATTGCTCACTGACTATACTGGGCCCATACACAATCTGTAACTGAGTTGTACTGTCTCCCGAACAATTAACATAAGAGACACTGCACCGGGATCTCACGACCAACACATACATATAAACATAAACACTGAGAGTAACAGCGCGAGCCGATTTGGCCGCCACATATATACTGTACAACAAAATAAACGCTGACGGGGCTGCATAACATCACGACTACATATCACTGTCTACAGACCTCTATAGAGTACAAACTGTAGAAATGACAGGACAAGGCCTTGCCGTACTCATATACCGTATATGTACGTAACCGAATAGCATACCAAAAAGGTTGTAGCTCCGGATCAATGGAGCGTACTGATTGCTGCTCAGCAGAGGTCCTACTGCGATGGATCATCCGACTGGCTACCTGATCCTGTGGGCATGAACGCAGCGTCCACAACAAGGGACGTCAGTACGAGTAATGTACCGATTATGTAAGGCATGAATAGTAACTTAGTAAGGGATGTAAATTATGATTAATAACATAATGGAAATATAGAGCATATCGTAAGGTAGAAGAGTAACCTATACATATGAGTGCCTCTTAGGGCGGATGTCATGCATGCTTAGCTTTCTTTGAAAAACATTTCTTGTTCATATATACAGAAAATAGAACATATCATGTTGCCGAGGCATCGGCTCTTATCCATTTAGCCACATATGTCCCGCGTCCGGGATGATATCATGTCATATAATACCAACTGATCAGGTTGATACGCGTCTATAGCGCTCTGGCCCTCTTTCCCATTTTCATATATAGGTATCATGTACATATATCATGTTCATGTATCATATACATATATCATATACATATATCATGTAAGCAGCATGCAGGAGAGCCCAAGGAAAGTTATGTCTCTATCGGAGTGACGTAAGATCGGTAACCTCCGATTATATTATAGAATAATCATCATCGCTCTATCTCACCTTGAAGGAACAATTATTTTAAGGTGAGACTATCAATGAAGAATAACATCAAGAGAATAAATAGAATATGGTCATAAATCTCATAAGGCATCAATTCATACACTTTGAAGTCTTTAGAAAATAGAGTCATTACCAAGGAATAAAATTGAGGATCAAGAAATAGCTCAATATTCTCATATTCATATTAAATCCACAGCTTGAGACTTTCAAATATGAAACCATTCTCATCATAATCATCATAGACATATTCTCATCTTTGACATCATCGTTGTCATTACAAAAACATGTCCGTCGTTATAGTCATAAAAGCATACAAAATCATAAACCTTTGTTTTGGAAAGATACGGACATTTTGGAAAACATTTACGGGTTATCAGGAAGGGAATCATGCCTTGGAATCATAGACTTTTAACTTTTGATAACAAGGAAGATATGGAAACATTTATGAGATCATAACATTGGAATCATGCCTTTGAAAGAAAGGGACGAGCCTTAACATACCTTTCGGTTGCCTTAGTCGTTCAACATTTATCCTTCCAAGCTCGTAAATCTACATATAAACCATTCATACTATTATTAGGCTCAATTTCATACGGTCATCTTAAGCCTTCAATTTAATTCCGTTTATAATCTGCCGAAATTCGGGCAGCACCTCCCCTGTTTATATGCCTAGCCCGAAATCACAATTCAGCAACCAACAACAACAACAACAATACCAACATCAATAACATCATCTCCAACACCAATATGTACCATAAAAAATCCCACACGATGTTTCCCAATTTCCATAACCAACCAACTCGCTATACAATTATTTAACGACTTTATCTCCGTAAATAAACCAAAATTAACATTAATAATAGGAGATTCATACCTTATTCTTGATAAAACAGAGGTATCCTTATTCTTGATAAAACAGAGGTATCTTCAATATCTATCTTGAATCCACCGCAAAACCATACTAGAATCACATCCATGCGTTTATCCGAGCTTGGATTAATACTCCTCGCTTGAAAATTGCTCACTTTGTGATCCCCCCTCTCTCTCTCTCTTCCATTTTCTGGAAATTTCTGGGCAAACCTGGTGAAAAAATGGGGTTCTTACCCTTTTTATAAGGGTCAAATTCGGGTCGGGTTATCGTAACATTTTACTGTAGCATCACTGTAGCAGGCGTTTCTGCTCTGTTAGCCGAACTTGTAGCGTGTATAATTCTCTACTCCGATCTCCTATCGATGAGTAGTTTGTTGCATTGGAAACTAGACTCGTTGAACTTCATTTTAGGCTTTTGTTTCACCTTAAAACACTTCATATGCTAAGAGATATGCGTCCTCCAAGTTTTTCCAAAATTTTCACATAAAACATTACCCATCCTTTCTCCGAAGTCGTACTACATCATTTCATGCAGTCATTTCCTTATAAAACCATCCGGTATACCTTATATAAATCCTTCACTCATTAAATATACTTAATAATGCTTGATCCTTATATTTCAAAGTGGTTTTACTTAATCCTAACTCAACGTACTTATGTTTCAAATTTGATAAGTGCTCTTCGAAGATACGGGGTGTAACATTATGTAATATGAGTATTAATTGTAATAGTAAATCCAGATTTACCTCTAAGGTGTTAAAGAATAGCAAGATAAGGGGAAGTATGATGTACGAGTACGTAAACCTCCTAAAGGGAGTTGATTGATGAAATATTTAAAAGGAGAAATATGGTATTCTAGAGAGATTGTTAATGTATAACTTATGAAACAAGCTTTATCAATTTACATTCTTTTGTAGTAATCAGCCCTGTGTGGTCGAGTTGTATATCACATGTGTTCCAATACGTAGCCTTCTAAGGCATGAGATGTGTTTTCCGGGCTGTGTACAGGTTTGGTATTGTTATGTTTGCAAAGGAAACTCTGTAGAAATGTTTCGGGAATCTAAGAGAAATTGTGGAGAATATTATGTAGGATTATGGTGAGAAGAAAGAAAGGGCCTAATAGTGATTTATTAGAAATGAAGCTAGTAGTCAATTGCGGGATACATGTAGCAAGTATGCATCATGCTGGAAGGAACGATGATTAGGTCCAGATAGGATAAGAAACACGTGAAGGGAAAATGACGTGCTTGGCGTAGAAAGAAGTTTTATATACCGAGGATGACTAAAGAGAAAAGCATTCTAGCAGAACTTTGCAAGTTAGAAGAATTTGGCTAGCCCTTTCATGTTTTGGATGATTTAGTTATGAAATGAACTTGATACATATATATAGGCTTATGCATGTAATACCGATCCAGATTACCAAGTTAGATTTCACTCGATGATTCTAGCGGGGAAAAATTTTATGTCAGTATGAGCCAGCCCTATTGACATTAGCGATACCTCGAGGTAATAGATCGAAATGGATATGATTAATAAAGCTCCTTTCCTAGAAATTGGTTGATCTTATGACAACAGTTGTGTTCTGTGTTATAGTTCAGGTTATTCATCCTGGAACTTACCCGAACAGTTACACGATAGGAGTTCATTATTACTAATGTGAAGGAAAGTGAGGGACGCAAAAAGAAAGGGATTCAAACTATGTTAATGAGATAAGGTTGATCAACGAAACAGAAGAGCGATAAGTGACGAAAGTCCATAAGGTGTGATAGGCATGATAAGAAAAAGAAAGACATGTTGGAAGCAGAGAAGGAAAGATAGAAGTGGGGAAAATAAATGGAATGTCTATTAAAGCAGTATCCCAATGAACAAAGTACGAGAGAGAATCAAACCCTGTGGATATCCCATTACTAAGTGAGAATATTAATAGATGTTATGAAATGATTAGGATTTTGAATCGTATTATAATAAACGTGCGATTAATTAGATTATGACAAGGAATATGGGACTATTTGTTGAGTAAGTTATCTTATGCATAAGGAGTGATTTCACACATGATACCTCTTCAAAGAATTCCAAAAGGACCATATATTACCCTGTTATTAATATATTGAGACAGCATAGAACAATGCTTCTATGATAGTGTGAATGTTACACCTCGGAAAAATTTTCCGTTGGTACGTAAGTGAACGAACTAGTGATAAGTATGGGTGTACGATGTCCATGAGCAAGAAACGATGTTTGATGACCTTAGGCGAGATTTCAAAGGAATCCGACGTAAGACGAGAAAGTTGGCTAAGATAAGGCAAGGTGAGGTGAGCAATGCATGTGCATGGATATGGGTGATTAAAATGAGAAGTCTAAGAAATATGGAAAGTTGCAGAATTGCAATCTTCCCAGTGGTCGTAAAGTGAAAATACGGACCGTAAACTGGTATACGGTCCGTAAACTGCCATGAAAGCCTTCAACTTTCTGCCAGTTGAGGAAATGGTAAAATACGATCTGGTTTACGAACCATAAAGTGATTTACGACCCGTAAACCATGGTCGTAAATCACCATACAAGCAGCCAAAGTTTCTGGTTTTTGAAAATGTTAAAGACGACCGCAAGGGACGAACCGTAAAATGGAATACGTGGTCGTAAACTCAGTCTACGACCACTGTTCACCGCAACACAGATTTTGCAATTCATTAAATAAAGGGACCAACACTTGTTTTATTTCATTTCCACATTACACACCTTCTCTCTAAAACCTCTCTCTACATTTATTATCCAAGCTTTCAAGGATCATAAGTCATCAACAACATAAAACAAAGTGAATCAAGAGTAAGAACATCATCAAAGGTCATCCAAGTCAAGAAATCCAAATGGAGAAAAGCTAGGGTTTTGCTCAAAGTGGAGTATTATCAACTAAAGCTTGTTCCTACAACTTCTAAGGTAAGATTCATGATATTTATATGATGTTTAAGATATTGGAGAGTTGAAATGCATGGATTGTAGAAAATATGGTCAACTAGATCATGAATGATGAATAGTGACATTTTGAGGAATAGTTTGAATTGAATCACGAATGTTGTTGTGTTGTGATATGAATGTGTTATAAATGGTATTAAGATCATGAACTAGACACTTTAGACGGATGGACAAAGTTGGGTGTTATGACCTTGAATATGGATGAATTAGAAGCAAGTTGAGAAATCTAGATAATGTGGATAATGTGAATGACTTGTTATACCCCGTATTTTTATACGCCGAGATTTTTCGCAAAAGAATAGACGCGAGTAAAGACGGAACCCTTCCCGGACACGAAATGGAAACTTGTAATTTTTAATTCTCAATTAGAACATAAATTGTATTTAGTGTAAAAATATTATTATTGGAGATTGGGAATTAATTAATTGTGATCATTCTTAAAAATTAATTAGCTTAATTAGGTTTGGTGGGCCCCACCCGATCATTCTTCAAAACAAAATTATGATAAATAAATATAATAATGAAATAAAGCTAAGTTAGTGGGTCAACATGGGGAAAAGCACGTGTAGGGAAATTGGGAACAATATATGTATAGTTAAATGAAAAGTGGATGAACCTTTCATCTCACACTTTGCAAAGCAAGTTTCAGAGAAAACAAAAGTGAAGTCATCAAATGCATGCCACCTTAGAAGGGCACGTGTAGGGCCTAAACAATGCATATATATATTGGCAACATGACTCATAGTCAACATATTCAACATTTCAAAAAAAAAAAAAAAAAGGAGGAGCAAGTGAAGGGAGGTTCGGCCGTGGTTGAGGTTTTTGCAAGCTTGGAATCTTGATCCTAATTAATTTTCCAAAGTATTCTAGCTGAATTAGAAGTACAATTGTGATGTGGAAGTATTCATTAAGGCAACAAGAACAAGTGCTATCTTAAATTGTAGGTGCTAGCCGATTGAAGGATTAAGTGTCAAGGTAAGAATTGATTACTTTTCATATGTTTTATGGTGAGTTGGATGCATTGTGAATATGTATAAATGTGAATTTAATGTATAAGGATTATGCATGTTGGTATTAGAATGTTGTTGTTGAAGTTTAAAGTGAGCCGTGTGATAAGATTATATGAAGCAATGTTTAATCTTCTATTACAAGTATTTTGGATGGTTTGAACGTGTGGTAAAATGTGGAAATGAATAAAAATCTTGGAATTTTGTATGTTGGTATTGAAGCCGTGTAGGGGCTGGTTTAGGAGAAATTGGTAAATTGATTTATTTGATGGTTGGTTGATTGTTGTTATGGACGTGTAGTGAGGATGAAGTTTAATGATTCAAGTTGAAATTGAAATGGTTTGTGGGCTGTTGTAGGAGCTAATATGATGCTAATATAGTTCTTATAATTGTATAAATGATGTCGTTAGACGTGTGGATTATTGGTGTATTTCGTGAAATTGAAAGAAAGAACGTGTTGTTGTGATTCTTGTAAAACTTGATAGATGTGTGTTGAACATAAGGAACTGTAAATGGTAATGTTATGTTGATGTTTTGGCTATGAGTAGGGGGATGTTTTGATCAAGCATGATAGTTAATTTTAAGTCGCATTATAGTTGTGGTTTTCCCGAACTATATGGCGAAAAGATTAGAAAGTTAAAGTTGAAATTGTGTTGATAGGAACATATTGTTGTTCTTGTTGAATTGAAGGAATTGGAAGTATAAGTATGCCCATATATTGTTATTGGTATTTCTGTGTCTACAGGAGCACAATTGGAAATTTGGGATAGGTGAACCTATAGGGGAAGTGCTGCCGAATTTTCGCCAAAATGTTAGATAATAGAAAACTTATGTGAGAATATATATAGAATGGAATGTAGGTCCTATAAAAGAATGAACTATAGAGTTGTGAACTATAAAATGTAGTTACTAATGATAACGTCACTTTTATATAAATAGGCGAAAAGAGCGACGAGGCAAAAAGGATTCACGGATAGTCGTCGACAGGTATGTAAAGCCTATCCCTTCTTTCTTTTGGCATGTCCTAGATGTAAGTAAGATATAATATGAGCCTTGGGGAAATTATACTCTCTAGTTCCAAGCATGATTCATGATTTTTATTCGTTCTTGATGTTAGAACTTTCAGGATAGTCGAGCTATTGCCTCGAGTCTATTACATGATTGACTAAAATATGATGTATAGAAGTTCCTATTCTTAAAGAATTCCATAATTAGAGGTGTACTTGGCTTTTGTAAGCTATCTTATGTTAATTTGATATATGTATATGATCCCTGAAACGTTCCTTGTTATAGTTCGTAATAACATTTAGAAAGAACTTAATATGATTGTTATCCCGATACTTGAAAGCTGAGTAGTTTACTTATCTATTGAGTCTCAAAAGATGATTGGTATGTATATGGTTGCTTATTACTCTACTCGTGCTTACCGTTACATCCTTCACTGAGTCCCGGGCCAGGACATGTTTTCGTGCGCAGATCCACTGCATTATTCACCGAGTCCCTCACTACAGGGCCGGGACACGTTATATATATATGTATATGATTATATGATGACATGATGATATGGGGATGGCGGCCAGGATGGCATATGATCATTTTATTCACCGAGTCCCTCACTAGAGGGCCGGGACACGTTATATATGCTTATGTACAGTATGATTATCTAGTTATGTTGTTAAGTCCTATAATGGTATGGGTATGATGTTGACACATATGATTTATGTTCAAAGGTAAGTCTTATGATTTTCTGGTTATTGCACTGGGTCCTACACTCTTGTCTCAGTATGATCTTATTTATTATATTTCATGCTTTACATGCTCAGTACATATTCCGTACTGACCCCGTTTCTTCGGGGGGCTGCGTTTCATGCCCGCAGGTACAGACGCTCGTTTCGGAGATCCGCCAGCCTAGGATATCTATTCAGCTATTTTGGAGTGCTCCTTTGTTCCGGAGCCTAGCTTTGTGGTATAGATCCTTTTTTTTGTATATAAATGTGTTTGTTCAGGGTACGGCGGGGCCCTGTCCCATCATATGATACTATCGGTACTCTTAGAGGTGTATAGACATATGTGTGGGTCTGTATATAGTTTCTGTTTCGTTGTGCGGACATGCCTTATGTTTGGGGCGTACCCATTCGTAGTGGAAGCCTTGTCGGCTTGCGTATATATATGTTTGGGATGTTGTGTCTAGTGGCAGCCTTGTCGGCTTGCGTAGATATATACATATATTGGTTGTGGAAGTTGTGTATAATGGTAGCCTTGTTGGCTTATGTATTACTTGGAAGTTCCCCTATATATGACAGCCTTGCCGGCTTATGTGCGATATAAACTGTTGAAAGTTGTAACTCCGCAGGAGACAGGTGGCTTTGATATGCATATATGCGACAGCTTTAAAATAACGTCTTGCCTTTATATGTATATGAGTTCTCGTTATGCTATCTGTAGACGATTATAGTTAACAGGTGTGTACGAGTGTCTAGCTCGGGCACTAGTCACGGCCTACGGGGTTGGGTCGTGACATGACTAATGACCATTGTTATGATATTAATGAAGGTAGAAACGCTAACATTGGAAGGGGACGTGCAAGTGTAGAATAATCCGACAAAAAGGTATGTAAGGCTAACCCTTCTTTCATAAGGCATGGTTCTTTGGCCAAATTCCTAAATCCTCTATACGAGTATGTTGTCTCCAAATAATTGATCTCCGAGCTCATAAGCTCACAATCCTCGATATGTACTACGTTTGTACTACGCTCCTCATATAACGAGTAAGCCTATGATATAGATGTAACGATAATGATGATGATAGTCATGATAATGATAATAATAATGATGCTAAAGGTGCCTACGGGCTATTAGATGTATGTGTGCCTATAAAGGGCTATAATGAAACCCCGAGCCTATGGTGCCGGGTAGAGTATATGTTTACATATATGTATGTATATGATTACGTAACGTGCGCACACATCTGCAAATGGTACGGATAACCCTGAAGCCTTGGTAGGGCCAGGTAGATATAACATTGAGCCTTGGTTGGCCAAGTATGTATGAAACACCGAACCTTATGGTCGGGTACGCTACGTATGTATGTATATAAGTGTATGGCTATGTATATAATATGAATATGAATGTGAAAAGGAGCATGTATACTAATACGAGCACTATTATTAAATACGCATGAGAAATGGGAATTTCTTATGAAAGGTAGGTAAGTGCCATGATGATGGCATTATTGTCTTCCCCTTCTATGCTACTTCATATGTTGTTTACTATGCTTATATATCGATGTTGATCATGCTTTACATACTCAGTACAATCTTCGTACTGACGTCTTTTTGTTTGTGGACGCTGCGTCATGCCCGCAGGTGCACAGGGAGATAGACTTGATCCATAGCTGGTTATTCAGAGATTGCATAGCAGAGCTCCTTTTCTTCCGGAGCCATAGCTTTTGGGTACTTATTCTTTTGTGTATATAATTATGGGCATAGCGGGGTCCTCTCCCGCTCATATGTTCTGTTATACTCTTAGAGGCTCATAGTCACGTGTATACGGTTAGATATGTCTTGCCTTGTCGGCCTATATTTTGTACACCTTATGGTAGCCTTGTCGGCTTATGTACATCTGATGTGGCATAAATGCCAATGATGATTTAAAGATGTGATTGTCCGATGGGACTAGTTTGTTGAATGAAAGAAAATGCATGTCTAATTATGTGGCTCACCTAGATGTAAGCATAAGTATGAGTCAAGGGGTGCCCGGGTGGGCTAGCACCGGGTGCTCGTCGCGGCCCCCTAGGCGGGTCGTGACAAAAGTGGTATCAAAGCAGTTCAGTCCTAGGGTGTGTCTACGAGCCGTGTCTAGTAGAGTCTTGGTTATGGGTGTGTTGCGCGCCACACTTATAAACAAGAGGTGCAGACATTTTAGGAATAAATGACCTTCTTTTTCATAAGAATCGTGCGATAGAGCTATGATGTAAGAAATTCTTGCTCCTTAATCATGTGTTGTGCATTTCAGAGATGCCTAAGAAGAAAAAGGCTACAGCAGCCCAAAAGGGCAAGACGGTGGCAGAAAAGTGGGCTAAAAGAGCACCGCCGCCGGTAGTAGAGGAAAGTGAGTCCCAGAGTGCGGCTCAATCTCAGTCCTCCCAGACAGTGCCTGTTTCTGAGGAGCGTGAGGGGGCCTCAACCCTAGCTCCAGCACCTCCAGCTCCTCCGCCGGATGCTTCTGGCCAAGATGTAAAAGAGGCCATTAATTTGTTGACTCAATTGGTTGCGGCCCAGACTCAGAGGCAAAGTTCAGGGCATGGTGATAGGGCTGTAAGTGCAAGGGCCCGTGATTTTATTACTTTATACCCTCCGGAATTCTTTGGGTCAAAGCCGGAGGAGGATCCTCTGGATTTCATCGATGGTATGCTAAGGACGCTTCGGTTGATACATGCTTCGGACACCGAGTCGGTGGAACTAGCGTCATATAGATTGAAAGATATCTCGATCCAGTGGTATACGGTATGGATGGATTTACGGGGGGCCAATGCACCTCCCCCGGTATGGCAAGAGTTTGTCGATGCTTTTCTCCGTCACTATATGCCCCAGAAGTTCGGCGAGCCAGGGTCGATAAATTCTTGAATTTAAGGCAAGGTAGTATGAGTGCCCTAGAGTATATCTTCTGCTTTAACTCCTTAGCTAGGTATGCTTCGGCCATGGTAGTGGATATAGGAGGCCGGGTACACCGATTTGTAAAGGGCCTAGGGCCACACTTGATGGATAAATGCTTGACTGCGTCCCTTCAGGACGGTATGGATATTGCACGCATTCAGGCATATGCTCAGAACTTAGAAGAAAGCCTACAGTAGCGGAGGAGTGAGCGTGAGCAAGATCGGGGACATAGAAAGAGGGCCAGATCCTCAGACCTGATGAGTGCCCCTGCACGGTTTCCAGGCCAGAGCCTTGATAGATCTACTCGTTCAGGGTCGAGTCCGAGCTATTCAGGACCTCAGTTCAGAGATGATTCAGGCCAGTCAAGGCCACCTGCACCACGATGTTCCCAGTGTGGGAAATCGCATTGGGGTCGATGCCGATTGGGTTCAGATGGTTGCTATTCATGTGGTCGACCAGGCCATATTAGGCGTGATTTCCCCTCAGTACATGGTGGAGGTATGATGTCACGACCCAACCCCGTAGGCCGTGACTTGTGCCCGAATTGGACACTCATATTTATCTGTTAACTCTAATAATTTATAATTAGCATATCATGATCTCATTTGTATGTAAGAAGATAGTGAGTTATTTAGATTTGTCAAGTTCTGTATGCCTTAGTCATCCATCTCCCGAGGAGTTGCACTTATCAAACAACAACATTTATATATATTCCTAAGCAAGCCGACAAGGCTGCCACGATATACAAAATACCAAACATACACACATATGCAAGCCGACAAGGCTGCCATTACGACTGGGTACGCCCCAAACTTAAGTCAAAACATAAAACGCATCAACAACTGTAAACAGACCCACACCGATGTCCACAGACTTCTAAGAGTAACGACCGTATTATGTGGCGGGACAGGGCCCCGCCGTACCTAAATAAACACATACGGACACAACATAAGGAGGTTATACCACAAGCTAGCTCCGGAACAAAGGAGCAGCCCAAAATAGCTGAAGGATGATCTAAGCTGGCGGATCTCCAAAGCGAGCGTCTGTACCTGCGGGCATGAACGCAGCCCCCCGAAGGAAGGGGGTCAGTACGGAATATGTACTGAATATGTAAAGCTTGAAACATTGTATAGACTTATATTGAGACACGGTACATAGGATGCATTGCAACAACAGAATTTCATAAAACTTGCCTTTGAACATATTTCATCTGTATCATTCTCATATCATTGCTATTATAGAGTTTTGTAATCAAAGCTGCATAATCATTCTGTATAAAACATACATGACGTGCCCCGGCCCTTTTTATGAGGGACTCGGTAATTTAAAATCATAGCATCATAACATAAACATAGACGTGTCCCGGCCCTTTCCTGAGGGACTCGGTAATTTAAAATCATAGCATCATAACATAAACATAGACGTGTCCCGGCCCTTTCCTGAGGGACTCGGTAATAAGGAATATGCCCTCCTGGCCACCATCATCTCCATATCATCATATCATCATATCATCACATCATCATATCATCATCATATATATATATACATAACGTGTCCCGGCCCTCTAGTGAGGGGCTCGGTGATTAATATAATAAATGTGCGCACGAAAACGTACCCTGGCCCGGGACTCAGTGAAGGATATAGCGGTAAGCACGAGCAGAATAATAAGCAACCACATATATGCAAATCATCTTTTTAGACTCAAGGGATAAGCAACTAACCCGCTCTAAGTGTCAACATAATGTTCACCTTCAGTTCATTTCAAGTCTCATAACAAACTATTACAAGAAACGTTTTAGACTTCATGTACATATGTCACTTTAATATGGTATAGCTTTTGGAAGTCAAGTATGTCTTTAGTTGTGCAATTCTTTAAGTATAGGAACTTTCATGCATCGTTCATTAGTCACTCATACTGTAGGTACATGACAATAACATTAGTGAAATATAGATTCATAAGCCATACATGAACTAGAGAATAGAATTTACCCCAAAATTCATATCGTTTCATTCTTACGTCTAGGACATGCCAAAAGAAAGAAGGAATAGGCTTTACATACCTTTTGCGTTTAGTTGTATTCTAACTTGTACTTGCTGCCCAACAATACTTATCCTATATCAAGATGTGAAGAACTACAATTAGTCTACAAGGGCATTCAACACGTATTGTGACATTCACAACTCCTTTCTAACAATTAAACGACGTTTCGTTCGCATTTAACCCAACTAGCGTTACAAGCTAACATGGCTAGTCGTTCTTTCATATATTGATCAAAACTTGTTTAAGCATGACTTAGGGAACTTGGGCAGTCCCTACACCACCCAAAATAGTCTCATACACACGGCAACCCAACACACACATCATTTCCATTCTTACTTAGCAATTTTCCAGTTTTAACTTGCAACAACACAACACTTTTCATGACTTTACTTTCATGAAATATTGGAACTGTTTTAGCATCATCTTCACTCTTACAACAGCCCACAATCAGTTCAGTTTTAACTTGAATCATGGCATTTTACATTCACTACACGTTTGCAACAAAAACCGACATTCAACACACACAATTTTACTTCTAATCCCTAAAACTGTCCACGGTTTTTGGACTGCCCCTACCCCTCAACATAATTCGTTTCTTGAACACCTTAATTTACATATTCAACATGAATACAATACACTACAATGTCCACAACAACAACAATCAAATTATAGCCCAAAACAGTCCATGAATTCGTCCAAAACAGCCCCCTACCCGGTTTCATCACAACTACTCCAACTTCATGATTTTCATTCGTTTATCCAACTACAATGCATTCAATTCATTTCCAATACATGTTCAACAAGATTAAGCATGACTTCATCAGAATCTTCAACACATGATTCATTTTAAATTCGAGCAAAAACAGTCCAATAGCCAACATGCAACATCACAACCAAACTCCCACAATCTTTGTTCATTTACATATGTTGATACATATTCAATTCACTAACAATACATGCACAATGAAATCAGTCATAAACTCACCTCACACACGGCTCACTCTCTACTTCAACTACAACCACAATCCAACAACAACATGCATGAACTATACATTCAAATCATCATGCAACACAAGAAACAACAAACATTCTTACCTTTCAATCTTGTGCTTCACTTGGCCGAATTTCCAACTCTATTGAGTGCTTCACTTTCTTTTTTCTCTTCAACAACTAATACACTTTCTTACACACTAGATGAGGGATAGTTTTGATGGAGAAAAACTGGAATTTCTGGGCAGATTTTTGGACCTCACTCTCGGCTAGCTCTTGGCCGAGAGTTTCCCTCTCTCTCTCTAAGTGTTCTCTCACTTTGTAGTGTTGAAATGGTGTAATGTAGTGAGATATGAATCAGATTATTTTGTATATACACTCCCTCAATGCTTTGGACATGTGTATCACACTAACTTGGGTCAATATTCTTTGACCAAGGCACTATAGTGCACGGCTAGCTATGTCCATTTAAATGGACTGATTTTTGGTCTTTCCAATCCCATTTATTAATCCAATTATGGTTAGTTTAATCCCAATTTTCCATTACTAGTTTAATGCCACACGTGAATTGTGAATAAATTGTGACTCGACACGAAACCGGAAGATAAAATCTCTACTTCATATCTTAAGATAGTCTTGCCTTTAACTTGTCGCGCTTATTTTAAAACGTCCCGACGTATGAAAATACGGGACATAACATATGACCCAGCCATCAGGGTCGGTAGCCGGATCTTCGGCATCTGTACGCCTTACGGGGCCAGGTTCACATGCGCCAGTTGGCCCTGGTAGGGGTAGAGGCAGAGCTCCCAGTTCTAGCGGTCCTCAGCACCGTATCTATGCTTTGGCTGGATGCCAAGATCTTGAGTCTTCTCCTGACGTGGTCACAGGTATATTATCGGTATTCTCTCATGATATATATGCTTTGATTGATCCGGGCTCCACATTATCATATGTTACTCCTTATATTGCGGGTCAATTTATAGTCGAGCCGGAGTCGATCAAACCTTTTGAGGTGTCTACACCCGTGGGTGAATCGGTAATAGCTAACCGAGTATATAGAGATTGTGTAGTTATGATTTGTGACCGTCGTACCATGATTGATTTGCATGAGCTAGAAATGGTAGATTTTGACGTCATTATGGGCATGGATTGGTTGGTTTCTTGTTATGCCAATGTTGATTGTAGAATGAAGATGGTTCGTTTCCAATTACCGGGAGAACCAGTCTTAGAATGGAAAGGGAATACGGCATCACCAAAAGGTAGGTTTATTTCCTATCTAAAGGCAAGGAAGATGATCACGAAAGGATGTATTTATCATCTAGTGCGAGTTGAAGATATTGAAGCTGAATCGCCGACTCTTCAGTCAGTTCTAGTAGTGAATGAATTTCCGGATGTGTTCCCGGAAGAGCTTCCAGGCCTTCCTCCCGAGCGGGAGATTGACTTTGTTATTGATGTGTTGCCAGACACTAAACCTATATCTATTCCTCCTTATAGAATGGCACCCGCCGAACTGAAAAAATTGAAAGAGCAATTGAAAGATTTGCTTGAGAAATGCTTTATTAGGCCTAGTTCATCTCCGTGGGGAGTGCCCGTATTGTTTGTCCGAAAGAAAGATGGCTCTTTGAGAATGTGCATTGATTATAGGCAATTGAATAAGGTGACAATTAAGAATAAATATCCCCTCACGAGGATTAATGACTTGTTTGATCAATTTCAAGGTGCCAAATGGTTTTCAAAGATTGATTTGAGGCCCGGGTATCATCAAGTGAGAGTTAGGAAAAAAGATATCCCTAAGACAGCTTTTAGAACAAGATATGGTCATTTTGAATTCCGGGTAATGTCATTTGGGCTAACTAATGCGCCATCGGTATTTATGGATTTGATGAATAATGTGTTCAGACCCTTCCTAGATTTATTTGTGATAGTATTTATCGATGACATCTTGGTGTATCATGTGGATCATTTGCGTACTGTCCTTGGAGTTCTTCGAACTCGAGAGTTATTTGCAAAGGTTTCCAAATGCGAGTTTTGGTTGAACTCGGTAGCATTTTTAGGGCATATCGTTGCAGCCGATGGCATTCGAGTGGATAGCCAAAGATTGAAGCCGTGAAGACTTGGCCAAGGCCCACAACTCCTACGGAGGTTCGTAGCTTTCTGGGCTAAGCAGGTTATTACAGAAGATTTGTTGAAAGTTTTTATTCTATTTCTGCACCACTCACAAAGTTGAACCAGAAATCGGCAAAGTTTCAATGGACAGATGTCTGTGAACGTAGTTTCCAAGAGTTAAAGGGTAGATTGACTTCTGCCCCAGTTCTGACACTCCAGAGGGATTGGAAGGATATGTCGTTTATTGTGATGCTTCAGGCGTTGGGCTAGGCTGTGTATTGATGCAACATGGCAAAGTGATTGTGTATGCTTCAAGGCAATTGCGGAAACATGAGCAGAATTATCCTACCCATGATCTAGAATTGGCCGCGGCAGTTCATGCATTAAAGATATGGAGACATTACTTATATGTTGTCCACGTGGATATTTATACAGATCATAAGAGTCTTCAATACATCTTCAAGCAGAAAGAGTTGAATTTGTGGCAACGACGATGGTTAGAATTGCTGAAAGACTATGATGTGGATATCTTGTATCACCCCGGAAAGGAAAATGTTGTGGCTGATGCTCTTAGCCGTAGATCGATGGGAAGTCTAAGTGATGTACCACCAGAAAAGAGAGAAATGGCCCGTGAGCTCCAATAGTTAGCTAGCCTAAGAGTCCGAGTAATGGACTCAGGTAGCAGCGGAGCTACTATCCAAAATACAGCAGTCTCGTTGCTAGTAGCAGAAGTGAAAGAACGACAATATGAGGATCCCATGCTAATACAATACAGAGACACACTCCCTCAAAAGGAGGAGTCATCGTTTGACGTTTCCAGAGACGGAGTTCTCCGATGCCGAGGCAGACTATGTGTCCCTGATGTGGCAGACCTACGCCACCATATTTTGAGAGAAGCTCATTGCTCCCGTTATTCTGTGCACCCTGGAGCGACGAAAATGTATCATGACATTAAGACTATATATTGGTGGAATGGGATGAAGAAAGATATAGCGAGATTCGTAGCTCAATGTCCTAATTGTCAACAGGTGAAAATCGAGCACCAAAAGCCGGGCGGATTATTGCAAGCTATAGAAATCCCAACGTGGAAGTGGGAAGTGATTAATATGGACTTCATTACGGGGTTACCTCGTTCTCGACGTAAGTATGACTCTATATGGGTGATTGTGGATAGACTCACAAAGTCATCCCATTTCTTACCGGTCAGAATGACCTATGCGGCAGAAGATTATGCAAGGCTTTACCTTAAAGAGATTGTGAGACTCCACGGCGTTCTGGTATGTACTATCTCTGATAGAGGTACTCAGTTTACAGCAACATTTTGGGAGTCTTTCCAAGAGGGTTTAGGGACCCGAGTTAGCCTTAGTACGACATTTCACCCACAGACCGATGGGCAAGCCGAACGTACTATTCAGACTCTTGAAGATATGTTAGGGGCATGTATGATAGATTTTGGAGGAAATTGAGATGATCATTTGCCACTCATTGAATTTGCTTACAACAACAGTTATCATTCCAGTATTCAGATGGCACCGTATGAAGCTTTATATGGGTGAAAGTGTAGATCCCCAATCGGGTGGTTTGAAACCGGAGAAACTAAGTTAATAGGGCCAGACTTGGTCCAGCAAGCTATAGAGAAAGTTAAGCTCATATAAGATCGGTTGTTAGCAGCCCAAAGTCGTCAAAAGTCCTATGCGGATAATCGTCGAAGGGACTTAGACTTCGAAGTGAAAGATTGGGTGTTCTCGAAAGTGTCGCCAATGAAGGGCGTTATGAGATTTGGCAAAAAGGGGAAACTTAGTCCCCGGTATATTGGGCCATATGAGATTGTGCGCAAAATAGGCAAGGTGGCCAATGAATTAGAACTACCTCCGGAATTGAAGTCAGTCCATCCAGTGTTTCACGTCTCGATGCTCCGAAAATGCATTAGAGATCCTACTAGGATCGTCCCAGTAAATGATGTACAAGTGACAGAGAAATTGACTTCGGATGAAATACCCATTGCCATATTAGATAGGCATGTACGGATGCTTAGAAATAACGAAGTGGCCTCAGTTAAAGTTTTGTGGAGAAATAACCATCGAGAGGAAATGACGTGGGAAGCGGAAGAAAGTATGCGATCCAAATACCCACATTTATTTCAGCCCTTGGAAGAAGCCCAAGATGAGACGTCAAGATCATAAGGTATGTATGTTTTCCTTTTATGCTTTTGGGTCATGTGTGGCCAAAATTTTATGTTATTATGTTGTGGCCCTGTGTGGCATCGATATTATGGGTTGTTGTGGCAGGATGGTAGTGCCATGTTATAGGGGAAACTCTGGCGAAATTTTTGTAGAATTCCCGAGCACCTTAACATTCGGGGACGAATGTTCTTAAGGGGGGAAGAATGTTACACCTCGGAAAAATTTTCCATTGGTACGTAAGTGAACAAACTAGTGATAAGTATGGGTGTATGATGTCCATGAGCAAGAAACGACATTTGATGAAACCCCGAGCCTATGGTGCCGGGTAGAGTATATGTTTATATATATATATGTATATGATTACGTAACGCGCGCACACATCTGCAGATGGTACGGATAACCCTGAAGCCTTGGTAGGGCCAGGTAGATATAACATTGAGCCTTGGTTGGCCAAGTATGTATGAAACACCGTACCTTATGGTCGGGTACGCTACGTATGTATGTATATAAGTGTATGGCTATGTATATAATATTAATATGAATGTGAAAAGACTATGTATATGAATGCGAACAGGGGCATGTATACTAATACGAGCACTATTATTAAATACGGATGAGAAATGGGAATTTCCTATGAAAGGTAGGTAAGTGCCATGATGATGACATTATTGTCTTCCCCTCCTATGCTACTTCACATGTTGTTTACTATGCTTATATATCGATGTTGATCATGCTTTACATACTCAGTACAATCTTCGTACTGACGTCCTTTTGTTTGTGGACGCTGCGTCATGCCCGCAGGTGCACAGGGAGATAGACTTGATCCATAGCTACTTATTCAGAGATTGCATAACAGAGCTCCTTTTCTTCCGGAGCCATAGCTTTTGGGTACTTATTCTTTTGTGTATATAATTATGGGCATAGCGGGGTCCTGTCCCGCTGTTACACCTCGGACAATTTCCCGTTGGTACGCAAGTAAATGAACTAATGATGTGTGCGAGGAGTGCGAGTGTATAATGTTTCATGGGAAATGAATGTAAAGGGATGTGGATGATTAGAATGAAAAGTCGAGAAATGAGAAAAATTGAAAGTTGGCAAAACTGTCCAGTGGTCGTATAGTGCAAAATACGGACCGTAAAGTGCAATACGGTCCGTAAACTTGACGTCGTAAACTGGCATGTCCAACTTCAACGTTCTGCCAACTGAGGAAATGGCTAAAATACGACCTGGTGGACGGACCGTAAAGTGATTTACGGCCCATAAACCATGGTCGTAAATCACCATGCATGCAGGCCAAAGTTTCTGGTTCTGCTTAAGCTTAAAAACGACCACGAGGGATGGTCCGTAAACTGAAATACGGACCATAAACCTCCATGGACGACCACTGTTCACCCAACACAGATTTTTCAATTCATTAAATATGAGGATCAAGACTTGTCTTATTTCATTTACAACATTACACCATTTCTCTCTAGAACTTCTCTCTACATTTATTTTATGAGTTTTCAAGGATTATAAGTCATCCATAACATTAAGACAAGTAAATCAAGGATAAGGGAATCATCAAGGATCATCCAAGTCAAGAAATCCAAATGGACAAAAACTAGGGTTTTGCTCAAAGAAGAGTATTATCAACCAAAGCTTGTTCCTACAACTTCTAAGGTAAGATTCATGATTTTTACAAGATGTTTGAGGTATTGGAGAATTAAAATACAAGGATTGTAGAAAATGTGGTCAACTAGGTCATGAATGATGAATAGTGACATTTTGAGAAATAGTTTGAAATGAGTTATGAATGTTGTTGTGTTGTGATATGAATTTGTTATAAATGGTATTAAGATCATGAACTAAACACTTTAGACGAATGGACGAAGATGGGTGTTATAATCATGAATGTGGGTGAATTAGAGGCAAATTGAGGAATTCTAGATAATGTGGATAATGTGAATGATTAATGGCCATTGTTATGATATTAATGAAGGTATAAACGCTAGCATTGGAAGGGAAAGTTCAAGCATAGAATAGTTCGACGGAAAGGTATGTAAGGCTAACCCTTCTTTCATAAGGCATGGTTCTTGGCCAAATTCCTAAATTCCTCGATATGAGTATGTTGTCTTCACATGGTTGACATTCCGAGCTCATAAGCTCACGACCCTTGATATGTACTATGCTTATACTACGTTCCTCGTATGACGAGTAATTCTATAATGTAAATGTAACGATAATGATGAGGATGGTAATGATGATGAGAGTAAAATGAGCCTAGAGATGCTTACGAGCTACGATCTATGTGTATGTGTGCCTATGAAGGGCTATAATAAGACCCCGAGCTTATGATGTCGGGTAAGACTACATGTATATGACTATGTATAAAGTATGTATACGATTACGAAACGCGCGCACACCTCTGCAGAGGGTACGGATAACCCTGATGCCTTGGTAGGGCCAGGTGTGTATGACCTTGAGCCTTGGTTGGCCAAGTATGTATAAGACACCGATCCCATAAGGTCGGGTATGCTATGTAAATGCTATGTATATGAAATGACTATGTATATAATATGAATATGAATGTGAAAAGACTATGTATAGGAACACGAATAAGGATATGTATACGAATATGAGCACAAGTATGGTACGAGTATTATTATGGGATACGAACAACGATGTATGCAAGTAAGCGACATGATGATGATATTACTGTCTCCCCTCCTATGCTATCTTCATATGATATCTATTATGCTTTTATATTGATGTTGATCATGCTTTACATACTCAGTACATTCTTCGTACTGACGTCCTTTTGTTTGTGGACGCTGCGTCATGCCCGCAGGTGCGCTGGGAGACAGATTTGATCCTTAGCTGCCTATTCAGAGATTTCATAGAGAGCTCCATTTCCTTCGGAGCCATATCTTTTGGGTACTCATTCTTTTGTGTATATAATAATGGGCATAGCGGGGTACTGTCCCGCTAATGTGATATGTTATACTCTTAGAGACTCGTAGACATGTGTGTGTATGGGTAGATGTGTTTGGCCTTGTCGGCCTATGTTTTGTATATCATTTTGTCGGCCACGTTGGCCCATGTACATTGATGTGGCATGAATGCCTATGATGATATAAATGTGCGGTTGTCTATATGGGACTAGTTGACGAATCAATGGAAATGCATATATAATTATGTGGCTCACGTAGATGTAAGTATAAGAGTAAGCTAAGAGGGTGCTCGGGTGGGTTAGCATCGGGTGCTTGTCGCGGCCCCGAGTCGGGTCGTGACAAAAGTGGTATCAGAGCAGTTCAGTCCTAGGATGTGTCTACGAGCCGTGTCTAGTAGAGTCTTGGTTATAGGTGTGTTGCGCGCCACACTTATAAACGAGAAGTTGCGGACATCTTAGGAATATATGACCTTCTTTCTTCATAAGAATCGTGCGATAGAGCTATCACATAAGAAATTCTTGTTCCTAAATCGTGTGTTGTGTATTTCAGAGATGCCTAAAAAGAAAAAGGCTACAGCAGCTCAAAAGAGCAAGACGGTGGCAGAAAAGCGGGCTGAAAGAGCACCGTCACCGGTAGTAGAGGAAGATGAGTCCCAGAGTGCGGCTCAATCTCAGTCCTCCCAGACAGTGCCTATTACTGAGGAGCACGAGGGAGCCTCAGCCCCAGCTCCAGCTCCTCCACCGAATGCATCGGGCCAAGACGTAAGAGACGCCATTAATTTGTTGACTCAGTTGGTTGCGGCCCAGACTCAGAGGCCAAGCGCAGGGCAAGGTGACAGGACTGTTAGTGTAAGGGCCCGTGACTTCATTGCTTTGAAACCCCAGAAATTCTTTGGGTCGAAACTGGAGGAGGATCCCCAGGACTTTATTGATGGTATGCTAAGGACGCTCCGGTTGATAAATGCTTCAGACACCGAATCGGTGGAGCTAGCGTCATACACATTGAGGGATGTCTCAATCCAGTGGTATACGGTTTGGATGGCTTCGCGGGGAGCTAATGTACCTCCGCCGGTATGGCAAGAATTTGTCGATGCTTTTCTCCGTCACTACATGCCCCCAGAAGTTCGGTGAGCTAGGGCCGATAAATTCTGGAATCTGAGGCAAGGTAGCATGAGTGCTACAGAGTATAGTCTCCACTTCAATTCCTTGGCTAGGTATGCTTCGGCCATGGTAGCGGATATGGGCGATCGGGTGCACCGGTTTGTGAAATGCCTAGGGCCACACTTGATAGATAAATGTTTGACTGCGTCCCTTCAGGATGGCATGGATATTGCACGCATTCAGGCACATGCTCAGGAATTAGAGGAACACCTACAGCAGCGGAGAAATGAACGTGAGCAAGATAGGGGCCATAACAAGAGGGCCAGAGCTTCAGGTTCGAGGGGCGAGTCCAGGGGCGGACACAGACAGCAGTTTCCCAGCCATTCAGGCTATTCTATGACCAGTACACCTCCACAGTTCACGGGGCAGAGATTTGACAGATCTACTCGTTCCGAGCCGAGTCAGGGTTATTCGGGGTCTCGGTTTAGAGGTGATTCAGGCTAGCCAAGGCCACCCGTACCACGATGCTCTCAGTGTGGAAAGTTGCATTGGGGTCAGTGCCAATCAGGTTCAGACGCTTGCTACTCATGTGGTCGGCCAGGCCATATTATGCGTGATTGCCCCTCAGTACAGGGTAGAGGTAGGACCCAGCCATCAGGGTCGGTAGCCGGATCTTCGGCATCTGTACGCCCTACGGGGCCAGGTTCACATGCACCAGTCGGCCATGGAAGGGGTAGAGGCAGAGCTCCCAGTACTAGCGGTCCTCAGCACCGTATTTATGCTTTGGCTGGACGCCAAGATCTTGAGTCTTCTCCTGATGTGGTCACAGGTATATTATCGGTATTCTCTCATGATGTATATGCTTTGATTGATCCGGGCTCCACATTATCATATGTTACTCCATATATTGCGGGTCGATTTATAATTGAGCCGGATTCTATCAAACCTTTTGAAGTGTCTACACCCGTGGGTGAATCGGTAATAGCTAGCCAAGTATATAGGAATTGTGTGATTGTGATTTGTGATCGTCATGAGATGATTGATTTGCATGCGCTTGAAATGGTAGATTTTGACGTTATTACGGGAATGGATTGGTTGGCTTCTTGTTATGCCAATGTTGATTGCCGAATGAAGATGGTTCGTTTCCAGTTTCCGGGAGAACCAGTCTTAGAATGGAAAGGGAATGCGGCATCACCAAAGGGTAGGTTTATTTCCTATCTAAAGGCAAGGAAGATGATCACGAAAGGGTGTATTTATCACCTAGTGCGTGTTCAAGATGTAGAAGCTGAGTCGCCGACTCTTCAGTCAGTTCCGGTAGTGAACGAATTTCCGGATGTGTTCCCGGAAGAGCTTCCAGGCCTTCCTCCTGAGCGAGAGATAGATATTGCGATTGATGTGTTGCCAGACACTAAACCCATATCTATTCCTCCCTATAGGATGGCACCCGCAGAGTTGAAAGAGTTGAAGGAGCAATTAAAAGACTTGCTTGAAAAAGGCCTCATTAGGCCTAGTTTATCCCCGTGGGGAGCACCCGTATTGTTCGTCCGGAAGAAGGATGGCTGCTTGAGAATGTGCATTGATTATCGGCAATTGAATAAAGTGACGATTAAGAACAAGTATCCCCTCCCGAGGGTTGATGATTTATTTGATCAATTGCAAGGTGCCAAATGGTTTTCAAAGATTGATTTGAGGTCCGGGTATCACCAAGTAAGAGTTAGGGAGAAAGATATCCCTAAGAAAGCTTTCAGAACAAGATACGGTCATTTTGAGTTCCGAGTGATGTCGTTTGGGCTAACTAATGCACCGGCAGTGTTTATGGACTTAATGAACAATGTATTCAGGCCTTTTCCGGATCTATTCGTGATTGTATTCATCAATGATATCCTAGTGTATTCTATATCCGAGGCAGAACATGCGGATCACTTGCGTATTGTCCTTGGAGTTCTTCGAACCCGAGAGTTATTCGCGAAGTTTTCCAAATGCGAGTTTTGGTTGAACTCAGTGGCATTTCTGGGCCACATTGTTGCAGCTGACGGTATCCGAGTGGATAGCCAAAAGATTGAGGCAGTGAAGACTTGGCCAAGGCCCACGACCCCTACGGAGGTTCGTAGCTTTTTGGGTTTAGCAGGCTATTACAGAAGATTTGTTGAGGATGTCTCTTCTATTTCTTCACCGCTCACCAAGTTGACTCAGAAGTCAGCTAAGTTTCAATGGACATATGCTTGCGAGCGTAGTTTCCAAGAGTTGAAAGGCCGACTGACTTCAGCCCCAGTCTTGACACTTCCAGAGGGATTGGAAGGATATGTTATTTATTGTGATGCTTCGGGCGTCGGGCTAGGCTGTGTATTGATGCAAAATGGTAAGGTGATTGCGTATGCTTCTAGACAATTACGGAAACATGAGCAGAATTATCCTACCCATGACTTAGAATTGGCCGCGGTGGTCCATGCTTTATAGATATAGAGACATTACTTATATGGCGTCCACGTGGATATTTATACAGATCATAAGAGTCTCCAGTACATCTTCAAGCAGAAAGAGTTGAATTTGCGGCAACGACGATGGCTAGAGTTGCTAAAAGACTATGATGTTGAAATCGTGTACCATCCCGGAAAGGCAAATGTTGTGGCTGATGCTCTTAGCCGTAGGTCGATGGGAAGTCTAAGTGATGTACGACCAGAAAAGAAAGAGATGGCCCGTGATCTTCAGCAGTTAGCTATCCTAGGAGTCCGAGTGGTTGACTCAGGTAGCAGCGGAGCTACTATTCAGAATTCAGCAGTTTCATCGCCAGTAGCGGAAATAAAAGAGCGACAATATGAGGATTCCATGTTAATGCAGTACAGGGATACACTCCCTCAGAAGGAGGAGGAGTCATTTGACATTTCGGAAGATGGAGTTCTCCGATGTCGAGGCAGGTTATGTGTTCCCGATGTGGCAGGTCTACGCCATCAGATTTTGAGAGAAGCTCATTGTTCCTGTTACTCCGTTCACCCCGGAGCGACGAAAATGTATCATGATCTTAAGACTATATATTGGTGGAATGGGATGAAGAAAGACGTAGCAGAATTCGTAGCTCAGTGTCCTAATTGCCAACAAGTGAAGATAGAACACCAAAAGCCGGGTGGCTTATTGCAAGCTATAGAAATCCCAACTTGGAAGTGGGAAGTGATTAATATGGATTTCATTACAGGGTTACCCCGTTCTCGACGTAAGTATGATTCCATATGGGTGATTGTAGATAGACTCACAAAGTCAGCTCATTTCTTACCGGTCAGGACGACCTATGTGGAGGAAGATTATGCCAAGCTTTATCTTAAAGAGATAGTGAGACTCCATGGCGTTCCGTTATCTATTATCTCCGATAGAGGAACTCAGTTTACAGCCAAGTTTTGGGGGTCTTTCCAAGAAGGTTTAGGGACCCAAGTACGCCTTAGCACGGCATTTCAGCCCCAGACTGATGGGCAAGCTGAACGTACTATTCAGACTCTTGAAGATATGTTACGGGCATGTATGATAGATTTTGGAGGAAATTGGGATGACCATTTGCCACTCATTGAGTTTGCTTACGATAACAGTTACCATTCTAGCATTCAAATGGCACCGTATGAAGCTCTATATGGGCGAAAGTGTAGATCCCCAATTGGGTGGTTTGAAACCGGAGAAGCTAAGTTGATAGGGCCAGACTTGGTCCAGCAAGCAATAAAGAAAGTTAAGCTCATACAAGATCGGTTGCTAGCGGCTCAAAGTCGTCAGAAGTCCTATGCGGATAATCGTCGAAGAGCCTTAGAGTTCGAAGTGAAAGATTGGGTATTCTTGAAAGTGTCGCCGATGAAGGGCGTGATGAGATTTGGCAAAAAGGGGAAGCTCAGTCCCCGGTATATTGGGCCATACGAAATTGTACGCAAAATAGGCAAGGTGGCCTATGAGCTAGATCTACCTCCGAATTTGGAGTCAGTCCATCCAGTATTTCATGTCTCGATGCTTCGGAAGTGTGTTGGAGATCCTACGAAAATCGTCCCAGTGAATGATATTCAAGTGACAGAAAAGTTAACTTATGATGAAATACCCATTGCCATATTAGATAGGCAAGTACGGAGGCTTAGAAACAAAGTAGTGGCCTCAATTAAAGTTCTGTGGAGAAATAACAATCGAGAGGAAATGACATGGGAAGCGGAAGAGAATATGCGATCCAAATACCCACATTTATTTCGTCCCTTGGAAGAAGTCCAAGATGAGACGTCAAAATCATAAGGTATGCATGTTTTCCCTTTTATACATTCAGGTCGTGTGTGGCCAAAATTCTAGTGTTGTTGTATTATTGACCTGTGAGGCATTGTTATTGTGGGTTGTTGTGACAGGGTGGTAGTGCCACATTACAGAGGAAACTCTGGCGAAATTTTTATAGAATTCCCCAAGCCTTTAACATTCGAGGACGAATGTTCCTAAGGGGGGTAGAATGTTACACCTCGGAAAATTTCCCGTTGGTACGCAAGTAAATGAACTAACGATGTGTGCGAGGAGTGCGAGTGTATAATGTTTCATGGGAAATGAATGTAAAGGGATGTCGATGATTAGAATGAAAAGTCGAGAAATGAGAAAAATTGAAAGTTGGCAAAACTGCAGAGTGGTCGTATAGTGCGAAATACGGACCGTAAAGTGCAATACGGTCCGTAAACTTGACGTCGTAAACTGGCATGTCCAACTTCAACTTTCTGCCAGCTGAGGAAATGGCTAAAATACGACCTGGTGGACGGACCGTAATGTGATTTACGGCTCGTAAACCATGGTCGTAAATCACCATGCATGCAGGCCAAAGTTTCTGGTTCTGCTTAAGCTTAAAAACGACCACGAGGGACGGTTCGTAAACTGATATACGGACCGTAAACCTCCATGGATGACCACTGTTCACCCAGCACAGATTTTTCAATTCATTAAATATGAGGATCAAGACTTGTCTTATTTCATTTACAACATTACACCATTTCTCTCTAGAACATCTCTCTACATTTATTTTATGAGTTTTCAAGGATTATAAGTCATCCATAACATTAAGACAAGTAAATCAAGGATAAGGGAATCATCAAGGATCATCCAAGTCAAGAAATCCAAATGGACAAAAACTAGGGTTTTGCTCAAAGAAGAGTATTATCAACCAAAGCTTGTTCCTACAACTTCTAAGGTAAGATTCATGATTTTTACAAGATGTTTGAGGTATTGGAGAATTAAAATACATGGATTGTAGAAAATGTGGTCAACTAGGTCATGAATGATGAATAGTGACATTTTGAGAAATAGTTTGAAATGAGTTATGAATGTTGTTGTGTTGTGATATGAATTTGTTATATATGGTATTAAGATCATGAACTAAACACTTTAGACGAATGGACGAAGATGGGTGTTATAATCATGAATGTGGGTGAATTAGAGGCAAATTGAGGAATTCTAGATAATGTGGATAATGTGAATGACTAATGGCCATTGTTATGATATTAATGAAGGTATAAACGCTAGCATTGGAAGGGAACGTGCAAGCATAGAATAGTTCGACGGAAAGGTATGTAAAGCTAACCCTTCTTTCATAAGGCATGGTTCTTGGCCAAATTCGTAAATTCCTCTATATGAGTATGTTGTCTTCACATGGTTGACATTCCGAGCTCATAAGCTCACGACCCTTGATATGTACTATGCTTATACTACGTTCCTCGTATGACGAGTAAGTCTATAATGTAAATGTAACGATAATGATGAGGATGCTAATGATGATGAGAGTAAAATGAGACTAGAGATGCTTACGAGCTACGATCTATGTGTATGTGTGCCTATGAAGGGCTATAATAAAACCCCGAGCTTATGATGCCGGGTAAGACTATATGTATATGACTATGAATAAAGTATGTATACAATTACGAAACTCGCGCACACCTCTGCAGAGGGTACGGATAACCCTGATGCCTTGGTAGGGCCAGGTATGTATGACCTTGAGCCTTGGTTGGCCAAGTATGTATAAGACACCGATCCCATGAGGTCGGGTATGCTATGTAAATGCTATGTATATGAAATGACTATGTATATAATATGAATATGAATGTGAAAAGACTATGTATAGGAACACGAATAACGACATGTATACGAATATGAGCACAAGTATGGTACTGTCTCCCCTCCTATGCTATCTTCATATGATATCTATTATGCTTCTATATTGATGTTGATCATGCTTTACATACTCAGTGCATTCTTCGTACTGAATTCCTTTTGTTTGTGGACGCTGCGTCATGCCCGCAGGTGCGCTGGGAGACAGATTTGATCCTTAGCTGCCTATTCAGAGATTTCATAGAGAGCTCCATTTCCTTCGGAGCCATATCTTTTGGGTACTCATTCTTTTGTGTATATAATCATGGGCATAGCGGGGTCCTGTCCCGCTAATGTGATATGTTATACTCTTAGAGGCTCGTATACATGTGTGTGTATGGGTAGATGTGTTTGGCCTTGTCGGCCTATGTTTTGTATATCATTTTGTCGGCCACGTTGGCCCATGTACATTGATGTGGCATGAATGCCTATGATGATATAAATGTGCGGTTTTCCATATGGGACTAGTTGACGAATCAATGGAAATGCATGTATAATTATGTGGCTCACGTAGATGTAAGTATAAGAGTAAACTAAGAGGGTGCTCGGGTGGGTTAGCACCGAGTGCTCGTTGCGGCCCCGAGTCGGGTCGTGACACCCGCTCATATGTTCTGTTATACTCTTAGAGGCTCGTAGTCACGTGTATACGGTTAGATATGTCTGGCCTTGTCGGCCTATATTTTGTACACCTTATGGTATCCTTGTTGGCTTATGTACATCTGATGTGGCATAAATGCCAATGATGATTTAAAGATGTGATTGTCCGATGGGACTAGTTTGATGAATGAAAGAAAATGCATGTCTAATTATGTGGCTCACCTAGATGTAAGCATAAGTATGAGTCAAGGGGTGCCCGGGTGGGCTAGCACCGGGTGCTCGTCGCGGCCCCCTAGGCGGGTCGTGATAGTGAATTGAATGAAGAAAAGTATGGAATGATTGACGTTGGACCTTAAGTCATAGTTTTATCAGAAGGAAGTCTATGGTATTCTGAAATATGCTTAGGACTATTGTACTATGAACAAAATCATTTGATAAAAAGGATGAGAAGTAAGATAAAAGAAGAAACAAGATCTGATTGTGAATAATCAGTGTACTGATTTTATAGGCATTTCAGGATAGCAACAAATGGAATCGCATCCCCGGTGAGTTATGCGGCAAATGCTCCAAGGAATGATTACTGAGGAAAGGTAAGGCAAGAGATGGAGAGTTTGAGAACGATGTTGTACAAGGAACATAGGTTAGTTATGGGATGTATCGATGAAAATGACTAATACGTAAGAAAATCTATGGGTCTTAATAGGATTGTGGAAAGAAGCATTAGGACGAAGGAAATTCCCTCATGCTTTAATGGTTGTAGGAATTAGACGACAATCAGAGGGGAAACTAAAGAATTAGTCTTCAATATTCTGAGGTAATATGGCAAGAGAAGACCTAAGGATGAGGAATACAAGATATGGGCTGTAGAGCGGAGGACGGGCGGAAAATTCAACATGATGGTTGTAAAATAAGGTAGTTTACGAGAGAGATGTTACAGGATGGGCACATGATGAAGAAGCGGTATTAAACTGAACATGATGAAAAGTGCGGTACAAAGAAAAATTTCCTATATCGATGCGGATTCAATACGTGGATACAAGTAGTTACCAGAGAGAGTATTCTTACAAGGCCTATTGTGGGGGCATGATCATCATAGAATTTAAAACCCCTTGAAATGATAAATCATGTGAGTATTGTGGCTTCTGATCAGGCATAAGATAAATGAGAATAAGATTGTATCCCCATACAACAAAGGGTTCATAGGTATGATTTCATAATGGGGATATACAGGTAATGATTATAAGATTAAGACTAAGGGGAGAAGTAAAAGTATCTCAAATAATTAAGTCTGACCAAGGATGGACGATGTTCAAGTATCACGAAGAACCATACTAGCAAAGCAACTTACATGTATCTTTTCAAAGGATATTCGCGAGGTGCCAAGGGAGTGGTTAACAAAGATAGCTGATGTATTATAGACCTCGACAAACTCAGAATGAGGATGGATTTCAATAATGACTCACAAGAAATGTGTAGTACTAGGCAAGCTTGGCGAAAAGTACCAAGAGATATGGCAATGCTAGTAATAAGAAAATGAAAGGGTAAGTGTTGAACAAGTAACTCAGTAGAAGATGGAAAGTTTACAGGACAGACAAAGAGGTAAGTAGGAGAAAGAAGAAAAGCTAGCGACAGGGAGTCATCTAGCAAGTTAAGATAGAGCATCAAAACTTTGAGGCTTATTACAGGCCATCGAGATTCAAGTCTGGAAATGAGAAGTCATTAATATGGACTTCATTATAGTTTTACCTCGTTCTTAAAGAAAGTATGATTTGATATGGGTAATTGTGGATAGGCTTACGAAGTCAGCTCATCTCCTACCGGTCAGAACTACATGTGCAGCGGAAGATTATGCTAAGCTCTATGTCAAAGAGATAGTACGACTTCATGGTGTTCCAGTATCTATTATTTCTGATAGAGGGACACGATTTACCACCAATATCTGGAAGTTTTTTCAAGAAGGTTTGGGGACTCAGGTGAATCTTAGTACAGCGTTTCATCCACAGACTGATGGGCAAGCTGAACGAACCGTCCATACTATTGAGGATATGCTACGGGCATGTGTATTGGATTTTCGAGGTAGTTAGGATGATCACTTACCGCTTATTGAATTTTCTTACAACAACAGTTATCATTCTAGCATCCAAATGGCCCCGTATGAGGCTTTATATGGGCAAAAGTACCGATCGATCGCCAATTGGGTGGTTCGAAGTGGGAGAAACTAAACTGATAGGGTCAGACTTGGTCTGGAAAGCTATAGAAAAGGGTCAAGCTTAGATAGGACCGATTATTAACAGCTCAGAGTCGTCATAAATCCTATGCTGATAATCATCGATGAGACTTGGAGTTCCAAGTAAAGGACTGGGTATTCTTGAAGGTGTCACCAATGAAAGGTGTCATGAGATTTGGAAAAAAAGGCAAGCTAGTCCTCGGTACATTAGACCTTATGAGATTGTACGCAATGTAGGCCAAGTGGCTTATAAACTAGATCTACCTTCGGATTTGGACTCAATCCATTCGATTTTCCATGTATCGATGCTTCGCAAGTGCGTTGGAGACCTTACCAAACTTTTACCAGTAGATGATGTCCAAGTCACCGAATAATTATCTTATGAAGAGGTTCCATTGCCATTCTAGATAGGCAAGTACGGAGACTCAGAACCAAAGATGTAGCTTCAGTTAAAGTCTTATGGAAAAATAATAATAGAGAGGAGATGACTTGGGAAGCGAAAGAAGCCGTGAAGTTCAGGTACCCGCATTTATTTCCACCTCCAGAGGAGACTTAGGTAGAGATGCTATTGTCCTCAGGTATGTGATGCTTTTTTTTATGCTTTATTGGTCGTGTGTGGCTATGGTTGTTGATGTTGTTGTTGTAGCCCTGTGAGGCGATATATTTTGAGTTTCTGTGACAGGATGGTAGTGCTATATTACAGGGGAAGCTCTGGCAAAATTTTTGTAGAATCCCCAAGAATCTAACATTCGAGGACGAATGTTTTTAAGGGGAGAAGAAGATTACATCTCGGAGATTTAGGATTTGTTGCATTTTAAGTGGACTAACGCGAGCTTAAGATGAACATGAAGTCCTTATGAGATTAAAGAGAGAATTTGATAGCTCTAAGTCCGTACCATAAGATTTTGAAGTCATACGAATCGGTGTAACTAAGTTCGTCAAAGGAAGTGAAACGCAAGTTATATTTGAGAGGGTTTCGTAACAATTAAGCTAATAATTATTTAGTAATGTCTTGACGAGGAGCTATAGAGCTTCGTAGATGGTTAATTAAGTGTTATATAAGTGTCAATAAGGTTCCATAAGTATTGGGAGTTGAACAAATCGACGCGAGAAAGTTTCAAAAAAATATAGGTTGCACGGCCATTTATACGGACCGTATAACTTATACAGCCCGTATAATGGTCCGTATAACTATTCTAAGAAAGGATAATCCCTGGTGGGATTATACGACCATTTATACGGACCGTATAAATGGACGTATAATCGGTCGGGTCAGCTTTTCCTTTTTTTATATGTATGGACGACCTTTGTTCATTTATTTCATTTCCCACTTTCCCCAAACTCTTAAAAGATCTAGAACCTTCTCTCAAGCATATTGCACTCAAACTCAAGAGAAATCAAAGATCAAATAGCAAGAATCACAATATTCAAGTGTTGGAAGACTCATTAGGGTTTGTAGAATTCCAGAATTCCTTGGGAATTGAAGTTAGGGTTTTACTCAAGTTGGTAACTTGATCCAAAGCTCATTCCTATGTGATAAAATATTAGTTTTCATGTCTATTTCATGTTATTAAGCACTCTTAGTTGTTGGACAGCTCGGGTGAAGGGATAAAGTAGAACATGAAGTTCAAATGTAGATTTCATGATATTTTGAGTAGTAACTTAACTTGGGTTATCATTATTAGAATGTTATGAGTATAATCATGTTATGAAAGGGTAATGATGATGAAAAGGAAGTGTTGTATACAATTGTGCCCATGGGTTGCTGTGAAGTTGTTGATATAAGTTGAATGTGATAATGAATTTTGAGACTTAATAAAATATGACTACTTGGTTATGATATTGTGGAAGTTATTATAGTTGTTTGGGAGTTGTTTTGCAATATGGTGGAAGTCGAGGAAATAGGGTAAATGCTGCCCAATTTTTATTAGCTCATGAATTATTCTAGTTTTAACTTAAGAGTGTCTTTAAGGCTTAACCTCGGTATGAATCCTTTTAAATATAGATTTCTCAAGATTTGGAGGTGAACGTTAAGTAGTTAAGAAGACATAAAGGTATGTAAGGCTAACCCTTCTTCTTAAGGCATGATCCCATTGATGTATACCTTCATTTGAAATCCATAATATCTTCCATGATGATTTCATTCCTAGAATCACAAAAGCTCATAGTTCTTGATACTCTCATGACATCGTTGATCTCACCCTATGATAGTTGATTCCTCGAGGGAAAATATATTGACGATGATGGTGTTACGTTACGTAGGTACCCGTAGGTATATATGTATGTGTATATATATGTATGGCCAGTATGTAACATTGAGCTTATGTGCCCGTATAATATCTATCATGTGCGCACCAATGCAATTGGGTACAGATAACACTAAGCCTTGGTAGGGCTAGGTAAGTATGACACCGAGCCTTGTCGTGGTCGGGTATGTGTGACACCAAACTTCTATGTTCGGGTATGGTGCTACCATATATGTATGTGTATTTAATGGAAGGTTTTCGCTAGAGAAAAGGGTAAGTAAATATGATGAATGTCGCTAGAGGTATAAATGGCCCTCCTATCTCATGGCTCTTCTATCTAATGTTATCTTTGTTATTTTACTGCTTGTGCCTTACATACTCAGTAAATTGTTCGCACTGATGTCCTTTTGTTTTGGACGCTGTGTCATGCCCACAGGTAGACTGCTTAGAGGAGGCTTGATCCTTAGGCTTCTTATCCAAAGACTGCTTAGAGGAGCTCCATTTGATTCGGAGCTACAACTGTTGGTACTAGTCTTTTGTGTATATACCTATGGGCATGGCGGGGCCCTGTCCCATCTATATAATTTTACATAATCATCTTAGAGGCTCGTAAACAGTTATGTATAGTTAGATGTTTCTTAGCCTTATCGACACGTATTTTGTATATCATTTTGTTAGCCTCGTCGGCTCATGTATATGTGTATAGGCATAGTTGATGATGTTGATATAAAAGTATCCTTGCCCGATAAGATCGTATTATTGATGCACAGGAATTGCAAGTTAGCCATGTGGCTCACCTAGTTATGGTTGTGAAAGTATGAACAGAGGTGCCCAGGTGGGTTAGCTCCGGGTGCCCGTCATGGCCCTCCAGTTGGGTCGTGACAAAAGTTGTATCAGAGCAGTTCCGTCCTAGGGTGTGTCTACGAGCCGTGTCTAGTAGAGTTTTGGTTATGGGTGTGTTGCGCGCCACACTTATAAACAAGAGGTTGCGGGCATTTATGAATGAATGACCTTCTTTCTATCCTAGATCGTGCGATAGAGTTAAGTCACAGGATATAATATTTCCATTGCTAACCTTGATTTTTTTGTAGTTGGGAGATGGCTTCTACGGAAAAGAAAACTGGTAGTTCACGGGCTTCCAAAGCCAGTAATTCTTATGATACAGACCCATCAGAGAATGTGCCCTCTATAAATAAAGATCCGTCTGAGACCTAGGAGGAACCCACTGAACATGTAAGGGTTAGACAAATATTGGGAGATGACTATCTATGTAATTCCAGAGTGACTGTATCTTCAAAACGAGGGTCAAATGAGAATAGTGGTAAGCCTGGGAGAGTAAGTATAATTGGCACATTTGTAAACGGTGTGGGTGTCATAGAAAAACCTGCGGAAGAGCAACCAAGTGAAGAACTCCCCCAACTCCCATTGGACCGAATTGTACCGGATCAATGTTCTCAAGTAGGACCAAGGTAAGGATTTCCGTTGTTTGAACTTCAGGATGCCAGTGCTTATGTAAGAAATTAAAGTGTATCATTCAGTCATTTTGGAATATTACAAGTAAGTTATGTAATATGAGTTCGACATCCAGTACGTCGCACAGAAGGTAGTCAAAGGGCAGGCATTGGCAGACCTACTGGCGGGAAGTCTGGTAGATGAAAATCCCTTACCTTTATGGACTTACTTCCCAGATGAAGAAATAATGACAATTGAAGGCGAGGAAGATGAAGACGAATCAGGATGGAAAGTATACTTTGATGGAGCAGTCAATTTTAAAGGATCAAGGATCGGAGCCGTCTTGGTTTCAGACTCAGGCCAATATTATCCAGTGGCGGCCAAGTTAAATTTCAATTGCACTAACAATTTGGCTGAATAATAATCTTGTGTCTTGGGTCTACGTTTAGCTCTCGACATGGATGTGAAAGATCTTCAGGTAATTGGTGACTCGAATTTGCTAATCCATCAAGTTCGAGGAGAGTGGGCCACCAAAAATAAAAAGATCATACCGTATGTCGGACTGGTGTAAAGATTGGCAGACCATTTCCGAGAGGTCAAGTTCAAATATATACTAAGAACCCAAAATGAATTTACCGATGGATTAGCAACAATAGCATCCATGATTCAGCATCTCGACAGTAGATACATCGATCCTGTCAAAATCAAAATCAAAGATCAGCCAGCCCACTGTGATTTTGTAGAGGGTGAGACTGATGGAAAACCATGATTCATTGACATTAAAATGTTCTTAGAAAAAGGAGAATATCCTGAAGGGATCACTTTAAATCAGAAAAGGACTATCAGGAAGCTAGCAAATGGTTTCTTCCTCAACAAGAATGTCCTATACAAAAGAACTCCAGACCTAGGGTTGCTTAGATGTGTTGATTCTTTGGAAGCTACCAAATTGATTGAAGAAGTGCATGTTGGAACCTGCAGACCTCACATGAATGGGTTCGTGCTAGCAAAGAAAATCTGGAGAATAGGTTATTACTGGATGACCATGGAAAATGACTGTAGCAAATTTGTCCAAAAATGCCACAAGTGTCAGATTAGTGGAGATTTGATAAAGATCCCTCCAACAGAACTAAATGTAATGACGTCACCTTTGCCATTCGCCGTTTGGGGCATGGATGTCATAGGACCAATCGAGCCAGCTACGTCAAACAAACATCATTTCATCTTGGTCGTCATAGACTACTTCACCAAATGGGTAGAAGCAACATCTTATTCACCGGTGACAAAGAAAGTGGTCACAGACTTTGTGCGCAACATCATATGCCGATTTGGTATTGTAACATCCCGTAAATTCGAGTTAGTTGTGAAGGTGTAAACATCTAGTTTTAAGATATATTATACCTATATGAATCCATTCTTGATGAATTCGGGTGGAAGATGGTCGTTTTGATGTCAAACAAACAATCGTTGTTCTTAAGGACTCTTAAATTCGCCTAAGTTTTGGTAGGTCTATATTCTGGGCGGTTTTAATGAAAATGTGTTGCGAATTTGGAAAAACCTCCCTGATGAAAGTTGTAGCTCTTTGAAATAGCTTTCCAATGGTAGGTCGCTCATCCCTAGAAAGGTTATGATCGTATTACTGAGCGAAGGTCATTTGTGGAAAAAAAATGTGTTGGGCCCGCGTCGCGGACCCAGCATTGAAATATCAGTTGCATACCAAAATAAAAACATGATAAGGTGCTGAACCCGCGATGCGAACTCAGCACGGATCGGGAGTTATTTTCTGATTCGAATTTCCTTTAAGTCCTAATTCATTGTGTTATTTCCCACTTCGTTTCAAATCAATATTTAGGAGGAAAAGAACCCTAGAAAAGTCTCTCAAACCCTAATGTGTTCTCACTCAATATTGATCATTCCCACACCATACCCATCCCATCTTGATAGCAAATCATCTCTCTAAAACCCTAAGTTCTTGTATTTTCAAGAAGAAGATGATAGGGGCGTGTTGAATTCGTCTGTGATTGTTGAACCTTTTGAATTCAATTTAGTAGCATTTTAGCGGGATTATGGTATGTCTCTTTAAAAATAAAATACTTTTTGAATATAAAGGTAATTCATATGTGTCTTTTACAAACTCTCTTGAAAGATTGATTCTTTATAAAAGTATGTTTTGAATGATATGATGAATTGGTTTTACATTCTTGAAATCTATTACATGCTTTGATTAATGGTTAATGTGCGTGAGGGGATGATCCCACATTAAACCTAGATTGTAACAAACCCTATATATGTATAAGGTATTATGAATGTTTTCCTCTATGAGAGATGCTTAGTGATGATGGTTAATTGTTGGTATTGATGATTTTACAAAGGAACTATGACAAAGTAATCTTGTTTAAAGAAGTGGAATTGGTTTCATGATTATCTATAAAATTATGGATTTTCATAATGGCTTAATGAGCTTTAATGCTAGTTGATGGTGTGACTACTTTGAGACAAATTGTTAATCGGTTTCTATGCTATGAACTTTGTTGTTGTGTTTGGCCTAGCTACTCGGGAGGAACGGTAGCCACTATGGATCCTAGTGTGTCATTGCCTAGCCATTCGGGAGGAAGAGTGGCCACCGCTGGGTTCGCTACCCGGGGTGTGATTTATACCTAGCTATTCGGGAGAAAGGATAGCCACCGAGAATTATGTGTTCCGGTGTGGTGTGCTATGCGCGGTATGCTTGATTCTTGGGCCTGTATTGGCATGTGTGACATTCTTATTCTCTTATGGAATTGTTGATGATTATCTTAATTGATTTAAAAGGCATATTTGAAGTTGTAACTTGACAAGAGGCTTTATAATTGGTTTTGATACTTATTATTGAGATACATAAACTGAATAACTGTTTTTATATTAGGTTCACATCATTTTCAGGACTAATTTCTTTATGTATTATCAACTCTATTTTCTTATTACATATTGTCCCGAGGCACTCACTGAGTATGAAGTACTCAGACATACCATTGTTGTTTTTGATGGTATGTTAGGTAATGGAGAAGGGCAGGTTCTTGATACTCCAGGCGTTTAGGAAGGACTTGTTGTTGCTGCTGATTTGGTGAGCCCACACATTCATTCGTGGGACACTCTATTTATTTAATTCCCTTTATTTATTATAGTATTCGTGCTGCATCCCGATGGGCTAGACATTTATTCCTTATTCTTAGAACTCTTTAGTAGACATTCGAATGTGGGTAGAAGAAGTGTTGTCATTTAACTCTTTTGGGCACACTATCATGTTTTGGGTGAATTATCTAAATTATAATGACTTCCGCTTATTTAATTTTTATATTCATGATTTGTTACATTTATTTTATAAACTGTTGGAGGCGAATGTTGAACCTGGCGGGTTCAAGTATTATTATCGTGTTGTTTAGTTTTTTCCGATGTTGTTCATGACGTCGGATGCCAGTCACGTCTAGGGTGGGTTTTGGGGCGTGACAACTGATCCTTTAGCTCCCTTAGCTCCGCTGGAGCCATATGATAAAGTGGGATAGAAATTGGTTGGGTGTCAGGAATAACATCAATCCCAAAATCAATAACCCTATCAGGAGGAATACCAGGGAGATCTTCGGGAAACACTTTAGGATAATCACTAACTATGGGAACAAATGCAAATTCAGGGTGCTAAGTTCTTTTCAAAGATTGACATGAGGTCTGGGTATCACCAATTAATGATAAAGGAAAAGGATATCCCGAAAACCGCCTTCCGTATGCGTTATTGGCACTTTGAGTTTCTAGTCATGTCCTTTGGGTTGACTAATGCGCCTGCTACATTCATGGATTTGATAAACCGTGTGTCTAAGCCGTATCTAGACTGCTTCATTATTGTGCTTATTGATGACATTTTGGTGTACTCTAAAAATTGTGAGGATCATGCTAATCATTTGAGGATAACTTTGACAACACTTGAGGAGAACGAGTTGTATGCAAAATTCTCGAAATGTGAATTATGGCTTGATTCGGTGGCTTCCTTGGGTCATGCGGTGACTGGTGATGGCATTAAAGTAGACCCTCAGAAAATTTCAGCGGTGAAGGATTGTCCTAGACCCACCCACTAGTGCGACCGAAATTCGTAGTTTCTTGGGTTTGGCAAATTATTACAGAAAGTTTGTGGAAGGTTTTTCGTCCATTGACTAAATTAACACAGAAGACTGCTAAGTTTCAGTGGTCCGAAGCTTGTGAAAAGAGTTTTCAAGAGCTTAAGACAAGGCTAACTTCGGCTCTTATTTTGACTTTACCTTCTGGGTCTAGCGGATATGTGGTGTATTGTGATGCTTCTAGAATTGGTTTAGGTTGTGTATTGATGCAGAACGGTAAGGTGATTGCTTATGCTTCGCGTCAGTTGAAGAAGCATGAGAAGAATTATCCAACTCATGACTTGGAGTTGGCTATTGTTGTATTTGCCTTAAAAATTTGGCGTCATTATTTGTATGGTGAACACTGTGATGTTTTTACCGACCATAAAAGCTTGCAGTACATCTTCAAACAGCGAGAGTTGAATCTCAGATAGAGGAGGTGGTTGGAATTGTTAAAAGATTACGAATTGAATATCTTGTATCATCCTGGTAAGGCTAATGTGGTTTCTGATGCTTTGAGTAGAAAATCTATGGGCACGTTGTCTTATTTGCGTGCTCATGACATGCCCATGGGGTTAGGATTGATGAAACTGAAGATGGAGAGTTAGTGGGAATCACTCCATCACAGTCTGACATTGTAGAAAGGATTAAATCCAAGGAATATGATGATGAACTTTTGGCAAAGCTGAGAGATGGAGTGGAAAGGGGTGAGTACACTTATTTTACTGTGGGTACTGGTGATAGTGTTCTGCGATTGCAAGGACGATTGTGTGTTCCTGATGTTGATGATCTTCGAAAAGAATTAATGATGAAAGCTCATAGTTCCAAGTATTCGGTTCATCCGGGATCCACCAAAATGTATAAGGATTTGAAACAACACTACTGGTGGAAAAGCATGAAGGTTGATATTTCTAACTTTGTGGCTAAGTGTTTGGACTGTCAACAAGTGAAGGCTGAACATCAAAGGCCCGGAGGCCTGGCTCAGAATATTGTGATTCTGCAGTGGAAGTGGGAGGAGATCAACATGGATTTCGTTGTGGGGTTACCCCGCACAAAGGCCAAGTTTGACTCGATTTGGGTTATCGTGGATAGACTCACAAAGTCTGCCCATTTTCTCCCTGTGAAGACGTTATATACAGCGGCGGACTACGCCAAGTTATATCTAAAAGAGATAGTTAGATTGCATGGGGTTCCTACATCGATTATATCTGGCAGAGGTATGCAATTTACTGCTCATTTTTGGACATCCTTGCAGGAAGGGTTGGGAACAAGAGTGAAATTGAGCACTGCCTTTCATCCTTAAATTGACGGGCAGGTGGAGAGAACTATTCAGACTTTGGAAGATATGCTACGAGCCTGTGCAATCGATTTTGGAGGAAGTTGGGATGAACACCTACCTTTGGTGGAATTCTCTTACAATAATAGCTAGGTGGAATTCTCTTACAATAATAGCTATCAAGAGAGTATTCAGATGGCTCCTTATGAGGCTCTTTATGGGAGGCATTGTCGGTCTCCAATTGGTTAGTTTGAACCAACAGAAGTAGAGTTGTTGGGCCCTGATTCAGTTCATGAGGCGATCGAGAAGGTAAATCTTATTGTTCTGGGACTGAAGACCGTACAGAGTAGACAAAAGTCTTATACGGACATGAGGCATAGGGAATTGGAATTTGCTGTTGGTGACAAGGTTTTCTTGAAAGTGTCAACTATGAAGGGGGTAATGCATTTTGGTAGAAAGGTCAAGCTTAGCCCTCGCTATATTGTTCCTTATGAGATTACAAAAAGGGTTGCGAAGGTAGCTTACGAGTTGAGATTACCGGCTGAGATGTCCATGGTTCATCTGGTGTTTCACATTTTGATGTTGAGTTTATACAAACCAGATCTTTCCCATGAGTTGAATCATGAGCAGATTGAATTTAATGAGGCATTGTCTTATGAAGAAGAGCCAGTTCAAATTTTAGATCGTCAAGTTAGAAGGTTGAGAACAAAGGATGTAGCGTCGGTTAAAGTGTTATGGAGAAACCATAACACTGAGGAAGCTACTTGGGAAACGGAGAAGGACATGAAGAAAATATATTCTCACTTGTTCCCTACTACAGGTATGTGTTGAACCTTTTGGATGTATTTTCCTATGAAAGTTTAGAGTGAAGTATAAATCTCACAATTGTGTTTAGGCTTGAATGATGCATTCGTTATATGTTTAGTCATATGTTATCTCTGAGGATGTTCACCTTGCTAGAAGAACTCTTGAAATTCTGAAATTTGCGGTTTAGTAATGAATCCTAGGCCATGACTTTCATTCGGGGATGAATGATCTTAAGGGGGGGGGGGGGGGGGGGGGGGGGGGGGGATAATGTAACATCCCGTAAATTCGAGTTAGGTGTGAAGGTGTAAAAATCAAGTGTTAAGATGATATTATACCTATATGAATGCATTCTTGATGAATTCGGGTGGAAGATGGTCGTTTTGAAATCAAACCAACAATTGTTGTTCTTAAGGGCTCTTAAATTCGCCTAAGTTTTGGTAGGTTTGTATTCTGGGCGGTTTTAGTGAAAATGTGTTGCGAATTTGGAAAAACCTCCTTGATGAAAGTTGTAGCTCTTTGAAATAGCTTTCCAATGGTAAGTCGCTCAACCCTAGAAAAGATATGATCGTTTTACTGAGCGAAGGACAGTTGTCTAAAAAATATGTGTTGGGCCCGCGTCGCGGACCCAGCATTGAAAAATCAGCTGCATACCAAAATAAAAACATGATCAGGTGCTGAACCCGCGATGCGGACTCAGCACGGATCGGGAGTTATTTTCTGATTTCGAATTTCCTTTAAGTCCTAATTCATTGTGTTATTTCCCACTTTGTTTCAAATCAATATTTCTGAGGAAAAGAACTCTAGAAAAGTCTCTCTAACCCTAAGGTGAGTTCTCACTCAATATTGATCATTCCCACACCATACCCATCGCTTCTTGATAGCAAATCATCTCTCTAAAACCCTAAGTTCTTGTATTTTCAAGAAGAAGATGATAGGGGCGTGTGGAATTCGTCTGTGATTATTGAACCTTCGGAATTCAATTTAGTACCTTTTTAGCGGGATTATGGTATGTCTCTTTAAAAATAAAATCCTTTTTGAATATAAAGGAAATTCATATGTCTCTTATACAAACTCTCTTGAAAGATTGATTCTTTATAAAAGCATGTTTTGAATGATATGATGAATTGGTTTTACATTCTTGAAATCTATTACATGCTTTGATTAATGGTTAATGTGCGTGAGGGGACGAGCCCATATTAAACCTAGATTGTAACAAACCCTATATGTGTATAAGGTATTATGAGTGTTTTCCTCTACGAGAGATGCTTAGTCATGATGGTTAATTGTTGGTATTGATGATTTTACAAAGGAACTATGACAAAGTACTCTTGTTTAAAGAAGTGGAAATGTTTTCATGATTATCTATAAAATTATGGATTTTCATAATGGCATAATGAGCTTTAATGCTAGTTGATGGTGTGACTACTTTGAGACAAATTGTGAATCGGCTTCGATGCTATGAACTTTGTTGTTGTGTTTGGCCTAGCTACTCGGGAGGAAGGGTAGCCACTATGGATCCTAGTGTGTCATTGCCTAGCCATTCGGGAGGAAGAGTGGCCACTGCTGGGTTCGCTACCCGGGGTGTGATTTATGCCTAGCTATTCGGGAGGAAGGATAGCCCCCGAGAATTATGTGTTCCGGTGTGGTGCGCTATTTGTGGTATGCTTGATTCTTGGGCCTGTATTGGCATGTGTGATATCTTATTCTCTTATGGAATTTTTGATGACTATCTTAATTGATTTAAAAGGAATATTTGAAGTTGTAACTTGACAAGAGGCTTTATAATTGGTTTTGATATTTATTATTGAGATACATAAACTGAATAACTGTTCTTACATTGGGTTCACATCATTTTCAGGACTAATTTCTTTATGCATTATGTACTCTATTTTCTTATTACTTATTGTCCCCGAGGCACTCACTGAGTATGGCATACCATTGTTGTTTTTTATGGTATGGTAGGTGACGAAGAAGAGCAGGTTCTTGATACTCCAGGCATTTAGCAAGGACTTGTTGTTGCTGCTGATTTGGTGAGCCCACACATTCATTCGTGGGACACTCTATTTATTTAATTCCCTTTATTTATTCTAGTTTCTGGGCTGCGTCCCGATGGGTTAGACATTTATTCCTTATTCTTAGAAGCTCCTTAGTATACATTCGAATATGGATAGAAGAAGAGTTGTTGTTTAACTCTTTCGGGCACACTATCATGTTTTGGGTGAATTATCTAAATTATAAAGACTTCCGCTGATTTAACTCATATATTCATGATTTGTTACATTTATTTTATAAACTGTTGGAGGCGAATGTTGAACCTGGCGGGCTCAAGTATTATTATCGTGTTGTCTAGGTTCTTCCGATGTTGTTCATGACGTGGGATGCCGGTTACGTCTAGGGTGGGTTTTGGGGTGTGACAGGTATCCCAGAGTCAATTATAACAGATAACGGGGCTAACCTGAATAGCCACTTGATGAGAGATATGTGTGCGCAGTTCCAGATCATCACCGAAATTCAACCGCATATCGACCATAAATGAATGGGGCTGTAGAAGCCGCCAACAAAAACATCTAGAAAATCCTCCGAAAGATGATTGATAACTACAAAGACTGCATGAACAGTTGCCATACGCAGTGCTCGGATACCGCACTACTGCTAGCACTTCGACTGGAGCCACCCCATACCTATTGGTGTATGGCACTGAAGCAGTGATACTAGCCGAAGTAGAAATCCCTTCACTTCGAATAATACAAGAAGCTGAGTTGGACGATGTGGAATGGATCTAGAAAAGGTATGAACAACTAGCTCTGATAGACGAAAAGAGAATGATTACTGTTTGCCATGGTAAACTGTACCAGCAAAGAATGGTGGGTGCTTTCAAATCGGGCAATTGGTACTTAAACTAGGGTGTTTCAAATCGGGCAATTGGTACTTAAACAAATATTCCCTAATCAAGAAGAATACAAAGGAAAGTTCGCACCAAACTGGAAAGGGCCCTATATGGTGCGAAAGTATTACCAGGAGAAGCTGTAGTACTGGCTGAATAGATGGTCAAGAGTGGCCAAGAGCAATAAATTCAGATGCCATCAAGAGATACTACATGTGAAGAAGAAGGCGACTACAAAGATTCGGAGTTTTTATAGTTTATGCTGCTTTGATTACATTTCCTTTGCTTGTAATTTTGCATTTTTTAGAAAAAACCAAATCCAAAACCAAGTACGAACTATGCAAGGACCTGATTCCCTATACTTATAAAGGGATACGTAAGCACCTTTTTCCAAGCTCGGTCGCTTTAAACCAAAAATCCAAAATTATGTATTTTGAACCACGTTATGACCTAATTCCCATTTGGGATACGTAGGCGCTCGTTGGAGTTCCGTCTCACCAAAAAAATCCCATTATGTTTACCCCGAACTACGTTTCGACCTGATTCGCCAAACGAGATTTGTAAGCGCTCTCCCGAGCTCGGTCATTCCAAAAACAATTCCCAATAAACCATTAGGAAACCTTAGAAATGATTGGGAGAAACGAGAGATAAAGGTAACTCCATAAAGAACTGGGACAGATTTTGAGAGGACCTCAAAATCCTTTAAATATATATCAGGTCTGAGGAACGGACGGATTTAAATTTCTACACTAGAGCAGAATTTTATAAAGTTCTCAAAAATTCCACAAACGCAATGAAATCAAGAAATGACAAGTACACACTTACACTGGGGAAAATTTTTTTAGAAGGTCTCAAAAATTCCTTTGACATAACGAGACTCAAGTTGGTATACCCCCTGTCACGACCCAACCCCATAGGCCGTGACTAGTGCCCGAGCTGGACACCCGTATACGTACCTGTTAAATATAATCAAACTGAATCTATGAACAATATGGAAACTTGCAAAAGGACTCCAACGGTTCATAACGTCATCATATATGTATAGTCAGACAGACTGTCTCCTGAGGAGTCACAACTGATCAAATCATAAAATGATACGCAAGCCGACAAGGCTGCCACTACACATCAATATCATGTCATATGCAAGATGACAAGGCTGTCACTACAGGCGGACATCATATCATAACACATCGTATAGACACAGCTGAACAGAACTTATACATAACCCACACATATGTCTACAGACCTCTAAGAGTATCGATAGCGAAATATGACGGGACAGGGCCCCGCCGTACCCCTGGATAAACATATACATATACGTCACAAGATCTGAACCAAAGGTCTAGACTCCGGAACAACGGAGCTCTCCAAAACAGCTGAGTAGAAGTCCTATGCTGAAGGGTCGCCAAGTCGACTATCTGTACCTGCGGGCATGAAACGCAACCCCCCGAAGAAATGGGGTCAGTATGGAATATGTACTGAGTATGTAAAGCAAGTATAATAATCAAGAAATCATTGTACCTGTGTCCTACGAAATAAAATCATGTATATCATTATCATATACCATACCAGGCCCATTATGGGACTCGTTGAATAAGATCATATTATCATATCATCATATCATCATATCATCATATACTGTACCCGGCCCATTATGGGACTCGGTGAATAAAGTCATACTATCATATCATCATATACATATACCGTACCCGGCCCTCTAGTAAGGGACTCGGTGAATAATGCAGCGACACTGCACGATAACATACTCGACCCGGGACTCGGTGAATGATACAATAACAGTATGCACGAGTAGAATATCATGAGCAACCATATACCACTACATCATCATCTGAGACTCAATAGAATCAGTGGACTAACTAAAACTCAAATATCAAGATAATAGTCATGGTAAGTATGGATGTCAATAAGAACTATATCAAATAGAGCCTCAGGAATCATACGTCATGTGCCAAGATAATGCAAAACAGCTATTGGAAGTCAAGGACATTAATCATTATATAGTCTTTAAGAATAGGAACTTTTACACATCAACTACTATCCAACGTATAAAGGACTCGAGGGATGCTCAATCATTTCAAGAGTTCTAACATCAAGAAGTGAATAGGAATCATGAATCACACTCGAAACTTATGAATGGAATTACCCCAAAGCTCATATCATTCGTCACTTATATCTAAGACATGCCAAAATAAAGAAGGGACAACTTTACATACCTGTTGACGACTAATCGCAAAACCGTTCGCTTTGTCGTTCTTTTAGCCTATTTAACATAAAAGTAATGTTATCGTCAGTTGCTATACTTTTTAGCTCGTAAATCCGTAGCCCATCGCTTTATAGAACTTTTTCTTTACCTTATACATTCTCATTTAGGGTTTTCCATTAGTTAAGGGCTTAACGAAAATCGGGCAGCATTTCCCTTATATATATTCGCCTAACCCGATTTTCCAATTATTCTCCTGTTAACACAGAAACACCAACAACAGAGATATATATAATAAATTCTCACAATTCAGCCCATAACAATTCTAACAACCTAACAACTTCTCTAAATCCATTTCAACCCACAATTTCCTATAATATCAATTTCATGCACTTCCTTAATTCCAATTTCGTCCAATCCAATTTTAATCCTTCCATTACAACACCATTAACATATTTACACCATAAAATACGAAAATCTTACCAAATTTTTCTCGGAGGAATTTCTACTCTTAATTGCTCCAATTTCGTAATTTCTTCTTTCTTGATTCAATATCCAATGTTGCTATTGTCATGACCCAACCCCGTAGGCCGCGACTCGTGTCCGAGCAGGACACCTTACGTACCCAATAACCCCAAACCAGCATATAAATTAGATACACATATATAGAAGCCAAACGGAGTCGCAAGCTATCGTACATAAGCAGATGTAGCGCATGAAAGCCGATAAGGCCGTCACAAAATACATATTCTCAGAACATATATACACAACCCATGTATGTGTCTACAGACCTCTACAAACAATACCAACAGAAACATAAGACGGGACAGGGCCCCGTCATACCCCTGAATAAACATATACATATGTGATAGAAAAGTCTATACCAAAATATGGCTCCGGACAAAGGAGCAGTCCAAAACAGCAGAGCAGATATCCTAAGCGAGCGGATCTCTGAAGCGGGTATCTGGACCTGCACGGTATGAAACGCAGCCCCCGAAGAAAGGGGGTCAGTACGAAATATGTACTGAGTATGTAAAGCATGAAGTACAGTGAACAAAATCATAACCGGAATAGAAAGTACAGAAAATGAGTGCAAAGTCCAGAGTATCGAAATGCATACTTACAAAACATAAATAATGCATGCAGAACATATGCCAAATCCAGCCCCAATACGGGACTCGGTGAACAGAACGTGGCGCCACCCCGTAACTGGCGCCACAACACATCATACTTCAGAGTAGGGAATAGCTCTGTAACAAATCATAACATATCAGATGGCCATATCGTATCATATCATATCATATCATATCACCAACATCAGAACATAGATGTACATGGCACATCATACTCCGGACCCATGTACATGTCATACCTGCCCCCTCACATCGAGGCATGGCGAACATTGCAGTGGAATACGCTTGATAGCAAATCCTGGCCCGGGCTCAGTGAAGGAAACATTGAGGCATCCACGAGTGGAGTAGTGAGAAACTTATGCATCATAAAATATTTACAAAGACTCGACAGAGTGACCCGAATGATAGGTCATTTAGGATAGAAATCAGGCGATAGTCATAGTACCTTTCGGATGTCGCGGGGGTTTATATCGAATTAAAGCTTTTGGGATTGATTGCACATATCAAAATATAAAATATTTGCAGAATCACGATAGCATAACTCAGGTGGCAAATCATATATATATATAAAGATTGAGCAACGATCATAATGTATGCCCTTCGGAGGCCACAATGGTTTATGTCAACATAATCCTTCTGAACTCGTTTTCATAATTCAAAACATATTGTGAGAGTCAATAAAATAATTAGGGTGATTGTCATATAGTGGGTAGAAGAGTAGCTAAGAGTTTCCCTTTGGATTCTCTTCAAAAATAAGTCAAACGGAACAATAAGGAGAAAGTCGGGAATAGTGGGCTCACCTCGGGTCAATCAAGGTGGCGGACACAAATTATGTGTAATAAACTCTATGGGGTCGCTTATGAGAGTTTTAAGGTAATCGGATTTTATTTACACAAGTTCTAGGTATTTAGACAACTTTCCTAACCATTTGCAACAGAATTAGTTCAATTCCACTGAATGTAAAAGGACAAATTTAGACGCGGGTTCCGAAGAGTGAAGTAGTCCCCGAGGTCCATATTCAAACCTAATACATCTAGGACATGCCAAGAGAAGGAAAGGTGGAGCTTTACATACCTTTCTTGCCTTTTACGCTCGCCAAACCTCAAATCCCGTTTCGTCCGAAACCTATAAATGGTCACATTTACCAAATGTTACTATAGGGCTTTTGGCATCCAATCTTGAATTAGTACTTGTCTACCGAAATTTCGGCAGCACCTCCCCTATAAATACGACACCCCGAGAATTCAACTCGGCCAAAATAATTCAACAACAACCCAACAACAACACTAACAACAACAATCACTACAAATCACAATATGTCACAACTAGTCTTCTTTCCAACATAATGCAATAGCTTTCATTCTGACTTCACATTTTCAAATCAGTACCAACATGCTCATATTCATTACTAATCAAGATCATTACAATATAATTCGGAAGAATTTCATATTATTTCTACAATATATTCACAAGATATACAAACTTTCCACTAAAGCCATAATTCATCCAAAACTTCTAATCCTTAACATACTAATTCATAACCTGTTTCCATCTTCTAATTTCATCAACAATCATCACAATTTGCATCTTAACAACTTCATTTCCATAATATCATAAAATCATACTAAGATGACATATTCTTCTTCATTCCATTTTAATGCCAACTTAAACCATTTTGCCTTCATTTACATTGCAAGGATCACAACACAACTAACATATTAAACAACATTAATTCATTTCCATTCCAACTCCCATATACCACACGGCCACATTCCACATTTCCAACTTCCATCAAATTCATTCAACTTTCACTTCCAATATAAATTCCATCATAACCACAACTAGAATACAACATAACATTCAACTCATCACACTTATACATTAACACACACACACGGCCACACATACATATGCACACCCACTTTGCAAACTTCCATATTTCCATAGTTTCTACTCATTTCCATATACTACAACACAAACAAACCTTCATAACATAATAAAAAGGAATTGATTCTTACCTTTTTATCCAATCTTCTTCACTTGACAAAGTTGTCAACTTGAAGAAATAGGTGCTCCTTCTTCCAAAACAACTACACCAAGTTGTAAAGGTTCCTTGAATTAGTGTGAATATAACAAGGAAGTAATTTTTGGAACAATATTTCGAAGGGGTGAAATTTTGAGGGTTGGCCGAATAGGCCCTTTCTTTGTTCTTCTTGTTTTTCTTTGTTGTTCTCTCTTTCTCTTGTCTTGAAAATTCTAGAGAATTTGATGAATAATTGCCCCTTATATTAATTTATCACATGATCAAATTACATGGGCTTGGGCCATGTTGGCCGGCCACCCCATCTCTTTTGGGCCTTAATTCCTCATCCATTTTTTTTTAGCCCAATGACATATGGATCACATTTTGTAATTCCCAAAACTAATTTCCGAAATTCTAATCTTTGCCCCTAGTCTTCCTCAACACTTCCATATTAATATTCTTTCATAACCAACTCATGTGTTAAGTAAAATCAACTATTACCTTATTCCTTACAAACCAAAATTATTTTCAATTTTCCCGAATACGCGAAAATACGGGATATAACAGCTATCACCTCCTTGAATTTGTATTGCACTTAGAATTTGATTGATTAGGCAAAAAAAAAATTCCCTTCAACCATGGCTGGCCGAGACCAGCCATGGAAATGCTTCCCTTTTTTTCTTGAAAATTTTTGTTTTTGGAAATGAATAAAATGACCAACTTTGTTCACAAATCAAATCTTATATATGATTGTCCATTGATGTACACGTGCCCCTTCTTTGTGACTCAGCAAAATTAATTTGCTGATTTGTTTTGTTTTTTTTATTAAACGGGTGGGGCCCACAATTTAAAAATTAAATTAGTCACTAATTCTCACTTAATAATCTAATCACAATTAATTAATTCCTAACCTCTAATAATATTTTTACACTAAATGAAATTTGTAAACAATTTATGTTCTAATTAAAATTGAAAATTAAAGGTTTGTACTTTTTGTCCGAAAATGATTCTGCCTTTAACTTGACTCGATTTGCTTGCGAATAATTCGATGTATAAATATACGGGGTATAACATCCTTCCCCTCTTTAGAACATTCATCCTCGATTTTTAACTGATTCTGAATTCCCAATACTTTCTCAAGTGTTACCTTATTTAATTATGCCCTTCACATATCACTTCCATTGGTCAATTTGCTATAATTCATTATAACGCATTCCATGCCCCTACATAGCCATTCCTGTAATATCTCCTCTTTCTGTTGCCTCCCGAGGTAATAATTCCACGTCATTGTCTTTACCTTCCTCTTACTTCGCAGTCCGTTGTCAGTTGTATTGCGAGCTCTTCCGTTGAAATCTTACTTTCTTCCTTGTGCGCTTAGTCTTAACTTGACTCCTTCTTCTCCTATAGTTATTCCTTTAAGGTATCGTTTCTTTCATCTTACCTCTCAATCTTTAAATGTGATTTTAATAACGCGCAGACGTCCCTCATCGGTTCATTAGACTTTAATATCCATGGAGTATTGCATGCTTCTCATAACCTGTAGACCCTTCACAGGTCCTACGAGTAAAATGAAATTTCCCAGAAGGTAACATTTTTGTACTCCAATACCCTTTCTTTACTCCGCTGTGATAGTCCTTATCCTGGAATCCTCAGCATCATGTGTTACTTTCTGACCTTCTTTTGAAGGTCTTTCACTATCACTTGCTTTTACTTCATAATCTCGATCTATAGGGTTGGCTATCAATTAGTGCTAGGGTTCCCTCATATTACAACTTTACTGTCATCCAATAACCAGTAACCTGCTTGTTCTGATTGTCTCGGCTAAATCATTTCATCATTTCCTTTACTCTAACTGGCAATACTTTAGGCGTATTATCTCGTGTCATTTCTCTATTCCTGATTCAACTCTTCCATCGCCCCTTTACTCAAATTTGCTCTTATTTCTCCTATCACGCATTCTATTGCAATCTTTACACGAGTATGTGTAGTTGCTCGAATCCCAGAAAATACCTTAGTGTCGCCACGCTAGTCTTTATGCAGACCCTATATTCTTCTCTTATCACTTTCAGTTGATATCAAAGCTCAACTATGACTTTTTCCCTTAGTACTAATTATATCTCTGCAGTTTTGCCTCAAACCATCTTATACCTTTCTTTGGTGTATCCGAAATATCGCAATCACATTGTTGTTACTGAATTCTTACTCTTCTTATCAAGTACTCACTTGGTCTCATTCTTAGCATACAAATATTTGTAGGTTGTATAACTATTCTTGTACAATTTGTACAAAGTGCATCCAATCTTAGCCATAGTCTTTCCTTCTCCTGGCTTGTTCTGCTCTACATATCTTATTGTGCTATCGCTCAGTTGCTGCCTATTTCGCCATACTCCTTTCCCTTCCTCTATTCACCATTTGGTTTTCTCATATCCTACTATAGGAGAGATTTCCTATCCTTTCTCCTTTGCTACTTATGTGCCACAATATCATTAGCCCATTACTCCGTTGTCAACATCTTAACCTCTAATCTAGTATAGCCTTGGTACCCCTTATAATATCCTCTAAGTTACTTGTTACCATTCTCTTGTCATATTCCTCCTCTTTGTAAGTATCCACCTTCTGATGTCATATTATCCAAGATCTCTACCAATAATTCTCAGTGCTATCTCAAATACCCTCTTAGCTTCTATCCGTTTATCGCTGGCTTTCAAATCTTACTAACTTATTTCAGCAAGGGGTCTCACTTAAAGTTTAAGTTTCCACGTTACACGTGTTGCAGTGTCAGTTGATTTCATCTTACATTTGCATTTCTCTCATCCACTTCCCCCCTTTAGGGTGTACGGACATCATTGTCTATTTATACTCCACTCTATGTCCCGATTTCCAATTTTCAAATTCATATGATTCTTTTCCAATACATTTGGTATACTGCCTCATATCCATGTCTTCCTCTATATCATCTATAATTTAGATTACCCATGTATGAAACCCCAACACAATCACGAGGCCATGAGAACTCTCGATATATAGTACAAAATCTAATCTGATGGTTGGTACTCGAGTATTGTAATTAATGTAGCAATTTATCCGAAGCCACATTCCATTCATTCCAATCAGTAATTAGCTAGTGCTTATAGTCATTTAAAATTCTCCATTCGGTAGCACTTATATTCTGATGACAAGTGTCTCAAGCTTTCTCATAACACTATCTTTATCCCAACGAATATCATCTGTTTCTTTTAATAAATTCACAATACATCCGTTGTTTCGCAAATCCGCAATCCTTGTCTTTTAAGGATTTCACCATTTTCGAGGTGAAGTAACATACACGTAGTATTCCTTTATGCCTCATGCACTTTCACCCTTGTTGTATACCCAACGCTAATTTCTAACTTACTCAAAATCATATCAAATTCATCTTAATAGTGGTCTTGTCTTATCACCTTCTGGTCATCCTACACCTTAAGTTCGTAGCTATATGTTTCCCTTTTGTCTTATACTCATACTTAATTAATTACGTCCGTCATGAGTGTTTCCTTTAGTATTCCTTTCATTTCTCCAGTCTATGTCCATCTTTTATTCTGTGCACGAGGAATCTCATGCTACTTCTGTATCCTTCGGAAAACACTACTTCTACATAACCCCTGTCTCATTTTCGAAACATATTCTGTTCATCTCTATTTGTTCTTATCATCCCAGTCATTTCTGGCACTCCTTCTGTCTCATTGTTCACCTTCCTTTAGGTTGGTCTTTCATAATTCTGTCACTCATTTTACTTGTTTCCCAAGCTATACATGTCATAACGCATCGCTACATTGTAACCCCACTCGCTTTCTCCTTATCTTCCTATTTCTATCAACTCCTTCTCTTCCTGTGGTCGCTTTCACTGTCGTTACCACTTGACTTTTATTCTGAACTTTCCCTACAGAACTTTGTAAGTCTTTCTTATTCGTTCTACATCTGCTTTTTCGTTTCACACCAATCACATCGCATTCTTTAGTTACTTCCTTGCTAGGCTTTACTTGTTTCTATAGCAATCCTTATGGTATTCACATTACATCTTGTTCGTAATTCATCTTATAACGTAAAACTTCTTAATCTCATCCACGATTCTTACTATGTTTTAATTACACTCTATGGACTAGGCGTACTTAACCTGTCACTCTTTCTGGTCAATCTTATCCTCAATATCTCACAAGCTGTCTTACTAAAACTTTCATAACTTGTCATAATTCTTCCTTCTCTGTATTTTATGTCAATCGTACTACTACTCCTTTTGACTGTAAACTCGTCGTAATTTACCCCTACTTATCGGTTCACCTGATACCTCAATAAAATGTTTTGTTACGAGTTGCCACCTTTTCTAAATCATCCCTTAGTGTCATAAGCCCTTCCAAATCATCCTAGCATTTCATCAACAACACATGAAACACATGATCCTAGACGGCTCACAAGTTTGAGTTTTTCCTTCCACAAATTCCATCTCCAATTCGTTGATTAAGAACTAATAAACTCAAGGACATAAAGATATGATGAAATGTTACCTCAAGAGCACAAGAACACTCCACTTGTTTCACATAGTTTTCCTTCACATTCGTTCTTGGGTCATGAACGAACTGTTTAGTTCATAAACTACTTACTGTATGCTTTGTACTCTTCAATAAAGGGAAACTTAATTACTAGACGGTTTTACCCTTCAACATGAGCTTTTCTAAGGCAAATTGTGGTTGGAAAGTATTCTGGTCTATCCAAATGAATTCAAAACTTTGCTGCTCATATATGCCTTTCCGAAATAAAATTTCCCAAATAAGAATGCTGCCTCTTATGCATGACGTGGAGGTATTTATTAACTCTTTTAGTCCAACATAATAAATTTACCTTGTCGGTATCACCCTTCAAAACATATTATGAACTTATGTCTCATTCTCCTCTTTTTTCCTATTTTTGGGAAAAATTTAGGCAGAGTTTCCTCTGTACTTCTTACTATTCCAGAACCTGCACGCAGGAAATACCAACAATGCCTCACAGGGCAACACATGTACACATATATCCTATCGTATCATAGCCACACAGGGCTCCCAATTTCAAGTAGAAGTATAAAGGTGTCGGGACTTACCTCACATATCACACCTCGAGGCGTACCTGATCCTTTAACGATCTGTCCTATTATACCTTCCTATCTACCTTCTCTTTCATTCTTCAACTTTACATTTCAATCATATTTCAATATTCTTACCTTGTCCAACATGCCTCTTTCGCACCATTGCTTACCTGCGTACTGTGTAGCTTCCAATATCATCGGTCGCTTCCTTCTGTCGATGCGTTCTTCAGCTGAAATCAAAGGTTAGCATAAGGAATTTAATTTTCTATGGTTGGGCTCTATCACACGATCCTAGATATGAAAGAAAGGAAACATCCCAAAATGTCCTGTAGCTTCCTGTTTATAGATGTGGTGCACAACACACCGATAAACCAGACTCTACTAGACACGGTCTGTAGACATTTCGAGGACGAACTGCTCTGATACCACTTTTGTCACGACCCAACCCCGTAGGCCATGACTAGTGCCCGAGCTGGACACCCGTATACGTACTTGTTAAATATAATCAAACTGAATCTATGAACAATATGGAAACTTGCAAAAGAACTCCAACGGTTCATAACATCATCATATATGTATTGTCAGACAGACTGTCTCCGAAGGAGTCACAACTGATCAAATCATAAAATGATACGCAAGCCGACAAGGCTGCCACTACACATCGGTATAATGTCATATGCAAGCCGACAAGGCTGCCACTACAGGCGAACATCATATCATACCACATCGTATAGACACAGCTGAACATAACTTATACATAACCCACACATATGTCTACAGACCTCTAAGAGTATCGATAGCCAAATATGACGGGACAGGGCCCCGCCGTACCCCTGGATAAACATATACATATACGTCACAAGATCTGAACCAAAGTTCTAGACTCCGGAACAATGGATCTCTCCAAAACAGCTGAGTAGAAGTCCTATGCTGAAGGGTCGCCAAGTCGACTATCTGTACCTGCGGGCATGAAACGCAACCCCCCCGAAGAAATGGGATCATTATGGAATATGTACTGAGTATGTAAAGCATGAAATACAGTAAAAAGGACTATAACTGAAGTAGAGGCTCCAGGGGACAAGTATAATAATCAAGAAATCACTGTACCTGTGTCCTACGAAACAAAATCATGCATATCATTATCATATACCATACCCGGCCCATTATGGGACTCGGTGAATAAGATCATATTATCATATCATCATATCATCATATACCGTACCCGGCCCATTATGGGACTCCGTGAATAAAGTCATACTATCATATCATCATATACATATACCGTATCCGTCCCTCTAGTAAGGGACTCGGTGAATAAAGTCTTGTACACGTATACCGTACCCGGCCCATCATGGGACTCGGTGCCATAATCATATTATCGTATACATATATCGTACCCGGCCCTCTAGTAAGGGACTCTGTGAATAATGCAGCGATACTGTGCACGATAACATACCCGGCCCGGGACTCGGTGAATGATACAATAACAGTATGCACGAGTAGAATATCATGAGCAACCATATACCACTACATCATCATCTGAGACTCAATAGAATCAGTGGACTAACTAACACTCAAATATCAAGACAATAGTCATGGTAAGTATGGATGTCAATAAGAACTATATCAAATAGAACATCAGGAATCATACGTCATGTGCCAAGATAATGCAAAACAGCTATTGGAAGTCAAGGAAATTAAACATTATATAGTCTTTAAGAATAAGAACATTTACACATCAACTACTATCCAACATATAGAGGACTCGAGGGATGCTCAATCATTTCAAGAGTTCTAACATCAAGAAGTGAATAGGAATCATGAATCACACTCGAAACTTATGAATGGAATTACCCCAAAGCTCATATCATTCGTCACTTATAACTACGACATGCCAAAAGAAAGAAGGGACAGCTTTACATACCTGTTGACGACTAATCGCAAAACCGTTCGCTTTGTCGCTCTTTTAGCCTATTTAACATAAAAGTAATGTTATCGTCAGTAGCTATACTTTTTAGCTCGTAAATCCGTAGCCCATCGCTTTATAGAACTTGTTCTTTACCTTATACATTCTTGTTTAGGGTTTTCCATTAGTTAAGGGCTTAACGAAAATCGGGCAGCATTTCCCTTATATATATTCGCCTAACCCAATTTTCCAATTATTCTCCTGTTAACACAGAAACACCAACAACAGAGATATATATAATAAATTCTCACAATTCAGCCCATAACAATTCTAACAACCCAACAACTTCTCTAAATCCATTTCAACCCACAATTTCCTATAATATCAATTTCATGCACTTCCTTAATTCCAATTTCGTCCAATCCAATTTTAATCCTTCCATTACAACACCATTAACATATTTACACCATAAAATACGAAAATCTTACCAAATTTTTCTCGGAGGAATTTCTACTCTTAATTGCTCCAATTTCGCAATTTCTTCTTTCTTGATTCAATATCCAATGTTGCTATCACCTCCTTGAATTTGTATTGCACTTAGAACTTGATTGATTAGGCAAAAAAAAAAAATTTTACCCTTCAACCATGGCTGGCCGAGACCAACCATGGAAATGCTTCCCTTTTTTTCTTGAAAATTTTTGTTTTTGGAAATGAATAAAATGACCAACTTTGTTCACAAATCAAATCTTATATATGATTGTCCATTGATGTACACGTGCCCCTTCTTTGTGACTCAGCAAAATTAATTTGCTGATTTGTTTTGTTTTTTTTTATTAAATGGGTAGGGCCCACAATTTAAAAATTAAATTAATCACTAATTCTCACTTAATAATCTAATCACAATTAATTAATTCCTAACCTCTAATAATATTTTTACACTAAATGAAATTTGTAAATAATTTATGTTCTAATTAAAATTGAAAATTAAAGGTTTCTAATTTTTGTCCGAAAATGATTCTGCCTTTAACTTGAGTCGATTTGCTTGCGAATAATTAGACGTATAAATATACGGGGTATAACACCCCCTTATTTGACACTTGGGAAACTTTAAGAAGAGATTGGTTTGGGCTTGGGCTTGTCATCTGCGTTTCCATGCTTGACATATTATTAGTACTATTTTGGGCCTATTTTTAGCTGAGCCATCTCGTTATCTGCTGCTAGTTATGGGCCTAGCCCAATAAAATTGTAATTTATTTTTGGCATCGTAATAATTATTATAGCCCTTTAATTTTGTATTTAGTTTAATTTGTGAACTTATACTAATGTCATGCACATCTGTTTGTACCTTTGACCACCCAAAACCCGTTGGTGGGCCCCAAGGGGATCCACTGACATATCTAGATCGAGTCAATCAAACTTGGAGAAAAATGGAGCATACGTTTTGGGCCCGAGAATTTTCCCTAAATGCATAACATATTCTTGTTGGGCTTGGTCGGCCCGGTACCCCTACCTCTTTATTTATTTGTGCATTTAAAATTCTATAGCTATGTAATAACTTATAAATTGGAACTCTTAAGGTAACCCCCATATTTCAAGTCGCCAAAATCCGATTTCTAACTATGTAAAACCAATTTTCACAAACTTTAATAAGATTTATGACACCAAACGGATCGATTTACTTTGGACTGAAAACGATGGATTTCATAGATTAATGGGAATAATTTGGGATATTACGAAACGTGTGGACCAGAATATATGGGCTGATTTGGACTAAAAATTTGCGGGGCTAATTGTAACTATTTAGAACTAGATAAAAAATAAAATTTGACTAAAACTTGACCAAGGCATGAGATAAAAATGGGCTATATATAAGTAGTATATTATTAAGTTATAGTAGTATATCCAAAGTACTTTCTTTAAAACTACTTTCTGTACTAAAATATGTATATATTTTCAAAAACTATTTTGGGTGGACTTATGTAGAGTCCTACTTAGCCTAAGAGCCCTTGTGTATTACCCTAAGTGCTCTAGTTTGACACCCTAAATGTCAATTTTGGGCAAACTTTTACCACTTTTGATTTTTGAAATGCGCTATTTTTGCACGAATGACTAGTGTTTATTTGCGGAAGTATTAAACATAAACTATTTTTTTCACAAACCAATTTATATCTATATAAACATATTATTAGAATCCGTAGGTAAACCGCAATTGAGCGGATCCTTAATACCGGGGTGCCTAACACCTTCCCCGAGGGATCACTAGGACCCTTACCTAGACTCCGTGTATATTAGGTTTCTTTTAAAATATCATAAAATAATTGTTTTAAATGAACCCTTTTCGACTCGGTTTTTCCTAATTTCCTAAAAATTAGGTGGCGACTCTAAAATGAGGCATGTACAAATACGAATCAGAAAAAATGTGACACGCTACACTTCCATTCTTTGAATTCGAAATAGTGTCACTAGGAAGTCCTCTTTTTTAGGAGGGTGCTGCTCTCTAGAAATATCTATCATCTACGACTCGAGCTTTTGAATAGCTGTTGTATGAGATCCCACTATTTTCTTCAGCACAGATAAGGTCTTCTCAACCTTGTTTTGATTTGCTAACACCTTCTCAAGCATAGCCTCCATCTGCGAACTACCTTGATCATTTCATTGCCCTTTTGGTGGAATATATGGATTGGAACTCTTACTTCCGAAATTGCTGTTGTTGTTGTAGTTTCCTTGGTTCGAGCCACCATAATTATTATAATAGTCCCCCTGGTTGTTGTTGCAAGTACTTGTCCCTACTGATTTCTCCATTGATTTTGATTTTGGTAACCCCCATGGAAATTTTGCCCTTGATACCTCCCTTAAGAGTTGTTCACATAGTTAGCATCTTCAACCTGCATAGGAGGTCCCTCGTGATTTTGACCCTCCTGGACTTGGTACATCCCATTCGGCATACCTGAAGTATCTTCGCAAACATTTACCTTCTTGGTCTGGTTCTCATCAAACTTCTTAGTCAGCAAAGAAATATCCGTTGCAAGCTGAGCCAATGTCTACTTAGTATCCTGATTTTCCTTCACCATGTTCTAGATCATGGAATTACCATACGGTACAATATCAGCATTGTTCGAGTGCCAAGCCTGATTGTGCGTAGTCAATCTATTGAGTATGTTGGTAACTCGAGTGTACGATTCATCCATAAAACAACCATCAGCTGTGTTGTTCGCAATTGACTACATTATAGGATCCAGCCCTCGGTAGAACTTCTCCATTAATATGTTCTCTGGAAAACCATGAGTCGAAAACTTCTGCAGATATTCTTTAAATCTTTCCCAAGCTTCGTATAATTATTCCACCGGTTGCTGCTTGAATTCATAGATTTTGTCACGAATCTCAGCCTTCTTGCTAGGAGTATACCATTTCTTGTGAAAGACTGCTACCATCTCTGCCCACGTAGTAATAGAATTCTAGGGTAGCTTCTCGAACCACGTTCTTGCTTCTCTAGCTAAGAAATATTCGAAAAGCCTCAACCGAATATCATCTTATGACATATTATTTTGGATGTAATGAGCACATACATCCACAAAGTTCTGCAAATGTCATTGAGGATCATTATTGATAGAGTTATGAAAGTAGCCCTCAAAATTCAACAACTGGTAGAGAGGAGTCGATTTTGCAACTAGCAGCTCCAACCCGAGGAGGAACAATAGCAGATGCGTAGTCCTCCTCATTATTCAGATCAGCAAATACATTCTCCTCATCTGTATCATTTGGGGGGTCATTATGTTGACCACCCTGGGTACCAGGTGTTGCACGTTTATTTCGCATAACTATGATCACCTGGTTCACAAAGAATAGTAAACAAGGCTTGATGGAACAAGAAAAAGACTTGAATAAAAGCAAACACTATTTAGTAATTTCAAAACCGTATTCCCCGGCAACGGTGCCAAAATTTGATACACTCAAATTACACCTTTTATAGCGTAAAGCGGACGATGTCAAATACAGTAACCCAACAAAGTTGGGGTCGAATCCCACAGGGAATATGGCGTGAAAAGGTTACTCAAATAGTAGTATTCTTTATTTAGGTCTAATATATTACTCCGATGAATTTGTAGAAAGTTGGTTTTTTATGACTAATTGCTAACTAATTTCTTTGGATTGCAATATATGGTAAAAGAAACCAAGGTCGTGTCCCCACCAGATTATTACATCTCGGATATTTCATATTTGTTGCATTGTAAGTGGACTAACGCGAGCATAAGATGAACATGAAGTCCTTATGAGAATAAGGAGAGTATTTGATAGCTCTAAGTGTGTACCACAAGATTTGAAGTCATACGAATCGGTGGAACTAAGTTCGTCAAATGAAGTGAAACGCAAGTTATGTTTTAGAAGGTTTCGTAAAACTTGAGCTAATAATTATTTAGTAATGTCTTGAGGAGGTGCTAGAGAGCTTCTTAGATGGTTAATCAAGTGTTATATAAGTGTCAATGAGGTTCCATAAGGATTGGGAGTTGAACGAATCGACAGGAGAAAGTTTCAGAAAAATTTGTGTTGCATGGCCACTTATATAGACTGTAAAATTTGTGTTGCATGGCCCGTATAAAGGTCCGTATAACCATTCAAGAGAAGGGATATTCCCTGGTGGGATTATACAACCATTTATACGGACCATATAAATGGCCGTATATGTTACACCTCGGGAAAATTTCCCCGTGAACGTACAGTGGATAGGCTAACGAGGGGCATAGCGTATACGATGTTTTGATGAGTGAGAAATAGTATTTGATGACCCTAAACGAGATTTCAAAGGCATATAAGGCAAGGAAAGAAAGTTGTTGAGGAAAGCAAATCATATGTTGTGTGTCGGACAAGAATTACGAGAATTAAGTTAATGACGTTCTAATGATGTCTTAGAGACTAGTAATGACGTCCCTTAGATTGGTCCGTATAGGTTGGTCGGGACAGCTTTTATGATTTAATATAAGGGACCCTTCTCATTTCACTTCATTTTCATTTCATTTCACACTTTTTCATCTCTCAAGACCTCTAGAAGGATCCATATATTTCATCCACAAGAATTCAAACGAAATTGATGATCAACTTCATCAAACTAACAAGAATCAAGAGTAAGAAACTCATTAAAGTCATCTAAGCCAAGAAAATTCAAAGGGAGTGAGTTAGGGTTTTTGGTGCAAGAAGAGTATTGCTGCTCAAAGCTTGTTCCTACAACATCTAAGGTAAGTTTTATGGTATTTTCATGATGTTTGAAGTATTGATAGGTTGAAACACTTGGATTGTAGAAGAGTGTAAAAAGTGGGTCATAAATGTGTGAATAGTATCATGGATGAATAGTGGTTGGAAGGAATCATGAAAATGGATATGTTGAGATTGTAAATATGTTATAAATGACATTTAGAACATGGAATAAGTATTATATATGAGGAAACGCGATAATGAGCTATGACCATAATTGTGGAGAAATTGGTGAATTGTGGTAAATGTAGATAAATCATGATTGTTGTCCTATATTGTGAATGTTGTTGTGGTTGTTTGGGAGTTGATATATGATGTGGGAAAAGTAGTATAAACAAAGGAAATACTGCCCAATTTTCTCCTACAAATAGTAAGCACGTTCTTGTAATTGTTTAGCTAATGTCAATACGAATTCTCTTGAAGGTGGAACATGGCATTGAAGGAGAACAAGCGAACGATAGATTAGTTAAACGTAAAAGGTATGTGAGGCTAGTCCTTTATTTCTATGGCATGAATCCGATGGTATGATTCTTCTTTTCTCTTCATGAATTCTCTATATCCCGAAAAGCCAAGAGTCTATGATATGATGTTCCTATAAAGATCGATGATGTTATGTATTGTATATACTCACCGTATATACTATTTCCTTCAAGGTGAGTCAGAGTACTTGTGAATACTCCACGATGACTAATTATAGGTTCTGAAAACGTGAAAGTTGCAGATTTGCACTTTGGCCCAGTCGATCGTAAAATGAAATACGGACCGTAAAGTGCTTTACGGGCCTTAAACTGCCATGCCGTATTTCAAATTCCAAAACTTCGACTTTCTGCCAAATGCTAGAATGGTTAAATATGCCTTGAAATACGGACTGTAAACTGAAAGACGGACCGTAAACTGAGTTCGTAAATCACCATGTCCTCAGCCTCACTTTCTGGTTCTGTCATCCTTTAATACGCCCATGGAATACGGCCCGTATTTTAGAATACGGACCGTAAACTGAGTTTACGACCACTGTTGCACTTTCAACTACTGTTCATTCCAAATCTGTTCCGTTTACTGAAAACACATAAAGCCGCGTAAAATCACATAGACTTGCTTAAAAACAAGTAAAACTGATAGCAGAAAAGCGTCGATTGTGGCATAGAATCATGACCTCACGTCACCCCGCCTATGTATAATTGTCCATGAGTCTTTATACGTGTATTATGATAAGCAATACTGTGATGAGCATACGATGAGGGGTACATGATGATGAGCATATTATGATGATGACATTACACCGTGCCTATATGGTCAGGCAGATATACACACCAGTATAGTGGGCACCTTATACCTCGGACGCGGGAGACCTGGACGCAGGTTACTTATTATTACACCGTTCCTACATGGACGGGCAACTTACACTTACACAGTTATGCATATATGATATGAGGACGAGTATGAGTGAGACAACATGATTTATTTCTCGTATGATTCACAGTCAGTTACAGATTGCTCCTCAATTGATGCCTCCCCATTTTATTGATGTTCATTATTATTTATGCCTCTCATACTCGGTACAATATTCATACTGACATCCGTTTTCTTTGGTAGCTGTGTTCATGCCCATAGGTAGATAGGGAGGAGATTTTACTCCAGACTCATAGGAGCCAGTAGCTGATTAGAGAGCACTCCTTTGTTCCGGAGGTTCTTATGATTATTCTTTTGTGTACATTCATACATATTTTGGGCATGACGGGGTCTTGTCCCGTCTTTATGTCTAGTACTCTAGTAGAGGCTCGTAGATACGCAGTGTGGGTTAGATGGTCTCACGAGATGCTATTATGTATATATATATATATATATATTATTTTGATGGCCGAGAGGCATATGTATATGAGAGTATTTACGTTTTCAAATGGAAGATGTTTTTATTATGATATAAAAATGAATTTGATAGCAGAGCATTAAATGAGTAAGACGAGTAATAGAACGAGTGGTGCTCGGTGGTTAGCCCCAGGTACCCGTCATGGCCCCTAGCTGGGTCGCGACAGTATAATCGGTCGGGCCAGCTTTTCCTTTTTTTATATATATGGACGACCCTTGTTCAGTTATTTCATTTCCCACTTTCCCCAAACTCTTAGAAGCTCTAGAACCTTCTCTCAAGCATATTCCACTTAAACTCAAGAGAAACCAAAGATCAAATAGCAAGAATCAAAATATTCAAGTGTTGGAAGACTCATTGGGGTTTGTAGAATTCAAGAATTCCTTGGGATAAAAGGTTGGTTTTCATGTCTACTTCATGTTATTAAGCACTCTTAGTTGTTGAACCACTTGGGTGAAGGGAGAAAGTAGAAGATTAAGTTCAAATGTAGATTTCATGATATTTTGAGTAGTAACTTAACTTAGGTTATCATTATTAGAATGTTATGAGTATAATCTTGTTATGAAAGGTAATAATGATGACAAGGAAGTGTTGTATACAATTGGGCCAAAGGGTTGGTGTGAAGTTGTTGATATAAGTTGAATGTGAGAATGAATTTTGAGACTTAATGAAATATGACTACTTGGTTATGCTAGTACAGATGTTATTATAGTTGTTTGGGAGTTGTTTTGCAATATGGTGGAAGTTGAGGAAATAGGGGAAATGCTGCCCAATTTTTGTTAGCTCATGAATTATTCTAGTTTGAACTTAAGAATGTCTTTACGGCTTAACCTCGGTATGAATCCTTTTAAATGTAGATTTCCCAAGCTTTGGAGGTGAACGTTAAGTAGTTAAGAAGACATAAAGGTATGTAAGGCTAACCCTTTCTTCTTAAGGAATGATCCCACTAATGTATACCTTCATTTGAAATCCATAATATATTCCATGATGATTTCATTCCTGAAATCACAAAAGCTCATAGTTCTTGATAGTCTCATGATATCGTTGATCTCACCCTATGATAGTTGATTCCTCGAGGGAAAATATATTGACGATGATGGTGTTGACGCTACGTAGGTACCCCTAGGTGTATATGTATGTGTATATATATGTATGGCCAGTATGTAACACCGAGCTTATGTGCCCGGGTATGATATCTATTGTGTGCGCACCACTGCAATTGGGTACGGATAACACTGAGCCTTGGTAGGGCCAGGTAAGTATGACACCGAGCCTTGTAATGGTCGGGTATGTGTGACACTGAACCTCTATGGTCGGGTATTGTGCTACTATATATATATGTGTATTTCATGGAAGGTTTTCGCTAGAGAAAAGGGTAAGTAAATATGATGAATGTCGCTAGAGGTATAAATGGCCCTCCTATCTCATGGCTCTTCTATCTAATGTTATCTTTCATATCTTTGTTACGTTTCTGCTTATGCCTTACATAGTCAGTACATTGTTCGTACTGACGTCCTTTTGTTATGGACGTTGTGTGATGCCCACGTGTGGACAGGGAGATAGACTTGATCCTTAGGCTTCTTATCCAGAGACTGCTTAGAGGAGCTCCATTTGATTCGGAGCTGCAGCTGTTGGTACTATTCTTTTATGTATATACATATGGGCATGGTGGGGCCCCGTCTCGTCTATATGATGTTACTTACTCATCTTAGAGGCTCGTAGACAGTTGTGTATAGTTTGATGTTTCTTAGCCTTGTCGGCACATATTTTGTATATCATTTTGTTAGCCTCGTCGGCTCGTGGTGTATGGGCATAGTTGATGATGTTGATATAAAAGTGTCCTTGCCCGATAAGTTTGTATTATTGTTGCACAGGAATTGCAAGTTAGCCATGTGGCTCACCTAGTTATGGTTGTGAAAGTATGATGAGAGGTGCCCAGGTGGGTTAGCTCCGGGTGCCCGTCATAGCCCTCCTGTTGGATAGTGACACAATTGAATGCAATGCTTAGGGTTCTAATATGATATACTTGTAATGGATCGTTATATAAGTGGACTTAATCTCTAATGGTGCTCCTAATATTTCCCAATAATTAAGAACAATATCTCTTTATGATTTTCCCAAATACAAAAGAGTTCCCTGCCAGATAAATGCAATACTTAGGGTTCTAATATGATATACTTCTAATGGATCGTTGTATGAGTCTAATTAATCTCTAATGGTGCTCCTAATATTTCCCTATAATTAAGAATAATATCTCTTTATGATTTTCCCACATACAAAAGAGTTTATATGAAGAACGATTAATTATGCCAAGTAAATTTCTCTTATTCCTAAGTGAATTTATTAAAAAATGTTTAAAGCCTTGAGTTCTTGTTATTAGTTCTTACCAAACCCTAATTATTTTCCCAAATAAATCATCATTTATGACATAAGCTAATATTTGCAACCATCAGCTAATGACAAACCCTAACTACCCATTATGCATATATTACAACTAGAAACCCATGCGCACAACACCCATCCTTGGGTCCACAACCTTAGTAGGCAATTTAGTGTTACACCTCGAAAAATTTTCCGTTAATGCACAGTGAATAGACTAACGAAGGTCACGAGGTATACGATATTTCTATAAGTAATAAATAGCATTTGATGACCCTAATTGAGATTTCAAAGACATTCGAGGTAAGAGAAGAAAGTTGTCGAGAAAGGGCAAGGTATACGTTATGTATAGAAAAGGATTTACGAGTACCAAGTTAATGATGAATTAATGATATTTTGGAGAAGAGTTATAACGTCCCTTAGATTATTAATGAGTTGCTAAACAAGTGTCAAGAAGGTTCCATAAGGATTGGAGATCGAACGAAATGATGGAATCCATTTTAGAGAAATGGAGTTATACGACCGCTTATACGGTCCGTATAACTCCCAGCAGGGAGATGATTTTCTGGTTGGTGAACCACGGCCACTTATACGGGCCGTACAAGGTTATACGGACCGTATAAGTGTCCGTGGAAGTCCTGACGGGCAGGTTTTTAGTTTTTGTATAAATAGATGCCTTGGGTTCTTTTGATTCATTTTTCATCTTCTACAAGTATTGAGAGCTCAAAACCCTTCTCTAAGCACATTCCACTCAAGTCCAAGAGAACACAAAGATCAAAGACTAGAATCAAGTGTTTATGTGTTAGGAAGCTTCCAAGGGTTAGAGGACTACAAAAGATTCCATTGGAGATGAACTAGGGTTTTTGTTCAAGTGCAGTATTTCCACTCAAGGTTCATTCCTACACCATCTAAGGTATGTTTTATGGTATTTCTATGTTGTTTACGGTATTGAGAAATTGAAAGACTTGGATTGTAGAAGAACATAGAGAATGGGTCTTGAATGTGAGAATAGTGATGTTTGTGAGTAGTAGCTTGGGTTGAGTAATGATTCTTGATATGTTATGATTATAATCATGTTATAAATGATATTGAGAACATGGGATAAACATTGTATATGAGCGATTGTAATAGTGTGCTATGACCATGGGTATGGATGATTGGAAGTGAATTGAGAAGTAAGGGTAATGTAGGTGAATAAAGACCATTGTTATGATGTTGTGAATGTTATTATTGATGTTTGGGAGTTGATATATGATATGGAGGAAGTCGTATAAATAAAGGAGATGCTGTCCAATTTTCTCTAGCTTTAGTCATGTATGCTAAGCTATCGATTTTCTAATGATAGTATAACTCTAATGAAGGTAGAAACGTGAGCATTAACGGAGAACGTGCAAGTGATAGAATAGTAGAACGGAAAGGTATGTAAGGCTAACCCTTCTTTCATAAGGCATGGTTCTTCGACCAAATATCTTATCTTCTATGAGCCTATGATGTCCTCCAAATGATGCTATCTTCAAAAGCTACTAAGCTCATGATTCTCGATATGTTACGAATGTATTATATTCCTTATATGATGAGAAATCCTCTAAGGATAGATGTAATGAACGACGATAGTAATGATGCTAAAGATGCTTATGAGCTTTGATGTATATGTGTCTATATATGACTATTATGAAACCTCGAGCTTCTATGGCCGGGTAGAATATATATATATATTGCGCGCACATCACTGCAGTTGGGTATGGATAACCCTGAGCCTTGGTAGGGCCAGGTACGTATAATCACCGAGCCTTGCCATGGCCGGGTATGCGAAAAACCGAACCTTCATGGTCGGGTATGCTATGCACATGATATGGATATGTATATGATATAAATATGAGTATAAATACGAATATGCTATGAATACGAAAATGGATACGAATGTAAATGAGTATGGATATGAATACGGATACGGATATGGATGTATGTACACAATCACGCATTAGAAACTGAAAGTCCCTTTGAAAAGCAAGTAAGTGTTTATGACGATGATACTACTATCTCCCATCCTATGCTATTTCTTATGTTGTCTGTTATGCTTTCATAATGAAGTTGATCATGCTTTACATACTCAGTACATTCTTCGTACTGACGTCCTTTTGTTTGTGGACGCTGCGTCATGCCCGCAGGTGGCAAGGGAGACAGGCTTGATCCATAGCTTTATTACTCAGGGACTACATAGCGGAGCTCCATTTCATTCAGAGCTACAGCTTTTGGTATTTATTCTTTTGTGTGCATATTTATAGGCATAGCGGGGTCCTGTCCCGCTTATATGATATGACATACTCTCCTTAGAGGCTCGTAGACATGTGTATATGGGTAGATGTGTTTGGCCTTGTCGGCCTATATTTTGGATATCATTTTGTTAGCCTCGTCGGCTTATGTACATTGTTGTGGGCATAGTTGTGATGATGATATAAATGTATTGTTGCCCAATGGAAATAGTATGAATGAGGAATAAAAGTATGATTTAGCTATGTGGCTTAAATAGATGTAAATCTGAATGTATGATAAGAGGTGCCCGGGTGGGTTAGTACCGAGTGCCCGTCACGGCCTTTCGGTCGGGTCGTGACAAAAGTGGTATCAGAGCAGTTCTGTCATAGGGTGTGTCTACGAGCCGTGTCCAGTAGAGTCTTGGTTATGGGTGTGTTGCGCGCCACACTTATAAACAAGAGGCTGCGGGCATTTTAAGAATGAATGACCTTCTTTCTTCATAAGATCGTGCGATAAAGCTATGACATAAGATCTTCTTTTTCGTTAACCGTGTGTTATGTATTTCAGAGATGCCTGTAAAGACAACGGCTACGACAGCCCAAAATGGCAAGCCAGCGGGTTTAAAGAGCACCGCTAACGGTGGTAGAGGAAAGTGAGTCCCAGAATGCGGCTCAATCTCAGTCCTCCCATTCGGTGCCTATTTCTGAGGAGCGTGAGGGAGCCTCAGCCCCAGCTCCAGCACCTCCGGCTCCTCCACCGGATGCTTCAGGCCAAGATGTAAAAGAGGCTATTCATTTGCTTACTCAATTGGTTGCTGCCCAGACTCAGCGGCAAAGTACAGGGCAAGGTGATAGGTGTCACACCCTAATCTCCCTAGGGTGTGATGGGCACCCGACCCTTAGTTAGGGCCGAGCGAACCCTCTGATCCTTAGTACACACATATTCTCTTTAGACTTTTAAATCAAATATGGATGAAATACATAATAAATCTCTCAGAATGATTCCTTACGTCATTCTCAAATCAAACGAAATCTATAATCATATGAAATTTATCACATAACACAGAATGACACATCGGCTGATGGAGCCGCTTACAAAACTGACATTCTATACCCACGACTCTGTCATCAAAGTCTCTAACATTAATCAGAAATCATAGCACATATACTCTGACTCGGCAACACTCCAGGAGCAAATGGAGCTTGCCAACTCCGCTGAAACATCTTCCATAATGGCTTCCTCTCATCTGGGTGTACCTGCGCGTCATGAAACGCAGCCCCCGAAGAAAAAGGGGTCAGTACGGAATATGTACTGAGTATGTAAGGCATGGAATACAGAAAACAGAACCATAATCGAAACAAGCAGTACAAAAGTAAATACACATTCAGGATTCCAAAATGCTTATTTTTCAGAATGCAAATCGTGTATACCGATGTCATATGGCAGAAGAAGTATAGAAAATAGGTAGATCATCCAGAGTGCCAAAATGCTTACTTTCCAAACACAGACCATGCGTACCAACATCGTATGTCATCATATACATATACATATAACTGATTCATATGTAACATAATAGTGCCGAGGAACGTACGGCCCGATCCATATATAACATATTAGTGCCGAGGAACGTTCGGCCCGATCCATAAATATATTGCTGCGGAACGTGCAGCCCGATCCACACACATATATTATATTGCTGCGAAACGTGCAGCCCGATCCATATACATATATTATTTTTCTGCGGAACGTGCAGAGGGTTAGTATAGACAATAAGCACGATATACAGAATAATAAAAACAACTTACTGGAAACACGAGTCATGCATGCCAGGAATGGTATCCGGCCCATTGCGGGACCTGGGGAACGTGGCGCCACCCTGCCTTTGGCGCCACACACATCATACTCCAGAAGATTTGCTCCGTAGTCTCCGTCACACATCATAATATCACATCATAAGATCAGAATATACATATACACATATATGGTTCGGCGAACCATGAACACATCATAACACCGTAACACATCATACTCCGGAATACATATATGGCACCCGGGCCTAAAGTAAGGGACCCGGCGAACCATGCGCAGACACATACCGGCCCGGGACTCGGCGAAAGAGGTAATGGCACATGCACGAGCAGAGTAGTGAGAAACTATATGCATACAAATCAAGACTCGATAGATAAGTATACTTACCAACACCTGAAGGCTCATAAACAAGTTTCGGGTCAATCCGACACAGTATACGAAAGTTATGAGCGTTTGAAGTACAGAACCTTCTACGAACATTTTAGAAGCTATTTTTTTGGAAAATCAAAGCAACAATCATATCAAGTATCTTTCGGATATCGTTATGGATCAAATCAAATAGAGCTTTTGGAATCATACGTACATATCAAAATATATCAAAGACTCAATGGGATAATCGAACGTACTAGCATTTGAAGATCAAAACCTTAGTCATATCAATTATCTTTCGAATGCCATTTGAAAACATATCAAACGAAATTCGGACATCATAGATATGCATCAAAACCATATGAAACAACTTATGGATGATTAGAAGTGAATTGAGAAGTAAGGGTAATGTGGGTGAATAAAGACCATTGTTATGATGTTGTGAATGCTATTATTGATGTTTGGGAGTTGATATATGATATGGAGGAAGTCGTATAAATAAAGGAGATGCTGTCCAATTTTCTCTAGCTTTAGTCATGTATGCTAAGCTATCGATTTTCTAATGATAGTATAACTCTAATGAAGGTAGAAACGTGAGCATTGAAGGAGAACGTGCAAGTGATAGAATAGTCGAATGGAAAGGTATGTAAGGCTAACCCTTCTTTCATAAGGCTTGGTTCTTTGGCCAAATATCTAATCTTCTATGAGCCTATAATGTCCTCCAAATGATGCTATCTTCAAAAGCTACTAAGCTCATGATTCTCGATATGTTACGATTGTACTAAATTCCTTATATGATGAGAAATCCTCTAAGGATAGATGTAATGAACGACGACAGTAATGATGCTAAAGATGCTTATGAGCTTTTATGTATATGTGTCTATGTATGACTATTATGAAACCCCGAGCTTCTACGGCCGGGTAGAATATATATATATATATATATATTGCGTGCGCACCACTGCAATTGGGTACGGATAACCCTAAGCCTTGGTAGGGCAAGGTATGTATACTCACCGAGCCTTGCCATGACCGGGTATGCGAAACACCGAACCTTCATGGTCGGGTATGCTATGTACATGATATGGATATGTATACGATATAAATATAAGTATAAATATGAATATGGTATGAATACGAAAATGGATACGAATGTAAATGAGTACGGATATGAATACGGATACTGATATGGATGTATGTACACAATCACGCTTTAGAAATGGAAAGTCCCTATGAAAAGCAAGTAAGTGTTTATGACGATGATACTACTGTCTCCCATCCTATGCTATTTCTTATGTTGTCTATTATGCTTTCATAATGATGTTGATCATGCTTTACATACTTAGTACATTCTTCAAACTGAAGTCCTTTTGTTTGTGGACGCTGCGTCATGTCCGCAGGTGGCCAGGGAGACAGGCTTGATCCATAGCTTTATTACTAAGGGACTACATAGCGGAGCTCCATTTCATTCGGAGCTACAACTTTTGGTATTTATTCTTTTGTGTGCATATTTATGGGCATACTGGGGTCCTGTCCCGCCTATATGATATGACATACTCTCCTTAGAGGCTCGTAGACATGTGTATATGGGTAGATGTGTTTGGCCTTGTTGGCCTATATTTTGGATATCATTTTGTAAGCCTCGTCGGCTTATGTACATTGTTTTGGGCATAGTTGTGATGATGATATAAATGTATTGTTGCGCAATGGAAATAGTATGAATGAGGAATAAAAGTATGATTTAGCTATGTGGCTCACCTAGATGTAAATGTAAAAGTATGATAAGAGGTGCCTGGGTGGGTTAGTACCGGGTGCCCGTCGCGGCCCTTCGGTCGGGTCGTGACAAAAGTGCTACTCGTGGAATTAATAAAAACGCAAGACATTGTCATTGTAATTGTAATTTTTGTTTGAACTTACAAAGAGAATTGAAGATAAACGAAATGGAATAGTCTTGAAACACTGGAAAAGTACTAAGAACTTAAAGTGCTCAATACAAATCTTAAACTTAAGATGCCTAAAAAAAATAAAACCCTATCATGTATTTATACAAGTCCAAAACTCGGAATATATAAAACTAATCCTGCCCAGGTCGGCTTGCAACTAGACAAATCGTCTATATGCATCGAAGGTACCATCGAGTAATGACGATACAATTTGACGGTCTGATGAAAAAGAACCAAGCCTTAGAAGTTCAACCGGCGAACAGGTTGACGGTCTGTCAACCTTCCCGTCCTTTTGCATCAATAGTTGTACAGTTTCTGAACTTCTCTGATTACGCATAATGACGATTCAAACAACAGTTCCGTACAAATGCATGAACAGTGATAAGTCCTTAGTTTCCTCATTTGCACTTGATGTAGAAGTCAGACTGACAAATGACTGCAACATACACAAAACACATAAAACTGACACAAACTCACTCTAAAACAAGTAGAACTTAGAGTTAAAAAGCATCGAATGTGCCACAATATCACGACACATCAGGGAAGCAAAGGCTATGACTCTACCCTCTTGCATCAACACAACAGCAAAACCCACACGAGATGCATCACAATAGACTGAGAAGTCCTTACCTTTCACGGGTAATGCTGGAATTGGTGCTGAAGTTCAAAGAGTCTTGAGATTTTGAAAGCTCTCCTCACAATCATTGGACCACTTGCAGGGAACATCTTTCTGGGTAAATCTGGTCAATGACGAAGCAATAGAAGCAAAACCCTTCACAAATCGGCGATAGTAACTGGCCAACCCCACGAAACTACGGATCTCGATCACAGTAGTGGGCCTCGCCCAATCCCTCACAGCCTCAATCTTCTGAGGATCAACCATGATCCTGTCCTTAGACATAACATGGCCCAAGAACATAACAGACTCCAACCAAAAATCGCACTTTGAAAATTTAGCAAATACACTATTTTTCTTCAGCAAATCAAGTACAGTGCGAAGATGTCTCTCATGCTCCTCTCTACTCCTGGGATACTATCACGACCCTTCTAGAGGGCCGCGATGAGCGTCCGATGCTAGCCCACCCGGGCACCCCTTAGCTTACACTTACCTCCAGGTGAGCCACATAATCGAATGCATAATTCAATCTGTTCATTATACTAGTCCCATTGTGCGACAATGCTTTCATATCATGGTTGGAATGTATACCATGTCAATGTACATGAGCCGTCAAGGCTATCAAAATAATATACAAAATATAGGCCGAAGAGGCCAAACACATCTAACCATATTCACATGTCTACGAGCCTCTAAGAAGAGTATAACATATCACATAAGCGGGACAGGACCCCGCTATGCCCATAATTATATACACAAAATAATAAGTACCCAAAAGCTATGGCTCCAAATGAAATGGAGATCTGCTAGGTAGTCTCTGACAATACCGCTATGGATCGAGCCTGTCTCCCTGTGCACCTGCGGGCATGACGCAGCGTCCACAAACAAAAGGACGTCAGTACGAAGAATGTACTGAGTATGTAAAGCATGATCAATATCAATGTAGAAGCATAGTAAGCAACATGAGAAATAGCACAAGATGGGAGATAGTAATATCATCGTCATAGGCACTTACTTGCCGTGCATAGGATCTTTCCGTTCCGTATTTGTACTCGTATTCGTATACATACCTTTATTCACATTCATATCGTATCATATTCGTATTAATACTCGTAACCATATCATATACATAATGATATCATATACATAGCATTTACATAGCATACCCGACCATGCAGGATCGGTGTTTCACACATACTTGGCCAACCAAGGCTCGAGGTTACTCATACCTGGCCCTACCAAGTCTTTAGAGTTGCATCTACCTGGCCCTACCAAGGCGTCAGGGTTATCCGTACCATCTGCAGAGGTTTGCGCGCATTACGTAATCATATACATACTTATTTACATATCTTACCCGGCCTCATAAGCTCGGGGTTCCATAATAGTCATACATAGACACATATACATAATAGCTCATAAACATCTTTACTATTTACATCATTATCATTATCGTCACCAACATCATTATACTATCATCGTCATTCATCATATTTATCTTTATTATATTGACCCAGAAATCGGCAAAGTTTCAATAGATAGATGCTTGTGAGCGTAGCTTCCAAGAGTTGAAAAGTAGATTGACTTCCGCCCCAGTCTTGACACTTCCAGAGGGATTGGAAGGATATGTTTTTTATTACGATGCTTCAGGTGTTGGGCTAGGCTGTGTATTGATGCAACATGGTAAGGTGATTGCGTATGCTTCGTGGCAGTTACAGAAACATGAGCGGAATTATCCAACGCATGATTTAGAATTGGCCATAGTGGTTCATGCGTTAAAGATATGGAGACATTATTTATATGGTGTCCATGTGGATATTTATACAGATCATAAGAGTCTACAGTATATCTTCAAGCAAAAAGAGCTGAATTTACAATAACGACACTGGTTGGAATTGCTAAAAGATTATGATGTTAATATCTTGTATCAACCCGGAAAGGCAAATGTTGTAGCTAATGCTCTTAGCCACAGATCTATGGGAAGTTTGTGTGATGTACGACCCGAGAGGAGAGAAATGACTCGTGAGCTCCAGCAGTTAGCTAGGCTAGGAGTTTGAGTAGTGGACTCAGGTAGAAGGGGGACTACTATCCAGAATTCAGCAGCCTCATCGCTAGTGGCAGAAGTGAGAGAGCGACAATATGAAGATCCCATTCTAATGCATTACAGAGATGCACTCCCTCATAAAAAGGAGTCATCATTTGATATCACAGGAGACGGGGTTCTCCGATGCCGAGGCAGAGTATGCGTTCCTGATGTGGCAAGATTATGCCACCAGGTATTGAGGGAAGCTCATTATTCCTGTTACTCTGTTCACCCCGGTGCAACGAAAATGTATCATGATCTTAAGTCTGTATATTGGTGGAATGGAATGAAGAAAGATATAGCGGAATTCGTAGCTCAATGTCCTAATTGTCAGCAAGTGAAAATCGAGCACCAAAGGCCGGGTGGATTGTTGCAAGCTATACAAATCCCAACCTGGAAGTGGGAAGTGATTAACATGGACTTCATTACAGGCTTACCCCGTTCTCGACGCAAGTATGACTCTATTTGGGTGATTGTAGATAGGCTCACAAAGTCAGCTCATTTCTTACCTGTCAGAACGACCTATGTGGCAGAAGATTATGCAAGGCTTTATGTTAAAGAGGTAGTGAGACTCCATGGTGTTCCAGCGTCTATTATCTATGATAGAGGGACTCAGTTTACAACAAATTTTTGGAAGTCTTTCCAAGAAGGTCTAAGGACTCAAGTGAGCCTTAGTACGGCATTTCACCCGCAGACTGATGGACAAGCCGAGCGTACCATTCAGACTCTTGAAGATATGTTTTAGGCATGTATGATAGATTTTGGAGGAAATTGGGATGACCATTTGCCATTCATCGAATTTGCTTACAATAACAGTTATCATTCTAGAATCCAAATGGCACCGTATGAAGCTTTATACGGGTGAAAGTGTAGATCCCTAATTGGGTGGTTCGAAATAGGAGAGGCCAGACTGATAGGGCCAGACTTCGTCCAGCAAGCCATAGAGAAAGTCAAGCTCATACAAGATCGTTTATTAGCAGCCCGAAGTGATCAAAAGTCCTATGCGGATAATCGCCGAAGAGACTTATAGTTCCAAGTGAAAGATTGGGTATTCTTGAAAGTGTCACCGATGAAAGGTGTAATGAGATTTGGCAAAAGGAGGAAGCTTAGTCCCCGGTACATTGGACCCTATGAGATTGTGCGCAAAGTGGGCAAAGTGGCCTACGAATTAGATCTACCTCCGGATTTGGAGTCAGTTCACCCAGTTTTCCATGTCTCGATGCTTCGAAAATGTGTTGGAGATCCTACTAGGATCGTGCCAATAAGCGATGTGCAAGTGACAGAAAAGTTGACTTATGAAGAAGTGCCCATTGCCATACTTGATAGGCAAGTATGGAGGCTTAGAAACAAAGAAGTGGCCTCAGTTAAGGTTTTATGGAGAAGCAGTAAATGAGAATAAATGACATGGGAAGCGAAAGAAAGTATGGGATCCGGATACCCTAATTTATTTCATCCCTTGGGAGAGATTCAAGATGAAACGTCAGCGGTATGAGGTATGTATGATTTCCTTTTCATGCTTTTGGTCGTGTGTGGCCATAGATATGTTGATATTGTGACGTAGCCCTGTGACGCGATGATATTTTGGGTTTTTGTGACAGGTTGGTAGTGCCATATTATAGGGGAAACTCTGGCGAAATTTCTATAGAATCCCCGAAGACTTTAACATTCGAGGACGAATGTTCTTAAAAGGGGAGGGGGGGGGGGGGAGAATGTTACACCTCGGGAATTCCCCCGTGAACGTACAGTGAATAGACTAACGAAGAATACGAGTATATGATGTTTTAATAAGAAGAGAACGACGTTTGACGACCCTAAGTAAGATTTCAAAGGCAATTGCAATGAAAGGTAGGTTATGCTCCACAATGACTAATTATAGGTTTTGGAAATGTGAAAAGTTACAGGTTTGCATTCTGGCCAGTTGGTCGTAAAATGAAATACGGACCGTAAAGTGGTATACGGTCCGTAAACTGCCATGTCGTATTTCAGCTTCCAAAAACATCAACTTTCTGTCAAATGCTGGAATGGTTAAAGACGACTTGGAATACGGACCGTAAACTGAAATACGGCCCGTAAACTGAGTCGTAAACCCCCATGTCCTCAGCCTGACTTTCTGTTTCTGTCATCCTTAAATACGACCGCGAAATATGGTCCGTAAACTCGAATACGGACCGTAAATAGTGTTTACGACCACTGTGCACTTTCGACGACTGTTCATTTAAGATCAGATTTTGGGTTATTAATAAGAGACCAAGTTCATTATTTCATTTCCACATGACACCCCTTCTCTCTATAACCTCTCTCTACATTTATTCCACAAGGATTCAAGGATTATTAGTGAACAACAACATAAACTAAGTGAATCAAGTATAAGAAAACCCATTAAGGATCATACAAGTCAAGAAATTTCATTGGAGATAAACTAGGGTTTTGCTCAAGTGTAGTATTATCAACCAAGGCTTGTTCCTACGACATCTAAGGTAAGATTTATGATGTTTCTATGTTGTTTAAGGTATTTAAGAGTAGAAATACTTGGATTGTAGAGAGGTATAGCAAAATAGGTCATGAATGTGGAATAGTGCCATTTTGAGAAATAGTTTGAATTGAGTTATGAGTCTTGATGTATTGTAATGTAAATGTGTTATAAATGATGTTGAGAACATGAGATGAGAAATGTATGTGAATGGACATAGTCGTGCGTTATGGCCATGGATATGGATGACTGAAAAGTGAGTCTAGAATATGGATAATGTGGATGAATAATGACTATTGCTGTAGTATTGTGAATGTATTATTGACGTTTGAGAGTTGAAATACACTATAGAGGAATGTCGTATAAATAGAGGAGACGTTGCCCGATTTTCTCTAGTTTAGTCATGTATGCTGGCTATCGATTCTAATGATAGTATGACTTTAATGAAGGTAGAAACGTGAGCTTCGGAGGAGAACGTGCAAGTGGTAAATAGTTGAACGCAAAGGTATGTAAGTCTAACCCTTCTTTCATAAGGCATGGTTCTTTGGCCAAACATCTAAATCTTCCATAAGTCTATGATGTCTCATAAATGATTCGATCTTCCGAGCTATTAAGCACACGATTCATGATATGCTACGATTTTACTAAGTTCCTCGTATGACGAGTAAGCCTATAAAGATAAGTGTGATGAATGATGATAATAGTGATAATGATATTGATGACGACTATAATGGTAATGGCGATGACGATAACGATGACGATGATGATAGTGATGAAAGTAGTAAAGATGCTTATGAGCTGTATGTATGTTTGCCCATGTATGGCTACTATGAACCACGAGCCTATATGGTCAGGTAGTATGTGTATAGATGTATATGTATGTATGCTTACGTAACGCGCACACACCACTTCAGTTGGGTACGGATAACACTGAGGCTTGGTAGGGCCAGGTATGTGTAACACTGAGCCTTGGTAGGGCCAGGTATGTGTAACACTGTGCCTTGGTCGGCCAGGTATGTATGACCACCGAGCCTAGCTATGGTCGGGTACGTGAAACTCCGAACCTTTGTATGTTATGTAAATGCTATGTATATGATATGATTATGTATGTGATATGATTATGTATACAATATGAATGTGAATAAGGGTATGTATACGAATACGAGTACTACTATGGAACGGATACGAATATGGATACGGATATTGAGGTATGAGCACAAACACACATTAGAATGGAAAGTTTCTATGAAAGGCAAGTAAGTGCCCATGGCGATAATATTACCATCTCCCATCTTGTGCTATTTCTTATGATGTTCATTATGCTTCTACATTGATATTGATCATGCTTTACATACTCAGTACGTTCTTCGTACTGACGTCCTTTTGTTTGTGGACGATGCGTCATGCCCGCAGGTGCACAGGGAGACAGGCTCGATCCATAGCGGTATTCTCAGATACCACCTAGCAGAGGTCCATTTCATTCGGAGCCATAGCTTTTGGGTACTTATTCTTTTGTGTACATAATTATGGGCATAGCGGGGTCCTGTCCCGCTTATGTGATGTGTTATACTCTCCTTAGAGGCTCGTAGTCACGTGTATATGGTTAGATGTGTCTGGCCTTGTTGGCCTATATTTTGTATATCATTTTGTTAGCCTTGTCGGCTCATGCACATTGATGTGGCATAGATGCCAATTATGATATAAAGGTATTGTTGTCCAATGGGACTAGCATGCTGAATGAATAGAAGTATGTGAAATTATATGGCTCACCTAGATGTAAGTATAAGTGTAAGCCAAGGGGCGCCCGGGTGGGCTAGCACCGGGAGCTCGTCGGGGCCCTCTAGACGGGTCGTGACAAAAGTGGTATCAGAGCAGTTTAGTCCTAGGGTGTGTCTACGAGTCGTGTCTAGTAGAGTCTTGGTAATGGGTGTGTTGCGTGCCACACTTATAAACAAGAAGTTGCGGGCATTTTAGGAATGATTGACTTTTTTCTTCATAAGAATCGTGCGATAGAGCTATGATATAAGAAATTCTTGTTCTTTAATCGTGTATTGTCTATTCCAGAATTGCCTGTAAAGAGAAAGGCTACGGTATCCCAAAAGGGCAAGACGGTGGCAGGAAAGCGGGTTGAATGAGTACCGCCACCGGTAGTAGAGGAAAGTGAGTCTCAGAGTGCGACTCAATCTAAGTCCTCCCGTTCAGTACCTATATTAGAGGAGCGTGAGGGAGCCTCAGCCCCAACTCCAGCACCTCCGGCTCCTCCACTGGATGCTTCAGGCCAAGATGTGAAAGAGGCTATACACTTGCTTACTCGATTGGTTGCTGCCCAGACTCAGCAGCAAAGTACAGGGCAGGGTGATAGGGCTTTTAGTGCAAGGGCCCGTGACTTCATTACTTTGAACCCTCCAAAATTCTTTGGGTCGAAGCCGGAGGAGGACCCTCAGGATTTTATCGATGGTATATTGAGGACGCTACAATTGATACATGCTTCGGACACCGAGTCAGTGCAGTTAGCGTCGTATAGATTGAGAGATGTCTCGATCTAATAGTATACGGTTTGGATGGCTTCACGGGGAGCCAATGCACCTCCCCCGGTATGGCAGGAGTTCGGTGATGCTTTCCTCCGACTATATATGCCTCCAGATATTCGGTGAGCTAGGGCCGATAAATTCTGGAATTTGAGGCAAGGTAGCATTAGTGCTTTAGAGTACAGTCTCCGATTCAATTCCTTGTCTAGGTATGCTTCGGCCATGGTAGCGGATGTGGGTGACAGAGTGCACCGCTTTGTAAAGGGCCTAGGGCCGCATTTGATGGATAGGTGCTTGACTGCGTCCCTTCAAGACAATATGGATATAGCACGCATTCAGGCCGACGCTCAGAATTTAGAAGAAAGTCTTCAACAGCAAAGAAGTGAGCGCGAGCATGATAGGGTACAGGGCAAGAGGGCCAGATCTTCGGGTCCGATGAGCGAGTTCAGAGGCGGGCACAGGCAGCAGTTTTCCAGGCATACAGGCTATTCTATGACCAGTGCACCTCCCCGGTTTTCAGGCCAGAGGTTTGATAGATCTACTCGTTCTGAGCCGAGTCAGAGTTTTTCAGGGTCTCAGTTCAGAGGCGATTCGGGTCAGGCAAGGCCACCCGTACCACGATGTTCCCAGTGTGCGAAGTTGCATTCGGGTCAATGCCGATTGGGTTCAGAGGGTTGTTATTCATGTGGTCGACCAGGCCATATTATGCATGATTGCCCTTCAATTCATGGTAGAGGTAGGACCCAGCCTTTAGGGTCAATAGCTGGATCTTCATCTTCCATGCGCCCTATAGGGCCAGGTTCACATAGGCCAGTCAGCCATGGTAGAGGCAGAGGGAGAGTTCCCAGTTCTAGCGGTCCTCAGCACCATGTTTATGCTTTGGCTGGACGCTAAGATCTCGAGTCTTCTCCTGACGTGGTCACATGTATATTATTGGTATTCTCTCATGATGTATATGCTTTGATTGATCCGGGCTCCACATTGTCATATGTTACTCCATATATTGCGGGTCGATTTAGGGTCGAACCAGAGTCGATCAAACCTTTTGAGGTGTCTACACCCGTTGGTGAATCGGTAATAGCTAGCCGAGTATATAGAAATTGCATAGTTTTGGTTTGTGACCGCCGTACTACAGTTGACTTGCATGAGCTAAATATGGTAGACTTTGATGTCATTATGGGCATGGATTGGTTGGCCTCTTGCTATGCCAATGTTGATTGTAGAATGAAGATGGTTCGTTTCCAATTTCTGGGAGAACCAGTCTTAGAATGGAAAGGGAATACGGCGTCACCAAAGGGTAGGTTTATTTCCTATCTAAAGGCAAGCAAAATGATCACGAAAGGATGTATCTATCATCTAGTTCGGGTTCAAGATATAGAAGTTGAATTGCCGACTCTTCAGACAGTTCCTGTAGTAAACGAATTTCCGGATGTGTTCCCGGAAGAGCTTCCAGGCCTTCCTCCCGAGCGGGAGATTGATTTTGCAATTGATGTTTTGCCGGGCACCAAGCCCATATCTATTTCTCCTTATAGAATGTCTCCCGCAGAATTGAGAGAGTTGAAGGAGCAATTGAAGGACTTGCTTGAGAAAGGCTTTATTGTTTGTCTGAAAGAAAGATGGCTCCTTGAGAATGTGCATTGATTACCGGAAATTGAATAAGGTGACAATTAAGAACAAGTATCCTCTTCCGAGGATTGATGACTTATTTGATCAATTACAAGGTGCCAAATGTTTTTCAAAGATTGATTTGAGGTCCGGGTATCATCAAGTGAGAGTTAGGGAGAAATATATCCCTAAGACATCCTTTACAACAAGATATGGTCATTTTGAGTTTCGGGTGATCTCATTTGGGCTAACTAATGCGCCGACGACATTTATGGATCTGATGAACAATATGTTCAGGCTTTTTCTGGATTTATTTGTGATTGTATTTATCGACGACATCTTGGTATATTCTAGATCCGAGGAAGAACATGTGAGTCACTTGCGTACTGTCCTCGGAGTCCTTCGAACTCGAGCGTTGTTCGCAATGTTTTCCAAATGCGTGTTTTGGTTGAACTCAGTGGCATTTCTGGGGCATATTGTGGTAGCCGATGGTATTCGAGTGGATAGTCAAAAGATTGAGGCCGTGAAGACTTGGCCAAGGCCCGCAATTCCTACGGAGGTTCGTAGCTTTCTGAGCTTAACAGGTTATTACAGGAGATTTGTTGAAGGTTTTTCTTCTATTTTTGCACCACTCACAAAGTTGACCCAGAAATCGGCAAAGTTTCAATGGACAGATACTTGTGCGCTTCGGAGGAGAACGTGCAAGTGGTAAATAGTTGAACGCAAAGGTATGTAAGGCTAACCCTTCTTTCATAAGGCATGGTTCTTTGGCCAAACATCTAAATCTTCCATAAGTCTATGAGGTCTCATAAATGATTCGATCTTCCGAGCTATTAAGCTCACGATTCTTGATATGCTACGATTGTACTAAGTTCCTCGTATGACGAGTAAGCCTATAAAGATAAGTGTGATGAATGATGATAATAGTGATAATGATATTGATGACGACTATAATGGTAATGGCGATGACGATGATGATAGTGATGAAAGTAGTAAACATGCTTATGAGTTGTATGTATGTTTGCCCATGTATGGCTACTATGAACCCCGATCCTATATGGTCGGGTAGTATGTGTATAGATGTATATGTATGTATGCTTACGTAATGCGCACACACCACTTCAGTTGGGTACGGATAATACTGAGGCTTTGTAGGGCCAGGTATGTGTAACACTGAGCCTTGGTAGGGCCAGGTATGTGTAACACTGAGCCTTGGTTGGCTAGGTATGTATGACCACCGAGCCTAGCTATGGTCGGGTACGTGAAACACCGAACCTTCGTATGTTATGTAAATGTTATGTCTATGATATGATTATGTATACAATATGAATGTGAATAAGGGTATGTATATGAATACGAGTACTAATATGGAACGGATACGAATATGGATACGGATATTGAGGTATGAGCACAAACACACATTAGAATGGAAAGTTTCTATGAAAAGCAAGTAAGTGCCCATGGCGATAATATTACTATCTCCCATCTTGTGCTATTTCTTATGATGATCATTATGCTTCTACATTGTTATTGATCATGCTTTACATACTCAGTACATTCTTCGTACTGACGTCCTTTTGTTTGTGGACGCTGCGTCATGCCCGCAGGTGTACAGGGAGACAGTTTCGATCCATAGTGGTATTCTCAGAGACCACCTAGCAGAACTCCATTTCATTCGGAGCCATAGTTTTTGGGTACTTATTCTTTTGTGTACATAATTATTGGCATAGCGGGGTCCTGTCCCGCTTTTGTGATGTGTTATACTCTCCTTAGAGGCTCGTAGTCACGTGTATATGGTTGGATGTGTCTGGCCTTGTTAGCCTATATTTTGTATATCATTTTGTTAGCCTTGTCGGCTCATGTACATTGATGTGGCATAGATTCCAATTATGATATAAAGGCATTGTTGTCCAATGGGACTAGCATGATGAATGAATAGAAGTATGTGAAATTATGTGGCTCACCTAGATGTAAGTATAAGTGTAAGCCAAGGGGCGCCGGGGTGGACTAGCACCGGGCGCTCGTCGTTGCCCTCTAGACGGGTCGTGACAAGAACCTTCTAGGGGTCTTGAGAGAATTGGAGAAGTAGAAAGAATGAAAATTTAGAAATGGGAACATGTATTTATACTTGGAAATTATTCAGCTCGTCGGGACTTATACGGACCCTTATACGGTCTGTATAACATTATACGGTCTGTATAACATTATACGGTCCGTATAAGTGTCCGTATTTCACCATCAGGGAGAACACATTTTCTGTTGGGTTATACGGACCCTTATACGGGCCATATAAAGTTATACGGACCGTATAAGTGGTCGTATAACTCCACTTCTCTGAAATGATTTTCGTCATTTCGTTTGATCTCCAATCCTTATGGAACATTCTTAACACTTTTTTAACACTTCATTAGCAATCCAAGGAGCGTTATAACTTTTTCTCAAGATATCATTAGATCAACGTTAGCTCGGTACTTGTAAACCACTTTCGAAACATGACTTATACTTGACATTATGCTACGACTTTTCTTCTCTTGCCTCAAACGTCTTTGGAATCTTAATGAGAACCGTTAAGTAACCTTTCTTACTTGTAGGGACATCGCATACATCTCACCCTGCATTTTTCTATCAATGACACGACGACATGAAATTTTCTGAAGTGTAACATAAGGAATGGCCTAAAGATGCCATTCATCAAAGCAATGAATGCAGTCGGGGCATTGTTAAGCCCAAAGGACATCACCATAAATTCATAATGCCCATATCGCATCCAAAAAGCTGTCTTCGGAACAACCCCAGCCCTGATCTTCAGCTGATGGTAACCTGAATGCAAGTCACTATTCGAGAACACTGAAGCACCATAAAGCTGGTCAAATAAGTCATCAATACGAGGCATAGGACACTTGTTCCTAATAGTAACCTTTTTCAGCCGGCGATAATCGATACACATCCTCATAGATCCATCATTTTTCTTCACAAACAACACAGGAGCACCCCAAGGGAGACACTCGGTCTAATGAACCCTTTGCTCAATAAATCTTACAACTGCTACTTAAGCTCTCTCAACTTGGGGGGTCCCATCCGATATGGCCGAATATAAAAAGGGCGGGTGCCCGCATCCAAGTCAATAAAAAAGTCAATATCGTGATCGGGTGGCATACCTGGCATATCGGACAGGAATACCTCTGCGAACTGGCTCACAATAGGGATGGAATGAAGGGGTGGAGATGCAAAAGTAGTGTCACGCCCATGAGCCAGATAATCAAAACACCCCTTGTTGACTAATTTCTTGGCCCGGAGAAAGGTGCCACGACCCAACCGGAGGGCCATGACAGGCCCCCGGAGCTAACCTACCGAGCACCTCTTAACATACTCCTCATAAACATATCTAGGTGTGTCGCATGGCTAACTCATAATTACCACAACTGAAGAGACACAAGTTCCATTGAACATATGAACATTTATATAATCATCATCAACTATGCCCATATGTACAAGCCGATAAGACTGCCAAAAATGATATACAAAAATATGAACCGGTAAGGTTATGGAGCATCTAACTATGTACATCTATCTACGAGCCTCTACAAGGAGTGCGTAACATCATAAAGACGGGACAGGACCCCGCCATGCCCAAGTATGTACACAAAAAAATAGTACCAACTAACTGCAGCTCCGGATCAAATGGACCACTTCTATGCAATCGCTGATGGAGCAGCCTAGGGGTCTGGTCCATCTCCCTGTCTACCTGCGGGCATGAACACGGTGTCCACAAACAAAAAGGACGTTAGTACGAATAATGTACTGAGTATGTAAGGCATAACTAACAGCATAATGAAAGAATGTGAATAACATAAGATGAAGAGATCAAACTATACTTCAGAGGGAGGCTGTCATACATACTTAATCTCTCTCTAAATAAAACGTTATCATACATACATACATAAAATCGTACCCAGCCATGTAGGCTTGGTGTCCCTTGTACCCAGCCATAACAAGGCTCAGTGTTATCCGTACCCAACTGCAGTGGTGTGCACAATAGGGGCCGTTCCCGGCCGACTATAGCGCGGCTTGGTGAGAGAAAATAGCTACATATATAAAGCATGAATGAGAGTCCAAAGGAAACTTTACAGCTCCATCGGAGTGACACAAAGTTGGTGAACCTCCGATTACTATTATGGAATCATCATTATCACAATATCTTCTCATTAGGGTCAACTATCATACAATGGGATCAACAATGAGGAACAAGATCAATAATAACATGAGAACATCAAGAATTATAAGCTTTAGCACCTCTAGGAATGGAATTATCATGGAAGACATGTATAAGTTCGCGATAATGGGATCATGCCTTAAGAAAGAAAGGGTTAGCCTTAACATACCTTTACGTCTCCTTAATTACTTAACGTTCTCCTCCCAAGCCTACAAATCTACATTCAAGAGAATTTATACTAAGGTTAAGTCTTAAAAACACTCTTAAGTTCAAACTAGAGTAATTGGCGAGCTAATGGAATTTGGGCAGCACTTCCCCTATTTTATTGACTTACACCAAACTTCAAAACAACTCCCGAACAAAAATAATAACATGAACAATATCATAATCAAGGAATTATATTCAATATTATCTTAAATAAATACAAAATCCCCTTTCAAGTTCACCTCATATTCATCAACTTCATTCAACACTTTATGACCTTTTTCTCTATGATTCTTTCGTCTCAGAAACTTGCTAAACCTTTAAATCAACTCAATAATATGAATAATATGAATAACATACCTTATAATAGAAGAACTTCACCTCACTCAACTTCTCTCAAGACCAAGTTCATCAAAATCTTGAAGAGAAGCAAGAACCATCATCTTCCATGGATTTATCTTGAGGTTTTGATGTTTGATTTTCTCTCTTGATGGTATGGAAGGTTTTGGAATATTGTGGAACCTTCAAGAAATTCTCAAAAACTCTCTAATAATGTGGGTAATAAGGGTGGGAGGTGGATATGAAAATGAGATCTTTTGGGGCATAAAAAGGTGTTAAATTCGCCCTCCCGCTTCAACTTGCGGTGGAGATGCGGCTCAGCATAATGGATATGCAGCCGCATCTCCCCTCCTCCATAACGAGAAGAGGTTGGGAAGCGAGGCCAGCCATTTTGGTGAGTTTGCGGCCAGTTCGCTGCACAGAAAATTCAGTTTGCAACATCAAACTGGTCCACAAACTCCGATTTTTGGCGAAAAAACGTTCTTTTCTATTCGTTTGACCTCCAATCCTTATGGAACCTTCTTGACACTTATATAAAACTTCATTAACCATCTAAGGGGCCCTGTAACTTCCCTTCAAGGTAATGTTAAGCAGTGTATAACTCAAATAACACGAAATCTCCCTAAAACATCACTCAAGTTTCCAATCCCTCAACGAACTTACTTCCGCTGATTCATTTAACTCCGAAACCTTAAGGTACACACTTAAAATGATAAAATCCCCCCCCCCCTAACCTTGTAAGGGCTTCATGCCCACTTTAGGCTTACATTAGTTTACTCATAATGCGAACGACACAAAATTTCCAAAGTGTAACAAAAATATAAAAAACCTTCTTCTGGTCGGGGCTAGGAGTACCCCTCCACTAAAGTCTTGAAATTCCCGGCAATGCTAAAGTGACTGTCTTGGCATGACAGTCTATGATTGAATGATAAAGATAAAGCCTCATTAGCCTTACTTCCTCATTAGGCTTTACTCATTTTCATAACAATCCTTATTATATTGACATAATACCCTGTTCGTAACCAATCCTATAGTATAACACTTCTTAACCTTTTACCCTTTCTGGTCAATCTTATCCTTAATACCTCACAAGCTGTCTTATCAATACATTCATATTCGTCACAATTCTTCTCCCTCTGTACTCTTGCCTCTATCATACTATTACTTCTTCTAATTATAAACTCGTCGTAATTTATCCTTGCTTGTCAATTCAGCTGATACCTCAATATAACACTCTATTAAGATTTGCCAGCCTTTTCTAAATCATCTTTTTATTATCACAAGCCCTTCCAAATTGTCCTAGCATTCCCTTTTTACCGTATTGATATCGACTTCATAATTACTATTACCATCAATTCACTGGTTAACTTATTTCTCGAAGTCAGCCGTACTCGCAACTTAGTCAAATCTTATCACTACTGTTGACATGACTTTTCAAGACATATTACGAACTTATATCTCATTCCCTTTTTATTTCTAGGAAAATTTTGGCTGAGTTTCCTCTGTATTTCTTACTATCTCAAAACCTGCACGCAGGAAATACCAACAATGCCTCACAGGGCCAACATATACGTATATATTATATCATATCATTGCCGCACAGGGCTCCCCATCTCAATAACAGTATGAAAATGACGAACTTACCTCGTATGTCTAACTCAAACCGTACCTGTTATACCTTTCTGTTTACTTTCCCTTTTAATCTTTAGCTGCATGTTTCAATCATACCTGCAACATGCATACCGTATCTGACATATACCCTGCTTACCTATCTTTTTACTGATTCCTTCAGCTTCTTCTGTTTACACTTTATAACTAAACTTATCATCAATATATATACATTCAATCCACTTTCTTACTCTACTTACAATAACTTACTGTTACACCTCGGAAATATTTCGTGAGCCAACAATGAATAGACCAACGAAGGGCATGAGTTTATGATGTTTTACTAAGTAGGGAATGATTATTTATGAGCTTTGAAATTTAGAAAGTTGCAGAATTTCATTTCAGCCAGTGGTCGTAAAATGGAATACGACCCGTAAAGTGATTTACGGACCGTAAAGTGCCATCGTCCCTCAACATTTCAAAAATTTCAAATCTCTGTCAAATGCTTCAAATGGTTAAAAACGACTTGGAATACGGACCGTAATTGAAATACGGCCTGTAAACTGAGTCGTAAACCGCCATGATCTTCAGCCAACCTTTCTGTTCCTGATATGCTTAAATACGGCCGTGGGGGACGGACCGTAAACCAGTATACGACCCGTAAAGTGGGGTTTACGACCACTGTGCATTTCGACCACTGTTCATAAAAATCAGATTTTAGCTATTAAAAAGGGGGGACCCAAGTTCATTTTCTCATTTCATCTTCACGAAATTTCTCCCTAGAAATCTCTAGAACACTCCAAACACTTCAACCACAAGAATACCAAGGAAATCAATGATCATCAACACCAAATCTATGAAACAAAGTGTATGAAACCTAATTGGAAGTCATCTCCTTCAAGAAATTCCAAAAGAGGTGAAGAAGGGTTTTGGTGCTAAAGAAGTGATTCCACTCTAGGCTTGTTCCACCATCATCTAAGGTATGTTTCATGACTTTATCATGTTATTTAAGGTATTGGAAAGCTAAGATGCTTGAAATGTAGAAGAACATAGAAAATGGGCCATTACTGAGTGAATAGTATCACAATCGAATGATAGTTGAATGGAATCATGAACGTTGATAGGTTGTGATGATGAATACGTTATAAGTGGCATATAGACCATGGAATAGGTGTGAAGTAAGAAAAATTATAATGATGAGCTAAAACCATTAAATATGGAGAAATTGGAGGAAAATGGTGGATTTTGCAAAATATAGATAAGTGGTGAATGTTGATACGATATTGTGAGTGTTGTTGTAAATGTTTGGGAGTTGAAATAGAACATGAGAAAAGTAGTAGAAACAAAGGAAACACTGCCCAATTTTCTCCAGAAATAACGATGCGTTCTTATGCTGGATTGACTAACTATAATGCCTATTCTCTCGTGAAGGTAGCAACGTGATATTGAAGGAGAACAAGTGAACGATAGCTTAACTAAGCGACAAAGGTATGTGAGGTTAATCCTTTTATTTCTATGCCATGAATCCCACGATATGATTCTTCTTCCTCTCTATGATTCTCCTATATTCCGGAAAGCCAAGAGCTTAAGATCATGAATAGCTATATGAGTCAAGAGATATGATATGGCGTTCCTATAAAGTAAATGGTGTCGTCCATTTTATACACTCACCTTTCATACTAACCCCTTCAAGGTGAGGCAGAATGTTCATGAATGCCCATAATGGAATCGAGGGTTCACGACCTTACGTCACCTCGATAAAGTACACTTGTTCTAGAGTCCCTATGCATGCACAATGGTGAGCATATTTTGACAAGCATATTATTATAAATATTTCATAATGAGCATGTCATAATCATATTACACCAGGCCGAGTTGGCCGGGCAGTCACCGCGAAAGCGGGCAGCTATACGATACACCATGGCCAGTTGGCATGGGTAGACACCACTAGTGGGCGGCATGAGATGGTACCCCGGACGCGGGAGGCCTAGACGCGGGCTAATTTTACTGATTATCACACCGCACCTATATGGTCGGGCAGTTTATATATATATATATATATGGTATGCATACATGAGATGATGATAAGCACAAAAGTAAGTCAGCATGCATTACTTCTCATACGATTCCTAGCCAGGTACAGTTGCGCCATACTTGATGCTCCCTTTATTTTCTTGATGTGTTGTTATTGTTCATGCCTCTCATACTCAGTACAACATTCGTACTGACGTCCGTTTTCTTTGGACACTGTGTTCATGCCAACAGGTAGGCAGGGAGGTGAGCTCGATCCGGATTCTTAGGAGCTGTCAGCTGATTGAAAGCACTTCATTGTTCGGAGGTTCTTATGATTATTCTTTTTGTACATATGTATATTTTGGGCATGACGGAGTCTTCTTCCGTCTACATGTATAGTATGTCAGTAGAGGCTCGTAGATGCGTAGTGTGGGTTAGATGGTCTCACAAGTCTACTACGGTATGCATAAATATATTACATATATTATTTTGATAGTCTACTGAGGCATTTATATATATATGTGTATAGACTAATTGTGCTTTCCATCGAAAAATGATTGTCATGCGATTATGAATTTGTGAATGATAAAGAAGCGTAAATGACTATGATAAGTGAGGGAATAAGGGGTGCTCCGTGGTCAACCTCGGGTACCCGTCGCGGCCCCTAGCCGGGTCGTGACACTTACCTTGATGATGACCAGTTCGCCATTTTGTATATACAAATTTTGATAAACTAACCTCGATGAAATATTATCCTCTGCAACTCCCAGTAGCATTATTTACCTTCTCTTGTGGACACCACTCTCCCGCTGAAATCAAAGGTTAGTATATAAAGGATATCATTTCCTATCTCTTGGCTCTATCGCATGATCTAGAATAAGAAGGAAAGATAACATCCTAAATGTCCTGTAGCTTCCTATTTATAGATGTGGTGCACAACACACCGATAAACAAGGCACTACTAGACACGGTCTGTAGACACTCCGAGGATGAACTGCTCTGATACCACTTTTGTCACGACCCAACCCCGTGGGCCATGACTAGTGCCCGACCTGGACACTCGTATACGTACCTGTTAGATATAGTCAACTGAAGCTAAAATCAATATGGAAATTTGTAAAAGAACTCCAAAGGCTCATAACATCATCATATATACGTATATCCAAATAACCGGTCTCCTGGGGAGTCACAACTGATTAGAACATAATATGATACGCAAGCCGACAAGGCTGCCATTACAGAAAGAGCATATCCATAGCACATCGTATAGACACAGCTGAACAAACTTATACACAACCTACACATATGTCTGCCGACCTCTAAGAGTATCGATAGCGAAATATGACGGGATAGGGCCCCGCCGTACCCCTGTATAAACATATATATATACATCATAAGATCTGTACCAAAAGTCTAGGCTCCGGAACAACGGAACACTCCAAGATAGCTGAGTAGATGTCCTATGCTGAAGGGTCACCAAACTGACTATCTGCACCTGCGAGCATGAAACGGAGCCCCCCCGAAGAAAGGGGGTCAGTACGGAATATGTACTGAGTATATAAAGCATGTGATACAATAAAGAGGATCATAACTGAAATAGAGGTGACAGGAGACAAGTATGACATTCAAGTACCCTTCGAATGTCACTATAGATTATATCAAATAGAACTTCTGGAATCATAGACACGTATCATGACATAATGAAATAGCTTCTGGAAATCAAGAACATTAGCCATCCTAGTGGCTCTAAGAATAGGAACTTCTTTGGAATCATATGCACGTCGTCTGTTTGTTTCATAAAGATCATGCCAAAAAGAGAGAAGGGTTAGCTTTACATACCTGTTATAGGTTAACCGTAACCAAGTTCGCTTCGTCGCCCCTTTAGCCTATTTAATGTGAAAGTAACGCTATCGTTAGTAAACTATACTTTCTAGCTTATAAATCTACAACCAATCGCTTATAGGAATCATTCTTTTGTTCCTACTTTCTTGATTAGGATCTTTATTAGTTAAGAACTAAACGGAAATCGGGCAGCATTTCCCCTTTATAACTTGCCTAACCCGAACTTCCAATTAACCTCATGTTATCACAGCAATACCAACAATGACAGTAATAGTAATATCCATATCAAATCCTTACAATCCAGCCCATAAACAACTCAAACAACCCAATAACCTTTCTTAATCCCTTTCCAATCCAAATCATTAACATTTAAGATTATACACCAAACAGACTAACATACACTTTATATACGATACGTTACACACTTATTTCTTCCAAATTTAGAAGCCATATCAACGTCAATACAACAACAACAAGAACAACGACATATGAACATAAACCACACTTCTAGTCTTTCAACTCAACAATTCCATATTACAACTACAACTTTAATTATCATAATTCCTTCACTTAATCCATGACAACAACAACAATACCAATTAAAATTAACCCATCCTTGCTAACTTAAAACAGTCCCATACACGACTCAAACAAGGTCCCAACATTACATACACAATTCTTGTAATTAATTCCACATTCACCAATTCATACGAAGACCAAATCTTTTCTAAAACATGTTAGGGAGAATTAAATATTACCTTAACAAGATTGAGTTGATCAAGAATTGCCTTGGCCGTGATTAATTATTTCTTGCACCAATTAAACTTGAAAATTTAACAATTTAACTATGCAAAGGGAGCTGGCCGTGAGTTATTCACAAACTGCCATGGCCGTGAGCTTCATGAGCTCCCATGGCCATGGACGAACCTTCTCCCCCTCTCTAGCTTAATTTCTCTCTCTCTCTAAGCCAATTTGATTGAAGAATAAATGAACTAAGTGACTAATATTAGTCATCATTTGTAAATATATAGTTTGCCTATTGTGTTGACACGTGTCCACTCTTATGACACGTGTCCATCCGTATGACATGTGTCCACTTTCATTCAAATCCAATCAAATTCCACCATGTGTTGTGGGGCCCACTTAGTGGTGTAATTAGCTTAACTAATCCTTAATCTGAACTAATATTTCTACACCAATTAAATTTACAAGCAATCGTGCACTCATTAAAATCGGGGATTAAAAGCCCTTGTCTCATAGATCAAAAATAATCTCGTCCTTAACTTATGTCGATTAGCTTACGAATAATTCGACGTACAAAAATACGGGGTATAACATCCTTCCCCCCTTTGGAACATTCGTCCTCGAATTTTAAACTAATCCTGCACTTCCAATACTTCCTTAAACGTTCTTTTACTGAATTATACTCTTCACATGACTCTTTCGTTGGTCGATTTCCTTCAATCTATTATAATGCATTTCAGATCTTTATGTAATCATTCCCGTAATATTTCCTCCCTCTGTTGCTTCTCGAGGTACTTATTCCACGTCGTTTTCTTTACTCTCCTCTTTATTTCGTAGTCGGTTGTCAGTTGTATTGCGAGCTCTTCTACTGAAGTGTTACTCTTTCTCTTGTCTGCATACTGTTCAATTGTACTGTCACTGATTGATTCGGACTTGTATGCATGGTGCACTTAGTCATAACTCGACTCTTTCTTCTTCTATAGTTACTCCCTTAAGATGATGTATCGTTCACCTCACTTTTCCTTCTGATCTTTACAATTCTTGGAGTATTTCATGCCTCCGGTAACTTGTAGACCCTTCACAGACTCTACGCATAAAACGACATTTCCCAAGGTGTAACATTATTTTACTCCAATAACCTTGCATTGCTCTACAGTTACAGTCCATATTCTAGAATCTTCCGCATCATGTGTCTCTTCTCGACTTTCTTTTTAAAAGATTTTAACTGTCACTTTGCTTTTAGCTCTTGATCGCAATCTTTAGAGTTGGCTATCAAATAGAGCTAGAGTTTCCTCATTTTATAACTTCACATAGCCGCTCTGTGATCTGTCTATTATCAACCGGTATAACTCCGAAAGAGTTCTTGATTTGACATATAAATTCACTGTCTTCTAGTAACCAGCTCGTCCTGCTCGTCTCGCTTAAGCTATTCCATAATTTCTCTTAACCCAACTTGTAACACTTTAGGCATATTCTATTGCCCCTTTACTCAGATTTTGTTTTTAGATTTTCTATCACACATTATGTTGCAATCTTTACAAGAATATACGAAGGCGCTCATATCAGCTCGAGAAATACCTTAGTGTCGTCTCACTAATCATTATGCAGACCTTACATTCTTCTCTTGTATCTTTAATTGATATCGGGGCTCAACTATGGCTTTTTCCCTCAGTACTAATCCTTTCTCGGTACTTTGGTTCAAACCATCTTACACTTTCCTTAATGCACCCGAAATATCGTAACCACATTGTTATTATTGGATCCCTTACTCTTCTTATCAAGTACTCACTTGTTCTCGTTCTTAGCATACAAATATTCGTAGGTTGCATAACTATTCTTGTATAGCTTGTATATAATATATCCAATCTTGGTCATAGTCTTCCCTTCTCTTAGTTCATTAAGCTTTACATAACTCATCTGTACTAAAACTCACTTGCTGTCTATATTGTCGTATTCCTTTACCTTCCTTTATTCACCATTTGATCTTCTCATATCCTACTATAGGAGATTTCCTATCCCTTCTCCTTTGCTACTTATAAGTTACAGTATCATTAGCGCACAACTTTATTGCCAAATCTTAGCCTCTAATCTAGTATAGCATTGCTATCCTTCGTAATATCGCTTAAATTACTCGTTGCCATTCTCTTATCGTACTCTTTCTTTTCATAGCACTTACCTTTTAATATCATATCATTCAAGATCTTTATAAATAATTCTCAGCACTGTCTCAAATACCATTTTGACTACCATCTGTTTCTCGCTAGCTTTCAGATCTTACCAACTTGTTTCAGCATGGGATCTCACTTAAAGTTTGTGTATACATATTAAATATATTGTAGTGTCAATCGTTTCCATCTATACTTGCTTTGCTTTCACCCGCTTCCCTCCTTTGGGGTTGTCCATCTTTTATTCTATGCACGAGGAATCTCATGCTACCCCTGTATCCTTCGGAAAACACTGCTCCTACATAATCCCTTTCTCTTTTTCAGAGTGTATTTTGCTCATCCCTATTTGTTCTTATCATTCCAGTCATTTCCTGGCACTATTCTACTTCGTTGTTCATCTTTTTATAGTTTGGTCTTTCAGAATCCCGTCACTTATATTACTCATGTCCTCGGCTATGTCATAACCTGTAACTATACTGTTATCTCGTTTTCTTCTTATTTCCTTCTTTCAATTACTCCTTCTTTTTGTATGCTCGCTATCATTTCCGTTATCATATAATCTTTATTCTAAACTTTCCCATAGGACTTTATAAGTCTTTCTTATTCGTTCTATACCTTGCCTTTCCATTTCACATTTGCCTTTATACTTTAGTTGCATAGATCACGTCATATCCTTTAGTCACTTCCTCATCAGGCTTTACTCATTTTCATAACAATCCTTATTATATTCACATAATATCCTGTTCGTAACAAATCCTATAGTATAACACTTCTTAACCTTTTACCCTTTCTGGTCAATCTTATCCTTAATACCTCACAAGCTGTCTTATCAATACATTCATATTCGTCACAATTCTTCTCCCTCTGTACTCTTGTCTCTATCATACTATTACTTCTTCTAATTATAAACTCGTCGTAATTTATCCCTGCTTGTCAATTCAGCTGATACCTCAATATAACACTCTATTAAGATTTGTCAGCCTTTTCTAAATCATCTTTTTATTATCACAAGCCTTTCAAAATTGTCCTGGCATTCCCTACCGTATTGATATCGACCTCATAATTACTATTACCATCAATTCATTGGTTAACTTATTTCTCGAAGTCAGCCGTACTCGCAACTTAGTCAAATCTTATCACTACTGTTGACATGACTTTTCAAGACATATTACGAACTTATATCTCATTCCCTTTTTATTTCTAGGAAACTTTTGGCAGAGTTTCCTCGGTATTTGTTACTATCTCAGAACCTGCACGCAGGAAATACCAACAATGCCTTACAGGGCCAACATATACATATATATTATATCATATCATAGCCGCAGAGGGCTCCCCATCTCAATAACAGTATGAAAATGATGAACTTATCTCGTATGTCCAACTCAAACAGTACATGTTATACCTTTCTATTTACTTTCCCTTTTAATCTTTAGCTGCATGTTTCAATCATACCTGCAACATTCATACCGTATCTGACATATACCCTGCTTACCTATCTTTTTACTGATTCCTTCAGCTTCTTCTGTTTACACTTTATAACTGAACTTATCATCAATATATATACATTAAATCCACTTTCTTACTCTACTTACAATAACTTACCTTGATGATGACCGGTTCGCCATTTTGTATATACAAATTTTGATAAACTAGCCCCGATGAAATATTAGCCTCTGCAACTCCCAGTAGCATTATTTACCTTCTCTTGTAGACACCACTCTCCCGCTGAAATGAAAGGTTAGTATATAAAGGATATCATTTCCTATCTCTTGGCTCTATCGCACGATCTAGAATAAGAAGGAAAGATAACATCCTAAATGTCCTATAGCTTCCTGTTTATAGATGTGGTGCACAACACACCGATAAACAAGGCTCTACTAGACACGGTCTGTAGACACTCCGAGGATGAACTGCTCCGATACCACTTTTGTCACGACCCAACCCCGTGGGCCATGACTAGTGCCCGACCTGGACACTCGTATACGTACCTATTAGATATAGTCAACTGAAGCTAAAATCAATATGGAAACTTGCAAAAGAACTCCAAAGGTTCATAACATCATCATATATACGTATATCCAAATAACCGGTCTCCCGGGGAGTCACAACTAATCAGAACATAATATGATACGCAAGCCGACAAGGCTGCCACAATATATCAACATGATACGCAAGCCGACAAGGCTGCCAATACATATCGTCACCATACGCAAGCCGACAAGGCTGCCATTACAGAAAGAGCATATCCATAGCACATCGTATAGACACAGTTGAACAAACTTATACACAACCCACACATATGTCTACAGAACTCTAAGAGTATCGCTAATGAAATATGACGGGACAGGGCCCCGCCGTACCCCTGTATAAACATATATATATATATACATCATAAGATCTGTACCAAAAGTCTAGGCTCCGAAACAACGGAGCTCTCCAAGACAGCTGAGTAGAAGTCCTATACTGAAGGGTCACCAAACCGACTATCTGTACATGCGGGCATGAAACGCAGCCCCCCAAAGAAAGGGGGTCAGTGCGGAATATGTACTGAGTATATAAAGCATGTGATACAATAAAGAGGATCATAACTGAAATAGAGGTCACAGGAGACAAGTATGACATTCAAAATACCAATACATTTGCCTTATGAAATGTAAATCATGCATATCGATATCATATATCACACCCGGCCCATTATGGGACTCAGTGAATAAAGTCATTCTTGGCGCCATAATCACATCATCATATCATATATATATATATATATATACCATACCCGGCCCTCTAGTGAGGGACTCGGTGAACAATGCAGTGAAACTGTGCACGAAAACATACCTGGTCCGGGACTCGGTGAAAGACATATTGACGCATGCACGAGCAGAGTAGTGACAAAACAATATGCAAACTAAGTCATATCTCAGACTCAATAGAATAATCAAAATGAATCATCATTTGATAATCAAGGCAATAATCATATCAAGTACCCTTCGAATGTCACTATGGATTATATCAAAATAGAACTTCTGGAATCATAGACACGTATCATGACATAATGAAATAGCTTCTGGAAATCAAGAACATTAGCCATCCTAGTGGCTCTAAGAATAGGAACTTCTTTGGAATCATATGCACGTCGTCTGTTTGTTTCATAAAGATCATGCCAAAAAGAGAGAAGGGTTAGCTTTACATACCTGTTATAGGTTAACCGTAACCAAGTTCGCTTCGTCGCCCCTTTAGCCTATTTAATGTGAAAGTAACGCTATCGTTAGTAAACTATACTTTCTAGCTTATAAATCTACAACCAATCGCTTATAGGAATCATTCTTTTGTTCCTACTTTCTTGATTAGGATCTTTATTAGTTAAGAACTTAATGGAAATCGGGAAGCATTTCCCCTATATAACTCGCCTAACCCGAACTTCCAATTAACCTCCTGTTATCACAGCAATACCAACAATGACAGTAATAGTAATATCCATATCAAATCCTTACAATCCAACCCATAAACAACCCAATAACCTTTCTTAATCCTTTTCCAATCCAAATCATTAACATTTAAGCTTATACACCAAAAAGACCAACATACGCTTTATATACGATACGTTATACACTTCTTTCTTCCAAATTTAGAAGCCATATCAACGTCAATACAACAACAACAAGAACAACGACATATGAACATAAACCACACTTCTAGTCTTTCAACTCAACAATTCAATATAACAACTACAACTTTAATTATCATAACTCCTTCACTTAATCCATGACAATAACAACAATACCAATTAAAATTAACCCATCCTTGCTAACTTAAAACAGTCCCATACACGGCTCAAACAAGGTCCCAACATTACATACACAATTCTTGCAATTAATTCCACATTCACCAATTCATACGAAGACCAAATCACTTCTAAAACATGTTAGGGAGATTTAAATCTTACCTTAACAAGCTTGAGTTGATCAAGAATTGCCTTGGACGTGATTAATTATTTCTTGCTCCAATTAAACTTGAAAATTTAATAATTTAACTATGCAAAGGGAGTTGGTCGTGAGTTATTCACAAACTGCCATGGCCGTGAGCTTTATGAGCTCCCATGGCCATGGTCGAACCTTCTCCCCCTCTCTCTAGCTTAATTTCTCTCTCTGTCTCTCTCTCTCTCTCTAAGCCAATTTGATTGAAGAATAAATGAACTAAGTGACTAGTCTTAGTCATCATTTGTAAATATATAATTTGCCTATTGTGTTGACACGTGTCCACTCTTATGACACGTGTCCATCCTTATGACATGTGTCAACTTTCATTCAACGCCAATCAAATTCTGCCATGTGTTGTGGGGCCCACTTAGTGGTCTAATTAGCTTAATTAATCCTTAATCTCCACTAATATTTCTACACCAATTAAATTTACAAGCAATCGTACACTCATTAAAATCGGGGATTAAAAGCCCTTGTCTCATATCTCAAAAATAATCTCGTCCTTAACTTATGCCGATTAGCTTACGAATAATTCGACGTACAAAAATACGGGGTATAACAATTTGGATTCTAGGCAAAACCCCCAAATTGGTTATGAACCCAAACTTTCAATTCCATAATTTAGCCACTAATTTAAGAATGAATCATGCAATAACAGATTATGATCATTAATTCCATGCTCAATGAAGCTAATTCAACCAAAAAAATCAAGATTTAATAGCCTAAAGTGAAGAACCCATTCAACCCTCTTTTAATCCTCAAGCTCTGGATGAAACTAGCATGATAATGGATTCCTACGGTGATAAAGTAATCATGGAATGGAAAGGAAAGTGAAGTGACTTACCACAATGAATTTTCCCCAAGATTGTCCTTAAATGCTCCCAAGAACTCAGTTTTCGAAATAGTAATGAATGAGGAACAATACTTATTAATGAATCTATCTGCCCAATACCCGCTTTTGAGACAACGAGACAGCTGCGGCGGTCCCGCTTTAATTAGCGCCCTCTCAGACCACTGCGGCGGTCAGCTAAAGAATGCACTAGGCCACTATTACAGCATGGCCACCGCTATAGCGGTGCTGCTATTGCTATAATGGTGCCGCTATAGCGGCATATCAAACGCCAGAATCCCCCTTGTTTTACAATCTCAACCTAAAATCCCGACTATCACCCGAGGCTATCTGGTCACATACCATACCTGCAGATACATATAAAATCACGCTACGAACACACTCGTGGCCTCAAAATTCCCAACGAAGGTCTCGTTGACCGAGTCAACTCCCGATACCTCAAATCAACTTCCCACACCAATGCACCCAAGTGCATTGTGAACCGAACCGAATATATGCACAAGTTCTAAAAGACCATCCGGACCTCTCGAAATTGATGGATTTCTCAAAAAGGTCCATGTATCAAAAAGTCAACTTTGAGTCAACTCTTTTCCACTTTAAGCCCGAATTTCCCAATAATCAACCAAATCATATTACAAATACCTCGAGAAGGGTGGCAACGGTCTCCTCGGGTCAAACGTGAGCTAAAAATGCTCAGGGAAGGGTCAAAAGTACCGAAAAGACTATAACGACCAAACGGATCGTTACAATTTCTTTTTAGATGGTTGGTGTGGTAAGAAACATGGTACTCTAGTTATTAGGTAATTAATCTTCTCTTGAGTGAACTCTGAAGAATTTATTTTCTAATCTTGTATGAACTTTTCTTCTCTTTATTACTCTGACAACTTTCTTAAACTAAATGATTGGTTTAATAAGAAATCTGTACTCTAATTAGTAAACTAATTCAATTGTAGAGTGCGTTTGTTATAGTTATTGTACGATGCATAGCATCTCTCACTCCAATCACTTTTTTTTTCTTTTTACTTTCTAGTATACAGTTGGTATTCAACTAAATACTATGCCACCTTACGCGGTCTTAATTTGAACAAAAAGAATATGTAAAACAAACTAAGCTATTGAGAGATGTAAAATGACTACTTAATCTATGAATTTCAAAAATTTCCTTGTGAGATTCAATTCATTAATTTCGAAAGCTTAGACAACAATTAAATTACAACTTATTTTCAATTTTTTCAATCCTGAGATTAATTAGGTATAAACAATTTCTATCCTATGTTTTCTTACAAAATGCATAGATAAATCTTCTCCAGCAATAACTACAAATCATTGTAACAAATTAAGGAGAAAAGGTCATAAGAGACTTAATTAGAGACGGAAAGCTTCTGAATTATTAAACTGAAAGTATAAAAACATACATTTAGGTCATGGACAAAGCCTGTTAGATCGGAACTCATAATACTACATTTTTTTTTCTTCCAAAAGTTCTAATGAAATGCAGAAAATAGGAATGGCAACATATTCATGTATGATATGTTCTTCATATAGAGTGTGCAGGAACTCCTCTTTGAAGCAGCATAGCATCAATCTCGTCACCTTTTTCTAACCCAAGTTCATTTATGAACTTTCTCGGCGAAAGGTTTTTCTCATTGAACAAAAAGCCAAATATTTTGTAATCTTTTATTTATTTTTTCTTAAAATATGTCTCGAATATTTTCTGCAAAATAGAACTAGGATTAACACTTAAGTAGAAAGCTGTATCATCCTTAGATTTAATTTTGAGATTTACTTGATCAGTTGGTTCTTCCAATAGCCTTTTTTTTCCTCTTATCCGGCTATTATCTTTGTTCCCTTATCTCCGACCATTCTCTTTATTGTTTCTTCTTGGAAATTAGAAAAGGAAGTTCTTTTTTTTGGGCGGGGGGGGGGGGGGGGGGGAGGGGGGGTGGTGGGGGATACAAAGAGGTGATGAGAGCGACAATAAATATTTGATGATGATGTACAATTTGTAATGTATATATATAAAAGAAATGGGGGACGGGGAGGGTGGTTCTTTGAGGGTAGGGTACAAGGGAAATTTGAGTTTGATGTTTTTGTTTGTATCTGGAGAGTATAAATAAGGTGAGCGGTTATTGAAAGGAGTAATTGATGAAGTTAATTAGATTACCTTGACAAAATTATAAATTATTAGAATTGTGGATATTTTGAAGAAGGGACAAGTATCCATTTACTAAAACAAGCAAATAATATATCATGCATAGGGTTAGTAACACACGACTTTACTTTTTTTTTTCTTTTTCTTCCAACTTATTCTATATTACCAGTCTCATTTTTTTTATTTACAATACGAAAAAAGCAAATTCTTCCATATTTGCGAAGTGTACATTTTTCGGTATTAGCAAAGTTGTCTAAGACCAAATTGAATTACCTTCGTTTTGTTTTTCATAGTCTCATACCTGGTATATCAGCTCCATTTAATGTGTAATTATATACTTATATTTTTTTGTTTTACACTCATCAAACTCAGATCAATTAGATTATTCATTATCGTATGTAGTTATTGTAACGACCTGCTTGGTCGCTATAGTCTTTTCGACACTTTTGACACTTTCTCGAGCTTGTTTAGCTCACATTTGACCCAAGGGGACTATTGACATGCTTCCCGAGCTGTTTAGATTTGATTCAGGGACTTTTTGTGAAATGTGGGCTTAAAGCAAAAAAGAGTTGACTCAAAGTTGACTTTTGGGTAAACGGATGTTTTTCGAAAATTCGTCGATTTCAAGAGGTCCGGATGGTCATTTAGAACTTGTGTGCATATCTGGTTCGGTCTCCGATGCACTCAGGTGCATTTTGGGACTTGGGTTAGGAAGTTAGAATTGAGGTATCCGGAGTTGACTCGGTCAACGAGACCTCCGTTGGCAATTTTGAGGCCACCAGTGCGTTCGTAGCATGTTTTTATGTGTGTTTGTGTATGTGGTTTGTGAGCAGATGGCCTCAGGCGTTAGTCGGGATTTCGGATTGAAATTGAGATTATCTTTGGAAAAATGTATACTGGTGTCAACCTTGGCGGCACTATTACCGCTATATCGGTGGTATCAGCCGCTCTGGCAGCCCAGTTCTTTTGTAGCCCGACCGTCTCGGCGGTCTGAGAGCCCGTCAAGGCCGAGACTTCTTTCGCCGAATCGGTATCGGGCCTGTTATTTCATTAATTATGTATTAAAAGCCCTTAGTGCCTCATTTATTAATATTCCAAAATTTGAGCTATTGGGAGCAAATCTAGGTCATTCTTGGAGAAGATTCTTGGTGGTAAGTTCTTCTATTCCCTTTGCTATTCCATTATCCCTAATCATCTTAGAGTCCCTTTATCTTGATAGTTCACTAAGTGATTGAAGATTAAAAGTGGGTTTATGAATATTCTTTCTAGGCTTCTAAATCATGATTTGTTGGTTGGGTTAGCTTCCTTAAGCATTGAATTGATGGTTAGAATCCTTTATTTAATGACTTATTCCCAATTAGAGGCTAATTTATGGAATTGGAAGTAATGGTTATACCAAATTTGGGAGTTTTTCCTAGAATATTAGATTGAGTTAATGGTCATTATTCTAGCTTGCTATTGATGAAAATTGATCACCTAGAGGTTTAATTTCATGTTGGGATCTTTAGATTCCTGATTTCACTCTTTTAGTTCATAAGCCCTATTCTATAGGTTGGGGATTTGGGTCTTGAATAGAAGTAGGGTTTGTTTGATAATTCTTCCTGATTTTAATTCCATGATTCGGATATGCTTAGAATTTCTTGATCTCGAGGCTCAAAGGAAAGGAAAGGCTAAGGTGTGATTGTTGGTGTTATTGCTTTTCGGCCTTCCAGGTAGGTTACAGTTTACCCTATGGCGAGACTTCGTCTAAAGAAGCATATATTTAGACAATATTATCGAAGAAAGCATGTAAACCTTCGGGTATGAAGTTGGGCTGGATATTGTCTTAGGTTGGGCCCAGTTATGTGATTGGAGCTAGCCACCCCGTTGTGTTGTGACTTGATTTGTTCTATTGTAGTTAGCTTGATGTCACGTGGTGATAGTAGATAATGGAGACTATTGTTATATCTTGATCATGATATTGTAGTATCTTACTTGTTCAGGTTTGATTGTTTATACTTGATACGAGGATAGTGTTACGCCCTAGAATATTTCATGTTACTAAGGCTGTAGACAGCTTAATGTGAGCTCAAGGAGAAGCAAATAATACAAGTATAAAGGATGAAATTCTACTGTATTAGCATGAGGATAGCCTGAGTATGATATTTGGAATTCGTACAATATTGTCACGACCCAACCCCGTAAGCCGTGACTAGTGCCCGAGCTGGACACTCGTATACGTACCTGTTAGCTATAATCAACCCGAAACTAAACATAATATGGAAACTTGTAAAAACAAAACGTTGTCTCAGAACTGTCACATATATATACACCAAGGTAACCTGTCTCCTGAGGAGTCACAATCAATCAAGCATGACATAATACGCAAGCCGGCAAGGCTGCCACTACATACGGGAACATCCCAAAATATATATATGCAAGCCGACAAGGCTGCTATTACATACAACATCCCAAAATACATATATATACGCAAGCCGACAAGGCTGCCACTACGTATGGGAACGTCCCAAATATAAGTCATGCTAACACAGGCGAACAACATCTGTACACAACCCACACATATGTCTACAGACCTCTAAGAGTATCGATTGTGAATATGACGGGACAGGGCCCCGCCGTACCCTTGGATTAACATATATATACATCATAAGATCTGTACCAAAAGTCTAGGCACCGGAACAACAGAGCTCTCCAAGACAGCTGAGTGGAAGTCCTATGCTGAAGGGTCACCAAACCGACTATCTGTACCTGCGAGCATGAAACGCAGCCCCCCCGAAGAAAGGGGGTCAGTATGAGGTATGTACTGAGTATATAAGGCATGAAATACATTAAGGAAGATCATAACTGAAGTAGAGATTCCAGGAGACAATTATGATGATCAAGAAATCACTGTACCTGTGCCTTACAAAATAAAATCATGCATATCATTATCATATACCATACCCGGCCCATTATGGGACTCGGTGAATAAAGTCGTGTACACGTATACCATACCCGGCCCATCATGGGACTCGGTGCCATAATCATATCATCATATCATCAAATACATATACCGTACCCGGCCCTCTAGTGAGAGACTCGGTGAACAATGCAGTGAAACTGTGCATGAATACATACCCGGCCCGGGACTCGGTGAATGACGCGATAATTGTATGCATGAGTAGAATATCATGAGCAACCACATGCAACTAAATCATCACCTGAGACTCAATAGAATAAGTAGAATAACTAACACTCGAGTATCAAAGGCGATAGTCATGTTGCGTACCCTTTAAATGTCATTATGGACTATATCAAATAGAACCTCAGGGATCGTAGACATGTATCAAGATAATATGAAATAGCTTATGGAAGTCAAGGACATTAGTCATCGTAGAGTCCCTGAGAATAGGAGCTTATACATACCGACTACTATCCAACGTATAGAAGACTTGAGAGGCAATAGCTCAATTACCTTAAGAGTTCTAACATTAAGAAGTGAATAAGAATCATGAATCACACTCGAAACTTATGAATAGAATTACCCCAAAGCTCATATCATACGTCACTTATATCTAAGACATGCCAAAAGAAAGAATGGATAGCTTCACATACCTTGTCGCTTACTTACTCATCCCATGTCTCATTTCTTGAACCTGCAAGTCTATATCCCAAAGAGATATGTTCAACTCAGTCCGTAGGAATTAGCTTTAAACTCAAATTAACTTAACAAAATGATTTAATGAATCCCTGTATAATTCGTTCTAACCAAACTTCATATCATTTCCAAATCACAACAAAGACTTCAACAACATCATCACATAAATTCCACGGAAACAGAACAATAACTCATTTCATAACTCTATAGAATTCGGCCCACATCTCCCTAATCTCATACAATCTACAAATAATACCAAATATGCCAATAATTAAATTAGAATACTCTTTCAAACCAATCCTTAATTTCTTGAAACCTAACGATATTCAGGTAGCATTTTCCTTAAAAACATAATAATCCTTGTGACTCCAATTTAGCCAAAATATCAATTCCAATACTAACATCAGTATCAACAAATACATGCCCAAATAGAATCAAATCCATTCTTAAATCACCTCCAAACCAGCCCAATATACATTCCTATACCGATACTTGTATACTCTTTTTTATTTTCGTATATACATAGTATAACAACAAACACAACAACAACAAATACAGCCACTCCCATGATATTCCAGCACACCAAACAATTTATAACACCCACCAAACAGTCCACATGATAACAATAACAATTTTTTCGATTTCCCGCAATTAATTTCGTATTTCCCATCTCACAATTTAGCTATCACTGGGATGAATTTAAATATACCTAGGAGAGAATAAATCATACCTTATATGCCCAGAAATGATCTTCTTCCACTTTACTTTCCATCGAAGAAAGCCCGGATTCAACAACACGATGAAACGGAACAACGAGACCGAAGCGGTGCGTGAAATCCGAAATAAAATTGAACAACATAGCTGTGCACGTACATGGAATAATGTTGATGTGTGCATATTTACACACTAATACGTTGCTGCCTCCATCCAAGACTTTGTACCAATTGCAAAGAATGGTAATTCTCCGGTCCTAAAACTATAATACACGATTGCTACTGTCACGACCCAACCCCGTGGGCCGCGACTGGCACCCTAGCTGGGTACCCGTACATACCTATCCGACCGAATTTCGTATCGTACAGATTTTTTTTTTGAAACAGCAATTACAAAAGTAGGCCGATACAACTACGGCACGCGCGCAAACATATATATATATCTGAACATACAGAAATATACGGATAAGCCGACAAGGCTAACATACAGACGAAACCCGTAACCCACACATCTATCTACAGGCCTCTACAGACATACAGAGTCATATGACGGGACAGGGCCCCGCCGTACCCAGAATATCCATACATACAGAGTATACAGAAGACAGGAGATATATACCAAAAATATACGCTTCGGATCAAAGGAGCTCTTCAACACAGCTGAATCAGAAACCTACGCTGGCGGCGTATCACCTGGTGCGTCGGTACCTGCGGGCATGTAGCGCAGCCCCCGAAGAACGGGGGTCAGTACGAAAAATGTACCGAGTATGTAAAGCAGAACATAACAGATATAAACATAGTCTGAACCGGAGTCACAGAAATATAATGAACAGAACCATAAATCAGACTGACGGACAGAGTCATGATCCAGACAGACATACCGAATCGTGTTCTTTACAGATAAACAGAATCATGGTTCGGACAGACAGACGGAATCATAATACGGACAGATGAGCAGAATCAGAATCCATACGGACATACAGACATAATCGTAATTCAGACGGACAGACAGAAGTATGTCGGACAGAATTATGCATGCAGAGTAGTACAGAGTCATACAGAATCATACAGAGGCATGTGCTTATATAAATATAGATGGCACACGCATACATTCATACAGATCCCGGCCCTGTTCTGGGGGCGCGGTAACAGAACCCGACCCTCTTAGTACGGGACGCGGTGGACAGACAGAATCAGATCAGATCATATGCCATCCTGGCCGCCATCCCCATACACAGATCATAATATCATACAGACATACAGATCCCGGCCCGCACGCCGAGGGACGCGGTGAACAATGCAGAGAAATATGCACGATAACAGAACCTGGCCCGGGACGCAGTGAAGGAATGCATTGAGACAGACACGAACCGATAAATGAGAAACTACTTACATACAGATTCAACATACAGACTCAATCGAACTGAAGGGTGCCAAACGGCGAGTCAAAATCAGAGTATCTAGATAGTATGCATAGTACGCGCCTACATACTACTTGGGAAGGCACGACAGATCAGTATCAGAATCGAATTCCCAGATGTTCAGAAGTCATTTGTAAGAATTTCATAAAAATAGTTGTATCATAATCAAAATAATAGTTCAATTGTTTTCTGAGAAAATCGGACAAAATGGAAGTATTTAAAGTATTACAGAAGATATCGGGCCTTGTGGGCCCGCCTCGGACCAACTCGAGGCAACATATGTAATTTACCGACAATAGACCTTATGAGGTCATCCGTAATCGTTTGGAAGTGTTCCGACTCCGTTTAGGGAAGTTTCATACAAAAATTCATTTTAAAGGCAATTGTAAGAAAATAGCTTCAATTGGATTGAAGGAATTGGAGCGGTTTTCCGTCTCAAATTCCGGGGAACGGAGTCGTACTTAAGGCTCGCGGCCGAGCCTATCGCATCCAGAACATGCCTAGGAACAAAGGGAAATGCTTCACATACCTCGATAGCGCCTTACGCTCGATTGGCGTCGACTTCAATTTCGTCCAAAATCTAGAAATGGTCAAGTTTACCATTTGTTAGTTTCAAACTTTTCAATAATTCAACTTAACACAGACTTGCCTACCGAAATTTCGGCAGCATTTCCTCTGTATATAAGACATCCCCGAGACTTAGCTCGGCTCAATTCATCATCACAACAACCCAGAAATAGCATCAATAACAATAATATGCATTAAACATACGATATGGCATCACTAGCCATCCTTTCGACATAACGAAACATCTTTCGTTTCCAACTTACATTTCCAAACCAAACTTGTTATTTTCATATTCATCATCCATCAAAATCATTACAACATACATCGGAGGCATCCATACCATTTTCACACAATATTCATAAGATATGCAAACATTCAAACTTTCCATTAAGCCATTACTTTTCCAATTTTTCCTAACCTTCAACATACAAGTTCATCATACATTTCCATCTTCCAAATTCCTCAACAATAATCATAATTTGCCTCTTGATACATTCATTTCCATTTTTACATAAATCATAACAAAGTTGCATACTTTCCTACAACAACTTGATAACCATTTTTCCAAAACAATAAAGATTGTTATCTTTTCCATTCACTTCACCATAACATACTTAATATACAAACAAGATCAAATTCATACTCCATCAACACATGACCATACCACACGGCCACCTCCTACATTATTCAATTTTCACTAATTCATTCCACTTCCATTTCTAATACAATTTCCACCACACTACAACAAAATTACAACATGAATTCAAATCATCCAAGACATGTAATACATATACATATATTCGGCCAACATGCATATCTTTCCACACACAAAATTTCCATGTTTTTCATTCATTCACACATACTACAACATACATATACCATTTATAACATAACAAAAGCATTAAATCCTCACCTTTCTTCAAGTTCTTCACTTGGAGGATAGAATTGCTTTCTTGCCACAATACTTATACCAACTTGTAGAGGGCTTTGCACTTGGTAATATTCCCACAAGAACTTGATTTTTAAACCAAAGATTAGGCCTCAAAATTTTTTTCTTTCTTTTTCTTTCTTTTTCTCCTTCAAACCCGAAATGGTCTTCCTTTTCTTTCTCTTATTTTGTTCTTTGTTCTTCTTGTTTTCTCTAGAAGGTCCTTAATATATGGATGACTTATAACATAAATTGTCACATGGAAAATAATTCCATGGACTTGGGCTCAAGCTTGGCCGGTTGGGACTCTCCCATTTGGGCCTTGTTTCCTTATTTTTTTTTTGAGTCCAATAGCTAAATAAATTGTAATTCATGGAAGAAGTTTCCAAAATTCCAATTTTTGCCCTTGGCCACCTTTCGTAATTCCACACCATTGTATTCATAGCCTACACATTCATACCAAGTAATGTCCAAATGTGGCCTTATTTATTACAAGTCAAGTTATCTCAAATTTTTCGAATATGCAAAAATATCGGATGTAACATCCTCCCCCCCTTTAAAATATTCGTCCTCGAATGTTAAATTGACCTTATGGGGCGCTATACCACTTCAGGAGGGTTATCTTTATAATGGTCCTTCGTGGACTTTCCGACATGGCTTCTTCACCACCATGATGGGGTAATTCTTCACATTACTGATTCAAATGCCTTCATGATATACCTTCTCATACCCCACATAATTGTCGGACCATAAACTATTTTCTCGTAACAGACGAACGCTTTTCCAGGCATCATAGTCAATATCATTTCTTGTTACACTGCTGAGTTCCCTACCACATTATGGTAATCCCCCTTCATACCAGACACTTCATACCAGCAGATTCAGAACTAGGACCGAACGCGTAGAAGCATATCGGACGGATTCGTAATCGGAGGCAGACGTACTAAACTATGGCGGACGGATTCGTAGTCGAAGTCAGATGGACGGAAGTATGTCAGACAAATCTGTGATCGGAATCAGACGTACAGAGAGGTATCAGACAGATTCGAAATCAGAAGCAGATGTACAGAAATGTATCATACAGAGTCGTGATCAAAGTCAGGCAGACAGAAATGTGTCAGACAGAGTCGTAATTAGAATCAGTCATACGGAGATGTATCAGACAGACGCGTGATCAAAATCAGACGTACAGAGGCATATCAGACGAATTCATATCCAGAGTCAGACATACAGAGGTGTGTCAGACAGATTCGTAATCAGAGTTAATCGTACAGAGATATGTCAGACAGAAACGTATTCAGAATCAATCATACAGAAGTATGTCGACCAGAAACATATTCAGAATCGGATGTACAAAGATTTATCAGGTGGGAACATAATTGAGTTCAGAAGCATAGAGGCGTAATAGACAGAGCCTTAGCAGAATCGGAAGTGCAGAAGTATAACAGATAGAATCTGAAGCCGAATCAGATCACTCTTAGTAAGGCTCCAGTGATTTATGGAAAATTCCCTTATTGGTGACCTGGCTAGCCAAGTTGTCATACAAATCATCTCGCGTGTCGTTTATCGACTCTTTCAAAGATTCCGCTTATTCACATTTCTTATCTTTCGTCTTTCCTACCATCCATACTCATTTTCCTTTTTCAGACATCGTCATACCAGACTGAGTTATAATGGGATAGGGGTTTTTCTAGTCCTTGACAGCATCTGTGCCCTCACCCCCGCTTCGTTTCATGTATTCGGTTTAGTAAAACCTTTCGCCGATCACGATATTAGTTGCCGGGACTCAGCTTTCAATCCATATGGGTACCAGACGAGAATCATACATACGCACATACACATACACATACACACATACACATATATTTACTACTATCTTACTGGCGAACGTCTCTGACTGTTATTCGAATTCGCTCAATTTCCCGAGCGGGGTTGTACCCTTTTCTTTTTGCCCATTTAATTCCGCGTCGGTCTGTGTGGCTTTTGTAAAGGCACTAATTACTCCACACATTCTCTTTTCCTTTAGATTACCCCAAACTTTTCATTTATATCCATCATACCTACACTTGTGCAAAACTTTGCATTACTTCCCAGGGGGTCACCCATCCCAGAATTGCTCTGGCTTGAGCACGCTTAACTCCAAAACATTCATGCATTTCGACGTGTTAGGGCTGATATAATTTCGTCGATCGCCCCGCACGACCTTTGTCGCGTAATTTTAGAGTAAATCGGGGTCTTAGCAAGTTTTCGGAAAATCTTTGTAGCGGGTCCCACCCCCGGCTAAGTCGTACCATTACCACATCGCCTTTCTGAATCTTAAACATTCACTTTCATACACATATACATATGATTACGGATAACCCAGGGATTTAAGTCTTCGTCCCACGAATTCCGCCTCCAAATAGTCGGTGGAATCTGATAAAATATCACCGTAAGGTGTTCTCCGGCCATCGACAGAAGAAACTAAAGTCCGACAAGTATCGCGGGACCTTTTTGTACTTAGTCTACATATTTATTTCCATATCTCTGGAAAAATTTGGGCAGAGGTTCTTCTGTTTTTCTTACTATCCGAAACCTGTACACTAGAAATACCAATTATGCCTCACAGGGCCAACACATATACACTCACATACATATCATATCATGTCGTATCGCAGCCACACGGGGCTGATAACCTCAAGTAAGAATTATAACGTCGTCGACACCTACCACACGTGCCCAACTCAACAGCATCGGAGGCACTTTCCTGTTTACTTTCATCCGGGATTTCTAGACTCACATTGACGGTGGGGACATCTCAGTCGCCCTTGCCTTTGGTCACTAGGTCTCTAATCCTTTTAAATTTCCGTCCTCTTCATAGAACAACGTTTTACAGATATCATTCACATATCGAAAATTCTAGGAAACTTACGTACTCATAACTGATCAACTCGGGTCTAACCTGGGGAGCTGCCGTGGGAACTGTGTCCCTCATCATCGTCGTCGGTCTGGCCCCCACTGTTACCTGCATCTGAATCGGAGGAGTGTAGGTAGCCTGGCAATTCCTGGTTCACCGACGGCCAGGACAAAGGGCTGGAATAGGGCGTAACACTCTCTGGGGAAGCCTGTCTAACATACTGCTCCACTACCGGAGCTGCTGGCACATCCTCTGGAATCTCCTCCTCCGGCGTCCCAGAGGAGTGCTCTAGTGGCTCAGCCTCGGGGCTATCATCCTCCCTGGGAGTAAGAAACTCTGGAGGTATCGTCGCTGGGTCCTCCGAAGGGTCGGTGTCATAACTGTCTTCCCTGGGAGCCTCTGCTCTGGGGATCAAAAACTCTGGAGGAATTGTCTCTAGATCCTCCGAAGGATCTGTCTCAATCGAGTAGCTGGGGATCTGCCTACTCGGTCCTGGTGATGTCCTAGGGGCCTTATTAGCACCCCCATCCCCATCATCCGAAGCGCTCCTCTTCATTATTTATCAACCTACGATCACCTGCAGGAAGAGGGTCAGAAACATTTTCCCCAAATACCGACACTTCTGCTCTTCTGGAGCCTCGCTGTAGATACATCAATTCGTAGGGGAGAATCATCCTACTCATATAGCTTTATCGCACGATCTAAGAATCCAAAGAAGGGTAACATCCTAAATGCCCTGTAGCTTCCTGTTTATAGATGTGGTGCACAACACATCGATAAACAAGACTCTACTAGACACGGCCTGTAGACATTCCGAGGACTAACCGTTCTGATACCACTTTTGTCACGACCCAACCCCGTGGGCCGCGACTGGCACCCTAGCTGGGTACCCGTACATACCTATCCGACCGAATTTCGTATCGTACAGATTTTTTTTTTTGAAACAGCAATTACAAAAGTAGGCCGATACAACTACGGCACGCGCGCAAACATATATATATATCTGAACATACAGAAATATACGGATAAGCCGACAAGGCTAACATACAGACGAAACCCGTAACCCACACATCTATCTACAGGCCTCTACAGACATACAGAGTCATATGACGGGACAGGGCCCCGCCGTACCCAGAATATCCATACATACAGAGTATACAGAAGACAGGAGATATATACCAAAAATATACGCTTCGGATCAAAGGAGCTCTTCAACACAGCTGAATCAGAAACCTACGCTGGCGGCGTATCACCTGGTGCGTCGGTACCTGCGGGCATGTAGCGCAGCCCCCGAAGAACGGGGGTCAGTACGAAAAATGTACCGAGTATGTAAAGCAGAACATAACAGATATAAACATAGTCTGAACCGGAGTCACAGAAATATAATGAACAGAACCATAAATCAGACTGACGGACAGAGTCATGATCCAGACAGACATACCGAATCGTGTTCTTTACAGATAAACAGAATCATGGTTCGGACAGACAGACGGAATCATAATACGGACAGATGAGCAGAATCAGAATCCATACGGACATACAGACATAATCGTAATTCAGACGGACAGACAGAAGTATGTCGGACAGAATTATGCATGCAGAGTAGTACAGAGTCATACAGAATCATACAGAGGCATGTGCTTATATAAATATAGATGGCACACGCATACATTCATACAGATCCCGGCCCTGTCTGGGGGCGCGGTAACAGAACCCGACCCTCTTAGTACGGGACGCGGTGGACAGACAGAATCAGATCAGATCATATGCCATCCTGGCCGCCATCCCCATACACAGATCATAATATCATACAGACATACAGATCCCGGCCCGCACGCCGAGGGACGCGGTGAACAATGCAGAGAAATATGCACGATAACAGAACCTGGCCCGGGACGCAGTGAAGGAATGCATTGAGACAGACACGAACCGATAAATGAGAAACTACTTACATACAGATTCAACATACAGACTCAATCGAACTGAAGGGTGCCAAACGGCGAGTCAAAATCAGAGTATCTAGATAGTATGCATAGTACGCGCCTACATACTACTTGGGAAGGCACGACAGATCAGTATCAGAATCGAATTCCCAGATGTTCAGAAGTCATTTGTAAGAATTTCATAAAAATAGTTGTATCATAATCAAAATAATAGTTCAATTGTTTTCTGAGAAAATCGGACAAAATGGAAGTATTTAAAGTATTACAGAAGATATCGGGCCTTGTGGGCCCGCCTCGGACCAACTCGAGGCAACATATGTAATTTACCGACAATAGACCTTATGAGGTCATCCGTAATCGTTTGGAAGTGTTCCGACTCCGTTTAGGGAAGTTTCATACAAAAATTCATTTTAAAGGCAATTGTAAGAAAATAGCTTCAATTGGATTGAAGGAATTGGAGCGGTTTTCCGTCTCAAATTCCGGGGAACGGAGTCGTACTTAAGGCTCGCGGCCGAGCCTATCGCATCCAGAACATGCCTAGGAACAAAGGGAAATGCTTCACATACCTCGATAGCGCCTTACGCTCGATTGGCGTCGACTTCAATTTCGTCCAAAATCTAGAAATGGTCAAGTTTACCATTTGTTAGTTTCAAACTTTTCAATAATTCAACTTAACACAGACTTGCCTACCGAAATTTCGGCAGCATTTCCTCTGTATATAAGACATCCCCGAGACTTAGCTCGGCTCAATTCATCATCACAACAACCCAGAAATAGCATCAATAACAATAATATGCATTAAACATACGATATGGCATCACTAGCCATCCTTTCGACATAACGAAACATCTTTCGTTTCCAACTTACATTTCCAAACCAAACTTGTTATTTTCATATTCATCATCCATCAAAATCATTACAACATACATCGGAGGCATCCATACCATTTTCACACAATATTCATAAGATATGCAAACATTCAAACTTTCCATTAAGCCATTACTTTTCCAATTTTTCCTAACCTTCAACATACAAGTTCATCATACATTTCCATCTTCCAAATTCCTCAACAATAATCATAATTTGCCTCTTGATACATTCATTTCCATTTTTACATAAATCATAACAAAGTTGCATACTTTCCTACAACAACTTGATAACCATTTTTCCAAAACAATAAAGATTGTTATCTTTTCCATTCACTTCACCATAACATACTTAATATACAAACAAGATCAAATTCATACTCCATCAACACATGACCATACCACACGGCCACCTCCTACATTATTCAATTTTCACTAATTCATTCCACTTCCATTTCTAATACAATTTCCACCACACTACAACAAAATTACAACATGAATTCAAATCATCCAAGACATGTAATACATATACATATATTCGGCCAACATGCATATCTTTCCACACACAAAATTTCCATGTTTTTCATTCATTCACACATACTACAACATACATATACCATTTATAACATAACAAAAGCATTAAATCCTCACCTTTCTTCAAGTTCTTCACTTGGAGGATAGAATTGCTTTCTTGCCACAATACTTATACCAACTTGTAGAGGGCTTTGCACTTGGTAATATTCCCACAAGAACTTTATTTTTAAACCAAAGATTAGGCCTCAAAATTTTTTTCTTTCTTTTTCTTTCTTTTTCTCCTTCAAACCCGAAATGGTCTTCCTTTTCTTTCTCTTATTTTGTTCTTTGTTCTTCTTGTTTTCTCTAGAAGGTCCTTAATATATGGATGACTTATAACATAAATTGTCACATGGAAAATAATTCCATGGACTTGGGCTCAAGCTTGGCCGGTTGGGACTCTCCCATTTGGGCCTTGTTTCCTTATTTTTTTTTTGAGTCCAATAGCTAAATAAATTGTAATTCATGGAAGAAGTTTCCAAAATTCCAATTTTTGCCCTTGGCCACCTTTCGTAATTCCACACCATTGTATTCATAGCCTACACATTCATACCAAGTAATGTCCAAATGTGGCCTTATTTATTACAAGTCAAGTTATCTCAAATTTTTCGAATATGCAAAAATATCGGATGTAACAGCTACCTAGCTAAATTATTGTTGCCCCTCATGTTAATTAAAGAAGTATCTCACTTAAATGAGATAAAGTATTGTACTCCACCCTAATGGACTGTGGGTCCCAATTAGTAATTTATTTACTACAGGTCACTCATCTCCTAAATGTGCCACCTAAAGGAATTTATGCCTTAGTCACTAAGTTGTGCCACCACGTGGAAGATCCAACATTAAAGATTATCCACAATTCATTAATTATCCACGTATAATAAATTGCTTCATCTCAATTCACTTTAATAACAATTATTTTAATACACTTCATAAACTTATTGCCATGATTATGTGACATAGCACTAGTCCATAGTCCCTTTTGGTACACACAAAATATTATTTCCAATTACCATGGTCACACTTGTTAAGTCTTAAATTATTTCGGAACCTCAAACTCTTTGTACACTGAGCTCTCGATTTTATTTATCCTTGAATATGATCAAATTCTCCGGGCTCGGGTAAATTTGCTCATATTGGACGATTAAATTTTCTAGTCCAAGAATACGGGATATTACAGCTTGCATCGTATTTTACTCAAATAAATGTTGAACTCGACAAAGCTTATTTCCTTCGATCGGTTTAACTTCAAATCCTTATGATACATGAGTGCCATCACTTTAACCACCTATAAGCTTGGGGGATAACCTCGTTTACTAATATCATGTAACTCGCACACTTCCCAACACATGAGAATACGGGATGTAACATCCTTCCCCCCTTTAGAACATTCGTCCTCGAATGTTAAGCTGGTCCCAATACTTTCTCAAGTGTTCTTTTATTGAATTATGATGCCTTTCACCTGCCTTTTTCATTGGTCGATTCCCTTCAATTTATTACAATGCATTCTAGCTCTCTAAGTAACCATTCCCGTAATATTTCTTCTTTCTCTTGCCTCTCGAGGTGATAATTCCACGTCTTTGTCTTTACTCTCCTCTTTATTTCGCAGTTGGTTGACAGTTGTATTGCGAGCTCTTCTGCTGAAATCTTACTCTTCTCTATGGTGCACTTAGTCATAGCTCGACCCTTTCTTCTGCTATAGTTACTCCTTTAAGATGTATCGTTCACTTCGTCTTACCTCTTACTCTTTACCTGAGATATTATAACGCGTAGGCGTCCCTTGTCGATTTACTAGACTTTACAATCCCTGGAGCATTTCATGCCTCTGGTAACCTGTAGACCCTTCACAGGCTCTACGAATAAGACGAAATTTCCCAGGGTGTAACATTATTTTATTTCAATAACCTTACATTGCTCTATTGTTCTAGAATCTTCGGCCTCATGTATTACTCCTCGACTTCTTTAGAAGACTTTAACTGTCACTCTACTTTTAGCTCTTAATCTCAATCCTTAGAGTTGGCTATCAAGTAGCGCGGGAATTTCCTCATATAATAACTTTACACAGTTGCTCTGTGATCTAACTATCATTAACTGGTATAATTCTGAAAGAAGTTTTGATTTGACATATAAATTCACTATCATCTAGTAACCAGCTCGTTCTGTTCGTCTCGCTTCAACCACTTCGCAATTTCCCTTGATCCAACTTGTAACGCTTTAGGCATATCATCTCGTGTCGTTTCTTTATCTTTAATTCAAACTCTTCTATTGCCTTTTTTTACCCAGGTCTTGTTCTTAGTTCTCTTTTTCTGTCTCACATTATGTTGCAATCTTTTCAGAATATGAAAAGGTACTCAAATTAGCCCGAGAAATACCTTAGCATCGTTTCACTAGCCTTCATACTTTACCTTTGCATTTTCCTCTTGTATCTTACATTCGGTATCGAGATAAATCTTCGGCTCAATCATGGCCAGGCCTATTTGCCCTCAGTCCTACTTCTATCTCGGTAATTTGGCTTAAACCATCTTTACATCTTGCCTTAATGCACCCAAAATATCTCAATCATATTTTTATTACCGAATCCTTACTCTTCTTATCAAGTACTCGCTTGGTCTCATTCTTAGCATACAAATATTTGTAGGTTGCATAACTATTCTTGTACAACTTATAGAAAGTATGTCCAATCTTAGTCGTAGTCTTTCCTTCTCCTGATTCATTCTGCCTTACATATTTCATCCGTACAGCTCGTAGCCTATCTTGTCATACTCCTTTCCCTTGATTGATCCTTTGATTTTTCTCATATCCTATTATAGGAGATTTTCTGTCCCTTCCTTTTGCTACTTATAACTCGCAACATCATTAGCTCACAACTCTATTGCCAACATCTTAGCCTTTAATCTAGTATAGCATTGCTATCCTTTATAATATCTCTTAAGTTACTCGTTACCATTCTTTTGTCGTACTCTTTCTTTTTATAAGCACCCACTTATAATGCCACATCTTTAAGGATCTTTACAGATTCTTCTCCGCACCATCTCAAATCCCATCTTGTCTTCTATCCATTCATTGCTGGCTTTCAGATCTTACTAACTTTTCCCAGCGAGGGATCTCATTTAAAGTTTAAGCATTCATATCAAATATATTATAGTGTCAATTGTTTCCCTCTTACACTCGCTTCCCCCCTTTCGGGTGTACTTATACCATTATCTGTTTATACTCCGTTCTACGTCCCTATTTCCAATCTTCAAATTCATCTGATCCTCTTTCCAATTCACTTGGTATACTCTACAATATCTATGTCTTTTCTTTATAATTTATAACTTTGATTATCCACGTCCGAAACCTTTAACAAAATCACGAAGCGACGAAAACCTTCCTATATATAATACGAAATCTCATCCGATAATTTGTACTCGAATAATGCAACCAATGTAGCAACTCATCCAAGTTCACATGCCACTGAATCGAATCGATAATTAAAGAGTGCTTGTAGTCGTTCCAAGTTCTCAATTAGATAGCACTTATTTTCCGATGATAAGTGTCCAAAGTTCTTGTAATATTGTCTTTATCCCAACCTATATCATCTGTTTCCTTTGATAAATTTACAACACATTATTTGTTCCTCAGGCCTACAGTCTTTGTCCTTTAAGGATTTCACTATTTTCGAGGTGAAATCATATACGCAGTACTCCTTTGTGCCTTATGCTCTTTTACCCTTGTTGTGTACCCAACACTGCTTCTAACTTACTCAAAATCATATCAAGTTCGTCTTAATCATGGTCTTATCTTATCACCTTGTCGTCGTATTACACCTTTAAGTTCATAGCTATATATTTCCCTTTTGTTCTATACTCGTACTCAATTAATCACGTTTATCTTAGGTGTTTCCTTTTTGAATTCTCTTACCATTTCTCCAGTCTATGTCCATCTTTTATTCTGTACACGAGGAATCTCATGCTACCTCTGTACCCTTTGGAAAACACTACTTCTGCATAATCCCTTCCGTATTCTGTTCATCCCTATTTGTTCTTATCATACCAGTCATTTTCTGGCACTTATTCTGCTTCGTTGCTCATCTTTCTGTAGTTTGGTCTTTCACAATTCTGTCACTTATATTACTCGTGTTCTCAGCTATACATGCCGTAACTTATTACTGCATTGTTATCTCGCTCGCTTCCTTCTTATTTCCTTCTTTCAATTAACTCCTTCTTTTCTTGTGCTCACTTTCATTTCCGTTATCACATAATCTGTATTCTGAACCTTTCCTATAAAAGAACTTTATAAGTCTTTCTTATTCGTTCTATACCTTGCCTTTCCATTTCACATTTGCCTTTATACTTTAGTCACATAGATCACGTCATATCTTTTAGTCACTTCCTCACTGGGCTTTACTCATTCTCATAACAATCCTCATTATATTCGCATTATATCCTATTCGTAACCAATCCCATAATGTAACACTCTTAACCATATTCACAATTCTTACTATGGTTTAATTACACTCTGTGGAGTAGGCGTACTTAACCTTTTACCCTTTCTGATCAATCTTAGACTTAATACCTCACAGGCTGTCTTACCAATACATTCATATTCATCACAATTCTTCCTCTGTGCTTTTGTCTCAATCGTACTATTACTTCTTCTAACTATAAACTCGTCGTAATTTATCCCTACTTGTCAATCCAGTCTATACCTCAATATAACGCTCTATTAAGATTTTCCAGCCTTTTCTAAATCATCTCTTATTATCACAAGCCCTTCCAAATTATCCTAGCATTTTTTTTACCATATCAATTTCGACCTCATAATTACTATTACCATCAATTCAACAGTTAACTTATTTATCAAAGTCAGACTTGCAACTTGGTCAAATCCTATCATTACTGTTGACACGGCCTTTCAAGACATATTACGAACTTATATCTCATTCCCTTTTTATTTCTATGAAAATGTTGGCAGAGTTTCCTCTGTATTTCTTACTATCCCAAAACCTGCACGCAGGAAATACCAACAATGCCTCACAAGGCCAACATATATACGTATATATTATATCATATCATAGCCACACAGGGCTCCCAATCTCAAGAAAAGTATAAAGATGTCGAAACTTACCTCAAATGTCACACCTCGAGACGTACTTGATCCTTCCCTTTCATTCTTGTTATACCTTCTTATCTACCTTCCCTTTCATTCTTCAACTTTACATTTCAATCATACTTCAATATTCTTACCTTATTCAGCATGCATCTTTCGCATCGTTGCTTACCTGTGTACTTTGTAACTTCCAATATCACCAGTCACTTTCTTCTGTCGATGCCGTTCTTCACCTGAAATCAAGGGTTAGTATAAGGAATTTCATTTCCTATGGATGGGCTATATGGCACGATCTTAGATATCAAAGAAAGGTAACATCCTAAATGTCCTGTAGCTTCCTGTTTATAGATGTGGTGCACAACACACCGATAAACAAGATCTACTAGACACGGTCTGTAGACACTCCGAGGATGAACTACTATGATACCACTTTTGTCACAACCCAACCCCGTAGGCCGTGACTAGTGCTCGAGCTGGACACTCGTATACGTACCTGTTAGCTATAAGCAACCCGAAACTAAACATAATATGGAAACTTGTAAAAACAAAACGTCGTCTCAGAACTGTCACATATATATACACCAAGGTAACCTGTCTCCTGAGGAGTCACAATCAATCAAGTATGACATAATACGTAAGCCGGCAAGGCTGCCACTACATACGGGAACATCCCAAAATATATATATGCAAGCCTACAAGGCTGCTACTACATACAACATCCCAAAATACATATATATACGCAAGCCGACAAGGCTGCCACTACGTATGGGAACGTCCCAAATATAAGTCAAGCGAACACAGCCGAACAACATCTGTACACAACCCACACATATGTCTACAGACTTATTAGAGTATCGATTGTGAAATATGACGGGACAGGGCCCCCGCCGTACCCTTGGATAAACATATATATACATCATAAGATCTGTACCAAAACTTTAGGCTCCGGAACAACAGAGCTCTCCAAGACAGATGAGTGGAAGTCCTATGCTGAAGGGTCACCAAACCGACTATCTGTACCTGCGGGTATGAAACGCAGCCTACCGGACGAAAGGGAGTCAGTACGAGGTATGTACTGAGTATATAAGGCATGAAATACATTAAGGAAGATCATAACTAAAGTAGAGACTCCAGGAGACAAGTATGATGATCAAGAAATCACTGTACCTGTGCCTTACGAAACAAAATCATGCATATCATTATCATATACCAAACCCGGGCCCATTATGGGACTCGGTGAATAAAGTCGTGTACACGTAAACCATACCCGGCCCATCATGGGAATCGGTGCCATAATCATATCATCATAACATCATATCATCATATCATCATATCATCATATACATATACCGTACCCGACCCTTTAGTGAGAGACTCGGTGAACAATGCAGTGAAACTGTGCACGAATACATACCCAGCCCGGGACTCGTTGAATGACGCGATAACTGTATGCACGAGTAGAATATCATGAGCAACCACATGCAACTAAATCATTATTTGAGACTCAATAGAATAAGTGGAATAACTAACACTCGAGTAACAAAGGCGATAGTCATGTTGAGTACCCTTTAAATGTCACTATGGACTATATCAAATAGAGCCTCAGGGATCATAGACATGTATCAAGATAATATGAAATAGCTTATGGAAGTCAAGGACATTAGTCATCGTATAGTATCTAAGAATAGGAGCTTATACATAGCGACTACTATCCAACGTATAGAAGACTTGAGAGGCAATAGCTCAATTACCTTAAGAGTTCTAACATTAAGAAGTGAATAAGAATCATGAATCACACTCGAAACTTATGAATAGAATTACCCCAAAGCTCATATCATACGTCACTTATATCTAAGACATGCCAAAAGAAAGAAGGGATAGCTTCACATACCTTGTCGCTCACTTACTCATCCCCTGTCTCATTTCTTGAACCTGCAAGTATATATCCCAAAGCGATATGTTCAACTCAGTCCGTAGGAATTAACTTTAAACTCATATTAACTTAACAAAATGATTTAATGAATCCCCTGTATAATTCGTTCTAACCAAACTTCATATCATTTCCAAATCACAACAAAGACTTCAACAACGTCATCACATAAATTCCATGGAAACAGAACAATAACTCATTTCATAACTCTATAGAATTCGGCCCACATCTCGCTAATCTCAAACAATCTACAAATAATACCAAATATGCCAATACTTAAATTAGAATATTCTTTCGAACCAATCCTTAATTACTTAGAAATCTAACGATATTCGGGTAGCATTTTCCTTAAAAACATAATAATCCTTGTGACTCCAATTTAGCCAAAATATCAATTCCAATACAAACATCAGTATCAACAAATACATTCCCAAATAGAATCAAATCCATTCTTAAATCACCTCCAAAAGAGCCCAATATACATTCCTATACCGATACTTGTATACACTTCTTTATTTTCGTATATACATAGTATAACAACAAACACAACAACAGCAACTACAGCCACTCCCACGATATTCCAGTACACCAAACAATTTATAACACCCACCAAACAGTCCACATGATAACAATAACAATTTTTCCGATTTCCCGAAATTAATTTCGTATTTCCCATCTCACAATTTAGCTATGACTGGGATGAATTTAAATATACCTAGGAGAGAATAAATCTTACCTTATATGCCCAGAAATGATATTCTTCCACTTTACTTTCCATCGAAGAAAGCCCGGATTCAACAACACGATGAAACGGAACAATGAGACCGAAGCGGTGCGTGAAATCCGAAATAAAATTGAACAACATAGCTGTGCACGTTCATGGAATAATGTTGATGTGTGCATATTTACACACTAATACGTTGCTGCCTCCATCCAAGACTTTGTACCAATTGCAAAGAATGGTAATTCTCCGGTCCTAAAACTATAATACACGATTTCTACCTAGCTAAATTATTGTTGCCCCTCATGTTAATTAAAGAAGTATCTCACTTAAATGAGATAAAGTATTGTACTCCACCCTAATGGACTGTGGGTCCCCATTAGTATTTTATTTACCACAGGTCACTCATCTCCTAAATGTGCCACCTAAAGGAATTTATGCCTTAGTCACTAAGTTGTGCCACCACGTGGAAGAGCCAATATTAAAGATTATCCACAATTTATTAATTATCCACGTATAATAAATTGCTTCATCTCAATTCACTTTAATAACAATTATTTTAATACACTTCATATACTCATTGCCATGATTATGTGACATAGCACTAGTCCATAGTCCCTTTTGGTACACATAAAATATTATTCCCAATTACCATGGTCACACTTGTTAAGTCCTAAATTATTTCGGAACCTAAAACTCTTTGTACACCGAGCTCTCGATTTTTTTTTATCCTTGAATATGATCAAATTCTCCGGGCCCGGGTAAATTTGCTCATATTGGACGATTAAATTTTCTAGTCCAAGAATACGGGATATTACAGCTTTCATCGTATTTTACTCAAATAAATGTTGAACTCGACAAAGCTTATTTTCTTCGATCGGTTTAACTTCAAATCCTTACGATACATGTGTGCCATGACTTTAACCACCTATAAGCTTGGGGGATAACCTCGTGTCCGTTACTAATATCATTTAACTCGCACACTTCCCAACACATGAGAATACGGGATGTAACAAATATGATTGGAATGATACGTTAAAAGATATATATCCCTCGTAATCGTAAGCTGAGGTGGGGTCCACATGTCGAGATTTTATAAAGGACATATGACAAGTTATATGGACAATATATGTGATGTTAAACACAACTCAAGCAGGACCCTTTAGCCAAATCAAAGTGGAAGCCCTCCAAAAAGATATTTTTAAGTTACGTTTTCGGGTGATCTGACTTCGGGAGGCCATAACCCCATCATTATTTGGGAATTTGGGAAAACTCCTAAAATAAAAGTTGTAGATAATTGAAATACCTTTCCAACCATAGGTCGTGGGCCTGCATGTGACATAGGGATAAAAAGTTATGGACGTTTTAAGGCAGAAAGGTCAAGCTGGGCAGTGGGCTCGTCCCAACCCGATTCCAAGTCTGGTCAGGCCCACTTCCCTAGCTATTTAAGGGAAATTTTTTGCCTTATCTGCCTCATTTTTCATACCAAAGGTCCAGAATATTTTAGATAGAGAGAGAGGAGAGTTAGAGAGAGAAAATAGAGAATTGATCATGTTCGAGGTCCCGAATTTCGAGGCTCGTGAAGAGTAAAGTGTAGTACAAGTTGTTGCCGTCGTTTTAAGCTAAAAATTGAACTTGGGGGATGTTGGTTTCGTGGTGGCTTCTCATATAAGGTATTTTTAAGATTTTAATGATGTTCTTACCCTGATCATTGATAGATTTGACGGGTTAGAATAGAGAAAATGACATTGAAAGTTCAGTTATAATTTTTGGATATCAAATGACTTGGGGGCTGTTTTGGTATGATTAAATGGATAGAATTAGCTGGATATTGATATAGAATGATTGTTGATATGTTGTTGATAAGTTGGTGTTCTTGAATTTAGGAGAATAAAGTGTATGAAGATATCGTATACAAAGCGTATACTGGGTTGTTTTGGTGTATATCTTTGGGAGTTGATGCTTTGAGTTTAAAGAGACTTATATGAGATTGTTGTTGTTGTTGTTGGTTGCTGATTGTGTTGTTAAATTGAATCGGAATTAGAGGGAAGCGAAGATTACAAGAAAAATGCTGCCTGAATTTACGGAAGTTAATTACGAGCTTAGAGAAGTATATGAACCTTTTTCAAGTTGTCTACGGGGTTTCCTTTACCTTGATTGTGGATTGGCCAATGTTTGGAAGCATAAGTTAAGCTAATCACGAAAGCGACAAGGTATGTAAGGAAAACCTTTCTTCTTTTTGCATGATTCTTGTTGTTATTCATTCTATATGTACTCCATATGACTCCATTCTTAGACGAGTAAGGTCTATATGTTCCTCGTGATGACTTATTGATATTTTACTCCTATTCTGTTCCAAAGGGAACACCCATAAGGTGCCAAGTTGAGTTGTGTATATGGTTTTACTAATGATTTCGAGGAAATGGGTTTTATACTAAAGGAAACATAAAGTTTGATTTTCAAAACCACTTCGAAAGGGGTGAGAGATTTTACTACTTCATTTCATTTACGATTTCTATTTACATTCCATAGTATCATCCCTTTATATTGATATGATCATTTATTCTTTGGGTAGGGCAATAAGATGAATTGATTAGAATATAAGTAGTAAGAATTTCATAACAATTCTACCATTAAACCTGGAAGTATGTCCTCCTAAGTCTAGTGAGATACAAATTTGATAACTTCTTATGAAAGACTAAGGCTAATAACTGGATTGTTATGACTTGATTAGTGACTTATGATATGAATTGAAATTGATATTTATGTATTGAGTTTGAGTTGATATTAAGCCGGAAGCGGTTGCCCGAAGGGGCCATTGTTATTAAGCCGGAAGCGGCTGCCCGAAGGGGCCATCATTATTATGCTGGAAGCGGCCGTCCGAAGGGACTATTCTGATACTAGCCGGAAGCTGCTGTCCGAAGGGACTATTCTATTAAGATGTCGGAAGCGGCATATGTGTTGGATTGCATTATTTACTTAAAGATTGTTTTGAGACTTCGTGTGCACATTTATGTTTCTTCCAGCGAAGGCTGCAGGTATTGAGTTAGGTTGCAATTTCTTCTCTCCTAAGTCAAATTATGATTATGACTTGTTACCACCTTACATACTCAATACATTGTCCGTACTGACGTCCTTTTGCCTGGGGACGCTGCGTTCATGTCCGCAGCCCCAGATTGTTTTGCAGGTTAAGTGTATAGCTAGGATACTTGGACATCAGTTGGGATTGGCAAGTTCCACCTCATTCTGGAGCTGTGCTAAGTCATGTATCGATATGTATGATTATGGGTATGTCAGGGCCCTGTCCTGATTCATAATGTTCAGTTTACTTCTTAGAGACTTCTGCAGACAGTGTCATGTGGTATGTTTGTCGAGATGTCGCCAAAGTGATGTCAGTTGAGTCCTTTGTGGATTTTAAAAGAGTATGTATTTTAGATGATCTCAATTGGTTTAAAGTACTTATTTGATAGAAAGTTTTCATAATCGTTGTAAAGATAATGATGTCTATTTGGAAAAGTTTCATGTTTTTAAAAGTTTTTGAAACGATAGGTTTTGATAGAGCGACTGTCTAAGGGTTCGCTTGACTCTGATGAGAGTCGGGTGCCTGTCATGCCCTACCATTGCTAGGGTTTGACAAATAGTCTTCTATATGGCTTGTGTAGCCTTTTTCATGATATTGTAGTATCTTACGTGTTGACGATTGATACAAGGATAGTGTTCTATATGACTTGTGTAGCCTTTTTCATGATATGATAGTATCTTACTTGTTGACGTTTGATATGAGGATAGTATTCTATATGGCTGGTGTAGCCTTTTCATGATATTGTAGGCATAGCCATGCGTGGTACTTGTGATATTGATTTGATTATTGACATTGAACTCATACATTGCACGCATTCTCATCCTTCATGATATATTGTTGACACACTGATGATACTTGAGGAAACACTGTGATGTGCTGGGCTCAGTTGGATGAGAGCGACGTGAGGACCGATATCTGATGGTTGTCCCGAAATTAAGGTTCTGCATAGTGATTGCTGAGGTTTTTACTGAAATCGTGAGGTAGCGGTTGCCGAGGTTTGTGTCGGAGCCTTGAGGTACATGAACTTTGCGGGTCCCCCATGGGTTGTGCTACCGAGACGTCGATATTTTCGTCCGGAGTACATGTGTACACGACATTATATTGCATATACATTTCATACATTATTACATTGCATTACACTTGACTTCTGTTGCGATATTATTGTGATGTACTTGTGATATACGGATTCAGACTAAGTATTTGCCACTTGACACAATTGGGTTTAGATGCTATAACCTTGGTGATGAAGTGTATTTGATTTCTGGCTTGTGTTTGACTTATACCTTGATGATTACCTGTTTATCCTACTTTATTCACTTGATATGTGTTAGCTGAACTTAGTCGGCCTATGATACCTACTAGTACTTGTTGTTTGTACTGACCAGCACTTGCTGCATTCTTTTATGAATGTAGAGTTCCAGCTGGGATCGACCTTTGTTTCTCGTGGCTGATAGCGGATCAAAGTTGCTGCTTACAGTCTTACAGGGTGAGCACGGGGACGTTCGCCGCCTTGGAGATTCTTCCTTATTCTATGTCTTATTTATATTCCAAGACATATTCAGACATTCGATGTATTTTGTTATTTTCAGACTTATAGTATCTAGTTAGTTTCTCTTGTATGGCTAGACAGATATCTGGGGTGGTTGATGTACTTCCGCATATTCTATCTATTATTATGTCAGACTTATGTATTCCTATTTCTTCCGCTTATTGAACTTGTTGTTTCATGCATTTGAGATTGTCGGGATAAGGGTTAGCCTACCGAGGTGAGAAAGGTAGGTGCCCACGCGACTTACGTAAGTTGGGTCGTGACAGTTATAGATGCAATAGTATATATGATGTCTCTATCTATTGCGCTCATTAGAAAATATGCCATGATCAGCTCGAACTGTTCTACGGTTAAAGGTTAATTCCGAGGCCACTTTGTAGTATGAAAAGGAAGTCCAATATGGCAAGCCTATAATCGAAAAACCAAAAATAACCGAATTAATCATCTAAAACTCAAACAAAACCAAATATATTTTGGTCGGTTTTTGTTATCAAAATTACCGGGTCAAAAAATCGAATCGAACTGACTGACGCCCACAGCTGAATGTCATTCATTATTGTAACATTTTATCAAGGTTGACCAAGTAAATATCTAATATTTGGAACCTACTGACCTGATTATTCCAACAACACATTGCTTATGGCTTACTAAGGGGGGAAGCTCTTCCCATCAAGAGCTTCATCATTCCAAAACTTGGATCTAAGTTTTTCTTAAGGATGGAGGACAATACCCATTGCACCACCATCTCTGCTGATTCTAAGTAAAATAATCCAATTCATATGGAGGTTACTGAAAGATAAAATCATGTTAATATGATATTTTCTTTTCACTAATAATTTATAAACTTTAGATGAACCAGGTCATATGATTTTCTATCACGTAAACTAGCTAATTAGGAATTTAGTATCTAATGGTGAAAATTCGTATACTCCACATGTAATAGTGATAAGGTTGTGTGTGTCATATATATTATAGGAATTTTTATGCAATATAGTTGTCCTCCAAAAAAAATAGCGGCGACAGATATGTTTGTGTGTGTGTGTGTGTGTTTTCGCGTTTGTGTGCCCAGTCATGTATAACATATGTATAACGGCTAGAGTGTTGTTAATATTTTTGATCGAGCAGACAACAATGCAGCTTTCCCTATATTATATTGTACCAATGATTTATATTCAATTCAAAATTGAATAATCATGACTTTAAATGTAATATGATTCTAAGGAACTCATATTTGACTTCCACCTTAAATTTGATTTTGTTCTATGGAGATCAAAGGAGATCTGTGAGATGACATTTCATTCAATTTAGCTAATGTTATGTGGACTTTAACTATTAGAAAATAATGAACTATAAAGCCTTCATCTTCTAGACTCTAGCTAAGACCTCAATACAGTCACAATGGAGTATTTTATATGATGGTCATGCTTGATTAGACATAAATAGCAAAATGTTTGTTTAATTTGACTTCTGTATATTAGTAGTGCCTAAATAAGCAATTAATAAAGTATTGATTGATTAATTTTCTTATTAAAGAGAATAAGTATCGTAATTGAAACTAAAAGTGTATCACATAAATTCTATAGTATAGAGAGTACAAAATGTTAGTTCATTAATTCATTGGCGATTTCTTACCTATGATAACACATGAAGGTTATTTCAACTCATAATTAATCAACATGAACTCTTCTTCCCTTTTGAATCCAACTGCAACAGTTCCCTGAATCTTGATAAGCCATTAATAGAGTTTTACTCATGGAAATCTAGCAGAAAACTAAAGCTTATGCTACGTATCAAATTCATATAACATTATCACCCCCTTTTTTACAAGGAATTAAAGAACCAATGTTGATCAAATGCCTCAACTTTTTTATAAGAGAATATGAGCGACAAGCTTTGGAGCGATATGACAGTGAAGATTCATATAACTGTCCTAACTTGTCGAGAATTGAAGCATACTTATTGCTATTGTTGAAAATGTTAGAAGGCTAGTGATGGATTGTAAATGGGGCAGAGTGGTGAAAGGGGGTTCATTCGCCGAAAGGTTACACTACATAACAAGGTTAAAATAATTTTTATACATATAGAAAATGTTAAACCCCTTCATGAAAATTCTACCTTTACTGATGTTGGTAGGAATGTAGGCAATGGAAACTTGTTCTGACTACCTAATACTTTATAATGTTAGTGAGTAGTGAAAATATGTACTCACATTCTTCCAATATAATTATATATTTGACAACTTGTCTATCTCATGGCTGAGATGAGCTTATCTTTAGTTAGTCACATAATTTTTTCTCTCCAATTTCTTGAAAATAAATATTCAATTAGTATGTGATTAGCTGATAGCTAACATTCATATTTGGTTTTGATCAAACCTTTTATTAATTATGATTGAGCCCTGTGGTAGAACGTTATAACGACCCGTTTGGCCGTTACGGTACTCTTGACCTTGTTTCCCTTTTTCCGATCTTCCTTACCTTATATTAGACTTGCGGGGATGGGTGGTACGATTTCTGAGGTCATCGATGAATATTAGATGGGTCTTTGTGATAATACGCCTTTAAGTGAAACATGTTTGACCTAAAGTTGACTTTTAGGTAAACAGACCCTTTTCAGAAATTTATCAATTTCGAGAGGTCTGGATAGTCGTTTGTGACCCGTGGGTATGTTCGGTTCGGTTCCCAATGCATTAGGGTGTGTTTGGTTGGAAAGTTGGTTTGGGGTATTGGGGGTTGACTTGGTCAACTAGACCCCCGTCGGGAAATCTGAGGCTACAGGTAAGTTCGTAGAGCGTTTTTATATGTGTTTGCATGTTTGTGTTGTATCTGTGGGGCCTCGGGTGATAGTTGGATTTTGGGTTGAGACTTGCGGGATTGAGTAATCTTCTGGTCTCTAGTGCACCGCCACTGCGGCACCATGACCGCGACAGCGGTAACATCGAGGCGATGGCCCTACCGTTATAGTGGTTCTATGAGATTGCGAGTGCCCGCTGGGGTGGTCGACGGGAACTTAAATGACTTAAATCCTTTTCAAACCCTATCACTCCTCATTCATTACTCTTGGTTCTAGAGCTACTTTGGGAGCAAAATAAGAGATTCTAAGGAAATTCTTCATTGGTGTAAGTTCCTCTAACCCTATTCTTCATTATGATTCATAATCCACCTTAGAAACTCCCTATTTCATGCTAGAATCTTCCTATAACATAAGAATTAAAAAGGGTTCTTGGGGTTTCTTTCTTAAATGAACTTTTGGTTATCAAACCTTTAATTATTGATGGAATAAACTTATACTAGTATGGAATTTATGGGTAATAACTTTATAAACATGATTCCTTCATTATTAGTAACCAATTTGTGAAATTGAGAATTAGGGTTCATACCAAATATTGGGGGTTTATCTTTAAATACGATTTTGGCTTAATATTGAGTTAATTTTGGAACTGATTAGTGGATTTTGATCATTTAGACTTGAATCGCATGTTTCACTTTCGAATTTCCCATTTTGCCCTTGTGGGCCCTTTTTTCCAAATCCCATAGGTTTAAGTTGACCAAATTAGAAGTGTAGCAATATGGATGATGTTCTTCATGATTTCTAATCTAAATTACATTATAAATAGACCCTGAGTATTTGGAGGAATTGAGAAAGGGCAAGGCGCTGGCGTGATTTGTTTGGGATTCCTCTTCGGCACTCCAGGTAGGTTATGACTTACCTTTTTAGTTAGACTTTGGTTAGCGACTGGTATGTAGTACTAGGGAATTGTTAGAGACGTCATTTGAACCTTTGGGTATGAAGCTAGGAATGGAATTCTTAGGTTAGTACTTTTGTGTGACTTGTGTTTTTGGGCTCGTGGCCTGTAGAATCCTAGGTTTATGCTTGGATTTTGGCCAAACCCATCGACAAACACCTGTGGTCGTCCACTTCTTTCACTTGAGCACCTAAAGTGACCCTTGTTCCATTTAGACACTTCAGGTGGGCCATTCCTATTCCACTTAAACACTTTTTGCACCGTTATCAGAGCAAAACCAACACCAGTCGTCTCCTACGTGGATTAAGTGGCCAATTAAATTGTGCCAGCTCATTTAAATTGTGCCAACTCAATTAAATTGTGCCAACTCATTTTAATTGTAAATACACTAATTTGTAAATTCGTGGAGTTTTGACCATTAAAAATTGGGCCTTTTGGGCTGGTTGGATGTGCAATGAGGTGGCGCCTCCTCTGGTGTTGGTTTTGCTCCGATAACGGTACAAAAAGTGTCTAAGTTGAATAGGAATGACCCACCTGAAGTGTCTAAATGGAACAAGGGTCACTTTAGGTGCTCAAGTGAAAGAAGTGGATGACCACAGGTGTCTGTCGATGGGTTTGACCTTGGTGTTCTTATATAAATTGGTGGTTGCTATGTATTATGGAAGACTTATTGGAAGGAACACATTCATGTGATACCTGTACTATGATGGCTTTCCTCATATGAATTGATTGGAATCCATGTGTTTTTTATGATATTCTCATTACATGACATATTTTCTCATATCCATGATATATTTGTGTTGATCTTGATATTGGGAAATGGTGATAACGGAGTTAAGTATGATGCCTGCGACATTGCTATATTTGTGTAGTCATCTCTACGTTGTGTGATACGTAGTGGTTAGCAACGATTTAGATGGAGAAGTCATTCTAGACTGTGTGATACAGAATGGCAGTACATGGACTTAGCGGTCGAGCATGGGCCATGACTGTCGAGAGATGGACATCGCCCCCCGGAGCATGTGTGTATCATTGCATTGCATTCCATATGCATTCATATTATATGTTCTTATTGTCCTTGGATTGATATTGATCTTCGGCGATAACTTGAGTTATTGAGTGATTAATTGGTTATGTTTGGATTTGTGAAATACTTGAGACATTGTTTGGTAATTGATTACAATATTTGGGACTTGTTGAATTGTATCTGTCTATGAGCATGATTATCTTTCAATTTCCTTGTTTGCATGTGTGATCTAACTTTTGTCGGCCTATGATGCTTACTTAGTACCGTGTTTTATATCGATACTACATTGCTGTACTCTTTTTATGAGTGAAGAGTTTGCTATTGGGGAGACATCCACACCTCGTGACTGATCCCGAGGTGACGTTCCTAGAGTTATGAGGGTGAGCACTGATGATCCATGCAGCTCGAGACTCTATCTCCTTTATTGTCCCATCTCTATTTCTAGACAATATGTATTCAGATGATGTATTGACTATTCAGACTTGTAATGGTATTTAGTAGCTCTTGTACCGATCAAACCACGATTTGTGATTTGTTTATCTTTCGCACTTGGTATTTATATATTATGTCAGACTTATAGTATTATTCTTGGGTTTTTCATTCTTTTATTCATGATTTATTTACTGATGATTGGTTGAATAAGGGACGAGTTCGCCTACTGAGGTGGGAAATAGTAGGTGGTCGAACGTTCCCTGAGTTGGGACATGACAAACGTGGTGAATTTTATCAGGAATATTTATTTTCTAACCTTCTTTGAAATTTACTTCTCTTTATGATTCTCGTGACTTTCTTCAATTAAATCAATGGTGTAGTAAGAAATATAATTAGTACACTAGTTAGTTAACTAATCCATTCGTGAGTGAACTTAGGAGCATTAAGTTTCTACCTGTCTGTGAATTTCGCTCCTCTTTATAGTTCTTGTGACTTTCTTTAGTTTGGTGATTGGTATATTAAGACTAATATCAATACTTTAGTTATGAAGTTAAAGAGTGGATATTCAACACCGAGCAATTTCATGCATCAACTCATATGTCCGAAATAATTCTCTTTTCATTGTTCATATGAGACAAGGAGAGATGAGGTAAAGTAAATCAATCATAGTGAGTAGAAAACAAACATGGCGATCATAGCCCACATAAGCAATAACCATACCAACCTAAGTGGATTTATCACCACAACTAATGCCCGAAGGCTCAACATGCAATCTCAGTCATAATACACCTCCTTTACACTAACTACTAGAAACATTATACACCGGTACCCACCCAAGTTCTCATCACAGTCAATAAGGTGGGACCTCTATCACGCCAATAACCTCATCAGAATTTATAGGCTAAATACGCACTCAGATCGGAGTCTAAAGAAGTAAACTGTAACCTAACTCAAAGGCCGAGCGGGAGCCACCAACCCTCAAGCTGGAGCCTTTCCTTTACGAAGTGCTTCTGAACGATTGAAATCTGTTAAATACGGCTTCTACATTAACATACGAGTCCATAGATACCTATACTGCTATACTTTCTAATCGAGACCTAAAAATGAGCCCATAATAGCCAAACCCGAGCCCCAAAGGTAAAAGTGGAATTTTAGTTTAGAATTAGTTTACCCATGTCCTATTTAGTTTAAAACCAAAATATCATGCAAAATAAGAATGGATTGACTTCCAATTATCAAGAGAAAACCCGATTTCAACCTAGGGCTAAAATTTTCACACCCCGAACCATGGATTAGGCATAACAAGGGTTAGGTTGCATGTCTTGTTCTATGCTAGCGTCTTGTAGAATATAAATTTCAGGTAAGTAAATAACACCTTGACTTTTAAGTGGAAACCACCCGGCTCACAAGACCGATAAGACCCACGACCTACATCTCTATAGGATTTTCCCCACGGTGAGCCTCTACAAATTCAAGTTATAGACTCTGTAACCTCGGAACTATCCTCTAATCCATATCTCACTAATTTACCTATACTAATAAGCAACCTTCAAGTCGATCCCCAACTTGAAGTTGAATTTCCAACATTTTTGTATCTAACTGTAATGCTTCTAATAAAGCGGATAAAGATACAACTCGATAAACAATCTAATACAAAAGTACAGACTTAAGAACTAGAAAACATTATATAGTAGAACAACTCCTTCAATCTTTCTTCTTGTACTAGGGACACACGCCTAGATTCTGAATATTCTAGATGTCTTCGTTGATTGCTTAATATTCTGAAATCTCTCTTTGTGGGTGCGCAAAATATTCCTCTTGTTAAGACTTGGAAATATAAAGCATTTAGTGCAAAGCAAGTGGGAAAACACAAAACCCTCTTCGAGTAGGCCTATGAGATATAATAGGGTTTGTGTTGAATTGGGATTCTTACCTTTTGAATCGACTTCATTTTCCTTGTAGGAGTCTGAAGAACGTTGTTTAATTATGGAATGGAATCCTGCATAGTTGACCGCCAATTCCTTAACATAAATCTACAAATCCTAGTTATTATAGGACTTGCGCTGAAATATGTTCACAAACCTGTTTCATCCACCTGGTTTGTCTGCCTCTGAATCTCTACACTGTCTGAGATGGAAATGTTCACAAACCTATTTCATCATCCCCTTCTCATTCATTCATTCAATTGTATCTTGAGCCTGCTTTTGTGATGGATGATGGAAGATGTTGATAGACTTGTTTCATTGCATCATGCTCTTCGCTCTGTATCTGTATTTCTTCTCTTAGATTTATTTATTGCTAGAATAAATCATGTCTTCAGCCTGTATCTACTCTATGACTCCAACCATGTTCTTCCTCTATGTTGGAACATGTATGCATACCTGGTTCATGTGCTTTGTCTACAATTCTCTTTGTCTGGACAAAATAGGGCTAAGTCGTCTTTTCCTTTTCCTTCATGATCTCTTCTCTTCCAATTTATTCAATAACTGCACTTGATGACTCCTGAGATCGAACATGTTTCCAGACTTGTTCTATTCTTCAATGAACTGCTCTATGATTGAGTCATCTTCATCTTCGTTCTCTATCTCCATTTTTCTTGTGATTGATCATGTATTGATTAATTCTCTCTCTGATCTGATCATTGCATTTGTCTTTGCATTGACCACATGTTTGCAACATGAGACTTGTGTATGACTTTTTCTGTAATTTCTTTGTTATGAACATGTCACGACCCAGCTCCGTGGGCCGCGACTGGTGTCCTATTTGGACACTCCAAACAGACTTACATGCTAACTCGTCATATTCTAATTTAACTCAGATCTCGTGTCAATTATTTTAAACAGATTTGAAGTCAAATATTATCTTAAGCGGTCGCGCGTGCAAAGATATCATATCAAAGCCAAAAGAGGCGGTGGAATACACATCGCCGAACAAATGCATATATACAAAACATATGGGCCACCATGGCCGCCATAACAGATAGGACCGCATTAAGACATAAATCATAAACAGAACAAACACACGTAGGACCCTCGACCCACATATATGACTACAGGCCTCTACAAACCAAAACAGAAACATATGGCGGGACAGGGCCCCGCCGTACCCCAAATAGTCCAAATATATACAGAAACAAATACATGACAAAAGATATGTACCACGATGTAGGCTCCAGATCAAGAGGAGCGCTCTGTAATAGCAGAAAGTATGGCCTACACTGGCGGGTCACGAACCTCAGCACCTGCGGGCATGAAATGCAGCCCCCGAAGAAAGGGGGTCAATACGAAAGATGTACTGAGTATGTAAAGCATAGAGTACAGAAATCCAAACCATAACTGTAGTAAAGGTACCGAAAGAGAATACCGAATTAGTATATCAAACCGGTACGGAAATCATATGTACATAATGTAAATAAAAGAAATCATGCATAAGGCTCAGGAACGTGGTCGCCACTCCGACGCTGGCGCCACAACACAGCATACTCCGGAAAGTTTCAAATCTCCGTACAACCCCGAACATAACATATCATCCCACATATCACATCATCAAAGCATATCATAAGCCATATCACAGCATAACTCCATAAACGGTACCCGGCCCTATGGCGAGGTCTCGGGAACCGTAACACATCATACTGCCGAATATGTCATAATGCGCACGATCACAAAATCGGCCCGGGAACCGGCGAACGATATCATAGTAATAGGCACGAGCAAAGTAGTGTGGAAAATCATATGCATATACACAATTAACTTCCAAGACTCGACTAATAAATACATATACATATATATATATATATATATATATATATATATATATATATATATATACTGAGATCAGAAAGATTAAAGTAAGCATCGAGTCCGTCGGAATTAGTATACAAAAGATATGAGCCTTTAATTTATAAAACTTTCAAAAAATACCTTATAAGCCAGTTTCTGAAAATTGAGCATCATTCACATTAAGGAGCTTTCACATAACTTATGGAGTAATTCAACGGAGCCTTAGATTCATAGATAAAAGTCCCCTTTTTATATCATACCAAAAATAGCTCAAGTAAGACAAACGAAGGAAGTCTCGGGACTAGTGGGCCCACCTCGGGTCAAGTTGAGGTGGCGGACATAAATTACAAACATTAGACTCTATCGAGTCATCCACAAAGGTTTCAAAACGATTCTATCACGCCTGCACAAGTTATGGGTGTTTGAACAGTTTTCCAACAAGACATAAGGTTTATAGTTCAATTATATTGAATGAATAGTACCCAAACTCAGACTCGAATTTCTATGAGCAGAATAACCTCCGAGGCTCAAATCTCAACCTAGTGTATCTAGGACATGCCAAAAGAAAGAAAGGGATAGCTTTACATACCTTACTTGCGTCTTACGCTCGCCCAAACTCAATCCCCGTTTCGTCCAAAATCTACAATTGGTCATAGTTGCCAAATATGAGTTCAAGCTTTTAGAATTTAAATCTTAAATTCATATTGTCTACCGAAATTTCGGCAGCATTTCCCTATAAATTCAATGTCCCCGAGAATCATCTCGGCCCAAAATATCAACAACAAC